>NC_134464.1:45438939-46161439 GCF_047948215.1 Lycorma delicatula
TGAAATAGATTGTTATTTCTCTAGGTCAGTAATAATGAAATGCATGCTTAAAAAAATTAATGGCCTGGTAAACCATTCTAATTATTTTAATTGGCATGATGTAAGTCCTTTCGTAATTATGGAGGAACTTCAACTTGGAATTTATGATTCATATGCGACCACAAAGGAGTGTGGAACCCTCAACGGAGTTGTAACAGATAAGTTATATCTTGAGATGTTGTTATTAAGCTATTAAACAACGTAGAATTTAAATTTGGTTTTTCTTATGTTTGATTAAAAAGAAGGACAATTCCCAAATATCTCAAATTAGATGTTAGGGCTCGAATAAAGTTTTTCTGTATGCCTAAGATACCATGGAACAATTAAATAGTCACTAGGTTTATGTGATTTGACACTTTCTGATTATTAGTTCTGGAAAATCGTCAAAGCCACGGCATATTCTTCAGTATCAATTAACCTGAACCATATCAGGCTATTAATTGAATGATTAGTGGATTTTATTAATTGGGACCAAAATTAAAGTAATGAGAGCAGAAAATAACAAGCCAATAAATGTCTTCGCAAAAGAAGGAACTAAATATAAAAATTCATTTCGGCACGCCGGAAGGCGGAGGTAGATTTCACCGGTGCTAAGTAGGGAATAAAAAAGATTTCCATCTTAAAGTTAAGAAAAACTTCAAATTTACTCAATACGACAATGGTTGCATGTGAAAAAAGTTTCACATGATAGCATACGACAAACCCCATCTTCTTAAAATTCCAGCAAAATTTTGGTCATCCCTTGCCGTAAGGGTTGGTCATATCAAAAATTGTTTCAGACAAAAATTTTAGGTAATGATTAGAGGACTAACGAAAATTTTAAATCGATTCGATACTGCGGAAGATATGATTTTTTTATTAAATGGAGGTATGTTTGAAATATCATTTTTTCTATCCCGTGGGCCAATGATTGGTGATATCAAAAGATTTTACTCACATAAGTTTTAGACCTTTCCAGTTCTAAGGTTTAAATCGTAGTAAAAAGTTACTTTTATACGGATTGGAATTCTAGATCGTGGATACTGGTGTTATTTAGTGGTTGGGTTTCAATTAACCACACATCTCAGGAACGGTCGACCTGAGACTGTACAAGACTACACTTCATTCACATTCATACATATCATATTCATTCATCATCTTTAGTAATACCTGACGGTGCTTCCAGAGGCTAAACAGAAAAAGAAAGAAAAGTATAATTTGTTTAATGAAAGCTGAATATCACTTTCAGATTGTTTAAATGACGTAAGTTTGTTTAATAATGTTTTCGTAATCATTATTATTTTTTTATTGAACGGAAATGAAGTTAGCTATTTATATATTTTTTGTTTTGACTATTTTATTTTAGACTGAATATTATTATTTTTTTTAAGTATTATTATCTACAAGTAGGTAATTTCCATAATTTTATGATAAAAATTGTTATTTTAAAACCGTAATTTCATTGTGTTCTTTCAATAAAATTAAAAAAACCCGTAGTTACTTCGCAGGTGTTGTTTGAAATGGATGAATTTAATGAATGTAATTATTATTAGTAAGCGTTATTTTATTCTATATTATTATTATTATTATGCAAAGGTGGATTATCTAACCATCATATCATTATATTAAACATTTTGATGATGATGATGATTATATTGTTATTATTATTAATAATAATAAAAATGATTACTGTTATTATATATATTTAATCAATATATTAATACTCGTAGATGAAATTATGTGTAAAAATATTTAATTACTTTTAAATAAATCTATTCATCATAAATATTGATTTCCCATTATTATTTTTTTCAACATAAAATATATTGGTCACATTAAAACCATATATATAATATTGTCGCGAGTTCGCGGATCGATCAGAATACTGAGAGGTTGACAATTGAAAGTGTTTATATAATTACAATTTATTAGTTTAAGAACATAAGTAGACAAAACAAATCAATAATAATAATGATGACAATAGTAATAATAATAATAATAATAATAATAATAAACGACAATAATAAATAAATAATAATAATAGTTATCACATCCACTACAACAAATTATAAAAATAAATCAAAATAAATGTCAATAATAATAACAATAAACAGTGATTAAATACAAAACAGAATTTAAAGTAATCGTCCGGATTTATTAACAGGTAGTTAAATATTCAAAATCAAAATTCAGTCCCATTGACAAAATATTAGCATTGTCGCTAATCTTAACACATTTAACTACTAGTCTTGTATTAACAATATTACAATAGATAAGAGAAGTAAAAAGTTTTTTTTACTTCAAATACCTTTGTTTTTCACAAATAAAACTACCCTAACATCTATGAATGAAATTTATTACATTATCTCTTTTTTATTATTTTTCTAACAGTAACTCATCGAACACTTCTTGTTTCATATACTGGAATTACTAGTGAAGTAACTTTCATTGCGTCGAACTTGCACGCACTTCATCCTTCGACCCCCCCGGAGAATAATCTCGCTTCAGACTCACGTAATGACTCCTCGCTTAGAATTCTCTCGCAGAACTGATCTCAACTCGTCTTCCCTAGAATATTTATACTCCTATCCTTCTGACCTGCAGTAATAGACCCCAGTTGAGCGTGTGAACGAACCTTTCTTTTTCTTATACATTCCTACCCTGGATCCGGTAACTCTTCTCATGAAACAACATCCATTTAGATGTGTCAGCAGTTAGTATTACAAAGGACGATTGTTAAACAGACCTGTTAGCTTTTCTAAAAGGGTTCCTTTAGCCCCTTACTACATTCCTCCCATTAATATATTTTCTACTACTTTCTTCTTAATTGGCAGGAATCCGTTACTCAGGTCTGTTACCAGTCATGTTACAATATCTAATTTTGGACTTATAGTCCAAATATGATATTAAAAAAAAAATATTTACTTTTTTGATACATTCCAAAAATTTTATTATAGTAAAAAAATATTTCAATAATTATTTATTTAAAGGGATTTAACTTTTAAACTGAAAATGTATATTAGAGGTTAAATGATAATTATGAAATCAATAATTTTTTAACTTTTAATCAAATAATAGAAATAATAAATGCGAAATGCAATTGAACTCTTTCAGAAACTTCCATAGTAATTCAAATTTAATAAAGTTGAAATTAATTCTTTTTATTATTATTAACCAAAACATATTTTGATAACTAATTATATTATTAACCATACCGAAACTCTTAGAACACAAATAAAGGGTCAAATTTAGTGTTTTATATGTTTTTTGATCAGAAATACTGAATTAAATTGCCTCCTTAATTATATCTCTAGTATCTTTTTAGAAAATTGTTGCAAAACCCAAAGAAAATAAAAAAAAAGTTTTTATTAGCTTTAAAATAGGGTTTAAAATGGTGGTTTTACATGTTAATTTTTCACAGCTAGTGGTTAACCGTACACCCCAAGTAGTGATTTTATATCGAAAATAGATCGTTTTGAGATAGGAGAATTTGCTAAATGTTATCCTTCTTACTAGCTGTTGAGCAATTATTTAAGATGTATTGTAAACAGCTGTTGAAGCTAGTTATGGAAAACGTTTTGGTTAGAGTTCTCGTAGCCCGATATTTTTTACGTCAAAATTATAATTTGTTTAATGCTCTTTAAAATGATGTGTCACAATGCTACTATTTCCATTTATAATTTTTGAGTTGGCCTCCTGAAAGATTGAGATAAAGTTCTCTTATTTGATAAATAGAACGTTTTGAGACAGGAGCATTTGTTAAATTACACGTTTCTACGTTTAACTGCTGAAAAGTTATTTAAGGTTTCCCATTTTTTTTTAAACTCATTCTCTCTCTCTCTCTCTCTCTCTCTCTCTCTGTGTGTGTGTGGTGTGTGTATATATATATATATATATTATTATAACTTGAACAAGTCCTGGAAATAAAAAGTTTTAAGTTATTTAAAAAAAAAAAAATTCTATTTTTAAATGTTATGTTAATACAAATTTAATTTTAATAGGATAGTATTTCTTAGTTATTTCCTTATAGTGGGGTAAGTTTTAATTATGTTTCACATCATAATTAACAAAAAAAAAATTAACCAGCTTATATTTCATTTAACTTAACCCAAAAAAGTGATGTCAGAAACTGGGTGAAGCGAAAACATGGTAACGCAGGCTACGAATTCACCCAGTTCCTGTCTGGTCATGGATGATTCCGGGACTATCTGTACAGGATGAGCAGATTCAATACAAGTCGCTGTCATGGGTTGCAGCGGGCTGGATACAGCAGAGCGTGTAGTATTCTATTGCTCTACATGACGCGACTTAAGGGTAGTGCTCGATGATCAGGGTGTGGAGGGAGCCAACAATATAATCGAGGTGATACTAAGCAATAGCGACAAATGGGAATGTGTTCCGACTACGATCGCAACAACGATAGGAGAGAAGGCCAATAAGATGAGGCGACGACAGGCTGATGAGATGCGGATCGATAGAGATTTGAGACTTCGATGACGGGTGATCCAAGGAGAGCCAGTTTCTATGAGTGGTCGGCGGGGGCTCCTCGGAGTCTTCGCTTTTCGACCGCCTCCTGTTAACGCCATCCAATTTTCTAGATTCGGATAGTAGAGTGTCTGGGTGATCATGCTGGGGCTGTGTACATACCGTATGGTTTAGATCCAGCCCTTACATGATAAGAGGGGGAGGTATTTAGCGGGTGAGAGCCCCGCACTGCTGTCAGTGCGTGCGAGCCTGACGGCGGCTGGAAAAGCAATTTCCTCCCCCTACGGAAAAAATAAAAAAAATAAACAAAAACAAATAACAGTAAAATTTTTAAATAACTATTATATTTTTACTCTGTAAAAAGTTGTGTAATTAACATTTTTCTTAACATGATTATTTTTTCTTACATTAAAATTAATAATATAAGAAAAATTATAGTAAGAAAAAACTAATATTTTTATGATCGTTTTACTTCCTTGTACAAAGTAAAAGAAGTATTGTGATGGAGAAAAATGTCGGTTTTCAGATTTCAAAGGAAATATCCATTTTGACCATCCCTGAATCCATTTTGACTAGATTAAGCGTGACGTCTGTACGTACGTATGTAACTCTGATAATTCAAAATCGATTAGCCGTAGATGTTGATATTTTTAATTTAGTACTGTAACATCTAATTGTGCACCTCCCCTTTTGATTGCAATCAACTTGACCAAATATTTCCAAAAAAGCACAAAAAAAAAATTTGAATTTTTCTTAATTGTAGTAATAAGTTCTCATTGAGAGAATTTCAACGATAAGTCGTAAGTGGTACTTATCTTTATTGGTGCTAGAGTTACAGCCAAATAAAAGTTTAATTAATGAAAAAGTTTGATCTTACAAGGGGAAGGTACATCATTTCGAATTCGACGTCATTTATTTTTTTTTTAACTTTTTTTTAATTTAAATATACTGATTTATTATTAACCTCCGATTGTAAAAAAAAAAATGAAAAAAAATCAGAAGTTAGTTGTGAAATAAAATTTTATGTACTTTTCATTTTAATTCGAAAATTTTTATAGAGGTTAATAATTATTAATAAATCAGTATATTTAAATAAATAAAAAAAAAATAAAAAAAAAATATATATATATATATATGTACGTATATGAAGTCGGATTCGAACCGATGTTTGCATCGTTTCGGATCCGACACTTTCTCACTTACACCACATAACAACTATTTGAGCGACCTGAAACAAAATTAATCTATAAAATAATATAAAATTCTGATACGCACTACAAAAAAATGTAATGCGATGAGGTGTCCACCACAGTGCAATTGTGTAATTGTCCATTTTATTAAAGAATTGGACGATCGTATCTCACTTTCTAATGAAATAATTTTAAAAAAAGACCGGCAAAAAATGTGTATTACGAAATTTAATAGGCGTTCAATGAAGTCATGTGGTGTTCACATCAGATTTTTTTATAATGTAATTAAAAATAAAATCTTTTATAACTACTGAATGTGAGAAAACCAATATAATTAATCATTTCTGCTGCTTAAAAAAAAGGAGCTTGGCTGTTGGTTCAACTGTGAATAGAATATATTTTTTTTGTTCTAAAAATTTACATTAACTTCTTTTTAATTCAATGTTTATACTTATTAACAAACTGATAATAAAGAAAAAGAAAATGATTTCCTTCTTTATTACGTCAGCAGTGTCTTAGTGCGTGTACTTATAAATACTACTGCTTTAATATCGACAAAAATGTTTTTTTTTTTTTTTTTTTTTTTTTTTTTTTAATTATAATTAATATATTCTTTAAATATATATGTACGTTTTTCCTCGTAAGGTACGTTAATACACATAATCGCTCGTGGGCACATGCGCGAGCACACATTTTTTAAATCATTGTTTTATGTACTGTGTTAACACGGTGTACACTAAGATTAACCAACCTAAGACCGGTTTCTGCAACTATATCACAAGTTAAAGAATTTTATCTATTTTTTTTTTTTAACGTTGTAAATAATTTTTTTTCATGACGTTGTTTTAGTTAGGAAAAAATTGGATATAAAATGTATTATAAAAGATTTTCTTTTATAATACAGTTATATATTTATTAAATAAAATATTAGTATTGTAAAAATAATACGTATTGTAAAATATTAGTTGTAATATACGAGTATTTAACTGTTTGTTTGTTCCTCCCTTCTTTACATCCAACTAATTACAACCAAATTTTGTGTAGTAATAGGTTTTCGGTCTAGAACTAACATAGGCTATCTTAAATTGTCTTATCTGACAATTTAAACAGGCAAGGATCCAGCCTGGTGATGTTGTCGAGGATACCTCGATGATTCTGTGGTGAAAGGACGAGTCACCAGCAAGGCGAGAATTTTGCGTGTCTTCGATTCAGCTGCTGAGGAGCAGGCCTTGCTAACGGTTATTCTGCGGTCCCTGCGGAATATTCGGAGGGAGTCGCCGACTCCAGTGTTTTTACTGCCGAGAGGCAAAGTTGGACACTGCATTGAACTGCTAATCTTGTACGTCTTCGGGAGAGCAAGGGACCCGGACAGCGTTCATTCTCCCTCCCCAACAGAGTGCTGCTGTTTCAGAGGTTAAGGTACCGGGGATCAAGAGGTCAACCCCAGTAGTGTCTGAGTGCCACACGATTGTAGTAAAACGGCCTGTAGGATCTAGGCTGAATTGCTGAAAACAGTGAAGGACACCGTATCGAAGGAGGAGGCTGGTGAGGTCCTCTCAATCCGAAGGAGAATATGGAAGAATTTTGCATCCGTATTAAAGGGGTGCAGAAGGCAGCGGAGTTCAGAGAGACTGTGTAGTAAGATCTTCAGATTACTTAAAAATCGAGGGGAGGTAGAAGGTACTCTGTTCTGCTCCGCTTTCCGGATAGAGTTCAATGCCTACATCCTCCCACACGGCAGCTCCATCACAAAGATCACACATCCATTCTCATCCTAACAACGAATCGGGACTCGATGCCAAAACGTCTTTCTTGGCTAAGTAAGAACCCAGGCGGGCTCCTTCCCACTCGGGTTACTATTCTATATAGGTATCCAAAACAGCATCAGACTTCCTTAGCCATCCTCCGCAGGGCTAAGGAATCCAGCAACTATGTTCCATTCCCTTTCGGTTTTACGATTAACTTGCAGGTCAAAACCATAATTGATTCTCGTAAGGTTTCTAACTACTTTGTTACGTTCAGCTTCGTACTTGGGGTAGATATATAAGAAATGGCGCACATCATCAATGACACTACAATCCGAACACAAGCCTGAATTAATCAAACGAAATCACCAATGTCCAAAACGAAACTGTAATATGCCGATTGGGGAAAATCCATTCAACAACCTGCATACTTCTCACATCAGGAAAAATACCTTGCGTGTAACAGCCATCGGACGATTTTGTCCACTTGACCTGCCATAAAGTAAGTTAGTTAGTGATGTGAAATTTAATATTACTTCTTCATTTTATGCTTATTCGGGTGCTTGTTAGTTTTAACAAAGTGGAGGCCATTATGAACTCGATTGAGCTTGAGACTGACATTTGAGACTCAGTCAGACCGAGTTACTGTTTTACACTTTAAATATTATTCATTTATTCAATTTTACCGCTTACCTGTAATGTCACAACATAGCATGCAACTACAACAGAATATTTTTAGGGGAGGGGAAGTGCGATTTTGAAAATATTGTTATTTTTTAATTAACAAATGTGCCTAAGAAAAATATGACTTTAATTGGGCGAAATCTCGAGATACTGAAGGTGACCTTGATCTACAGCCTCACTCCCTTGACCTTTTTAGTTAAACAATTGAATGGTATCAATGTCCCATATTTAGAAGTAATCTGACAAAATTGGTACAATAATTCTCTGGATATATAAGGTGATTTAGAGGCTAATAACGAACACACTGACTGGTATAGTCACGAGGTTTCATACACTAGGTAGCGAGTCGACCAGGGTATCCAGTTTGAGACCAGCCTGACCAAGTTTACTTTTTGCCGGCCTCTGTGGCGCGAGTGGGGTAGCGTCTCAGCCTTTCATCCGGAAGTCCCAGGTTCGAATCCCGATGAGGTATGGCATTTTTACACACGCCACAAACCATTCATCTCATCCTCTGAAGCAATATCAAACAGTGGTCCCAGAGTTTAAATAAAAACATCGAACACACACACACACACACACACGTAGAAACGAACATTAATATCCGGAAAATTTCCATCCGGTTTTTGGATTCCTTAGGTGTCAAAATGTCAATATTCGGTGAAAAACATCATATGCTCAAATTGTACTGATTACAGTACTTTCTCTTCTGGAATTATAGTTCTGCTATAGCACTATCTAGACGAGAAAATAATACTTTTATTAATTTATAAATAAAATATAAAAAAAATGATGGTAAGAATATACTGAAAAAAAAACGTATTTAAAAAATCAAACTTGAAATTAAAATTAAATGATACCATATTAATTTATACCGCATATTTCTTTTAAATGTAGTTTATATAGTAATTAAATGAATGTGACAGAAAGTTATAGGAATCTTACGTTGAGATAACAAGTATATCTTGAAGTAAATCCGTTATTGTTATGTGATAGATAGATTACCTCTCCAAGTTGAGATTGAATTCCCTTTTCTGTATTCTTATTGGTTAAATAAAATGTAGAAAAAAAATTATAGTAATTGTACTTGTATGGAAGAATATTCCAGATATTTCCCATATAATCAATAAATTTTAATGTTGTTGATTTCGTAACGGTTAGAAACGTGTAGAAACTCTAATTATGTTTTCTTTTTTATGTTAGTATTAATAATGGTATATTTATATAACTATACTGACAAGTCCCTCGTAATACATACAGTTTTGTACGTACTTACCTACAGAATATATTTCTATCTTGGTGATTGTGTCTGTCTATTTATTAAAGAATTTCTTTAAAAAAAAATCTCATTATATATAAATAAGTTACACGTAAAAATATGGTTGATTTAGGAATAAATAACTAATTATCCGGCTCGATTAAGAAACAAGTACTTATATATATGGTTATTTAATCATATAAAGTATTTAAAATTTTAAAAAAAGAGATCTGTCTGATTCAGTCATAAATAAACTTTTAATAAAGAATAAAATAAATAAGCATTTAATCGTTGAAAAACAGTGAATTTAATTTTTTGTTTTGTTTCGTCAGAAGTTGAAAGGATTTGAGAATCCATGTTTTTCAGCTCGTAACATTTGTGGTATGTTAGTAAATATTAAAACATTACCAGTTTAAGAACGAGATAATAATTCTGATAAATGTACTGGAAGCGTACATTTAAGTATTTATAAAAAAGTTGTATTTTAATTAATCTGAAAAAAAAAAAGTAAAACTGAATTCGTTATTCTTTGCAATTCAGAAATCGGATAATAATAGTTTTTTTTAATACAGTTCCTATACAGTCAACATAAATATTTTCTTAACTATTTATTTCTTTTTGTAAATGTAAACATTCTTTAAACCTGCTGCTAGAATGTTTAAAGCATGCAGAACCCAAAAATAACCACATTAAGAAATACTACACGTTTTAAAAACATATTGGACGAAGAAAAAGATATAACTTTTTAAATATTAATGTGTATTTTATACTTATAGTAACCGTTTTAAAAAAAAAAAAAAATAATAAAGAATTTCCTGACAAAATTACATTTAATGATATTTTTTTATTAATTAATAATAATAATTTATCGGTTACGTCGGTGAAGTTATGCGATTCATTTTTCAATTAAATTAAGTTTTATTTGTATATTTATGATAAAATAATTCCGTTTTATTACATTAAAAAAAAACACAAAGAAAACAGTAATCAAAATTATGAGTTCTTTTATCACATTTTTTATGTAAAAATATTTATTTCTAATTTTATTATATATCTTATATATATATATAATAAAAATATATATCTTATATATATATATATATATATATCTTATATATATATATATATATATATATTTATATATATATATATATTTATATATATATTTATTTATATATTTATATATATATATTTATTTTTATATATTATTATTATTATTATGCTTTTACGGCCAACATGGGACCACTTAAGTCAATTTTAGTTGGATCTTTTCTGAGAAAAGCGTGTTATTTTACTCTTCCGAGCTATCCAGTATTTCTTCATCCGTTCAGATCTTGCTTTACTTCCTTCATCTGTAAACACCCTCTTCGTTGTATTTTGTCGTATGTCTGTCTTTTGTTCAAATCTAATGTTTTTATCTTTTAGCTTTGTAATTTTTCCAGTTTTATTCTGTAGGTCAGTTAGGGAAATTCCCAATTCTTTCATATCTTCTCTAATTTCTTTGATCCATCCTACTTCTAGATTTTGGAACCACAGTTTTTCAATGATATTTCTTGACAGTCTTGTTTCCGGTGTCCTTATGAGATGACCAAAGAAAGAGATTTTTTTTCCGCATAGTACCAGTAACAGGCTCTATTACTCGATACACCACCTCATTTGGCACAATCCACCATTGGCCTTCTTTTTGGTGTTTTTTATTGATACACGTTCCGACAATTCTCCTTTCTATTTTTAGAATTTTATCAATTCGGTTTTTCTGAGTGATTTTAAAAAGGGTCTCGCTTCCGTAGGTGACTTCTGGCTGAACTACAGTTCTATAATGTTTAAGTTTTGTTTTAGCCGAAAGGCATTTTTTGTTATACTCATATGTTGACCAAGTTAATTTTTGGGATTTAATCATTTTATTTGTCCTGTTTTGCCATGTCACTTTTTCATTTAAATTATAAGTTATTATTTCCCCTAGATATTTAAATTGTTTTACAATTTTAATTTTCTGATTGTTTACCGTAATGTGCTCTATTACCAGAGGATCTATGGCCATTAGTTCATTTTTTCGAAAGAGATATGAAGCCCTATCTTTTGTGCTAGGTTTTGAAGGTTCATGATTTTTGTTTTGGCTTCTTGAATATTATTTTCTAAAAGAGCGAGGTCATCTGCAAATCCCAGGTAGATATTGGAAACAATATCTTTTATATCTTTATTGTATCTTTATATATATATATAAAGCTGAAAGTTTGACTGTTTGTCTGTTTGTTCTCGCATCGCGGAGAAACCAACCGACCGATTCCTTTCAAATCTGCTTCGTACATTCATGTTACCCCATAGAAGGTTTGAATTCATAGACCGAGGCCCGAGGCCCTAGCTCCCTTGAGGGTAAAGTTGTGAATTAAAGATATTCATTAAAGAAAAAAAACTTAATTCTTTTACTTCATTATTATATCTCTGTCACTATGGCAACAGAAATAAGTTATGAATTTTTCGTCGTCAACGATGTATTGACTTTTAATTACCATAGTTATTACTGTTCAGTCTTTTGTGATTTATTTAATCTAGTTTCTTTGTCAGATTTCTATAAAGCATGAATTATTTAATTATTATTTATCAGGATTATTCTCACAACCATGAGGGTAATAACACTGCACGGGTCCAAGGAGCGGAACTCTCTGACTAAATGGTCAGGCGAGCGAATCGAGCTCCGAAGGGGCTAGTAGTTAAATAAATAAATCCAAAAAATTGTTTGTTTCTATACTTGTGAAGGCTTAATGAAAATTGAATTTTAGGACTATTATTTTGTGTTCCTGTTTTTTTTCCAAACATATATAATAACTAAAATTACGCTAAGTGAATACAAAATCAATTTTGTTGTAATTTTTTCAAAAATGAATTGTGTAAGTTGCTCACAACATGATAATTTACGCAATTCATTATCGGCTTTTTTTTGAAGAAATATTAAAAAGTAAAGGTTATCAAAAAGTTAAGATTTTCACATTTTAAATGGAATAGGTAACTTACAAGAAGGGTTTAAATTTAAAAATAATTTTTTTATTACCACCGACCATTGGAAGGTTAGGTGAAAAAATGTTTATGCTCGTTCTAAGGCCTATTCATGTAGAAAATATAGATGCAAAAAATCCTGTTAAATCCTTTTGTAAAGTATGATATTGCTAAAAAAAAAAAATATTTAGTCATGTTTTGTGGAGAGGTGAATTTTTTTATTTTATTATAATGACACAGCAACTTTACACTCTGTTCAGAAAGATAATTGAACAGTAATAAATAAGATCTATATTTTAACTAAAGTTAAGTTACTGACTTAACAGTAACAACGAAACGGAAAGCCGGAATAATGCCACTACATTATAGAAGAGAGATCCTTTTGTTAAGATATGCAGCAAAGGTATGGGCTTTTCCTGCCCATATAAATAATAAACTTTTCATGAATCATCCAATGGCTGCAGTATATGAACGTTGTGCTACCTATTCCAGACCAGCCGGAATTAGGTACCACGAATTAAGAAGAAAATACGAAATTGCTATTCCAGATACAATAGCAATTTCCACAAGAGAAATACCGTCATGGCTTTTGCCAGCGGTAAATACAAGGTTGGATCTCTCTCAGGGAGAAATAAACAGGAAGCCAGCAGTGATCATCCAACAGGAACTTTTGGCAACCATCAGTAGTTACGAAGAACATATTAGAATTTATACTGACGGTTCTAAAACCGAACATGGTGTTGGATGCTCCATATATGTAAATGGAGAAGCCAATTGTTGGAAACTGCCAGATATGGCCAGTGTTTATACGGCAGAACTTACTGCCATTCAGCAAGCTCTTCGCTTCACAGAACATTATTGCGAAGAGAGAGTGCTAATTTGCTCCGATTCTCTAAGTGCACTTGTTGCAATTTGGAACAAAAACATTGTCCTAATTTCAAACATCATGTCTATTTTATACGTTTTAAATCAATGCGGACAGCGATGCGTATTTGTATCCAGGGTATGCTGGTATTACAGGTAATGAGAGCGCAGACGAAGCTGCCAGAAAGGCAACAGTCTCCGATGATTTGGATGCATTTCCTGTATGAGTGGCAGATGTTAAAAACTGTCTAACTAACGTAGTTAAAAACAAGTGGAATACTGAATGGAGGAGTTTAAATACAAAATTAAACTCAGTTAAAACTTCTCCATATAAATGGAAAAGCGACGTGAAGTTGACTCGCCGAGAACAAGTAGCTGTGATCAGACTTAGAATCGGTCACACGCGATTAACAAATTCATATTTGTTAACCGGCGAAGAGAGACCAATGTGCGGTATTTGTAATAAAACACTGACAGTCAAGCATCTAATAGAAGACTGTACCATATATGAGGACCTCAGAAAGAGGTTCCGTCTTAGAAATGATATTACTGCTGATCTGGATAATGGAAATGAAGAAAAGATAGTTACATTTTTCCACGCCAGTGGACTTCTTAGAAGTCTATAAAAGTGAAAAATTTTAAAGCTGTGTTAAAGAATCTCTAAGAGGTAGTTTCATTTAAATGTGGAATTCTCGAAGCGTGGCACGTGTAGTGACGGGAGGTAGCCCTCTTCCCTAGGCCACCCTGGCTCATCTGCATTCAAGAGCAGTGAGTCGGGGAGTTCCGATGATGGCATGGGGGACCCTAAAGGGTGGATTGAGGGCGTGAGGCTATGGGTGTACGCCGTGCATGCCTATAGCCTGTGAATAAGATGGATTCAACTGCCACGGCACCCTGGCGCGACTGATATACTGCTCAACGGTGGTTCCGGTCGCCCCGAGGGTGCTTAAACAAACTATAAACGAGACACGTAGAAGAAGGAAACGGTATTGATATCTTGTATTTTTAATTTCATGGTCTTTTGAGAACCTTATCTAAAATTTTAATAACGGGGCCCTTTACACCCCATAAGTGTTGTTTTGTCTTGTTATTGTGATTAATATTTCTGTGTAGATTATACTTTTAAATAAAATGTAGGGGCCCTTTACACCCTTACATATGACGATCCTGATGGTGATACTAATTTCTTTCTAAGAACGTGACGAGGGCTAATGACCGTAGTAGTCGATGCCCGTAAAAATTCAAGAAAAAAAACAACGAAACGAAAGAAAAGAAATAGAAGAGCACTCCGTACAGCCAGACCATAAAGTCACTTAATTGAAACGATAAGGCAAACCAAGAATATTGTTTCTTAGCCTGTGAAAAATAATTGATAGGGTATCCAATAAATTGATCGCCAAATAAGTCTAATGCTGATCCAAGTGATTTTGATACCGTAGGCTGACCTTCCGTAGACTTCCTACTGATCGGTTCGCAGTTTAAGATCAATACATATGAGGTTATTGTTTATGTACCTGGGTACGTTTAGCATTATTCGCAATGTTTTTGTCTGGTAGCGTTCAAGTATGTCAATATGAAGAGTTGCATTCTGTACCCCATAATTCAAGCCTGTAACTCCAAACAGAAGATAATTCCCAGAAGATAGTACCTTTCTACCGTGTTTGAAGAAAATAGGTGAATAGGATCTAGAATTATAAAACCAAATGTTGGCCAACACATTTTTAGACACGGAAGCTTTGGAGTAATTCATTTTTCAAAGAATATTTACAATTTATTAATTTTTTTTGGTTAAGTGTCTCTCCTTAAGGTACAAAATTAAAAAAAAAAAAAAACAATTTTTTTAGATTTTTTTGACCAATCTATGGATACATGGGTGTATTTCTTATATACCGGATGATTCAGAAAGGACATCACAGATTTAAAGACGTTTAAAAATTTATTTAGATAACTCACAGATTCGGTTGAGGTCTCTTTTCATAGAAAAACACATTAAAATTTGTTTCACTAGTTCATTAGTACTGAATTCGGCCACCAAAATTTCGTAGAGAGTACGGAGTGTGTCTCATAGCAGGCAAACAATTTAATCTTGGCACCAAACCTTTGTTGAGAGACAAGTTGTTCTGTTAAACATTCAAAATTACCATTCGGCTGCAGTTTTATGTGAAAATAATGAATGGAATTGCAGACCACAATATATTTGTGGGCAATATAATCGTTACTGAAGAATCAAAGTTTCACATCACTGTCAAGATGAACACCCATAACTGCCGAATAGCGAAAATCCTCTTGAAACTTTGCAGCACATTCGTAAGGTTAATGTTAATGTTATGCACTAGGTTAATGTTAAGGTTGTAAGGTTAATGTTTTTTATGCACTAAACAAACAAAGACTGTACGCCCTGTACCTTTTCCAGAAGGAAACCGTAAATGGTATCGTTTATCTGGATGTGCTTCAAAATGTTCTAATTCCTCAGTTAGACGATGATGACCAAGTTGGACGCCATTACTATCAGCAAGACGGGGCATCACCTCACTACCAAGATTCCAGTCCAAGATTTTTTTGATACTCGCGATTCCAAGGTTGAAGGATTGGTCATAAGGTTCCAGTTGTATGGCCACCTTGCTTCTCAGATTTGATCTCGTTAGATTTTGTCTTGTGAGATTTCACTAAAGATCGGGTTTATCTACCTACCATCTTTGCCTGCTGATCTTGTTGAGCTAAGACTTCAAATTAACTCCGCAGCTGCAGAGGTAACGCCCGACTTGCTGGCAACAGTCTGGAATGAAATCGAATTCTGGTGGGATGTATGTCGTATTTCAAATCGAAGCCACATCAAAGCAAAGTCAATGTAGCGTGATAAACTTGATGGACTTTTATATGAAATGAGATCTCAACTAAATTTGTAAGTTATCTCAATAAATTTTTATATGCTTATAAAGATGTGGAGTCCTTTTTGAATCACCCGTATACTTTCTGGTTATAGATATAGCAGCATATATTGCTATAGCCGAGAAAGTATAAATTATTTGAAAAAGATTATTTATTATAAAAATTAATATTTTAATAAATATTCATGTTAGTGCTGTAATTATTTTATAAATGTTGATGAGCACTTTTGTAGCGATCATTTCTTCAGTTGAACTTAATAAAAATTAAAACGTAAATAATGTTAAAATTTAGGAAGGGATCATCTTTCTTTTTTCTTTTAAAATGTTTAATAAAAATGGTTATCTACTGATAGTATTAAAATTGTTGTAGAGTTTAAAATAAGTGATTTATTTTTTTATTTAAATTAAAATTTCACTGTGTCAGTTAACATAGTAAAATTTTTATTATTTATACTTTTAGGTTAGATTTCTTAAGAAAGCTACCGATTGTAATGGGTACCATGATTCGACTTCAGGAAAATTTCGAAATATCTTTCCGTTTCACATCACCCAGACCCCAAAATCACCGTCAGTTCAAAAGTTTATATATATATTTCACTTTATTGTGGACACGATAACTGATGTAATTTTGCGCCAATTACTTTCAAATTGATACATAAAATATAATGACCAAAAATCTGGGTCGAGTTCGTAATTGGGAAAATCTAACTACGGGGGTGGAAATGAGGTGGGCTTTTTCGAAAAAATTAATATCGCTCTAACTTTCTTATTAGGTAAAATATCGATTTCGTTTAAAGTTCCTACTCATTCTTTGAATAAGGGCCTAAAACCTATATACGTAAAGTTTTTTGATATCACCAAACATTCACCCAGGGGGTGGAAAAAATGGGGTTTCGAAGACAAAAAATCATACCTCCCTTAATAGGCACAGTATTGAATCAATTTAAAGTGGTCGTTAGTCCTGTAAATATTACCTAAATCGTTTGTCTGAAACAAGTTTTTATATGACTAACCCTTACGGCAATGAATAACCAAAATGTAGCTGGAATCGTAAGAAAATGGGGCTTGTCATATGCTAAACATGTAAAACTTTTTTTTTTTACATGCAACCATTGTCGTATTAAATAAATTTGAAGTTTTTTTTAACTTTACGGTGGAAATCTTTTTTATTTCCTACTTAGCACCGGTAAAATCTACTTCCGCCTTCCGGCGTGCCGAAAAAGATTTTTATATTGTTTTATTATCAACTTCTAATACTGGTATTTCTTTAGTTTTATAATGCAGAATTTTTCTGTTACATTTTAGTCTGTTTTGTTTTTAATAAAAGCAAATTTTTTTTTAAACTGATCCTTCGTGTTCAGTTGATGTTATCTAGATTATCTTACAGTTAAAGTCTTTACAATTTTTTTTCTCGAAAAATGTTATTTGTTTATTGGAAATTTAGCCAAGTAATTGTACGTTTTTTTTTAAAAAAAAAGAAATTTATTTTGTGACACCAGTTTTTAATTTTTACGATAATTTTATACAAAATTCTAAATATATAGTTGTGTAACTTGTTTTATTAAAATGTTTAGCTCAAAAGCCATATGAAATAATCAAATTTACCTCGTTATTTAAATTCCAATTAAATACGGCTTCTTTTATTCTGTTAATAAGAAATCAAAGCAAAATTTTTCGAAAGCTATATAACTCTAAAATAAAACTTTTTTGGTCTCATATTTATGCAACTTTACACATATATTTTACATTTATAATTCCGTATAAAAGCTTTACTAGCCTTATCCAAGTAAGCCTTTACTAGGATTAGAACTCTCCGACTAAGAAATCAGCTGATTTACGATGACGAGGTTACCACTAGGCCAACCCGGTGGGATATTTTAGAAATACCTGCTTTATTATAAATAATTACGTTGATTTATTTTTTATTAAATAAAAATTTAGGTGATTCTCCGCTCTGAAGCGGGTGGTTCAATACTCCTTGCCTGACAATTTCAATTTCTCCTGCCTGACAGCCAAAAGATAAACGGCAGAGAATTGAATATTCGAACAAATTTATTTATCCAGATAGTTAATTTATGTTTTGGTTAGTATTTTTATGGGTAGTTACAACTTGGTCTTTTAGCTACGCATATGGTATAAGATGCATTAAGATACATAGTAACTTTAGCACCTTATGTTATTAAATAAAAATAACAATTTTATGATCTGTTTTTAGGAATTTTTTATAACTGATTGTAAGTCATTGCATTTTCTAATGAAAAAAAAAAATTAAGTTATAAGTATCTAATTTTTATTTACTAATTTTAATGTAGTAAATTTATCTATATACTTATATCATTTGAACTTATTTCAAAAATAAATTTGTCTCTATATCTTTTATTTAAAATCGGTTTCGATTAAGAAACCACAAGTAAATTGCATTACAAAATCACGTGAAGAGTTATTTCCATCAAACACCCTCATTAAAACACATATATAAGTAAAAATATATGTATATATAAATAAACAACGGTATTCATACAGTCTATATAAATAAACACATTTGCATTAAGAAAGTAACAATTAGTCTAATGGAAAAACAAACGAAAATAAAATCCACAACATTATTAAACAACAAATAACATTATTAAACAACGAAGATAAACAAAATAGTAGCATAACAAGTTAAGAGAAACAAGTAGAAGAGCGCTATGCTTCTCATTAAGACACAGTAAAGACGTTTGTCACAAATCAGATACGAAACCAGTTCAATCTCGCTCAGATATCCCAAGTCCAGTACGTTTTGTCGTTATAATCACCGGCAACGGACATCTTCACTGTTGTCTAAGAGACTAACTGCTAGAAAGTCTATATGACTTCCTAACTGCTGTCTGTAACTTAAACCGAACTGTTTCGTAAAGAACATAATGTAATCCAAGATAGTCGTGAATTTTCCCGTTCCGAGCAAACCACAATGCCTCTGCAATGGATCTCGCCAACTTGTTCTGAAAACGTAATATAATCTCAACGTTTATTTTCCTCATCGTGTCCCATAGCTGTATGCCATATGTGCAAGCCGTCTTTAGAATCACCTTATGTATTAAAAGTTTATTGGAAAATGACACGTGCGAGTATTGTACTTAACAACCAATAAAGCCTCTTATACGTGATTTTACTTTCTTCTCTCTTTCACATGGTATATAGGTTAAGTATTTATGGAATTTATATATTTTATCTTGTAGTTGTTATGAATTTTTAAATATTAAATTATGAAATGAATTAATCTCATTTATCAATATAATGTAAGGCTCGGTTTAAGTTTAAACAATTTAAAAACGATAAAATTTTGATAAAATTTGACACATCATATTTATTTAAACGCTGATTAATCGTTTACACTTTTTTTTAGATTATGTGATGCAAGTAACAAATTGCAAGCAACCTTAAAAAAGTGAAAGGTTGATAAAATAAGTTGTACTTATAATTTTCATACATTCTTGATATTTATACATTAAATATATTATTAGCGCTATTATTTCGTTGGCTATAATAATAATAATTTTTGAATTTACGCTTGAGTTAACTCATGTTTTTTTTAAATATTAAAATAATTGAAATTTACTATTTTTTTCGTTAAATTATTTTATTATATTTGTAATTATTAAATCTTACAATTATAAATTGCGTCATAATTTTATTGTATAAAATTCTACATTATGTATTCTTGATATATTTCAGTATTAAAAAAAACTGCTGTATTGTAGATTTATTGTAAAACAATAAACTACGTACACCTTCTCATTGATTTAGGTTGCAGTTTCAAGGCCATGTTTTATTTTTACCATATTCAATTAACTATTATATTAAGATACTCATCGCTAATTTAACAACGTTAAATTAATAATTAATTTAAACAACAATAAAACAATTACCATACTCAGTAACAGAAGAATATTAATAAACACTAAAAGTCGACTTTCGCTGTATCCCGCATCATCAGTCGGTACAGAATTCTATATTACATAAAAAAAAATAAAAAAATTAAGAACTCTTACAATCACTAAATTTGAACACACAATATTACTCTCAGCTGGAACGATATAAATTTAAATCGTAACGCAACTATGTTCGTAAATGTTGTTGCCAACTGTTACAACTCATTGACTCTTTAATTAAACATCGTTTTCAAAAACGATGTTTATAAATTTGTTTTATAATATGTTTGTTTATAAATTTTATATTTTTCAAGTATTTTACATAAACTTAATTTGAAAGGTTATGATAATTAAAAAAAAAAAGGTCTTATTTTTTGAGATCGGATTCCGAAGGTTTTGGTTGGTTGTAATACGTGGAATTCATAAACAGATGGTTATTATTATTATTATTATTATTATTATTATTATTATTATTATTATTATTATTATTGATTTTTTAAATATTATTAATATTAGTATTATTGGTCATACTTTTGTAAATCAATCTTCCAAAGTTCATATTACTTTTTTCGTGAAGACTTAATATCTCAATAAATGTAAATCCTATAGGAGGACAGGCTACGTTAAATTAGCGTATTAATAATTTAGTGTAACAAATCTGTAAAGTAACTTTTTTAATTACATTTTTCTTCAGATTTATAATTTAATGGCATAATTGGCGGGTAATTGGCTCAAATTTGCTATATTTCCTTTGGATATAATTAAAGATTCCTGATGCTTATCAAATTTAATTACATTCAGAATTCTATGAACGTTAAGTCCACGTTTTCACCCCACCAACAAAGCGATAATAAATTTTTTTTAAATTACTATAAAGTGCTGTAGTTCCTAACATAATTTACATTCGTTTCAGACATAAAAAACTGGGTCAGGTTAAACAAATTTATGTATTCCGGAAATAAATATATTTATTTTTCTTTTCGTTCCGACCAATACAGATCACGTTTACGTTGGTTTGACTCCTTTTTCTTTTTCCAAAAAGTTTTCATTCTTTTGTTCAGTTATCGTCTTTGTTTCGTCCATCTATTCACGTTTATCCATCTTCTTTTCCTCTCTGAAAATTTAGATTCTTAAATTAATTTTTTAAATTTATTTCTGCCTTTACCCTGATCATTAGAAATGTTTAATGCTTTTAGATCTGTTTATTTTGTTTTTAAACCAGTTGATCTTTGTGGCTCTGTTTATGTAGAAGATAAATATTTGTTTTGTCAATCTTTCGTTGTTCATTCTGCATAAATTTTCATAAAACTAAAAGTCTCTTTTCCAGATTAGGTCTTTTGATTACAATTTTTAATATCTATTTTTATGTAATTACGTTATCAAAGAAAACGCAATTTTCAACTCTTATTAGAGAAATAACAGAAATTTTTCTCCCATCACATTGACATATTAGTTCAATTCTTTTTTCTAATCATGAACGGTTTCTGTTCATTGAATTAAAAGATTTAAAATTATTTTTCTATAAACGAGGTGATATCAGAGTAGAAATATTTTTTATATTTATCTAGGTTATTGGAACATTATATCTCTTAAAATGCCGATCTTTGTGGTGGAATATTAATATCTCGGCGTTAACCCATCGGCTTGGTCTATTAGTGCACGCGTTTTCGTAAATCAGCTGATTTGGAAGTCGAGAGTTCCAGGTTTGTCCTAGTAAAGGCAGGTATTTTTATACGGATTGTTATTTTCATACTAGATCATGGATACCGGTGTTCTTTTGCAGTTGGGTTTCAATTAACCACAGATTTCACATTTCGACCTGAGACTGTACAAAAATATTCTTCACTTACACTCTTACGAATCATCCTAATTCCTCCTCTGAAGTAATACCAGACGGTAATTCCCGGAGGTTAGACGAGGAAAAGGAAGTGTCTCGGCCTTTGATACGAGGTACCAGGTTCGAATCCCGGTCAGGCGTGACATTCTTCATACGTTACAGAATTCCACTTCCATATTCTCACATAAAGGTTTAAAGTTCTTTAAAGTAATTAATTCATCAAGAAAAAAAACAGATTTTTATTGATTTGTTTCAAATTTTCAGAAAGATTTTATGTATTATTTTTATACAAAAAACAAATTATTTATCTTTTTAATAAATTAAATAATTTTTTATAATGTTTACAAAATCATTGTTGTAATTTTTACTTATATTAATGTACTTTTTCAAGGGCTGTAAGAATAAAAACAAAATCTACCTTTTCGTTTACTTTTGAGATTTTTACTTTATCATTTCATCAAATTTTTGTTTGTAAATAACTAACGTAAATGTAATGTAGAATAATAAATACTTACGCAATAAAGAATCTCTTTTACCACGGTTTTATTTCTGGTACTATGTTTTTATAAATCACTCATTACATAAATTAACACATAACTTACATAAATAAATAATAAAGATATTTTTTAATTTAAGATTGTACATTTACTGTGTAGTACTTGATTCAAGCAATTAATAAGGTCATGATCAATTAACACAAGTAGAATCAATTAAGAATGATGATTAAGTGTTGTAATTGAGGAATTCGTCATGTGCAGAATTAAAACGACCATCTTAAGTAAGTCTTACAAGTTCTGCAATTCTATTTTATTTTTATTATTATAATTTTATCTTAATAAGGATATTTAATTTGTCCTCTTTATGTGTTATTCCTTGACTTAATTCTTAAATAAGTAAGGAAGGTTATAATTATTGTGAAATTTATTATAGTAAAATATTCTCATTTAAACTAAATTTTTGCTATATATATATATATATATATATATATATATATACACATTATATGTGGTTATATCATGTTATTTGTTGAATGTGTTAAAGTCACTTTCATTACGTTGTAATCGGTATGTCGATTATCTACAAAATTTTTAATTTTTCATATTAGTTTTATCTTGAGAATGGCTTGGCACGTTTCAGAATTGACTAGTTGGATCGTCTAGTGCCGTTTTGGTTTCGCACCTAACATATCTAAATAAAAGTTTAAAACAGAATGTTCTACATAAAACGTAACCCATCTATATAAAAACCTTGTCAATAGATACTCTTCAATTAAAACGGCATGATTATATTATTATCACCTTTTCCAAAACCTTAAATTATAGATTAAATACTTAAATTGTACGCCATCTTCCTGAATACACATTACTATACTTTTCATTTTCCAACTAATTTTAGAGTTTAAATTAAATATGTAATACAGCTTTTTCGATATTGATTTTCAGTTGTTTTACTTTTCATGATTTGTTTACTGTAGGATGTTTCTTTGAGATAACCGTAAAGAAAAAAAATATGCCGGTTCATATCTAGAAATCTTGAAAACTATAAACTACGACCAGTCGCGCAATCAATCATTAAAAATTCGTTAATCGAATCTGCGTAGTGTGGTATTACGCTGTTATGTTGCAACCAATATTACTGTCTTTTCTCTTCTAACAATACAATGTATTGTAATAAAATTTTATGATATCTTTTCCAGTTAATTAGGTACTTATAGGATTTACAATCCTAAGTACAATAAGTAGGTTTAATCTAATGGTATAAAAAAAAAGAAGCATCATTTTTTCGTGATATCCTAAACTAGATTCCCATCTTGATAGGGTGCAATGGTTTTCTTGATAGGCGTGGGAATTTTAGCAGTCTAAATTTTATTGTTTTGTTTTTTGTACGTAGCCATCTAAACGGGACCACACTTTAACAAAAAAAAAAGTAGCGAGATTAATAACAAATCTCCTCGAAAAAATCATGACAATATTCTATACATTGTTATGTAGGATTTCCTATTTTTACATTTCTTGCAAGGCGGTTTTATTCTTACTGGAAAGATTTCATCTTATGTAAAAAATACTTAAAAAAAAAAAATTAATACTGTTTAAAAAAATCTGATGTGGTCACCACATGAATTCCTTGTACGCCTATTAAATTATATTAACACATTAAAAAAAAAATGAAAAGTACATATCGTTTTATTTAATTAATAACTTCTGGTATTTTTTATTTTTATAGTTATTATTGAAATATTATATATCGTAAAAAAATGTAAAATCAGAGGTTAGTAATTGTTAAGAAATCAATATATTTAAATTAAAAATAAAAAATAAAAAAGGAGATGAATTCTGATTCGAACCGATGTACCTTCCCCTTGTAAGATCAAAATATTTCATTAAATAAATTTTTATTTGGCTATAACTCTGGGACCAATGAAAATATATTATAAGTACCACTTATAATATATCGTTGAAAATCTTTCAACGAGGGCTTATTACTGCAGTTAATAAAACGTCCAAAATCTAGTTTTCTTGGACACTTTTGGTTCAGTCGATTGCAATAAAAAAGGGGCTGCACAACTAGATATTACAACAGTCCTAAATCCAAAATTTCAACATCCTACGATTAATTGTTTTTGAGTTATGAGAGATATTTACGTACGTACGTTCAGACGTCACGCCGAAACTAGTCAAAATGGATTCGGGAATGATCAAAATGGATATTTCAGTTGAAATCTGAACAGAAATTTTTCGCAGTCACAATGCTTCTTTTACTTCGTACAAGAAAATAAAAAGCTGATAAATTATTGCATGACTTTTCTTGATATGAATAAATAAAATTAAAAGAATTAGAGAAAAAAAAACACAAATATATAACAGAATATCTATTTTTTATATGTAGAAAATAAATTTTTAAGAAAACATTTTCATATACAATGTAATCTTTATCTTATGTAAAGTCTTTCTAAATCTAACAACACTCTCTTAGGATAAAATAAGAAAATGGAAATTTTTAAAAACTTTTTTTACATTTTAACTCCGGTAATAATAATTACAAAAAAAAATATTATAGAAATTTCTTAATAGATCTATATAATGTATAAACTTTCAACAATTTTTGAAAGATTTTTAAAGCAAAAGAGAAAGAGAAGAAACAAATAAAAATATTTCAATTTTAAGTGGTGGGTGTTGATTTTTTGAAAAAAGATTTTCTGAAATATTTATACGTGCATTGTAGGTAACAAATTTAAAGTTTTCTCTAAAATGTTTCTGAAGAAAATTGAAATTGTTGTTTTCATGATATCCCATTACTCCTTAAAGGAAAAATTTCTTTTGAAAAAGAATTAACATAATCATTGATCCATATACAGAAATATTTGAGCAAAAAATTTGCTCAAAAATTTGAAGAAAATCGGTTTGGTCAATCTTATGATATAAGGCTAAAAATAGTGCAACATACGTCTGTACATACGTTCATACATATGTTTTTTTATCCATATGAAATTTTTATATAATATAAAGATTTAAAAAAAAACCAAAACCCTATTTTTAACATGATCACTACACTTTCCCATTTAATATAATTATTTTAGCTATATTTTCCGGGAAAGTAAAAATAATGAAGTAGGTGTTCCATAATCCAAAATATATTGTCATTATCATCTTTCCTAGAGAATTTTGAATTGATATGAACATAAGTGACATGTTAAGGACTAGTGTCTTAAAATTCACCAAAAACATCCCGATCAGGGATGGCATTTTCACACGCTACTTGTCATTCTTCTCGGGCTCTGAAACAATATCTAACGGTGGTTCCGGAGATTAAAAAAAAATCCAAAGAACATCGGTATCTACTACGATTTAGTATTCTTCTTTAAAGAAGTTGGACAATTGATTACTCATTGACTTAACAATAACAAATTGTTAACCAAGAAATACTATTTCCAATGAACAGATTGTGAATTTTATAATTTCTGGCAGGTATTCATTGCTGCTGTCAACTACATGATTTAAAGGAAAAGAAAAATTTCCCTTTACATTTTCATTTTCCCATGAATTATAGTTATTTCCGTTAATGTCATTAAAGAAACAGTAATGTAAGGAAAAGAATAGGGAGAATAGCAAAAGTATAGCATAAGTATGAAAAAAATTATGAACGGCATAGATGAAGTCCTACGCAAAAACTATCGCATGAAAATAAACAAGAACAAAACAAAAGTAATGAAATGTAGTAGAAATAACAAAGATGGACCA
Organism: Lycorma delicatula; assembly: GCF_047948215.1. NCBI lineage: Eukaryota > Metazoa > Arthropoda > Insecta > Hemiptera > Fulgoridae > Lycorma > Lycorma delicatula. The sequence continues at coordinate 45,465,052 of NC_134464.1, forward strand.
CTGAATGTGAAAATAGGAGGAGAAAAGATTATGGAGGTAGAAGAATTTTGTTATTTGGGAAGTAAAATTACTAAAGATGGACGAAGCAGGAGCGATATAAAATGCCGAATAGCACAAGCTAAACGAGCCTTCAGTAAGAAATATAATTTGTTTACATCAAAAATTAATTTAAATGTCAGGAAAAGATTTTTGAAAGTGTATGTTTGGAGTGTCGCTTTATATGGAAGTGAAACTTGGACAATCGGAGTATCTGAGAAGAAAAGATTAGAAGCTTTTGAAATGTGGTGCTATAGGAGAATGTTAAAAATCAGATGGGTGGATAAAGTGACAAATGAAGAGATATTGCGGCAAATAGATGAAGAAAGTAGCATTTGGAAAAATATAGTTAAAAGAAGAGACAGACTTATAGGCCACATACTAAGGCATCCTGGAATAGTCGCTTTAATATTGGAAGGACAGGTAGAAGGGAAAAATTGTGTAGGCAGGCCACGTTTGGAGTATGTAAAACAAATTGTTGGGGATGTAAGATGTAGAGGGTATACTGAAATGAAACGACTAGCACTAGATAGGGAATCTTGGAGAGCTGCATCAAACCAGTCAAATGACTGAAAACAAAAAAAAAAAAAATGAAAAAATTGAGCAGAAATTAATAATAATAAAAAAATATTTTAAAAAATTCAAATTAATAATAAAATTAAAAAAAATTAAATTTAATTCCATTTACAAATGAATGTTGTAAACAAACAACGGAACATTAAATAAATTAAAACTTTAAAATAAGCCGGCAGTTAGTGCAGTAATTTATTCTCATTATTTTCTATTTACACTTTTCTAATATTAATAACAATATTGAATGTAATTATATATTTTTTAACAGTGTAACGTGTGCTTAATTTAAATATAATCAATTGTAATTCCTTAGAGGTTAATTCTGATTCCCATTTATAAAAGCAAAGTTGTTTGTTTAAATAATAAAATTAATATATTACTTATTATTAATAACACTGATAATAAAAAAAAACCTAGCGTGCGTACCTAAACGTCCACATATACACAAGTTATATCTGATACATTAAATATTATAAACTGAAACATAGTTATTGTTATTATGAATGTTTAAATAATAATAATAAAAATAATTAAAAATAATGAAGTTTCATTATTACTGTAAAAAAAAATTGTTTATTTTTATCGTTATTTATTATAAACCAATTAATAATAATTATAATGGTGGTTTAATAAATTTTATTATGACGAACACCACAATTGATTTTGTTTCAATAAAATTATTTTCCATAGAAACATTTTATATAAATTGTTTCAAAGAAACTATATTGAATTAACCTTTTCATAGAACACTACCTACGTCTATATATATATATATATATATATATTAAACTAAAAAAAAAAAAACTACTAAAAGAACTTATCGTGATTCATAATCAACGCCCAGCAAAAAATACTAAAGATAAATTGAAGGAAATTTACATACATGTTTCTCTTAGGATGTAAACGTGAACACTAAGAAAGAATTTTTTGAAATTCCGAGTTGAAAGGATTAAAGTGGAGTAGTATGAAATTTTATAATTTTTAATTTCTCAACAACAAATGACGATACCTATTTGATTTTTGGTTTGTGTAATCTTCATTTGAATATAGTCGTATAAAAAACAATTTCTAGATTTTTCTAGAAATTCGGCCTTGAAAGGGATGAAGAAATTTAAACAAAATTTTGAAAATTGTTACAAATTTTCCTCATTTCCGACTATACTAAACGAGATATTCACTCGATTTGTGGTTACAAATACTCTTTAGATAAATTATTTAAAAATCATGTTTGATTTATTTTTAAGGGGTGCGACGTTGTACGGTGCGGTATTTCAACCAACACATCCACTACCACTGTTACTGTATGTACAAGTCTGGTTGCACCTGCCTCCGGTTACTTGGCTAAAAAACGTAAAATAAAAATATTTACCGCTACGGCAAACACAAGTAAAACCATATAGCATGGGTGAAGCCGCAACGGGGAGGAGGTGTTAGTATCTTATAAACTCGACATAAGAAGCCTCGAAATGTAGAATATTCAATTTTTACGGTTATTTTAAATAGGGAATCATATTTAAAATAAGAAAAAACTGAGTAAAATGTAAACAATTAAATTCACTTCTTTGAAGATAATCTAAATAATTACGTTACGTTAGAATTCTAGTATATAAATCAATTATCAAGAAAATAACAAACTTCATCATCATTGTGAAGTACATCAAACAATTTGGACGTTAAAATCATTCAAACTTTTTAATCAAAAGTCCTTTAATCAGTGACTACTGATGTATCGTGATGTGTCGTGTTCCACGGCAGCGAGAGCCGCAATTCGAATCATATTACTATCCTTTTAGCAAGTATGACGTTTATTTCATTACCTAACCGGGAATGGGCCTTCGTACCATGTATTGAGGTGTCCGGATTGGATTGCTAAACACAATTTTTGAAATTTTAATCACCTCAATGTGTAGCTAACATTTTGAATATTATTACATTTTTAAATTTGATTTAATTATTTATAAGTAGATAAATATATACTTATAAGCGTTATGTTAAATCGTTATGTCAAATTTAATTATTTACCGGAAAAATTTTATTTAATATCAGACAATTTTGTACGAGAATTTTTCAAAATGGTAAACGTGACAAGATTTACAAAAGCGCTTATGTAAAGCTGGGAATTGTACAGTAGTAGACCTACACGTAAAATGGTATAGCATGGAAAGCAAAATGTATTACCTTCATTGAGTGCTAGTGTTCCACTATATTTAATGCAAGATAACGATTAAATACACTAAATATTGGAATCGAAAATTACAGCAGAAACTAATTATTTTTAAATGTTAGAACAAACAAAATATAACTATTTTAATTAAACAAGGTAAACAGGGTTTTTTTTTTTTTTTGTTTTTGTTATAGATTATCTGATAAATGCCATTTACGCACCCTCCATAAATGGGGGAGTGTCGGACTTGCACGGGTTCGGCTAGATGTTATTAAGAGCCTATGTGTACCCGCACCCTACCGACTAAAACTCATATCTCATCTTTTCTCCTCCTCCGGGGTCGGTCCTGCAGTTTTCGCGGGCCCAGGTGTTTTTAGGATCCAGGGGCCCAGAGTCTCCGTGCTTCATCACCATCGCCCATCCTCACAAGTGCAGACGCACGACGGCTCCACGGGGGGATGTCCTTCGCCCCTTCACCTTCAAGTCACTTTCTTCGCCTGAGTCTCAGGTCTTGTGTATGAAACTGATTCCTTGCTGGTGATCTTCAGTCCTCTTACTGATCTGGGTCCTGAATCATGCTCTATACCATTCTCTAGCTTCTCCCGCTTTAGTTTTCAGGATACTACCAAGAAATGTTAGAATTTTCGGGGGTACTTTCATCATCATAGTCATCACTTGCACTATCTTCTTCCAAAGAAATAATAAATGATTTTATAATATTGTCAATAATGTGTTCTTGTCGCACATGTTCTGTTTCCTTAACTTTATCTCATACACCTTCTAATTTTTTTTTTCATTCATGTCGGCCATTTTATTTTCATATAACCTTTGAAAATCATTGATAACAAAAGTTACGTTATGACTTGCTTAGTATCCTTTAACATCTGATCAAACTATCTAGATAGCATTTGAATCAGTGGGGTTTATAGACAGTCGGAGAACGTCATGCCCCTTTTTTTTCTAAAACTTCGTCAAACACTTAGAGATATCGTGACCCCGAAGGGAAGACATCCTCCATGGCAATTAGGTCGCCATACTCCACCTCGTCTGCATCTAGCCCTTAGGGGCTTTACCGGAGATCTTCTTCAGTACTTCACTAACAGACATCTCCCATTCTCCAAGCTAAGGCTTTAAGGCTCCAAGCGCTTTAATATAGTGGATAGGTACTTGCTGGCATTCAGCGACCTAGGCGTGGCAGTAATTTATAGATGTCATATATATTTTTTAGTAGTTGACGGGGTAAGCCTACCCATTTTAGCACATATATGACAAGTGAGCGGTTGGGACATGTAAGCCGGTGGTGTATGGCATAGGGCTTAGTCCGCTTACGCTGTTAGGTAAGCTGTAGGAGCTATTTAGGATACTGGTCGCTATACTGTTTCGAGACTCAGTAGCCGTTTGTGGTACAGACATTTGGTCGTATGCTTTATGGCGACCGAGAATGGGGTGGTAGCGGGAGAAATGCCAAGCAAGCCAATCTTCCAGTCTCGATTACTTAAGTCAGGATGCCACCGATGCGAATGCCACGAATGACATTCCCATCGATGTACTAACGCTAACCTAAATGAATGTACTTACAATGATCTCAAACAACACCGTAACGATTGAGCTATTCCACTCTAACCTACTCGAAAACGGTAAACGGTGAGCTAGACACGCAATTCCAGACGAAAAACAAGAAGTTAAACTGTGAACAAAGAAAACACAAAAACATGTAATACAATAAAATTAACACTAAACCAATCCAAACAAAACAAACGGTATACAAACACAGACTATAAACATGTAAATAACCTAAACCACCAAAACCAGAAGTCAACCAAAAACAAAATCACAATCTATAAAACCTAAAATAACCCAAAAAATAAAATAAATAAAACCTTGTAAATCATAAATAAAAACTAAAGTCTTACACAAAAATTAATCTAACTACTGACAAAACAAAAACATAAATAAACATTAAACGCATGTATTATGTAGTCATAACTGAGACGTACAAAAACATTAACAAAACAAAAAATTAAAAGAGAAACACAAGATAGACCCAAATAAACCATTAAAAATATAAAAAACAAACGACAAAACATTAATCACCAAAACAACATAAATCATAAACAGAACACTAAAATAACCCAAAATCAAAAACATAAACCAGATATATATAAGCACCAGAATATTAGATTACCCCCAAAAAACTCATAAGCATCAAATGCTAAGGTTGAAAAAATATAAACGCAATCAAAAACAAAAGACATGTTAGAAAACAAAACAATAAACAAAAACACGGCTTTATCACAAAAACAAAAATAAAAGCTAAAACTGTCATATATCCCGATCCGACGACATAGAATGTCCCCTGAACGTTTGTACGCAAAGCATTCGTTTGATCGACAGTTGTGCCCGGCCAGTTTTCCAACACGAAAACAATTTGGGCATATCCTGGGTGATCCTCCTTTCCTCTTCATCAACCATTCTTTTGCATGATGGCCATCCTTTCTGCAAAACGAACATAGTTCTTTTTCTTTATAAGATTTCACCACGTGCCTTAGCCTAAAATACATAGACATTAAACTTTTCCCTGTTTGCTTTTACCAATTCGTACAACTGTGGTTTTAGCATCGAGGAAGATTGAGGAATAAAATTCTTCCGCAACCACTTTATCATTTCTTTTTTCTTGAATTGGAAATTGGTGACAGGGTGCGTTGACAGAAATTACCACAAAATTATCGGGAAGGTTTGGAATTAACAATATTTCTATCCATTTTAAATAATTTTCTGTTTTCATTTGACCTCTGTAATCACCACTTTTTAAACTTGCTTGCCAAGTTAGTAAGGGGTTTGGTATAAAACCCATTTCTCCTTCGGCGTGCTCAATAATAAGTCTGCTGCCTTTTGAAGTAGATACTTTTAGCCCGTCATCTTAATCACTACATCACGATTTATTTGTAGTGTGAAAAGATGATATATATGACTCGTCGAAGTATACTATTGGCCTATTTTCGGTTCAAAATTTTTTTACGGCAGTCAGACACTGAATATCCTTGAACCATATATTATGTCGCTCAGTGAGAACCGTCTTGTTGGTATTTTCGGTTTTCCTACACCTAAAGCACAATTCATTTTCATTATTTTTGTTAAACTCATCTCTTTTCCTGAATAACCAATAGAGATCTTTAAGCGCTGATATTTTTTTGTTTTTCATCATTGGCAGTTATTTATGAATTTCGTGAAATTCATTTATAGTCCGTCTCACCAGAAATTTTTCAGAGGTGTCTATTCCTGTTTCAGGCATTCATGAGGTTTGTATTTTATTGGAGTAGAGAAAGAAGTTTACGCCAGATTTTTGGCTAATTTTTCTAGCAACCGATTTTTATTTTTTTTCATCCTTTGGAATTGGTATCGCGACACTCCACACGTTACGTACGTATCTCGCATAACTAAAAAAAGATTAGCCGTAGGATGTTGAAATTTTGGATTTAGGATTTAGGATTGTTGCAACATCTAGTTGCGCATCTCCCCTTTTGATTCCAATCGACTGGACCAAAAGTGTCCAAAAAAGCCCAAAATCAAAAAATTTAGATTTGCATTTTTTTTTAACTGCAGTAGTAAGCCCTCATTGAGAGTTTTTCAACTATATATCATTAAGTGGTAATTTTTCCATTGGTTTCAGAGTTATAGCCACTTAAAATTTTAATTATGAAATATTTTGATCTTACAAGGGAAAGGTACATCGGTTCGAATCCGATTCCATCTCCTTTTTTTTATTATTTTATTTTTTTATTTAAATATATTGATTTATTAATTAATTATTAAACTGTGATTCTAAAAAAAATTATAAATAATAATTCAATTACATTAAAAAAAAAAATTAAAAAATATCTGACGTTAATGAAATAAAATTTTATGTACTTTTCATTTAAAAAAAAAAAAATGTGTATAAGCAACTTAATAGGCTTACAAGGAAGTCATGTGGTATCCCCATCAAATTTTTACTGTAAATTCATATTCATTCATAGTTATAAATATTAAAAATACACAACCGACTGACTATAAATGTAATTACTTTACTCAATCTTAAATTGAATAAAAAAAAACAAAAAAAAAAACAGAATTTGTACAAATCTTCTTACAGGATCAACAAATACAGGACAGTTAGTTAACTGGATTATACTCAAGCATTCAATAATGTGGGCTTAGTAATTATTTATTTTTACATTGGCCTAGCTGTATTTGAAAACTATGAGCGTGTAGCAAATAATATAGCTATATTGTCTCTTGATATAACTAAAAAAAGAGACTCTTTTCCTGAATCATTAAACTTGGCTTTTTTATTTTTACAATTGTTAAAAATAGATTATAAACTATGTTTATATATGTCACAATTATAATGTTAGTTAATTTATCATTTAGCCACTGATTCCCAAACTTTGCGCCACGGCTCCACCAGGAGCCGCCGCCTCTTTACGCGAGCGCCGCGAAATACTGTAAAAGCTTCATAATTAATAAAACCAAGACAATTATAATTATTAATTTAATGTTAATAAAATAAAAAAATAATGAAGATATACGAGTTGTATTTATTTTTATCTTTTACTTACGACTAGTCATACTTTTATTTAGGGTAGGGTGTCATGGGAAAATTTAGAATTTCTATTGTCCCTGTAATAAAAATTTCCTACAATAAAATGAAAAAGGGTGCCGCGACTCGGAAAAGTTTGGGAACCACTGATTTAGCGTTTGTCTGCTGAACTAATTATAATACTTGTTGAGAATAAGCCTACATTTTTATAACATTTAAAAATATACATTAACATTTCTTTTTATAGCAAAATACTTATCATTTATAAATTATAAACAGCAGAATTAGAAAATATTTAAAAATAATCCTTAATATCATCCAATAACATAAAATAATAACTTGGATTTACAAGAAAGTAATCTGCTTTTGCGCATGAAAACTAAACTGATTGTTATCAGTTTGAATACTAGGCACCATACTAGTCGACGTAGTTCTTCAAGATTCCAGATTCATTGCGGCAGCTAAAATAGTCAAATCGTAAGGGAGGATATTTCAAAGTCAGCATTATAAAACACTTATATCATAACAAAATTATTTATAAACAAACTTAATAATTGAGCGGTAGTAAAAAGTTAAAGATGAAAGTATCTAACAAATCTATTCAAAAAAAATCTGAAGTAGTTCACACATGATTTCTTTGTACGCCTATTAAATTTCATATACATATTTTTTTTAAAATGAAAATTACATAAAATTTTATTTCATTATTAACTTTTTATCATATTTTATTTTTATTGTTATTATTGAATTATAACTTTTTTACCATCAGAGGTTAATAAATAAAGCAATTAAATTAATTATTTAAATTTAAAAAAAAAACGGAAATGAAGTTGGATTCGAACCAATGTGTCTTCCCCTTGTAAGACACAAATATTTATTTAATTAAAATTTTATTTGGTTATAACTCTGTAACCAGTGAAAATAAGTACCACTTATGATATATTTTTGAAAAGCTCTTAGTGAGGGCTGATTACAGTAGTTAAGAAAAAATCCGAAATCCAAATTTTTGGATTTTGGGCTTTTTTTGGACGTTTTTGTTCAATTCAATTGCAATCAAAAGGAGAGCTACACAAATACATGTTACGACAACTCTAAATCCAAAATTTAATCATTCTAAGGCTAATCGTTTTTGAGTTATACGAGATATATAAGTAAGTACTGACATCACGCCGAAATTAATCAAAATGAATTCAGGGATGGTCAAAATGAATATTTCCGTTGCAATTTGAAAACCTAAATTTTTTGCGATTATACCACATCCTTGTACTTTAAAAAATCCAAACATCACTAATAACCCGTTCTTTTTTGTTTATATTTCGAACTATATAGTAATAATTTATAACTATGCAATATATTAGAAAAAGGAAAGTAAGTTATAACTTCTTAAAACATATAATAATAAAAAATGATTAAAAAACATGACTTTATAATAACTGACTAAAAACATAGTAAAAACTCATTAAAAAACATAAAATTATAAAAATTAAAAAAAAAAATGAGAATCGAAATACGGTACGATCATCTTTTAGTGGTGTTTTTCGGGCAACTAAGAACCGGGCTAAATACATTTTTACGAAGAACGGGTATAACTAATATTTTTAAGATGGCGGCTGAGTATTCTAAAACCCGCATTTCAAATCACTCAAAGTTCCATTTCCTATAAATTACAATATATTGATTTTTTTTTATTAATTGTACAGGCTTTAATTTTTATTTATCATTATCATTCTCACAAGCATGAGTTTAATGAACATTGAGGGAACAGAGTCCCCTTACCTACCAAATATCCCATGACAACGACAGGAAACGAAAGAAACCATATATAGCGAACGAGCAGGATGCTAGTATATATATGAATACGTGCAAGTACATAGACTTTGTTTTGTCTGTTTTATTGAAGATTATCTAATTAACATGGGTATTTAAAATTATATACATTTCTTTTTATTCTTGATTAATAAATTAAATAACTTTATATATATATATATATTATAAACCGTAAGATTAACCTGAAAGATTCTGAGTGTTAATCTCGCTCCGAGATGATTAATAGTGTCTACAGTTATGTCTTCTGTTCTGTATGCTGCACCGGTTTGGGGCACCGTCGTAGATGTTAAAAGAAATTTATCTTGTCTTTAAAGTTTACACCGCCGAACATTGTTGGCCATGATATGTGGATATCGAACTTTTTCATATGACGCAGCCTGTTTGCAAACTTGAGCCCCGCCAATTGAGCTGCAAGTGAAAGAACGAATGAAGCGATATGAAGGTACGGGGAAACGTGATGCAATAGAGGCTACGAGAAATTCCTGGAAAATTAAATGGACGATAGGTGGTAGAGGTTCTAATTGGATCAGGCGGCTAATAGCAAACATAGATCTTTGGCTAAATAGGGGTCATTGTGAAATCAATTTCTTCATGACACAAATGTTAATAGGTCATGGGACTTTCGAGTATTATTTGCATAGATTCGCCAGACGTAGTTCCCCCTGCTGTGTGTATTGTAGTAGGGTGGATACTGCAGGACATATAATCTTCGAGTGTGAGGAATGGCGCATTTTACGTAGGCAGGCTGCCAGAGAATTTAATACGTTTTATTTTGACATCAGATAAATGTTGGAGGGATTTTAATTTGTTTGCCACTAAGGTGCTACGCAACAAAGTCAAAAAGGGGCGCCGGCGTGGATTTTAGAGTTAGGAAAGGGCGGATAGCCACGGTCGTGAGGGCTGACATGCCGAGGAGTGTCGGTTACGATGTTCGACAGGGACTCCGGGGTCCTTAGGCTGGGATGGAGCAAAATAAAAGACCCAGACCCGGTTGCTGGATTGGGGAGCCGGAGGCGACTTGGTCAAGCCCGGTTCTCCCTGCTTAGTTGTTAGAGGCGTGAGGCATTTAAATGTTTAGACTGAGACCCGGTCTCCGCGGACGGGCCCGGGAACGACATAGTCGGGTCCGGTACATCTCTTCTCGGAAATTAGAGGCAAGCGATAAATAATATCCACCGTGGGGGTCGGGGGAGGGGGCTGAACTACCATGCCGGACGTACTGCCGGTAGGTGGGGAGGCTCTCTTAGAGTTGAAAGGACGCTCTCTTGGACTGAGCTTTACTTGATTGTATGTCCGGCCCAGGGAGTGAGGGATAACCTCATTCCGATTTGACATCTTTATATATGTTAACAAAAAAATTAATTTTTTATTCCATTAAAAAAGGAATAAATTGGGCCTGAGCTGTTCTTACTACGTGAGTAAATAAATGCATAAATTAATAAAACTAGATGATAAATTTACTAATACCTGTTTATAATAATATAAACTATATTTAATATAATAAAATGGTTTACCAACAACCATGTAAATTCGTTTGAAACGCAAAAACTGAAAACGGCTATTTAAATATTAGACTTATTAACATAAACGTTATCTGCTCTAAGGCATGTCCCTTGCCCCATTTCCGTCTTCATTCTTTTTCATTTTCAACTATAATTTTAAGATGCTAATATGATAGTTCTTTTCTTTTTAGAACTTTTATAATTTATAATGATTTCAGGCCTCTCTTTCGTGTACTATTTAGAGGCCGGTTTTAATCAATGTTTCTCATCTCTTGATACTCGTATATCTCAACTAGTTAGTTTTCCTCTTCTGAATTATTATGGTCAAGCTTCTATTCCAGTTAACTATCCTCATAATTTTTATTCTTTTCTCAGTATTTTGAATTAATCTTCTCCACTTCCTAGTTGTAAATGACTCCAGAGGCTGTTTTCTTTTTCTGTAACTCTTTTTTATTATCTAATAACTATTAAATGCTTCTTATCCATTGATTTTCTTGTTTTTATTTCGTTTGCACTTTTTGTGATAGTTCAGTAACAAGTATATATACTCAGACCACTATTTAGCAATTCATCTGACCTGTACAATGAATGTAAAATTAGTTGAAAAATAAACATTTTTGATGTTTTTTTTTAAAAGAAATTACGAGATAAAAAGTCCAGTTAATCGTTAATTGAGATTAACATATTTAAATAAAAATTTTCATAAAACATTATCTAACAATAAGTGTCATTTAATAATCAAAGTTTTAATTAAAATTTTGTTTCTTGATAAACAATTCATTTTAGATTAGATTATCGTTTTCAATTAACAAATCCTTTTATAGAAACTCGATTTGTTTGTAACACAACTTTTTATCAGACCGAAATGAATACCTAATATGGAAATCTAAAATCTGACTATTTAAACTCGTATTTTAGAATCCTTTCAGGCATTGAATTTGTTTTTAAATAATATTATATTATCTTATAAAATCTATATACATTGATTTATCTCATCTCTCACACACACACACACACACACACACACACACACACACACACACACACACACACACACACAGGTACGTATTTTAATAGATTATACACTTTCAGCATGATCTATTAAAATTTAATTTGCTTGTTAATTATTACTTTCAGAAGAAATAATACTGTTTTATTAAACCAGTTAATTTAATTAATATATATTGATTAAAATAAAAATTCTAAAAAAATATACCTGACTTTTAATTTATAGATATTTAATTAAAGCTTGTTTGTGAATAGATTCAGCTTGTTTCTGAATAGAAATTCAGTTAATGTTTTGAGTCGAAAGTATATATAAAACATTGAGATGTTTGTTGTCCTCCAAAACTAGTTAGTTATTATTCATCATTCATTAATATTGAGTGGTTTATAAAAGTTAATTACTTACAGAAATAGTCATATATAAGGAATAGGATATAGTAAGTACAATCGCGCGTGCGCGCGCCCACACACACATTAAAAAAGTAGCTATATTTAAATCTATTTATGATAGATTTCAAGTTCATTTTGGGATTTTGGGCAATATGTAAGGTAACAACAAATTTAACTACCATTTCTTCTATAGATTTTTTAATTTTCCCCGGTTGGTATAATAATGAAACATACTAGAAAAAGGTAAGTATTAAAATAGTTGAAAGTTTGAGTACTCGTTTTTTTAAATTTCTCAAAATCTTAATGTCCCTTGTAAAAAATTTAAAAAAATTAACGGGGGAAATTTTTTTTATGAATGGATGTTTGTGTCAATATGAACACGTGAGGGTGTCTGTGTGTGAGTCTGCATTGGTATGTCATCATATCATTGTGCAATTTTCTGCTGATTGGCAAGTCTCGTACATTAAAATTAGTTGTCTCTAATTATTTTTCCTCTATCATACCCTTTCTTTGGTCTTTTTATACCTCCATTTGTCTTGGGATTTGAACAGAAATCTGTTAATTTCTCTCCTGTCTCATTGAACTTGATTTCCCTGAAGAACTATTGTTAATAAGTTTCCATCCCAGATAATGTCCAGTCTTATTTCTTTTCTTTATCTGAACTATTTGTTAGGAGTTCGCTATCCTAAGCAGTAATGCAAGCAACTGGTCTTTCTCGCTTGATTTACCAATTTTGTTCTCTCCATTTTTCCTTTATACCCATTTCTCAAATACTCCAGTCTGGTCTTCCTGTTTCTTTTCTAAAGTGTTCTTCCTTCGTCTTAACTTGATATAGATGATGATACTGACCCCGTAGGGGAAGAAACTCGCCTTGTGATGATTTCTTTGCCACACCTTCCACATCTTCCAGACCTTTAAAACCTGATTAAATCTCTCAGTACCAGTTTGGCCTTTGTCAGGATGTCACCGATGCAAATGCTTCGACAGACAGTTTTCCATTGGTGAAAAGAAAAATCTATATTGTCACCTTCGTATCAAGCCTTGTCCAGTTTAATTAACAAGAAGTTTTGAGTATTTGCGAAATTAGGCAAAATATCATTATGTTGAATAGTAGATTTGGTCTCTTAAATTGTAGATGGATGTAACATGTATCTCTATGCTGCGTTCTGGTATGTGATTTTAAAAAAATTATTGCCAGTAGTACCAATCAAATACCTTTTAATTTAGGAATTTTCCTTTCAGTAACATCAAGGTAGATAGAGTTGTAATGATAATAATTAAGTTGTGTGTACTTGTCTGAAAATACAACAGGGATATGTTTCTTATTTTATGAAGTTTGGCGAGTCCATAATAAAACTCGGGACAGATCCTACTAAATTAATAGATAAAACTGAAAAAAAAAACTGGAATAAATTTATTCCAACTGCCTGCAGGATTTTATGTATTACTAAAAGAATGTTCTAGTTAAATTTTATAAATTGATAAATTCTTATTTATTTTTTACTTTATTAAGAAGGGATACCATTGCATTTTTCTCTTGAAAAATCAGGATGTACAATTAAAAAACTTATAATTTCATAATTTATTAAAAGTTGGTATTTTTTAAGTTATTGAATTTAAGTTTTTTTTTAGAAATTATTACTTTCCGGCGAGTATACCTAGAAAAATCATAATAAAAGGGAATGGTGATCATGTCAAAATGGAGTATAGGAATTTTTGAAAATCTTACACTTTTTGTCACCAATTCATCTAGACTAAAAAAAATCATACGTGTATCGCACTGCTTTTGGCCTTATTTTTTGCTCTATGTCCCTTCCATATTGATCTTTAAAATTTTTTGGTGTTTTATACATATATATATATTAAAATCTCCAGTAAGAATACTGAGGATTATATGAATAAATATAAAAATTTACTTAAAATGCTAACAATAGATTTACAAAATTTTCTAATTTGAGTACGCCTCATTTAAAAGTGTATTCTAGAATCCTTAAATTCTTAGATTCAAAAACGTAGGAATTTTTGACGAAATTATACGTTTTTTAACTCTTAAATCCTGTTCTTATAAGAAAAAAATTCAATGGTATTGCTTCTTAATAAAATACAATACTGGCAAATTACTGTATTACTTTTCCAGCTACGCTCGTCGTCATACCTTACACAGTTTTATAAACCGCAGATATATTCGGAAGATTTCGAAAGACATAATTTCAGGGTTAATAATTTTGGAAAATTGTAGACATTTTTTGGATAGCTATATATATATATAAATTTAAGGATTGTAGAATACACTTTTAAATGAGGCGTACTCAAATTAGAAAATTTTGTAAATCTATTGTTAGCATTTTAAGTAAATTTTAATATTTATTCATATAATCCTCAGTATTCTTACTGGAGATTTTAATAAATAAATAAATAAATAAATATATATATATATATATATATATATATATATATATATATATATATATAGATGTAATGTCGCCAAATGGCTTCGACAGTACGTGGCACTTACTAACCTTACGGTAGCCCTGAAAAGAGCCGTTTTTGGCTTCGACAACTCGTTCCCGAGAAGGACTGTTGTCGTCGAATGGCTTTGACGGTTCGTAATTGATAACCTTGTGGTGGCCCTGAAAAGAGCCGTTTTTGCGTTAAATCTGAGAAGAGCTGTTTGGTCTGAAAGCTGGTCTCTGGCGAAGTCGGGGAGTTGCGGCTCGTCAATTGAAGTCCGACCGGGCTTTCCCTCAGCGGCAGTTGGATCCCCGCTAAAGCGTGGCAGTGGCGGCCCCCAGAGCCCCGCAGTGTCGGGTCGGCGTCGGTCGTCCTTTGCCGGCGCGGTTCTCCCCGAGCGATCCCACGCTAGGCCGGCTAATGCGGCTGAGTCTGCCGGCCAGGGCGATTGAAGCCGAGCGAGCCGGAACGGGAAGATAGCGTCCGCATCAAGCGGCTTCCTCGGCGGGCCGAATAGGCCTGCTGCTCCGGCGAGGATGTTGACATCCGCCGGGAAGTTCCACGATGAGGCGGCCAGGGAACTTCCTTTGTCTTCTTCCATCTTCTTCTTCTTCTTCAAATTTCGACTCGGAGTTGACGAAAAAGTTTTGGTGAGCCGTCATTAGGTGTGATTTGATTTTCCGATTGTTTTAAACCATTATCCGACCTAGTAGATAAATTAGGTCTCAAGTTATTGCAATTTTTTTTTGTTTTTAGTATTTTTATTACCATTTTATACTACAGGGAGGATACTTTTTTCAACATATTACATTAAAATACCATGAAAAGAACTTAATTTGTAAAATTTTAAAGGTTCAATGAATCAAGCAATACATGTTTTTTTAAATATATATATTATAATTTTTTTTATATAGAAAAGAAAATTATGTTTTAAATTTTTAAGCTTAAAACGGTTAATTTCTTTCTCACTCACTCTCTTTTCTCTCTTTAGGAAGTAGATTATGATTCTCATCCATAACCAAATGCTGTAAAAGACTTAACTACATAGTTTCCAATTCCAGTAAAACTACCTTATACAATCATATTTTTTGTCATCAGTAAATAGTTCTCTTCGTGTTTTAAACCTTCTATCACTTGTTTTCCATTTTATCCATTCAGTTATTTATGTTATCCTTTTTTTTATGCTTTGTTTTTTATAATCTGTCCTTCAAGTTTTCCTATTATGAACAAAGATTCTTTGAGTTAGTCTGTTCTTTTTCTTTTGCATTCTTCTAATTTCATATTCGTCTTAAGTGTTCTCTTTTTCTATAATGGTTTATGTCATCTTTTTAAATTAGGAATTTTATGAAAAGGAATGTTTTACAAGTTGATTAAAAATTATTTTCCGTTAAATGTATTAAACTAATACAAGTATTTTTCTTTTGTTACATTATTTATTTAATTTTTAGAATGCCGTTTTGATGGTGTTTTTTTTTGAAACTGTAAACATTGGCCTTGTTAGTTAATTTCTTACTTTAATTTTCTTAGTATTTAGTTTATTTAACAGAATATATTTATCAGCCGTCAAATCTTTTTTAATTTTATTTTCCGTTAAAGCTTGTTTCTCCACTAAAGATTTTAAAGTATTGTTTTTCTAGATTAAAAAAATTTACACTATTTTATTAATGTATGGTAAGGAAATTTTTTTTATTAAATAATAGATATACAGTAGAAATAAATAATTAAAAACTACTTGAGGATTATTAATTTATAAGAACTGTAGAATTGTACACTGTATTCGGAAAGTTGCTGCGCACTAGAATTAGGGAAGTGTAATGACGGTTCTTAATTATTGCTTTGTGTTTTTATTTCATTATTTTGTGGAAACGAATATTAAAATAACTGAATTTTTTTATAAAAATTGTTGAAAATGACTTCCTCCAACATCAGTATAACACTGCACACGTTTTAATTTGTTTTCAAACATAATAACAAGCTTATGTACTGGAATGCCTTGTACGTATGCCTTTACTGCGGTTTTTAGTTCGTCAATCGTGCGTGGTCTGTTGCGATACACTGCTTATTTTGCTACCCCCATAGAAAGTAATTTAGGGGAGTCAGATGGAGCGATTGTGCAGGCCAAAACTCCATCTAGATGATCCATTCACCAAAGACATTCGTAAAAACGTGATTAACCTGTTAGCTGTGTGCGTTGTGACGCCTTCTTGTTGGAACCAACCTTGATTGATTTTCACTTCTATTAACTCTCTAATTATATTTGTTAAAACATCAAAATAACAATCACTATTAACTGTGTTTAAAAAAAAAGATTAGACCCAAAATTCGCTTTCTAATTACATCTATCTAGACTCCAATTTTTGGTTCTGTAATTCATAGGGATTAGTTCACAAAATACACAAACAGACCGTGTATTTTGTTTTACAAAATACAACACATGACTCAAAAATAGAATAAAAAGCACTTCATTTGTAAAGAAATCTGATGTGGACACCACTTCCGTGTACGGCTATTAAAGTTCATATACACATTTTTTTTTAAATGAAAAGCATATAAAATAATATTTCATAAATAACTTCTGATATTTTTTTTTCTTATATATGTATATATATATATATATATATATATATATTATATAATTTTTTTATTATTATTATTATTATTATAATTGTTATTATTATTATCATTATTATTGAATTATTATTTATCGTAAAATTTATTTTACAATCAGAGGTTAATAATTATTAATAAATCAATATACTTAAATTTAAAAAAAAAAACGGAGATAAAGTCTCATGTGAACCGTTGTGCCTTCCCTATGCAAGATCCAAATATTTCATTAATTAAAATTTTATTTCGTTATAACTCTGGAACCACAGAAAATAAGTACCACTCATGATATATCGTTGAAAAGATCTCATAGAGGGCTTATTACTGCAATTAAGAAAAAGCCCAAAATCCAATTTTTTGGATTTTGTGATTGGGCTTTTTTTGGACACTTTTGGTCCATTCGATTGCAATGAAAACGAGGTACACAATTAAATGTTACAACAGTCCTAAATCCAAAATTTCAACATTTTACGGTTAATCGTTTTTGAGTTATGCGAGATACATATGTATTTACTATGTAAATACATATATATATTTACGTACAAACGTCACGCCGAAACTAATCAAAATGGATTCAGGGATGGTCAAGATAGATATTTCCGTTGAAATCTGAAAACCGAAATTTTTCGTGATCACAATACTTTCTTTACTTCGTACAAGGAAATAAAAAAAAAACGGATATTATAAAAAGTGTATAGAATATTTCTAGATAAAATATGAGCAAGATTTAGAGAATTTTTATTCTAATTTTTAGAAAACGAACTCTTAAAATCAGTTGATGTAAAAAGCTTTTACATGTACCCCAGCTTTTCGTCTCTTCTATAAAATTCTATTAAATTTTCCTATAAAAAAATAAAATAGAAGGTTTTGGAAACAAACTAGCTGCTCAAATTTCAAAAAAATAATTGTATAAATATTTTGTTTATTTAACTTACCAAACTTCATTTTAAAGGATTAGTTTTTTTTAAAGATGGAACTTTTTTTTTGTAACAATGTGTTATGCATATATTATTCAAAGTATTGTCCAATGTTAGCTACAATGTTTTTGTATGTTTATGATAAAAGACGGATTTCTCGTTGAAAGAACGACTTGTCTTTTGAGGCATCCATGAATCGAGACATTTTTTATTATTTTCAAAAGAACTGAAGTGCTAGTTAGATGCGGTTCTACATGGATTAAAACGAATGGAAATCTGGAAGAGCACCTTCTAGTGAATATATGCCGAATGGGGTAGAACATCGCATCTGAGCAGCTCTAGCGGTTCCTTGACCAGTTTAGCGACATGTAGTCGAGCATTATGTTGGAAAATCGCCTAAAATTGTGTCTTTTGGCGTATTCTGATTATTTCTCTTAATTCTCGATTTAACTGCAATAGTTGTTGTTGGTAACTGTAATTAATGGTTTCACCAAATTTTATCAGCTCATAATAGACCCCACCTTCTGATCCCACCAAATACACGGCAATATCTTCAAACAATGGATTTTCTACTTTACTGTTGATGCTGATGGTTGGCCTGGCTTGCACCATGATTTTCTGCGCTTAGAATTATTTTATTGTTTGTATTATTCTTTACCAGTGACAATTCGATGCAAATTTTTCTTCCTTCTTTGGCGTTGAAGCAGTAATTCATACGTGAGAAAACACCTTATCCTTTGGCTTCAATCCGTATGGCACCCAATTTCCTTCTTTTTGAACCATTCCCATATAATTCAGACGTTTACAGACGTCCCGTACAGTCATATTTATTGCTTCTGCCTATTCTTTAGGCGTTTGATATTGATCTTCGTTCAGCAATGCCTCCAGTGCTTCGTCTTTATATTTTTCGGTTGGCCAGGACTTCCCTTGTCTTCTAAAACGAAATCCCCACTTTTTAATTTTTTAAACCACAACTCACAGGTTGAGATTAAAGAAACATAATTTCCATAAGTTTAAAAATTTTCAACTGCCGATTTCTTCAAACAAAAAAAAAAGTTACGCTTCTCGCAAATTGCGTTTCGTTGGCATAAAACTCGAAATATTTAATGCCCTAACAAAATTTTTGTTTGTATTTCGACCAAACGCTACTGATTGTTAAAGCCTAAAGATAAGGCTTTAAGTGCAGATGGCTTTAGTGTAAACCGAAACCATCAGGAGTTAATTACGTAATCACTTTTAAATTCTCTAAAATTAAGTTTAGTACCAAAAACAATAACGAAATATATACAATAGAAAAAACTGGAATTGACGATAAAAAACTTTCGAAATATGCTGTAAAAAACTGATGTTTTTGTAAGTTTAACTTAATAAAAGAAATAAATTCACACGAATAAAGAACAATAAGTGAATTGAAGATAGACATTTATAATACAATCTTTTTAAAAGATGAACCAGGTTGATAGAACATGGGTAACATTTTTATGGAGAACAGTATTTAATAGGATATAATGAGGCAGACAGTTAAGTATGTAATAAAGGTTTTCAGATAGAATAAAAATCTTATCTACTATATAAATCTTCCTTTTTACATTAATTCTGTTTAGTAATTTATAAATCAATATTATCGTTCACTCGCTGTTTATAATTAATTTAATATTCACCAATTTACGCATGGAGCTGTAATAAATTATATCAAATGAGTTAATTGCGTCAACCGCGTTTTGTTAATAAATAATTAATATACCATTGCTTGTAAAGTACATTTCTTTCTTAAGACTTTTATAAGAACCTTTAACAAGTAAATAATATTCTTTTAAATATCTGATAGATGAAAAGTTAATAGAACTTTCAATAAATATACTTTAATTGTTCCTAAATAACTTATATATATATATATATATATATATAAAGCAAGATGTCCTTAGTGACTCATAATCAACGCCCAGCAAAAACTAGAGTAGATAAATTAATGAAACCCACCGGGTTGGTCTAGTGGTTAACGCGTCTTCCCAAATCAGCTGATTTGGGAGTCGAGAGTTACAGCGTTCAAGTCCTAATAAAGCCAGTTATTTTTACACGGATTTGAATACTAGATCGTGGATACCGGTGTTCTTTGGTGGTTGGGTTTCAATTAACCACACATCTCAGGAATGGTCGAACTGAGAATGTACAAGACTACACTTCATTTACACTCATACATATCATCCTCATTCATCCTTTGAAGAATTATCTAAACGGTAGTTACGGGAGGCTAAACAGGAAAAAGAAAGAAAGAAAAATAAATTAATGAAAATTTGTACTCACCTTCTTCTTACGGTGAGACTAAAACGATTTTTTGAAATTCTAAATTTAAATAAAGGTTTAAAATGAGATAACATTAAATTTAATATTTCTTTTTAATTTGTCAGTAATAAATGAAGTTGATATTTTCATTTTGTAGGTCTGTGTGTGTGTGCGCGCACGCGCGTGTGTGTGTAATATTCATGTGAATGATTATCTCTAAAAATAGATTTTTAGAATTTTTAAGGTTCAACCTTGAAAGGTAAAAAATTTCGATCATTGATTGCAAATTTTCCCAGTTTCAGACTATGCTAAACGAGATATTCACCTGATTTGGGCTTGCAGTTACTCTGTAATTAATCATTTACAACCATTGTGGGTTTTTTAATTTCGTTTTTTAAGGGGTGCAATGGTGTACGTAGTAGCGCTCAACTAACACCGCCACTGCCACTATTACTATACATACGATGCGATGGCTGCATCTACCTCCAGTTATTTAACTAAAAAAGTAAAATAATAAAAAATTTAAAAAAAAATGAAAACAAAGTTCAATGACCTTCTTGCGGTGTTTGACAGGTACCGCCAAGAACCGATAAAATACATTATTACCCGTACGAAGGATAGGTAATCAGCTATAAATATTATTTTTAAAATAGAGGCAGTCTATTTTGAAATCCGCTTTCTTCAAATCACTCAAAGTTTCGGGTCGTGTACTGACCAAACTGTTGCTCTGAAAACATTAGAGTATAGTGATGATTTTTATAAATCGAACAGGCTTTAATTTTTATTTATTATTATTATTCTCACAAGTATAAGTTTAGTGAACACACAGGAAGAAGCAGACTCCCATCCAGAAAAGAGTCCCTTATACAGAAAAGTATAAACGAAGAGAGCCTTGACCGGCTAGTATAATTTTTTTTGTGATGATTTTTTATATGCTTATTAATTCCGTGTTGGTTACCTTTTAAGTGTTCCATACTTGTTACCTTTTAAGCTTATCTTGATACTGAAAAAAATAATTGCTAAATTTATCTTGCAGTTATCTATGAAAAATTGGAATGTGTTTTATTTTTTGTTCACATTAATATTAAATTTGAAAACAACTATAGATAGAGTATGATAAAAGTAACCCTTGAGGGTTGGTAGATCGAAATTAAAAAAAAAATTCTGTCAAAATTTGTTTTATATCACTAATTAAATTTTTAAATTACCGGTTTACATGCAAAGTAAACTATGCGGTCAGATTTATCTTAACAAAAATTACAACATAGTTTATTAACTTACATGAGTTTTATTTGCTACCTACAAATTTGTTTAAAATGTTGTTTTTTTATCTTTTAAAGAAACACAGGTGTGTATGTAAATTATTGTTGTGACGTAATGATTTTGTATTATATTTTTCGTACGTATTTTTCTTTTCTTTTTATTGGCATGCTTTCCGTGTTAATACACCTGTTATATGCACACCAACGTTAAGTTACATCAGGTATATTTATTCATGAATGGATGACTTATCTTTCATTTTATTATTACTTGTAGTCCTTATTAGATACACATTCAAATAATTACGTCCATATTATATGTTGCACGTATAACAAATGATATTCGCGAAAAGGGCATCTGGAAAACGTACAGAAAAAGGTTTATATTTAAACAAAGAAAAATATTTTGTAAATGGTTGTAAAAATAAATTCAAGTTACACATTTTTTGAATTTATTTCATTCATTCTAAAATAATGAAAATAACCAAATATTAAAATAATTAGTGTAGGAAAAAATTGAAGTAAAAGAAAATTAATATAAACGATAAACAATAAAACAAATAATGGAATTTAATGAAACTGAAGAGAAATCTGTTACTTTTTATTTGATAGGAAAATAAAAAAAAACTTTTTTTTTTAATTTTTGTATAAAAATGTCGCTCTCGTGAAAAACGTATATTTAAAAAAACTGGCAAAGTATTGTTCCTGACACAGAAAATTTAGAAAAAAAATTTTTAAAGAAGTGATCCCTAACAAAAAAATCTTTTGTGGATAATATATGACTTCTTAAAATGAAAAGTACATAAAACTTTATTCATTGGGAGAACTTCCTGACATACCACATCCGCGTGCGCGCGCACACACACACACACACACACACAGGGAGAGAGAGAGAAAATGTATCAAAAAATTCTCCGGGACTTTCATAGCCTATACATGTGTGTGTGGGCGCGTGCGCGCGCGCGTGTGTATGTGAATATATAATTAACGATCGTATTCATTAAAATACAATATTATACACTTACGTTGGAATATTGTATTGTAAAAATTATTTCCTAGATAAGATATAATTTTAAATTAAATTCGGAAGCTATAAATCTAAAATAATGATTTAAATAGATATTAGAATAATATAATATTAGAATAGTCGAATGAAGGTTGCAAATTGCCATCAGATTTTTAATTATAAAATGAAATTGTTCATTGTATTCGTGTCGGAAATCATTACAGAAACACGGTTGAGTGAACCAACATAAAAACTGCTATTATATTATGAATTATAAAAACAATAATATAATAGAATTGTATCTAAAGAAAGATACAGTATTAGGTAGTCTGGGTTGTGAAGCCGATTCGAGTTTAAAGGCTTGGTTAACGTATTTCGTTCGCCGTTCTTTATAAAACGAAACGTTGTATTGTAAGCAACACGATGATGAATGATAGATTATCATCGTGTTGCCTGCCTTATGACGTCATTGTTCCCAAGGAGAGATCACCGACCGTCCCAGCAACAACTTATAGCAGCCTCAGGACTCGTATCGGGTTGGGTTACGAGTTAACAACTCGCTCCGGCTATCACGACAAATGTCTTTCTTCTCGTAATAAATCCTTTCAACATACTTCGCTCAGAACTGATTTTTTTTTTGTTTTTAAATTAAAAAAGCACTCGGTTATTGCCGGTCAGTTTTTTTTTTTCAATAACGTTATTCTATTTGGTTATTTTAAATTTAAATCTAGCTATTGACTCCTTTAGTAACAAAAAGAAAACTGATAGCGTTATCCTAATGAAATACACATTAAAGCCACTATAATTTTGTAGAATGACGTGTAGCATGTAACCCTTCAATTGAGTATTATTAAAATCTGATTTTATCTGTTTCTTGGAAAAGTTAGAAAATTTCATCAGTTCAAAGTTGAAACTTGACAACTTATTTTTTTCCTTTATCTCTGCAACCTTTCTACAATAAAACGTACTAATTTTATTACAATTTTATTTCAATATTGGTACCAATAAAAGGCTTGGATTTACCTAATAACCAAATAAATCTTTTTTATGCACCCCTTATTACATTAACTCCTAAAGTTTTAGGAGAATCCATCCTAATAGAACTCTACTTACAATATTATTACTGTGTCGTCTAATATTTTCCGATCTATATAGATATAGATAAACTGAACAGTACATTTCCATAATACTTATCCAGGGAATAAGGGATTAAGGGTAAAGAACTGTAAAGGACCAAAACCTCTTTTTTCAGAACCAGAATACTTTACCGTTTTACCCAGAACTCTTATTGTACTCATTCGTACTGCAAATATGTAAATTTAAGATTTCCAGAATGTTATATTTATTTCTTAGTTCTCACTCCAACCCTATAAATATGTATGTTATGATTTATATAATTTGGAATGGTTTGTTTAACATTTAATTTGTTTGCTTTGGTTTGTGGAATTAAATAGAAATTTTTTATATTATCTAATAGTCAAAATTCAGGTAACAGGAGGTCCATGTTATCTTAATTAGTTCGTAGATTACATTCTTCTATTACATTGTAGTTAAATAGTTCGGAATTCAACTGGACATTACTATGAGTCATAAAAAAAGGGTAAATATACGTGTTGGTTTATGTCCCCTGACTCTTTTTGGAATTAATTTTTAATTATATTTTAACTTAAAAAAAGTATGAATCTAAAACAATTATTTTATTGTTTTACTGTTAATAATTTAACCTCCGGAACCACCGTAATGTATTACTTCAGAGAATGAATGAGGATGACATTTATGTATGTAAATGACGTGTAGTCTTGTATAGCCTCAGATTGATCTATCCGGAGATGTATGGTAAATTGAAACCCGTTCACCAAAGAACACCGGTATTCACGATCTAGTATTCAAATCTGTTTTCATACTGGGAAAAGTTATCCCGATCTCGAGAGAGAAAGTTAACAAGATAATGTTTATAATGTTTCGAGATACATGAGATTTTCATAGCGTATGATTGTTTGTCTCACGCCGTGTTTCCTGTGTTTTTTTTCACCACAATTTCTTTAATCGCCATCTTTCTTTTTTCTAATTTTTTTCTTTTTTCCTGGTTTGGATTTTGCGGAATTTGATGAAACTTTCTAAAGATTCATGCTAAAAATTTGAGGCCAAAATAATCTTATTTTGACGACCAGCCTATTTTCTGTTTAGGACTTCTGTTTACTACATAAAATACGGCTTTTTGTGAGTTTGAGAGCTATCCGGGCTAAAACTGGTCACGGCGTAGCGCAGGCCACTCGATTTTTCTGAGTATAATAGTTAATTTTTTTCTGGTTTCGTTCCATCGTGATTTTGTATTACACTAGCAAATATCCCGTTTTACTTTTCAAAATCTGAAAATTTCCGATTAACCAGTGTGTACCTAATATATGCAAAATTTAGCCTTTAACCTACTAACAAATACAATGTTTGAATTTTGAAATTCTGACGATTTTTTTGTAAAGAAATTATAAGAGCACCCCATTGCATCTCCCAAAACAACGTCCTAGGGGAACCCCATTTTTTACCAACTAATGATGAGATTGGTCTATCATCACAAGACGTGCTCGCATCATCTCATCACTCTAGCTACACACATGGTCCTCACGGGAAGCCCATTATTATTAAACAGAAATTTTTTAATTTTATTTTATTTAATGTAAATTTAATTATATTATTTCTGTAATTTTATTCATTCGATTGGATTTGATTCATTCAGTCCAAAATCAGCTGACACAATGATAGAGACTATTAGTTCACAGTTCATTAACTCAATTCATTAAAGTTTGTGCTTCAACCGGAAAATTTCTATTACTACATATATATATGTAGAACCTATGACCCCCCTCCCGATAACATAAGGATTCCAACGCGGGGTCATACATCTAAATTAGTTCGGCCGTTGAGCTGCTACGGTGGAACATAAATATATACATCCTAAATATATTACACTGCTTTTTGGGCATCGTGTAAATATGTCCTAATATACAATTTAATAATTACATAATTTACCTCTCAACTAACATTGGTACGAAGTCATATTTGTTTTAATTTATAAGATATATTAATAATATTATATTAACACGGTTAAGTTATTATTTTAATCTATTTTTTTTATTTTTCATTAAATGATTTTTTTTTAATTTTTATTTTGTATGTCTGTTTAGAATTATTTAATAAATGATAAAAAGTGAAATAAATTTCTAAATTTTTTCTTTGTTTGTAAACCCTTTCCATCTAATGAAATTGGTAAACAAATAAAAGCTTCTATTTCATATTTTACTAGACCACTAGAGCGTATAATTGCTGTTGCGTAATATTACTACAGTTGTTATCTCAAGCATTCAATTGTTTTAAAACTATGTTATTCTTTGTCATTTGAAATGATTATATTATTTACTTCCTTTTTATGTTATTTTTACACTTAATTTTTACACATTGAAGTAAAAAAAACCTTGTTTTTATTTTTTTATACAATATAAAATTTAATTTTCTGTTTACATTTTAACATGTTTTAAGTAGTTCTAAATTATTTACGGAAATACAGGAAAAGTTAATAAAAAATAAATAAAATCATGCTAAACTTAAGGCTTTGTTATAAATTTTATTAATGAGTATTACTTTTTTCTTTTTTCAACAATTGTGTACCTGTACCGGTAAATATCTTTTCATTCCTGAGATGTGTGGTTTAGTATTGCAGACGTGTGGTATTACATTTAGTATTAAAAAATAACAATTAAATATTCTAAAAAGCAAAAAATAAATCAAATGAACGTTACATTTCGTTAGTTAAAATTGAATAATATTTTAAATAACATCCATTTATAAAGTTTTTTTCGTGTATATAATCTTGTCCAAATATTTGATGATGGGTTATTTTTAAGTTATATTTTAATAAGGTTGTTAGATTTAAATATTACTTTTATTTTCCATATACGATATGATAAATAAGTTCATTTATTATGGAACGTTGCGTATTACAACATTTTAGGTAGATTTCATAAGAAAGCTATCTATTGTAATGGGTACAGTGATTCGACTTCCGGAAAAATTCGACCTATCATCGCGTTTCACATCCTCCAGACCTGAAAACCACCGTGAGATCAAAAGTTTATATGTTCATTTATATAAATTCCACTTTTTTGTGGATACAATAACTACTGTAATTTTGCGCCAATCACTTTCAAATTGATAATTAAAATATAACGACCAAATATCTCGGTCGAGTTTGTTAATTAGTAAAATCGGAACATGAGGTGGAAATTGGGAGGGCTTTTTCGAAAAAACAAAATATCGCTATAACATTCTTATTAAGTAAAATATCGAATTCGTTTAAAGTTTCTACTATTCTTTGGATAAGGACCTAAAACTTATTGGCCCAGAGGGTCCCTTAATAGGCACAGTATCAAATTGGTTTGAAGTGGTCGTTAGTTCTCTAAACATTACCTGAAACTTTTGTCTGAAAGAAATTTCTATATGATCAACCCTTACGGCAAGGGTTGACCAAAACATTGCTGGAATCGTAAGAAGATGGGGCTTGTCGTATGCTAAACACGTGAAACTTTTCACATGCAGCCATTGTCGTATTGAGTAAATTTGAAGTTTTTCGTAACTTTAAGATAGAATTTTTTTTATCCCCTACTTAGTACCGATAAAATCTATCTCCGGCTTCCGTCTTGTACATTCTCAGGACGACCATTTCTGAGATGTGTGGTTAATTGAAACCCAACCACCACCGCAGTATCCACGATCTAGTATTCAAATCCGTATAAAAGTAACACCTTTACTAGGATTTGAACGTTCGAACACTCGACTTCAAAATCAGCTGATTTGCGAAGAAGACGCGTTCATCACTAGACCAACCCGGTGGGTTTGGCTCATATTTAGAATATATATCAGTTACGTAAAAATAAATGTTTTTTGCGAAAAATGGACCCGCTAGGTGGCGCTGGGGTGACGCGAAGGAAAAGGAAAAAAACGAAAAGGGAAAGGGGAAATGTATAGGGAGAAAGGTGAAAAGGGATAAAGAGACAAAGTGAAAGGTTAAATTTGGGAAAGTTCCGTAATGTTCAGTTTTTTAATGTTTTATCAAATTTTCAATTATGTTCATTTAATCTATATATATATATATAGATTATATATAATAAATATATATATTTATTAATTACTTATTATTATTATACTTATTACTTATTTATTTATTTATATATAATAAATATATATATATATTTATTAATTACACTAATTATTAATTTTACGACGTTTCGATTTTTTAATTCAATTTTCATCGGACTTCTCAATATTTAGTGAAAATAAATATTAACCATACTACACATAATTAATCAATAAACCCATTACAATAATACAACAATCACAAACTGATAATATCATACTAATAGTCATTTTAATGAAATTTAGAACACATTCCTGCTAATTTTAACGTAATTAAGTTACTTATATTTATGTGTGTGCATTTATTACAGAATAATGCAGCGTCAGGACAACGTCTATCGGGTCCGCTAGTATATATGTATATATATATACTCAAAGCTAGCACTAGCGAAACATTGCCGGTCTGCTAGTGGTAAATAAATATCAGCTAGTTTTGCATTGTTGAAAACTTTTGTACAACATCCATCACAACACATTGTCGATAGCTGTTAATGACGTTTACAGGAGAGCAACTGCCTGAGTCTTTGGTAGCCAATGTCAGCCAGTTCAGCAATTGTAAAATTAAATATGGTGGCCATCTGTGTTATTTTAAAATGAAAGTCGAATATATTAGTATCAGGTTTTCAAATAATATTTTCAAATTTCAAAAATTAAGTAAATTGGAAAATAAATTAAAGGAATTTTTACTTTGAACAGTGTAGTTTTAGTTTTATTTATTATAAGGATGAATTACAACAGAATTGCAATGTAAATTTTAATTAATTTACAAAATGGGATCACCATTAGTAATAATGCGGGAAGTCGCTTTCCAGAAAACATCATTAACAGCTTTTGATAATGTGTTTTGATGGATACTGTACAAATTTTTTCAACAGTGTTAAATATACCTGATAATTTTTTACATTAAAATTATATCTGTTGTTTTTGTAAGTTTACAATTGTCAGCCCGCAGCTCTGTAACGGCTTTGTTTAAATAGAATACCGAAAGACAAAAATGCCTTAATATATTATTTTCTATCCAAAAATGCAATAAAAATGTTAGGTTTCCATTTAAAAAAGTTGGCTACAAATATTCGAAAAAGGGAAAAGATTTCAAAAATGGTAATACTGTTTTAATGTAGAAAAGGTTTCCAATTTAAAATTTCTCATAAATATTAACGTTTTTGTGATCCCAATAGTGACAATCGTTCTGTGTATACAAACAAAAAATAGTGCATTACGTTATAAATAAATTTTTGTATTTTCTAATTTATTCCTTGAAGATTCACACTTTACTATGGTTATCTATGGGAGCAGTATTTCCTATTACAGCAAGAATCAATCATTGATTTCCACTAATAACAGGGATAAGAATAAACAAAAAATGATAAATAAAGGAAGTATTGTGATCACGAAAAATTTCGCTTTTCAGATTTAAATGGAAATATCGATTTTGACCATCCAGTTTGACTAGTTTCGGAGTGTTGTCTGTATGTACGTGTACGTATGTATCTCACATAATTCAAAAAGGATTAACCGGAGGATGTTGAAATTTTGGATTTAGGATTGTTGTAACATCTAGTTATGCACTTTCCCTTTTGATTGCAATCGGCTGGACGAAAAGTGTCCAAAAAGGCCAAAATCCAATTCTTATCACAAAAAAAAAAATTTTGCATAGCTAAACATAACCTAAAATAGTAGCTGCGAAATCATAAAAGACCCTATAGTTGAACAAGTTACAAATATTAAAAAAATTGTAGTTTATTTCTTTTTGAAAAAATAAAACACAAAGAAAATAACATAACAGGGAGAGTACATTGAATCTTTGGATCTATAAAAGTAAAACTTTTCTAATATTTATACGTAAGTGTTTATTTACGTGTGTTTGTATTGTGAATACGTATTGTATAGAGACCGGTAAGTGGACGTGTGTAACGGATTCCTACCAATTGTTATGAAAGTAGTGGAAAATATAATAATTGAAGGAATCCAGAAAGGGACTAAAAGGGTTCCTTTCAGCAAAGATAACAGATCCACTTAGCAATTTTCTTTTGTAATACTGCTTTCTGACATAAATGAACAAATGTTTGTACCGTGAGAAAAGTTACCGGACCAGGTTAAGGAATACATAAAAACCAGAGGGTCGATCGTTCTCATGCTTCGAGTTGGGTCCGGCCCGGCAGGTAAGAAAGATAGGAGTATAAATACACTCGGGAAGACCAGTTAAAGATGAGTTCTGTGAACCGGTTCAGCGAGACGTTACGACGTCAGTCTGGCAAGGAGACTCTGGAAGACGTCAGTCACTGAGAGCATTCTGCATGGAGGACAGTGAAGGAGCGAATTTCTAGTGTGAATTAAGTTCGATACAACTGAGGTGACGCCACGAGTAATTCTAAGTGCACAATAAACAAGAAATTATGCGATGAGGTACTGTAAGACTATAAGTGAAAGAGATAATGTACTAAATTTCATTCATAAATTCTTAAGGTAGTTTTATTTGTGAACACCAAATGTATTTGTCGTTAAAGAACTTTATACTTGTTTTATCTATTGTACTATTGTTTATTAATACAAGACTAGTGGTTAAAAGTGTTAAGACTAGCGGTCATGCTAATGTCTTTTGTCAATGGTACTGATTTCTGCTTTTCCATTCTATTTATTATTATGACTGATATTTATGATAATTTGTTTGTTATTGACATGTAATATTATTATCGTATACTGTGCCATTATTGGCTATTATTCTGATTTTTATTGTGGATGTGATTACTATAATTAGTAATATAATAGATATTTGTTTATTTACTATTTTTCATTAATTGTTTTATTTTTGTTGCTTCTTCTTCTTCTTCTTCTTCTTCTTCTTCTTATTATTATTATTATTATTATTATTATTATTATTATTATTATTATCATTGTCATTATTCTGTATTTTTAAATTAATAAATTGCAATTATATAAACATTCTAATTGTCAATCTCTCCATATCCTGATCGAGCCGCGAACACGCGATATATATATATATATATATATATATATATATATATATATATATATACTTGCTACAAAATATTGAGGATGCTTTCGTGATACAATAGGTATAGAAAATACAGAACCATATTTGTTGTAGTTCAGCTAAAGTATTACAGCGAGGTTACTTGAATCGAATCGACTTCACTTATGATGTTATGCGATAAATTGATTTTGCATTCGTTACTTTTATCAATTTTAGATCTTACCGAATTATTACCAATTTCATAAAGTTACCATGAAATTAAAATTAATATCATGAAACTTTCTTCTTTATGAGTAATTTTTTTTTTAGATTTAAACCAAGCATGATATATCGTGACTGTTTTTTTCCCTTTTTAATAGAGATATTTAGATGTTGTTTGAAAGATAAGATTTTATAAGTTGTCTGCGTATCACAATTATATCAGATCATTAACTAAATGAATTATCCTTCTCTTGTAACCAGATCTTATCTGTTACTTAAAAGGAAAATTTTATTTTTCTTGATTTTTTCTACATGAAATTTTAGACTATAATTCAGAGAGTAAATCATATAAAAAAGTGAAAAATGTGGAAAGGAACTTTCCGTTTGAATTTCTGAATAAAAGTTGGATGAAAGTATAATTTAAAAATCTGTTTGGTTTAATTCTCTTCTCTAACAAATTTTCGTTGGGAAAATATATTTTTAGCAAGTAAATTATAAATAATGGATGTTAAGTTATGACAACCCTTAAATAAGTTTTCAATAGTTAACTCTTAAACGCACTAGATTTAAATTTTGGAAATGCTTCTATTTCGAAACTTTTATTTTTCGGTATGGGACCATTATATGTAAGAACCCATGATATCCTCAGGGTGGAAAAACTCAAAAATGTTAAATAGAAAGGGTAAGATTTTGAAAATCATTTTAAAGGACATTGAAAAACAAAAAAAAAAAATTAACAAAAATGGCAATCATTTAATATTTGTCGTATCTGGTTTAAAATGTGATCTACAGTTTCTTTTAAATAATTTATCAACATTAAAAATTTAAACAAAACATCTATTAAAAACTGTATATTTTTTGAACGATAACACTGCTTGAGGTGTAGTGAAAGCTACTTCTGAAATTAGGTATGAAAAATATAAAATTCTCCCCATTTAAGTTATGGTTGGAGCCTAAAATATTTGGTTTTCAATGCCCTTTAATTTATACTACATGCCTATCCTATCGGTTTTGCAATTTTTTAATGGGTCTCTTACGGAAGCTTGGAGGTAAGGTAACTTCATACTAACAAAAATGCTTTCAAAGTATTGAATGACTTTCTCGGTTATTAATAATAAAAATTAAAAGAGTTTAAGCCAAAAAAAGAATGTAAGTTTTTTAAAATGAGGAAAAACTTTACGAAATATTTTTCTAAAAATATTCATATATAGGTTAAGCTTAAGATATTTGTTTAAATAATGTTTTCTATGAATATAACACCACTTTCAATGGAAGCTAGAATAAGAAAACAAAATCTAAAATAAAAATTTTCATTTTAAACCTGGGGTCTGTAATTTAAAAAATAATTGCATATGAAGTATAAACTCTCAAAAAATGTTTGGAAAATATTTAAACTGAAGAGAGAAATAGCACAAGAATAAAAATATATTTCAATTATAAGAAATCGGGGTTTGATATTTTTGGAAAACATTTTTTCGGATTTTTTATATATCATTGTAGATAAGGAATTTTCCATAATGAAGTTTTCTGTAAAATGCTTTTGAAAAATATAGAAATTGTTTTTTTTCATGATAATCCTCCACTCATTTAACGAATTAAAAAAAAAAAATTAATGTGATCAGTGCTTTAACATAGAAATATTTGAGCCAAATTTGAAGAAAATCGGTTTGGTCAATCTTGAAATAAAAGGCTAAAAGCAAGTGAAACACGCGTACGAATATAAATGTATGTCTTTTTGATCTAGATGAATTAGTTTGATTCTAAAACGTAAAGTTTTTTAAAAACCCTGTACTTCATTTTTGACATGATCACCATACTTTCTCCTTTAATATACTAGCTACCTAGCTATAGTTGATAGAAAAGTATAAAAATGTATTTGAAACCCAACCACCGAAGAACACCGGTATCTACGATCTAGTATTCAAATCCGTATAAAAGTAGTTGCCTTCACTAGGACTTGAATCTGAGAATTCTTGACTTCGAAATCAGCTGATTTGCGATGACGAGTTCAGCACTAGATCAACCGGTGCGTTAGGGTTGCTATCTTACTGCTCCCAAACCAGCAAAATTAAAAAATCTATGAGATTAGTGCAGTTTATAAAAAAATAAAGTAGCATTTATTAAATCAGTCAAAAGATGGCGATATTAAAAGATATATGTGTTAATGTCTTTTTAAAATTTACATTTAATAATAATAAAATTACTATTAACTGAATGTTTATTAATTTTTTTTATTTTATTCTATATAGAAATCAGTATGGCTGAATTTTAATCGTTGATTGTTACTAATGGAATTCAGTGAAAAAAATAATAAAAAAATCCATACAGAATGAGCGGTTATTCATGTTTATTATGTATATTATCTTGTCTTAGTAAAAGATGGGCATTCCACTTATTACTTGTCAGATAAAATACAATACTTGTTTTAACTTATGTACCTTGATGAGGTGAGGACAGTGTGGAATACTTGTCTAATTCTAATACAGCAACAAACTAGTCAAATGATTTTTCTAGTAAGCACGAGCTGCATACGTTCACAACATACATAGACAAATCTTAAACGTATAATTTACTATTAAACATTTATGTTAACAAAACATGTCACGATGGTTTACCTGGTAAAGGATGTGTGGTTTGTAAACTGTCATGACTTACAATTGATGAATTATTATTACTATAGAAACATACAAGCCATTTTATCGCAGTCGTCACTCGACTCATTTCTTTTAGAATACTCCATATATCGCGTGTTCTTATACAATTATGATATTAAATAACGCAGACTTCAATAAAAACCATATGAAATTAATCACAAATTCTGTCGACTTTAAAGATATTATTCAATAGTAAAATTTATGAATATTAAATTATTTTTATAAAAACATTATTTTATAATTAAAATATATGTATATATATATAATCGCTTATAGTAAAAGATAGCTATGCAGAATGAAATATAGTAAATAAAAAAATATTTTTATAAAAACATTATTTTATAATTAAAATATATATATTTATATATAAATAAAATAATCGCTTATAACAATAAAAAGACAACTATGTAGAAAGATATATAGTAAATAAAGAGTATAGCGTTTACAAAACGATTTTTAGAAGCATTAAGTAAAAATCTTATGTGGACCCCACATGACTTCCTTGTACGTCTTGTATATATACACATTTTTTTGAAATTGAAAAGTACATAAAATTTTATTTTATTAATACCTTCTATATCTTTTCATATTATTATTAAATTAATATATATTGTAATTTTTTTTACAATCAGAGGTTAATAATGGTTAGTAAGTCAATATATTTAAATTAAAAAAAATAAATTAAAAAAATGTTTAAAAAAAGGAGGTTAAGTCGTATTCCCATTGTAAGATCCAAATATTTCATTAATTAAATCCTTATTTGACTATAACTCTGAAGCTAATTAAACTAAGTACCAATTATGATATATCGTTGAAAAGCTCTCATCGAGGACTTATTATTGCAGTTAAGAAAAAGTCCAAAATCGAAATTTTGTTTTGATTTTGGGCTTTTTTGTATACTTTTGGTTCAATCGATTGCAATGAAAAGGGGAGATGTACAACTAGATGTTACAACAGTCCTAAATCCAAAATTTCAACATTTTCCGGCTAATCGTTTTTGAGTTATGTGCGCCGACGTCACGCCGAAACTACTCATAATGTATTCAGGGATGATCAAAATGGATATTTCCGTTGAAATCTGCAAACCAAAATTTTATCGATTACAATACTTTTTTTTTTTTTTTTTTACTTAGTAAAAGGAAGTAAAAAAGAAAAACCTATGAATAAATACTCAATAAGAGCTTATTAATGAAGTTAAGAAAAAGTTTAAAATCCAAATTTTTTGGTTTATGGGCTTTTTTGGACACTGTTGGTTCAGTCGATTGTAATAAAAAGAGAAGGTGTACAAGTAGTAGTTACAGCAGTCCTAAATCTAAAATTTCAACATCCTACGACTAATCGTTTATGTGTAATGCGAGATACATATTCACATACGTACGTACGTATAGACGTCACGCCGTAACTAGTCAAAATGGATTCAAATCTCCGTTGAAAACCGAAATTTCTCACGATCAGAATATTTCCTTTACTTCGTACAAGGAAGTAAAAATCTATTTATTAGAAAAATTTTGTTTTTATTTGTTTAAATATGGTATTATTGCGGTAAAAAAATTTAACCTTTATCACAGTTGTACAAGTTAAAAATGTCTTAAGTTCAGCTGGTCGTTTTCCCGTTTATACGTATAAAATATTTTTTGGGTTGGATTTTAAAAATGTAATAATATGTATATATTAATGTGGAATATATTATTAATACTAGCAGGACTAAATGATAGTTAACTTTATATTAAATAAAATATAATCTTACTACAGATTATAATCTTAGATTTCTTGTAACCTGTAACGCACATAAACATAATACAAATTATTATCTGTCCAATGAGTTAGACCAACGTTTCAACCTTTCAATATTTGCGACCCAATTTTCAATCGTACTTTTCATCGCACCTCCTCCTCTCATACAATAAAAATGTATATAATAATGTATTTTTATGGTAAAGCTACACTACGACCTCAATTATAAACCTTACAAATTATCAAAAATAAGTAAATTAATTGATATTTTATAACACCGATCCGCTGCATGGACAAAACTAGAATCGATCCCTCTCTATAGCTCTCTGTCTTACGTCCACCATCAAACATTCTCGCGGCTTAGTGAGAAGTTTCGATTTGTCTCGAACATTCTGAAACGTCTGCGTGACCGTCTGCGCAAACGTGTGTAAATGCTAGCTACACCTCGTTCAATGCCAGCCAGTCTCAGTCGAGTCGATCCTTCTATCGCTAAGAAATCTGTCGTAAATATGTATGATGTAATTTACGAGTTAATTGCTATTCAAGGCAGTAGATTTATACAGAAACATGGATGAATTTTTAAGTGGGCGTAAGCGAGCATTAACGATAGTGAAGCATCAGCGTACACGGATGAGCGAGGTTCTGAAGATAAAATCAAGAAAATGTTCTCAAGAATACTTAAATTTTGGGGTTTACCAGTACTGAAGCAAATAAAGAAGAAAGTCTCCTGTGTGTCATTTGTTCAAAAAGTTTGACGGCAAACAGCATGAAACCTAATAAACTTAAACGACATTTGGAAACACTTAATAGTGAGTATTAACAGATCCGGATAATTCTTAGAATTAAAATTAAAATCATATGAAAAGCAAACATCATTTTAAAAAAAGCTTAGTGATTGAAAAAGCTTTACTTGCCTTTTACAAAGTTTCGTGTAACATAGCTAGATGTAAAAAGCCTCACACTATTGGTGAAGAGTTTGTTTTGCTAGCTGCAATTGAGTTTGTAGAAACTATGTTTCGAGAAAATTGTGCCAAACAATTACAGTCAAATAAAACAACAATAAAATGGTTGCCCGTTGAATTGGTGATATAACTGAAGATTTACAGCAACTGCTTTTCGGGAAGTTGTAGACAAATTGTTTTCAATTCATTTTGATGAGGCAACAGATAGCAATAAAGATGTTCATTTCATTGTCTATGTTTGATTTTGTGATGGTATGTCAGCAATAGAATAACAACTTTTCTGCAAACCAATAGGACAAAAAGCAACAGCACTCTAATTATTTGCTATCTTAAATGGTTTTATAAACGAGGCAAACATAAAGTGGAAAAATTGCGTCGGAATATACACCGATGATGCTTGTTCAATATCTGGAAGATTCCAAAGTATACAAGCAGTGTGAAACAAAAATCTCAATAGTGTGTCTGGACACATTGAATGATCCAGAAAGAAGCCCTAGCTTCCAAAGAAATGAGTCCTAGTCTGAATATTGTCCTAACGACGGTTGTAATCGTAGTAAATTATATAAAAGTGAGACCCCAAAAATCAAGAATCTTTTCTGCACTTTGCAAAGACATGGGCGCAGTACATTCGGCGTTACTATTTTATTGCGAGGCAAGATGGTTATCACGTGGAAAATTTTGCAACGTGTTTATGAATTAAGAGATGAAATCACTGTTTGTCTAGAAGAGAAAAACCGACCGGGAACCCAAGAAGTTTCGAGATGGTTTATTTGTGATTGAAGTGAGTTACTTGGTCGACATATTCGAGAAATTAAGTACCTTGACTCTTCAACGCCAAAGAGCAAATACACATATGTTGGATATGAATGATAAATTTAATGCTTGTTGTAAAAAACTGGAATTGTGAAGCAGAAATTTAAAGCAAAAAACTTAGAAATATTTGAAAATGTGGATGAATAGATTAAAACTTACAAGGTTGATGAATAACACGTGAAAGTTGTTTTTGTAACCATTGAAAATCATTTAGCCATGCTAGCAAAGAATTTTAAAAAGTATTTTCTTGCTGACGACAACTTGGTAGGATGTTACGAGGAGATTAGGGATCAATTTCAAAATACTCCAGAAGGTCTCAACTGCCGAAGAAGAAATCTTCATAGATTTCACGGCAAGTGGTGAAATCAAAAGACAGTTTAATAATAAATCACTTTTTGAGTTTTGGGCAAGGCTGGATGATGAGTTCTCTGCACTCAAAACAAGAGAATTTCGTATACCATTACCATTTTCAACATCCTACCTTTGCAAAACCGGATTTTCTGCGGTTGCTGCTATGAAGACAAAAATATAGATTTCATCTCAATGTAGAAAAAGAACTCATTGTCTATTTCTAACATTAAACCTTCCTTCAAAAAACTTTGCTCTGCAGAACAGGCCCAAGGGGTCACTAATAATTATTAAACTTGTTTTTAACTTAGTATTAATAAATTAATTATTAAATACATTGTGCAGTACTGATACAATCCTATTTATAGGTTATTATATCAACTTGTTTTTAACTTAGTATTAATAAATTAATTATTAAATACATTGTGCAGTACTGATACAATCCTATTTATAGGTTATTATATCAGTGTAAATGTGTATTTTATTATTTATTTTGTCAGAATGTATTTTGTTTTGCTTTCCTTTCATTAAATTAATAAATCTTTTTATTAATATTTTCTTTTCGATATGCTGTCGCCCACCCATTTAGTTTTAACACATCCCCCTAGGGGGACGCGCACCACAGCTAGAGAAACACTGAGTTAGAATACAAAACACTCAGACCAAGAGATTAATACCTTTTTATCGCCACTAATCATATTATCTCTCACCAAAGTATTTCCTACCCTCCACGACAAAAATAATATAAGTCCTATTGTTTCTACCCACTGTACCTTTCTCCTATAATCTCGGCATAGAAGAAAATGGTGGCGGATATTTTACAAGGTACCTATATCAGAGCAGTTCAATAAAAGTAATATAATGAGTTTAAAAAAAAAAAAAATATCGGGGTTATAATTTGTTATATCTTATGTATGACGGTACAATGTTGATATGTAAGCGACTCTTGAACAGAAAGCCTTCTGTGTTTTTGCATTTTGTTAAATGTGAATCTATAGTTACAGTTTAAATTAAATTTCGATGAAAGTTTAATTATAATTATTCATCTAGCAATAATATTCGGCGATGGCTACTTTTACGTGAAAGAGTAACAGACTCACAGTCATCACCAGATTTTTATATACAGAGTTATCATAAAAGAATGATGCGGTTTTGAACATGGTTTTAATTAAAACAGAATTACTTAGAGTTTATGTTTTTTATTTTTCAAATTTGTCGTCTCAAACATTTTTTTACATAATTAATAAATTTCAATATGTGCGCCCTTAGTCGCTCGACAAATGTCCAAACGATACTCAACTTCTCTCCAAACATTAGTAAACATTTCTTCGTTAATGGTTGTCATTGCTTCATTAATCCTGTTTTTTAAGTGGTTTAGCTCGCGAATTTTTTGTGCATAAACAACGCTTTTGATGTACCCCCACAAGAAAAAATTGCCAGGTGTCAGGTCTGGACTCCTTAACCCAACGGGTTGGTCTAGTGGTTAACGCGTCTTCCCAAATCAGCTGATTTGGAAGTCGAAAGTTACAGCGTTCAAGTCCTAGTAAAGCCAGCTATTTTTACACGGACTTGAATACTAGATCGTGGATACCGGTGTTCTTTGGTGGTTGGGTTTCAATTAACCACACATCTCAGGTATGGTCGAACTGAGAATGTACAAGACTACACTTCATTCACACTCATACATATCATCCTCATTCATCCTCTGAAGTATTATCTAAACGGTAGTTACCGGAGGCTAAACAGGAAAAAGAAAGAAATAAGGTCTGGACTCCTTGGAGGCCAAAGTATGGGTCCGTGCCGGCCTATCCATCGATCTCCAAATATTTCGTTCAAAGCGTCCATGACCAATGCATTGAAGTGCGGGGGAGCACCATCTTGTTGGAAATGAAGTCGATGAATGTTTTCGAGTTCATGCGGCTGAGGAAAGCAATAATCGGTTAACATGTCAAGATACACAACTCCATTAATTGTTTTTTCAGCAAAGAAGAAAGGCCCTATTACACGATTTTTCATCACACCACACCAAACATTAACTTTAGGCGAATCGCGTTGTTTCTCAATAATTGCGTGTGGGTTTTCAGAGCCCCATATTTGTGAATTGTGTCTGTTAACACATCCATTCACATGGAATGTAGCTTCGTCTGTAAAAATTATATCATCTAAAAATGATTCGTTTTCACTTATTCTGTCCGACATTTCAACAGCGAAATTGTAACGTTTTACACCATCATCGGGGTTCAATTCTTGCAGTATCTGGATTTTATAAGCGTGTAATTTCAGTTTTTTATGGAAAACTTTGTGAACTGTTGATTTTGGAATACCTAATTCCACGCTTCTACGGGAGATTGACTTCCCAGGACTTCTAATTGCCGATCGTCTAATTAGTTCAACCGTTTCGTCTGGTACACTTGGTCTGCAGGTTGATTTCTGTTTCTTAAACGATCCGGTTTCTTCGAATTGTTTGAACCAACGTGTTATGTTATTTTTGTGGGGTGGATCTCTTCCGAATTCACGTCGAAACGCACATTGAACTGAAATTACGGATTTTAATTCGACGGCCATCAATAAAACACACTTTGCTTTGTCTTTATCCGAGAACATAGTAACTCTCTAAACTCACCCCGCAACAACAATACAAGAACTGACGTGGTTACAACTGCTGATAAACAAACTTTTGGGTTGGAGGCTTTCAGGGATAACATCTAGAAATTTCCCTACAATCATCCTATGAATTACTTAAACCGCACCATTTTTTTATGATAACCCTGTATAATAGGTAAGATGAATTTCTTTTGTATGCCTGTTCTTTTCTGTTGGGGGATTAAGGAAATTTAGTTCTTTGTACAGATTATTATCTATCTACTATATAAAGAGGAAAACTTGTTTGTGTGTTAGCAAAAATCTCATGAACCGCTAAACTAATCTCTACCAAATTTTAACAGTAGCTTCATTATGTAATCCGGAGTTTCGTACGCACATTAAGATGAAAAATTATTTATTAAAACGTGTAAATAATAAATAATCCGATATGATACTGCACTTCTCATTCGGGTCGCTCAATTCTCATGCTCCTTTCTTATAGCGAGCCGCTCCAAGATATTTTTCAATAGTCTTTATTGAGATTGAAGACATCAACATATCATGAGTGATTCATAATCAACGCCAAGCAAAAACTACAAACGATAAATCGATGAAACTTTTATACACGTTCTTCGTACGGCATAAATGCACTCTAAGAATTCTTTGAAATTCCGATTAAAAGGGGTTAAATGGAGTAACAATGAAATTTACTATTTTTTTAATTTCTCGTTAACAGAAGAAGATATCAACTTGATTTTTGGTGTATTTAATATTCGTATGAATATCTAAAAATCATTTTCTAAATTTCTTTGAAATTCTGAGTTTAAAGGGTTAAAAAATGGGTTTTTTATTTTTTTAATCTCTCGGTAACAAATGCAGATATTAAATTGATTTTTGATGAGTGTAATCAACGTATAAACAAAACTACTACATAAACATTTTTGAAATTCTACCTTAAAAGAAGGTGAAGAATGTTAAAAAAAAATTTAACAATGATTACAATTTTCCCCATTTCTGACCATACTAAATGAGATAGTAGTAGATTTAGGTTTGCAGATTCTCTTCAGATAAATATCTAAAAACCATATTCAGGTTTATGAATTTCGATTTTTTTTTAAGGGATGCGACGGTATACGGCGCGGTGGCTCAACCAACATAGCCACTGTTACTGTTACTGTATGAGAGACTGGCTGCACCTGCACCCTGTTACTTGAGTAAAAAAATAGAATAAATTGACTCCGATGGGAAACGCAAATAACCATATAGTGCGGGGAAGCTGCGACGGAGAGCTAGTGTATAATATTTAGTAATTATTTTTGTATAATTATATATATATATATATATATATATATATATATATATATATATATATATATATTCTTAACTGTCATGGTAAATAAAGTAGGAAATAGTTATCTGCAGTACGTAGTATATTTTAAGGGATCGATTTCACCAGGGGGAATCAATGATGCATTGGCTAATTGAATCCCAACCACCAAAGTACACTGGTATCCACTATCTAATATTGAAATCCGTATACAAGCAACCAGCTTTTATTAAGATTCAAATCCGTTTACACTTCTACTAGCTTATTATACTTTTATTAAAATAAATTATTCTATTAAAATAATAATCTGGTTAAATTATGTTTCAGTCGTTTTTTAACTGTTTATTATTGATTTTAATTCGGTTTTGTTTTTTAAAAACTACACTATTTTTAAAACAAGCACGAATATTTTATTAGCAACATTTAGTACTTAGCTTTTATTATCCCTATTTATTTTTTTACATTGTGTTTATATATCTTACGAATATTATATACATTATGTATAAGCATATTTATAATGTTTCAATGCTATTGCATTTTTTCACATGTCAGCTGAATATAAATTAATAATATTTCATTTAATCTGGAATAAAAGCAGTTGTTTGTTTTTAACTTAATTTCAAACGTCACACATTATAGTAATGAACGGTTCTCCTTAGATATCATCTGTCTTTTTATAGAATATCTTCTACAAAACACACACACACATGCGCGCAACCTTTATAATATCTACTATATACTTCTGTATAACGTAAAAATTATAGCATTTATATATAGAATATTAATGAATATATTTATATTTATAATTTGTATACAGATTATTTTATTTTTCTCGATTTAGGCCATTTGTGGACAACGTCAACAAATTTGAGTGTAGATTTCAATCCTTTTACTCCAATAATTTTTCATTTTTTGTGAATGGAGCTGTTTTTTACTACTCGTACCACGCCAAATTGTTAAATCTTTTTGTTAGTTTTTTGAATCCACTGAAATCTTGAGTTTGTCTGAAAATGTGTTCCTTCATCAGTGATGTTTATTTCTTGCAAATTTTTATGGATATTATCGATCCATTTTTCATTTTATATATATATATATTATGAAGAATGGGTTTTATTTTATTATGGACAGAGGAAAGCTTACCTTTTGAGAGGAATAAATGAAATTTCCTTTTTCCCCATCAAAATCTAAAAAGCTTTTTCTACACTTTTGTCTCCCTGATTTTTTTATCACAGTTTTATATTATTAGTTAAGATCAAAAACTTTATTCTTAATATATAATTAAAAGTTATATTTTGTTCTGGAATATCTTAAAAATGCCTACGATTTTAATATGATGGTTTTCATCGTCTAAAATATAAAGGTATAAAAATTATATATAAATACTAGCTGTACCCGCCACGCTTCGCTGTGGCACATTGTTGTTGCATGGATGAGAAATGAGAAACAAAACAAAGCATACATTTCATAGAAGTTTAATTTTGCAATACTTGAGGATATACAATATTTTTTTGTTTTTCCACTGTCTGCGTAGATATAAAGGCTATCTGGTTTGCCGACTCGGTCACACGCACATACAGTTGTCCATGTGAGAAGCAATCCGCATCTAAATCTATACCACACAATTCTAAAGATTGACCTTGAGCAGCTATTCACGACGAAGCAAGAGCTAAGACTATGTCATTTTTTGATCGAACCATTGCTAGAATCAATCTAATGAGGAATGTTTTCCCAGTTACTCCTTGCGCATCCAAGAAGAAGGTCCCCCCAACTCCGTCATTTATCATTTGCATTATGCGATCATAAATGCCTTTCTGTTCACGCGTTAATTTGGGA
This sequence comes from Lycorma delicatula, assembly GCF_047948215.1. Taxonomy (NCBI): domain Eukaryota; kingdom Metazoa; phylum Arthropoda; class Insecta; order Hemiptera; family Fulgoridae; genus Lycorma; species Lycorma delicatula. The sequence continues at coordinate 45,508,288 of NC_134464.1, forward strand.
ATGTTTGATTGGACATATGACTGAAGATCACCAATGTTGTAACTCTGTCCACGGCATAAATCCACATCAAATGAAGCAATCGCAGCTCGGGTGGGTGCTGGCATTCCCAATTGACTAAGAACTTTATTTGCATTAGCTAAGCACTTGTCTTCAATATTTATCAATGCTTCGTTGTAAATACCTTCTGTAAATTCAGACAAAAGTGAATATTTAACCTAACAAAGGATTTTTTGGTCATTATGTAGGGATATTATTTTCTGTGTATTTGGTTATTTCCACTTTTTTTGTTTGCATAGTCTTAAGTCGATCTGGGCTATAAGAAAGTTGGGTGTTTTAATTTATTTACTGTAAGTCATCCTTCTTGGTGGCTTTTCTTTTTGTTTTGGTGTTTTTTTTTTGTTTTTTTAAAATAAAATACAGATGTTTAAGCTGTTAATTATAATTCAAAGAAATTTTTTACTTAATCAGTTGTGATTTTGTTTACATTGGCAACGGCCATACGGGCTCTTTGTGATTGGTCGTCGTGTTTGACAGTGGCCATCTTGCATTGATCTGATTGGTTTTCCTTTGTTTACATTTCCATCTGATATATTAACCTCTTATTTATTAAAAAACTGTACAAATTAAAAATAGATAGATAGATTTATTAAAAATAAATGAAAACAATTGATAAAAAAAAGTGTTTATGCTATATTAAATCTTATTCTGTGATTGGTTGTTAATGAAAAGTTAAACTGATTTAAAGAGAATAGCAAGATACGAAATAGCAACTGATACGAAATAGCAAGATTTTAAAAAGTAATACCGGTCATATATATAACGAACCGTTTAAAAATTCAAATTATAATCGCCGTGAGCTTTTACTTATGCAGTGTGAGAAGAAATTTACTAATTATTTTACTGAGTTATCCAATTAGGAATGTATAGTAAACTGTTTTTAACTGCATTCTCCATTATTTAATTACACCATTTTTAAACTTAATATAGTATCACAAAAATTTTTTTAAAAGTTGCTTTATACTTTTTAGTCATACTTTAATGAAATTATTATCATACATTGCATGAGTAGGTTAATTTGGATTTCAAAAAAATTTTCAGACTCGAATTCTTAATTTACATTCGTACGGGGAAAGGTTTGCAAAAGTAATCATGGAATATTGTATTATCACCCGACCTTAACTGTGCAAAATTTCATCAATAGGCAATGTCAGGAAGTATGTTAAGTTTAGGATGCAAGATTTGAGGACAAACATGAACAAAAATTACTGAAAAAAAAGAAATAAAAATCTTGTTCTGCTTTGTTTTAGTATATAATCAAAAATTCGTTATGAAAATTTTAGATGACAGCTTTTCACACGATTATTCAGAGAACAAACAGAGTGTCACTTGATCTGAAGTCACGTAGCAAAGAAACGGTTTTATTTTTAAAAAGTAGTATACAGAAGTTTAACAAATTCAATTAATCAATATTATTTCAGAACATACATAGAGAAGAAAGATAGGAAATTATTTTGATAAAAATTCCATATTATCTTCCGCATAGCATTAAAATTATAAAACAATTTAAAACTAAACTTTAATGTTACTACGGTTACGTCTAACGAATTAGTTCTGTCCTAAGAAACGCTAAAAATAAAATTATACCAGTTAAAAGAGAAGGAATTTATAAATATATATGAAGAGAAAATAGTTGTAATTTAAAACAGATAAGGAAAGCCAAAAAAAGCTTCAAACCGGAATATAAGAAATTTGTTACATACAGAAGACTAGAGAAATAGGCTCTAGTCCAGCCTTAGTTATAAAATTAGTTTTATCAAAAAGATTGCTTTTAAAAAGGTATTTAACGGGTATTAGATATATTTATTTTATCAATATTAAAACGGATACTTCTTTATAAAACTAGGATGTTGGATCCAATAATCAGCAGAATTTTTAATTTGTTAAAAATGCTTTTATAACGTTTTCAGTAATAAGAATCTTAAAATATTGTTCATGGCCAGAGATACAGCTTTGAATTGTTTTACGCTTATGCTGTCTTTATCACTAAGTTTTATTTATCTTACATATAAAAGAGGCGTGCACTAATTTGTGGTGGATATTTTAAATTGGAGGTTTAAATTTAATGATTCTGATCTATTTAGGCTAAATTTACTTTTTCTACTAAAATCTAAAATTATCTAGGACAACAATTTTGTGGTTTTAGAACTGTTTATTTTTAAATCCATATTGGTTTCGTATATTATTTCTTTTTCGTCCGTTTTTAATTTTTTCTTAGCATCTATTATAATGTTGATCATAGATCAGAATTGTTAACAAAATTTAATTTTAAACAAAAACTTACAGGCATTTTGTAAAGCGTAATTTTTTTCTGTTTAAATGAAGTTGGTAATTTATAATCTATTTCTCAAACATGGTTACCGCTGATATATTTAATAAATTATTAAAATACAAAAATTCACCTTACCAGCAAATTAAGTGACTCAAGATCTTTCGGTTTATTTCAAAACCATTAAATAAAAAAATGAAAATAATGTCAAAAATATTAAAATACTTATACAGTCTACTATATACTGAAAGAATATAAAGAAACTCTGATAGATTTAAATGTAATTGAAAGGAAAACCATGTTCTCAGAGTAATGATATTGAAACGATATTTTATTAAATTACTAATTCTTTATATCTTGTCGCCGAATGGCTTTGACGGCACGTAATTCATAATTTTGTGGTGGGAGAAAAGGACCGTTTTTTGCGTTAGCTCTGAGAAGAGCTGCTGGATCCGGAAGCTGGTCATTGGTAAAGTCGGGGTTGTGGCTCGTCCATTGAAGTACGATTTGAAGACTGCCGCAGAGCTTTCCCTCTGCGGCAGTTGGGTCCTCACTACAGCGTGGCAAAGGTGGCCCCCAGAGCTACGCGGTGTCGGTCGTCCTTGGCCAGCGTGGTCGAGGCGGTTCTCCCCGAGCGATCCCTCGCTAGGGGTAGCTCCTGCTACCGAGTCCGCCGGCCAGGGCGATTGAAGCCCGGTGAGCTGGAACTGAAGCGGGAATGTAGCGTCGGCGTCCAGCGGCTTCCTCGGCGGGCCGGCCAGGCCTTCTACTCCAGCGGGGATGTTGGCATCCGCCGGGATGTTCCATGTTGAGCCGGTACGATGAATTGAAAATTCTTTCTCGTGCATGCTCTTTTATTTGAACCTGAGAGTGTACGGCCGCAGCGCCGCTATGGTGGGAGAACTGCGCGGCGGTATTGATGCTGTATCAGCGCGTCCGTATACTGTGCGTCAGCTCACATTGAGTTGCTTCAGTGTTCGTCCGCCGATGTTAAATTAGACATATATGTGGTAACAATCTATATTTAGTGCGTGTTTAAAAAATTTATCATCTTTAAAAACTTTTTGCTCATTAATAAGATTTTTTATGTTTACTGTAAATGTGATATTTTTGTAAATTAGATGTATTATAATAATTGTAAGAAACGTCTATTAGGAGTGTATGTATGGACTGTATGTATGACCATTATCTAATATATGTTTAGCAAAGTTGGAATTTCGTGGTTTATTGTTTTTAATACTATCCATGTGTTCTTTTGCACGTATAGAGAATTTATGATTGGTCATACCGACGTATATTGCAATCCTCACAATCCAGACTATATACCCCTTGTTTATCAAACTTAGCATCATTATTATATGATATTTTATTATTAAATATTAATTAATTTATTATTTGTAGTATATGCAGGTGTTTTATTAATTTTTTATACGTTTTTTTCAATTTTTTGACTAAAGGGAGTGTATTCATTTTATATGTGTATTTTTTCTTTTATCTGGTATTAATTTTATATTGTTAGTCACATTAATTTTATTATATAAACTATTTATAGTATTAATACTATAACCATTAATAACAGCAATGTTTTTAGTTTTTTCTATTTCTTTTTTTGATAACATGGTTTACCTTCTAATTACGTTTCAATCCACCAGAGTATTTTTATATTCTTTCAATACACTATTAGAATGCATACAGTTATGATTTAAGTATTTTAATTTTATTGATATATTTTAATTTTTTATTTTAACTCCTGATGATGGTTTTGAAATAAACCGAAAGATCTCGAGGCACACTTAATTTTCTGGTAACTTGGATTTATATTTTTTAATCATTTATAATCTTTTAAAATATTGTAGTTAATTGTGTAATGGAGGATGGAAATTGGGTTATTTTGTCTATCTCGTGTAAATATTTACCTAAGACAGACAAAATTTAGAAAGCTTGGAATGTAAATATTTTTACTATGGAAAATTAAGAGTCTATGAAAGATCGGCTAAAATAAAATAATAGCAAAAAATTTCCATAACTCCTTTATTTTTAAAACTAACGAAAATTCTAGTCGTTAAAATACATGTCTTAGTATATTCTAGGTTATAATAATGAGACAAAAATATAACTTCTGGAATATTTATAAACGAAAAGTAGAATTTTTCTTTACGTAATATTTGTTTCCATGGTAACTATATTTATATTTATACTGCCTTTTACGAAGTAAATGAAGAATTTTGATCGTGAAAAATTTTTTTAAGCAAAAATCGAGGCCCTAGCCACCTTGTCGATGAAGTTATCAATGAAAGGTATTCATTAAAAAAGAAGAAAATTAATAATTATTTAATAATTAGAAACTAAATTTACTTCTGTCAGCATGACAACATGTGATGTTTTCATCGTCAACGGTGTGTGTAATTTAGTTACCATAGTTACTACCTTTGTGTCTTGTAATTTAGTTTCTTTTTCAGGTTAAAAAAAGCTGGAATTATAGTTTATCAGCTTTATCCTCACAATAATGAGGATAATAAACACCGCGGGGTCCTCTTATTTAACATATGTATTTCTACTGCTGGTTAAACAAAAAACATTATCTCGAGATGAATCAAGTTTTCAAATATTATAGTACAGAGAATTGTTTGAAGATACTGTAAATTCACATTTTTGTTCCTATATTAAGTACACTATAAAAAATTTACATTACCGTTAAAAATTCTCCGAGTACTCTAGAATACGAATTTTCAGTTATGTTCATTTTTTATCTGAATTTGATTCAGTAAAATCTCTGATGAATTTAAAAAAATTTTTAATCTAAATTTAGAATTTAAAAGAAAATAATTTATATTTCTAGATTTTCTTTTTTTTGTCTTCAGTCATTTGACTGGTTTGATGCACTCTCCAAGATTCCCTATCTAGTGCTAGTCGTTTCATTTCAGTATACCCTCTACATCCTACATCCCTAACAATTTGTTTTACATATTCCAAACGTTACCTGCCTACACAATTTTTTCCTTCTACCTGTCCTTCCAATATTAAAGCGACTATTCCAGGATCCCTTAATATGTGGCCTACAAGTATGTCTCTTCTTTTAGCTATATTTTTCCAAACGCGTTTTTCTTCATCGATTTGCTGCAAAATCTCTTCATTTGTCACTTTATCCACCCATTTATTTTTAACATTCTCCTATAGCACCTCATTTGAAAAGCTTCTATTCTTTTCTTCTCAGATACTCCGATTGTCCAAGTTTTAATTCCATATAAAGCGACACTCCAAACATATACTTTCAAAAATCTTTTCCTGACATTTAAATTAATTTTTGATGTAAACAAATTATATTTCTTACTGAAGGCTCGTTTAGCTTGTGCTATTCGGCATTTTATATCGCTCCTGCTTCGTCCATCTTTAGTAATTCTACTTTCCAAATAACAAAATTCTTCTACCTCCATAATCTTTTCTCCTCCTAAAAAAATTAATCTATTTCTAGATTAAATTTTTTAATGATTTTTAAAAATAGTATTCGTTTTTGTTTAACATGTTATAAAATGATATTGCAAACAACGATCTATTTTTTTTTCAATTAAAAAAAATGAAAACAAAATGTTGCAGTTTCTTTTTTTAAATAAACGGATTTAAAAGTTCTAGTTTATCTAATTTATTTAATTTTATACGTAGCGTTCTCTGCTTGAAATTAGAGTATTCCAGTTAATGTAATCCTTTATCATAAGTAATTCTGTCTTTCAGTAAAAATCAGGACTTTTGCTGGAATCGAATGGGACTTTCTCTTTTACAGAGACGATACAGGATTTATGTAATTAACATGTACTTTGTACAACGATAAATAAACAATAAGTAAAATGTAGGTTAATTAATACATTTTTATTGATTTGTTGTAAGTTATATAGATTTTCCTCTATAGCTGCACTTTGAGGGAAAACTTTTTATTCTTTTCCGTTATTTTTCAGTTTAATTCTTTCTATTATTAGTATTTTTATTATTGTTACATAGATTCTATAGGTTCCAACCAGTTTTTTTAAATTCATAGTATGATTCATTTTATATATATATATATATAACGGTTCTGAGTTTTTAGTTCTACACTTTTCCGTTTTTTCAAAAAAAAAGAAAAGGAGAATTTTTTCCGTGTCTTTAAAAACACGGTTCAGCTGTTCTCTTCTAACGAATAAAACTCACTGAAATAAATAATGCTTTACGGTAGATGCAACCAATTAAAAAAAAAAAAATAAGTATTAATTTTTATAATATATATTTTTATAATCTTTTGCATATTTCTGCATACGCAGTTAAGATATATCACTGATGAAATAACACCAGAAATCTTGTTGAAAAATACGTTTTTCGGCGCTTATTTGTATTTTTTCTAAATCTTCCTCAGGCTTCTTATAAATCACTAACTAGTCGTGACCGCTCAAAACACCTGCCCAAGATAATTTTATTATTTTTGCATTACTTAGGCTTATGCAAGTATACACAATATTGGCGGTACGTGTGGTATTTACGTAGGTTTTTCTACGTGCAGAGAAAATTCAAAATACTATTTTATTAATAGTGTTTTATTCGTAAATTAAATAATTTTCAATGGCCTCATACTTGGTTACCAAAGGTAACTTGAAAAAAAAAAAAATACGTTTAATTTTCTTTACACATTGGAATTAATTGAATAATTGGTGTTTTAAAGAGAAACAATGTATTCGTTTAATGTTTATCGTTAAGAAGGTATATTTGGGTTGATAACTGTTGCCATGTAAATCAAATTACTTGTAAAGAAATAAATAAAACAGAAAAATCTCTATCCTTCAAGCTAGGAGAGAGTTCTCTTACCATCAGCTTGAAATCTCTAAAATTTTAGTGAAAAGCTTTTTTCAATTCTACCTCTAAGAATTGGGAAAACACAATTCTTTTCTTGGTGCGTAATTTATTTTTGTGTGTTGCACACTGCTTTTTATTCACTTATGTGTTATATACATTTTTTCGATGTTATTTTTTTAACTTTTTACTTCTTTTGTATTTTGTTATTTATTTAGTAGTTTTGACTATTGTTTTATTAAAGAAGAATCTTAAATTGCTGTCACATATCTGTAACAATAAATTATTATTAATAGTTTCTTATAACCCGTAGTCCGCTTTTAAAAATAAATGAAGCTGATTAACTGAACAGGAATATAAATTGACATAGCTTTATATTTTTATATAAATATATAATAATACGAGATATTGTAAAAAAATGATAATGTGAGTCATTAAAAATGATAGGAAATCTATAATTTACGAGTATTAAATCATACAGAACATTCTGTTCATTTCTACATAAAATGATTTTATAGAAAATAAAGATTAATGAATATTGTGGCTAAATTTAGAATTAGACTTTTAATAACATGTAAAAGAATCTTTAAATAAAGTATATTAAGAGCTTATTCAATTAATTGCTTATACTATATAATTTTGTGTTTATTTTTTATTTATTTTTTTATTTTATCAAATGGAAAGTTTTATTTAATGGGTTGGTATCGAAGTATTTAATATTTTTTTATACTTTTATAACTTTTTAATATTTTATACATTAATAAAAAATTAGGTGTAATTTATTTGAGAACTGATTTTTTTCCAGCTTTTTAATCTTATTCTAATGGTCAAACCTAAATTTAATATACTAACAAGTTAAAATCTGTTAAAAATTGTAAAACACAACTCCCCCCCCAAAAAAAAAACTGATGTGGATACCACATGACTTCATTGTACGCTTATTAAATTACATATACACACTTTTTTAAAATGAAAAGTACGTAAAATTTTATTTCATTAATAACTTCTGATATTTTTCAATTTTTTTGATGTTATTATTGAATTATTATTTACTGTAATTTTTTTTTTACAATCAGCGGTTAGTAATCATTAATAAATCAATATATTTAAATTAAAAATAAAGTTAAAAAAAGGAGATGAAGTCGGATTTGAACCGATGTGCCTTCCCCTTGTAAGATCCCAATATTTAATGATTACAGTTTTATTTGGCTGTAACTCTGGAACCAATGAAAATAAGTACCACTTACGGTATATCGTTAAAAAGCTCTCAATGAGAGCTTATTACTGCAAATACGAAAAAGTCCAAAATCCAATTTTTTTAGATTTTGTGCTTTTTTGGACACTTTTGGTCCAGACGATTGCAGTCAAAAGGGGACGTGCACAACTAGATGTTATAACAGTTCTAAATCCAAAATTTCAACAACCTACGGTTAATAATTTTTGAGTCATGCGAGATACATATATACATACGTCACGTTGAAACTAGTCAAAATGGATATTTCCATTTAATTCTGAAAACCGAAATTTTTCGTGATCACAGTACATGCTTTACTTCTTACCAGGAAGTAAAAAGAAAAAAATAGATTCGCCCCCTAGTGGTCGAAATCGGAAACTTCTGGGAACGGTTTTTGAAATTCGCATTTGATTTTCAAATGAGCGCATTCTAAGCGCATTAGGCGTGCGAGTGAAAACCGTTGTCCATAAAGAATAATTGCTGATACAGGATATTTTAAGAGCGTGTGGGTGAAAATACAGTATATAGTTCTTGTATGCTGGAGAATTTTTTCAAATTTTTTAATTTATATATAGTTTTACATATTTTATTATTTATATTTTCTATGACACTCCTGGTAACGTAAGGATTTAATGCAGGGTCATATATCTAAATTGGTTCAACCGTTTGGCTTCTGCGGCGGAACAAACATCCATACATTCTAAATACATTATACTCCATTTTGGATAGTCGTGTAAAAATAGTTTTCAATTTTTCAAATTCATAACAGTTTTGTTCTGTTTTGTTTTAATAATAAAAATTTGTTTGTTTTTTTAGACTTCACTTTTCTAGAATTAAATTATGTAAAATTATTGGCTGGAAAATTTACGCGTTTACTAGTCATAATAAAATTATTGTACTTCAAACCTAAAATGAATGTGTTTATTGTCACCGACTTATTCTGTTTTACGTTGGATATCATGAAAACTGAGGTAAGTACTGTTTTGGGACCTATTTTATTTGATATTTCAGGTCAAGAAACATAGAAAACTTCAAGTTTGCCCTTTAACGCTTTAAAAATATAGGTATGGCCTAATTTCATCGGGGGTCGGAAATGCGGAAGAAATTTTTCGCTAGCTGTTATGAATATGCTAAATATGAATATTTTTTCTTATTTTAAGATCTAGAATAAGTTACCAAATTATTTTTCCCTTCCTCCTGAATTACTCCGTGTATTTAGTGTCATTAAATTACTGTTGTGTTACCAGTAAGGCGCTTTTGCGAATAAATGTAATGTAATAGAAACTTGAGAAGAATTTGAATGTGAATAAGAAACTAAAATACAAAAAGTAAGAATTTCAAATTTTATTAAAAAAAAAACGTATCAAAATGTGACAGATCTCAACTAATAAATAAAGGAAACAAAGTATTCAGTGTTACAAAAGAATTAAACACTTTAGAAGAATAAAAAACTTAATCATTAAAGCCAATTTACAAACAAAACAAATAAATTAATTGCCAAAATCGTACTTCGCCTCAGTAAATTCAGCGTAATGGCCGACGAACAGTGGGTTTGGTTAACTAAGCTGTATCTTGTCAAAATCTTCCATTTTTTTTTATATATATTGTTTTTAATAAACTTTAGAATTCTTAGGTTTATATTTTATTCGTACCAATAAACGTTTATTGGTTTTGTTAAACTTTTATGTGTTTCATTTATTAAGGTAACAAATAAAAAAGTAAAGTAGTTTGTATTTCGAGAATTTTTTTGCCTTATCATCCAGATTTCTCGAAAACTATTAAAAATAGGTGTGGGATAATTTTTTTGTTCAATTTTTCAAGTCAGATTTCATAAAGACCTATAAATTTAACTCTTAATTTGGGTCCCAAGAATTACGGTCTTTTTTTTTCCTCTGTAGCCTCCGGTAACTACCGTTTAGATAATTATTCAGAGGATTAATGAGGATGATATGTATGAGTGTAAATGAAGTGTAGTCTTGTACATTCTCAGTTCGACCATTCCTGAGATGTGTGGTTAATTGAAACCCAACCACCAAAGTACACCGGTATCCATGATCTAGTATTCAAGTCCGTGTAGAAATGACTGGCTTTACTAGGACTTGAACGCTGTAACTCTCGACTTCCAAATCAGCTGATTTGGGAAGACACGTTAACCACTAGACCAACCCGGTGGGTGAGAATTACGGTCTGACTAAATTTTACCGAACGCTGTGAAATCAAGGCGAACTTTTTCGCCAGACAACACTCGCTAACGAAAATTTTCCAAAGTTATGCTTATTTACCTCCTTCTTTATTTTCACCAGTAAAACGTATTCTGATTTTATATAAATAAGAGAAGAAAGTCTGTATATTTGATTGTTCGTAAAAATTTTGAGACCGGCGTAACCTAGCGGGAATAATTTTTTCATGTAACTAATATATATTCTGAATGTGAGCCAAATAAAACCGTAAATGCAATTTTTCCAAATATCTCAACCCCAGCGCCATCCAGCGGGTTCAATTTTTGCAGAGGTATTTCTTTTCCATGTAAGTAACACATATTCTGAATATGATCCAAATCGGACCATAAGTACAATTTTTTGAAATATCTCGACCCCAGCTTCACCTAGCGGGTCCAAACTAAGTCCGAAACCTTCGCGGGGGCGCGCACAACTCACCAAAGTTTCATCGCAATCTGATGAGTGGTATAGGAACGCATACGGGACAAACAAACAAACATTCATTTTTATATACATAGAAGATATATATACAAACTGTATCATGAAGTTCTCCTCCGACTTTCATTACCTATTCTACTCGTGAAAATAATGGAAAAAGTTGATATAAAAATGCTTTGTTTGAGTTACAGCTAGTGGAAGATTCCGCTCGGATTTCAGCTATTCTGTTGAAATGAGGTCGTACTGAAAGTTTAGGACGTTAATTAATTGACAGAATTAGGAATTTCTTATTATTTTTGATCTGAAAAATTGAATGAAACCCACAACTTTCAGTAGTTTATGAGAAATCTGGCATAAAAACCAATAAATTGGGGTAAAAGATCCTTTTTTTATGTGACGTACAAAAACTTTGTTAAATGGATAATAAATAAATAAAAATTTTAAAAATATAGTAAATTTAATTTTGAAGAAAATGGTGGAAGATAAGTTGAATAAAATAAAGAAAAATTAGAATTTTATTTAGAAAGAGTACATTACTTTATTGTTCAGAAAATTACTTATTTAATACAAACAAAAACTAAAGTACTTTTTTGGTGATATGAAAAATTTGCAAAAAAAAGAATTTACTGTTAAAAAATTACCTACTTTATTCGATTTATCAGGTTAAAAACCATAAAAAATCACAAATTCTTCCCCTTAATTAATGTCAAAAAAATTTACGTATTTCATTTAAAAAGGGGTAGCTGAAATCCGAGCGAAATTTTTCAAATTCGAGCGAAGTAACTAGTCGCAACTTGCATGCATTTTAGGACATACATCTATATGAACTTTTTCCGTAATGAATGTCCCGGGAGAACTTCGTGATCACTCTGTGTATGCGCGCGCGTGTGTTTATGTATATATATTATACATACAACTTCAGTGTTTTTGGTAATTTGTGATCAGAATTTTAATTTATAATACTACAACTCCTTCTATATTAAATCTAATATAATTTTCAAATTTAATAATCATATTGGTTTTATATGTTTGATCAGCATGTACATAGGACATTTTTTTTAAAACATGGGAGAAATTTAGGAATTTTTGATTTTCTACTTTTTACTTAGGTGGTTTTGGTTTGCTTGGCATTTCTCCTGCCACCACCCCATTCGGTCGCCCTAAAGCATAAGATCGAATGTCTGTGCCACATATGGCTACTGAATCTTGAAACAGTTTAGCGACCAGTGTCCTAAATAGCTCCTAGAGCTTACCTAACAGCGTGAGCGGACTAAGCGCGATGCCATACACCAACGACTCACAAGTCTCACCCGCTCACTTGTCATATATTTACTAAAATGGGTAGGCTTACCCCGTCAACTAAAACATATATATGACATCCGTAAATTACTTAGGAGGTTTAAAAAATCTTGTTATTAAAAAATACTTCACTTTTAGTTAGTAGGTAAATTTTGGGCAAAACCCCTACTCCCGAAAGTGTTAAGTAGTGTTGCTACTTTATTCACAACTAGCAAAACGCTTAAATTAATCACAAAGGGACACAGTAAAACTAGCTATCATACTTTGACATTTTTTTGAGTTTTTTATTTAATTAGAATAATTCATTTTTAAGACATTTTTAACAACAAATATATCAAATCATATTACTGATATCTATTTTCTCTTATAAATTTTGGGCGTGACGGTTGTGGTGTTAATACTGAATGTTATATATTTTCAAAAATTTGAAAAAAATAAAAATTAATAAATATTTTGTAATCTTTTTATTTTAATGTCATATGAATGTATTATTAATGTCTATATATATATATATATTGAAAGTACTCGTAATTTCCAATTCTATTTATTAGATAAAGTTATACTCTTTAAACATATCAGTGTAATCAAAAACAATGTAAATATATAATCCGTTCCTTCAAGTTACAGAGCTTATCTTTTGTGACGTCATCATTGACGTCACGGTAAAAGTGTAACTAGTTACAGTACTGTTACTTTTAATTATTTAATTAAATAAACAAAAAATATAAATATTTTAATGTTTATTTAAGAAATATATTTAGCACTAACTAATGTAATGTTTATCATCCAATTCTATTTTTTACATTTTATAAATAAAAACAATTTTGGATTGATAAAAATTTAATTAAATGTAATTGAAAAGCAGATTAATTTTTTTTAAAACAAATTGATTTCATTAATAGGAAACAGTAGAGAAATACGTGTGCATTTATCGTATAATTAAAAGTGAAATGCCGGCCTCCATGGCGCGTGGTCTCGGCCTTTCAATTGGAGGTCCCGGGTTGGAATCCCGGTCAGTCATGACATTTTCACACACGTTACAAATTATTCATCTTTACTCTGAAGTATGCTTAACGGTAGACCCGGAGGTTAAAAAAAAAAAAATAAGTGAAATAAAATACTACAGCTACACAGTACTTTAACAAAATATGAGTAAATCATTTTTTTTATAATTATTCAAAACTGTTTGATGTTATATTAATTTTCTTATTGTACCTAATGTGTAGTATTGTATCACATATCATCAATCTGACTGGCTGTACTGATTATTGATATCACTGCTATAAAAGTTATACTCGTATACTCTGATACATATAAAGAATTAGGATTATTATTATTATTATTATTATTAGGATTATAAAGGATTTTTGTTTAAGGATTATATTTTAATCTTGTTTCTGATAAGTGTTTTTTTGCTTGATAATATCGCCTCATAAACTTGAAGCTTGTGCGTGGGATGTGGAAATGTAGCGTATGAAAAATGCTATGCTTGACCCAGATTTGAACCCAGGACTTTCGGTTGGAAAGCCGAGACGCTACCACTCGCGCTACGTAGGCCGGCATTTAGGACGCATGTTTTTGTTTTTTTTTAAGTTTTATAATTAAAAACCTAGTCTGTATTTTTTTAAATTTAAAAATTTACAGCTATTTTTAAATTCTAAAATCTAAATCTCTTTCAAAACACATCAATGTTTGACTCACGTACTTCAGTTTAGTATCGTATTCGACCATCAATGTTGTTAAAAATGGATTCATTTACTACTGGCTGTGTGTTTATATTTTACGATTTGCAATCATCAACTGCATTTCAACATAATTTTCGTAGAAAGTACGGCAGGGACCCTCCTAGTACACATGGTGCCGATTTACTCATGACAAAAAACGTTCGTTGAGATAGGTTGTTCTGTAAAACATACAAAATCACCAGGACGACCACGCGTCCCTGAAGCTGCTGTGGAATAGCTCAGAGAAATATTTGCACGTAGTCCAAAGAAATCAACTCGACGTGCATTACTTAAGACTGCCAATTCACAATTGCACTTTTTTTCTTTTTCCTGTTTAGCCTCCGGTTACCAGTACCTTTCAGATAATTCTTCAGAGGATGAATGAGGATGATTTGTATGAGTGTAATATTGTACGTCTCAGTTCGACCATTCCTGAGATGTGTGGTTAATTGAAACTCAATCACCAAAGATCACCGGTATTCACGATCTAGTATTCAAATCCGTGTAAAAATAACTGACTTTACTAATATTTGAACGTTAGAACTCTCGACTTCCAAATCAGCTGATTTGGAGAGACGCCAAGTAGACCAACCAGTAGACCAACCCGGTGGGTACAAATACTGTACTTGCAGCCATACAAACTAACCGTGGTTCAACACATATGACGACAAAGTTGCTCGGCTACAATTTTGTGTGGAAATGATGGATAGTAGACAATGATACGTTTTTCGACAATGTAATTTTTAGTGATGAGACAACGTTTCACATCAGTGGCAAGGTGAGTACCCGTAACTGCCGAATGAGAGGGATAAGGAAAACCCTAATGAAAGTATGCAGCAGACTCGTGATAGCCGTAAGATGAATATTTTTTTGTTCTAAGCAAAAAAAGACTTTACGGCCCTTACTTCTTCCAGAAGGCCCTTACTTCTTCCAGTAAATGATGTTTATCTGAACATACTTCCAAATTTTTAAGTTAGACGATAATGGCCAAGATGGGTGCTATCAGCAAGATGGGGCACCATCCGCCTAGAAGTCCGCCTAGAACCGCCTAGAAGTCCGAGATTTTCTTGATACTCGATTCCCAAGTCGGTGAATTGGTCGTAAAGGTCACCTCGCATTCCAGATTTGACCTCGCTAGATTTTTTCTTGGGGGTTTCATTAAAGATCGGGCTTATGTACCACCTTTGCCTACTGATCTTGTTTAGCTAATAATTCGAATTAAGGCTGCAGCTGCAGAAATAACGTCCGACTTGATAGCTAAAGTCTGGAATGAAATTGACTTATTGGTTTTTGATTAATTTTGTATAAATTCATTCATTTAAACGTTTTAATTTGTGAGAGATTTGGAAAAGATCGGAAAATCATGAACTCTCAGTTTTGTATTGGAAAAATAAATGGCTCTGATTATTAATATGTAAATTAAAGGAATGCATAATTTTGTGCGTGTGTGTGCGCGCACGCGTGCGTGCGTGTAGAGTATATGTTCGCATGCTCATAAATTGTAACACATTTTATTGAATATGTATTACCTGTTAGCTATTTTTCTAATAATATAATACTATAAATCAATTTCAAACAAATTAATAATAAAATTATATGATTTTTATAATACCTTATAAGGTATATCTTTATATTTATGAGTACACCTGTATATACTCGTATATAGATGGAATAATTGATTTTATTAAATCGTAAAATATTTAAATTGTAGTAAATAATTGAAAAACTTGAAACATAATAATTTTATGCAAATCTAATAAAAATAATAACTTATTAGATTTTTATCTGTAACTAAAAAAAAAAATGTTTTATTGCTATTAATAATTTTTTTTTTTAATTTATATTGATTTGATTTTATAAAACTATATATATACTACGTATATACTCGTACAAGGTGTCTTTCATTATATTATGTTTCGCTTTATTTAAAAAATGAAGGTCAGTATTGGCGTCATCAAGCAACTCTCTTTACATACTTTTAATATTGTAGCAGCTTATTTCTAAACATTTTTTTTTTACTTCTTTTTTCATCTATATAATATTAATACATTTACTTCCTTGCACGAAGTAAAGGAAGTATTGTGATCGCGAAAAATTTCGATTTTCAGATTTTAACGAAAATATCCATTTTGACAATCCCTGAATCCATTCTGACTAGTTTCGGCGTAACGTCTGTACGTACGTATGTATCTCGAATAACTCAAAAACGATTAGCCGTAGTTGAAATTTGGATTTAGAACTGTTGTAACATCCAGTTGTGTTTCTTCCCCTTTTGATTGCAATCTACTGTACCAAAAGTTTCCAAGTAAGCCCAAAATCAAAAAGAAATTGGATTTTGGACTTTTTCTTAACTGCAGTAATAAGCCCTCATTGAGAGCCTTTCAACGATGTATCATAAGTTGTACGTATTGTCATTTGTTATAGAGTTATAGCAAAATTAAATTTTAATTAATGAAATATTTCGTCTTACAAGGGGAAGAAGGCACATCGGTTCGAATCCGACTTTTTATTCATATATTTTTTTAACTTCTTTTTTTAAATTTAAATATATTGATTTGCTAATAATTATTAACCTTTGATTGTATAAAAGGTTTTACAGTGAAAAAATATCTAAGTTATTAATGAAATAAGATTTTATATACTTTCCATTTTAATAAAATTTGTATATGTAATTTAATAGGCGTACAAGGAAATCTGTGGTGTCCACATCAGATTTTTATTATTAATACCCGGGAAAGTTTTTTTCTTATGATTTCAGTGAATTCTTCTTACTTTTAATTTATTATTTTAATTGCAATTTGTTATTTTTTAAATTAAAATCTAACTTATTCTATCTCGCATATAATTCATGTTCTCATATCTGGAAAAAAATAATATTTAAAAGATATCAAAGGATTATGAAATATATAATTTTTTTTCCCTATATGTATGTTGCAATCTGTTCAACTAGTGAACAATAAGAAAACCCCTCCCTCCCCCGCAACAATCTAATGTGATGTGGATGATATGTGAATGAAGTGTAGTCTTGTATAGACTCAGGCCGACCATTCCTGTGCGTGTGGTGATTAATGAAACCCAACCACCAAAGTTTATCGTTATCCACTGTCTAGTATTCAAATCCGTATAAAAGCAACTCACCTTTACTAGGATTTGAACCTCAGAACATTCGAATTCGAAAATCAGGTGTTAAATTTTTACGATAACGAGTTAAATGTTAAATATTTTTACGATAACGAGTTAACCACTAAATTAGCCCGAAGGGCTGAAATGTATTTAAAAATGTAAATGTTCGTTTGTTCAGAATCATAAATTCCCAAAAGTTCATTCACTGATTGCTTTGAAATCTTAACACAACGTTGTATTCGAATACGCGCTTTTTTATACCTACTAGTTATATACCTAAGGTGTCACACCTGTGACCAGTTTTTTAAAAACAGCATTATCTGTTCGACGTAAAAAGCAGCACACGCTATACTCAATATTTTACGATTCCATTTCAATGTTTCCGATACGTATGTCCGCTATAGACTAAAGACTACTGGACCTAATTTACGCGCGAGGAAAAGGGTGAAAGGGAAAAATCGGAAAAGGGAAAAGGGAAGAATCAAAAAAGGTAAAAGGGAAGAAAAGGATAAAGCAAAAAGGAAAAAGGAAAAGACAAAAACGGAAAAAAATAAAAAAAGGGGAAGACGGGGAAAAGAAATAACGGGAAAGGGGAAAGGAAAAAAAGAAAAAGGGTAAAAGAAATGAGGAAAGAGAAATGGGGAAAGGGAGATATGAGGAAAGTGAATGATAATTTGAAAATGAAAAGGGAAAAGAGAGAAAGGGTAAAAGGGAAATGCGAAAGGTGA
The DNA here is from genome assembly GCF_047948215.1 of Lycorma delicatula. Lineage (NCBI taxonomy): Eukaryota > Metazoa > Arthropoda > Insecta > Hemiptera > Fulgoridae > Lycorma > Lycorma delicatula. The sequence continues at coordinate 45,526,191 of NC_134464.1, forward strand.
AATTTTGTGAAGTTCCGTAATGTTCATTCTGATAATGTTTTATCAAACTTTAAATTGTGTTCATTTAATCGATCTATATAGTCAAATCTAGCAATAGCGACGCAAAGCGTCGCTATTGCTAGATATATATACATTGCTAGGTATATATATCTAGCTATTGCTAGATATATATACAGGATATGTATATATATATATATATATATATATATATGTATATAAGATGTGATGCTTTCAATATTTCTTACCTATACTCTTTTATTATTATTAATATTTAAAAAAAATTAATTATGTATTTATTAATCTTGTAATTATTCTTATGTGAGTGATAAATTAGTAAAAATTGTTACAGACAAAAGTTTTAGGTAATGTTTAGATGATTAACATCAATTTTAAACCTATTCGATACTGTGCCTATTAAGGGAGGTATGATGTTTTTTGTCTTCAAAACCTCATTTTTTCCACTCCCTGTGCCAATGATTGGTGATGTCAAAAAACTTTACTTAGATACGTTTTAATACCTTATCCAAAAAATAGTAGGAACTTGATATTTTAGGAAAGAATTTGATATTTTACTTAATAAGAAAGTTATAGCGACATTTTTTTTTTGGAAAAAGCCTCCCGATTTCCACCCCCCCCCCAAACATTGTCACTCCCCCATGGTTCGATTTTTCTCATTAACGAATCGACCGAGATTTTGAGTCGTTATATATCATGTATCAATTTGAAAGTGATTGGCGCAAAATTACGGCAGTTGTACCCACAAGAAAGTGAAATGTATATTTATACATATGTTTTATTGAAATATGATATAAAATTTTGGACTGATGGTGGTTTTGGGGTCTCAGGGATGTGGAACAGGAAGATATATCAAAACTTTCCGGAAGTTGAATTATGGTACCCATTTCAATAGTTAGTTTTCTAATGAAATCTACCTAATACTTAGGAATTACAACAAATTTCTATCTAACTGTGTTTTATTAAATAAAAATGACTTATGTATTGTTTTACATTGCTTTAGTCGAAATGGTTTGTTAAACCAATTCCCCTTTTGCACTCGAAATGAATCGTTAATTGTTAATTCCCCTTAGGAAATGAATTGTTAATTCATTTCTTAACATTGTAAACGATTAAATAAAGTACAAATTTATTTCTAGAAATAGTGTATACTTTGAAGTATTAGAAATGTCTCACGATAAAAAAATGCACAGAATATATATATATATATATATTCACTAAACGATTTATAATAAAATTTAAAGTTCTAAATTGCTGTTAGTTATTATGCAGAGTTTTACGTTTGTAAAAAAAATTATTTTCATGCATTCTTTAATTTTACAAATGTGTTTATATTATGCAAAAATCATCTATTATAAAAATAAACCTCAATAATGAAGTCAGTATTTGTAATCTATGAGTTTATTATTAAAATTCAACCTTGTCATATCTGATTGAAGGTTTTACTAGAAAACGTGTTTATTGATAGATTCTGTTTCCTCGGGCAGACTGAATTAAAACGCGTTTTTATTATGAAATACTAGATAAGTAAAGTTTTCTGACAACTAGGTAATATTTATTATGATGAAATAAGAAAATAAGTTCAATATAAATCAGCTAAATAAATAATTTAATCAATTTTTATTGCTGCAATTTGGCTATTTAAGAAACCGTAGGGATTTAATCTCACAGTTAGCATTAAACTTATTAAATTATGTATGTAAAAATAAAATTATCAGAGAGCGAATTTTATTTGTAGGAATGAAATAGATAACCGAATTTTATAAAAAATAATTTTTTTTATTTCTCTTGCTCGAATCGCTTTATGAAATATAAGTTTTTGTGTATATTTCCATTTTTACTTTCCTGGTTATTGTGATATATTATGGTATAGCTATAATAGAAAAGTATATTAAAAAAAATCTAAAAAATATTTGTCTTTTTATAAGTTTTGTCCCTTAAGGAGGTATCTAAAAATACTTTTTAAACAAAAAAAAAAATTTAGTAATTGGAAAACATTGTTTTCACGTAGCTATAGCTTTAGCGTAGCTATAGTTTTCACGTAGCATATTAGCTTGTATTTTATCTTATAACTTTGGATCCCGTTGATTTTCTGCAAACTTAGTAGATAGGTTCTACCTTTGCGGTGAAAGATAAATTTTTTTTTTAAAAAAAGGAAAAACGGAAGGGGGCTTTTTGGCCGAAATATAATTTAAAATCTTTAGCAAAAAATGTTGAAGATCTTTATAAAGATCACAAATTTATCAAAAGTTTTTATTTAATATTCACACTCTCAAGGATAAATAAATTTATATATATATATATATTTGCTATATCTTGCTTCAGAAAATAAGTTAATAGGAATCTTTTTTTCATTTATCTTTTTAAAATAATAAGCTTTCAAATCACTACAAAACTTTTCCCCTTCCCACTTCGATGGTTTGTGATAATAAAACATATTTTTTTAAATTTTAAAACTTTTTTTAATGTATTTTAAATTTACATCAATCTGATAAGTTACCCATTCCATGGAATAAAATGTTCACTTTTAAAAAAAATTAGGGTTCAAATACAGAGAAAGAAGAACGATTGCTAACATTTACAGGAACCAAACAGAAACAGTATTAATTGAAGAACATAAGAAAGAAGCCATAATAAGAAAGGGAGTCCGACAAGGATGTTCCCTATCACCGTTACTTTTTAATCTTTACATAAAACTAGCAGTTAATGATGTTAAAGAACAATTTAGATGCGGAGTAATAGTAAAAGGTGAAAAGACAAAGATGCTACGATGTGCTGCTGATGATATAGTAATTTTAACTGAGAGTAAAAAGGATTTTGAAGGAACAATGAACGGCATGGATGAAATCCTACGCAAGAACTACAACATGAAAATAAATAAGATCAAAACGAAAGTAATTAAATGTAGTAGAAATAACGAAGATGAACCACTGTATGTAAAAATAAGAAGAGAAAAGATTATGGAGGTAGAGGAAATAGAATTACTAAAGATAGACGAAGCAGGAGCGATATAAAATGTCGAATAGCTCAGGCAAAACGAGCCTTCAGTCAGAAATATTCAGTCAGAAATATAATTGATCTTACATCAAAAATTAATTTAAACATCAGGAAAAGATTTTTGAAAAGTATATGTTTATAGCATTGCTTTATATGGAAGTGAAACTTGGACAATCGGAGTATCTGAGAAGAAAAGACTAGAAGCTTTTGAAATGTGGTGATATAGGAGAATGTTAAAAATCAAATGAGTGGAAAAAGTGACAAATGAAAAGGTGTTGCAACAAATCGATGAAGAAAGAAGTATTTGGAAAAATATACTTAAAAGAAGATACAGAGTTATAGGCCACATATTAAAGCATCCTGGAATAATCGCTTTAACATTGGAGGGACAGATAGAACGAAAATATAGTGCAGGCAGGCAACGTTTGGAATATGTAAAACAAATTGTTAATGATGTAGGATGTAGTGGGTATACTGAAATGAAGCGACTAGCACTATATAGGGAATCTTGGAGAGCTGCAACAAACCAGTCAAATGACTGAAGACAAAAAAAAATCCATTCCATTTAACATTTAAAAATTTGATGTGGTCATCACATGACTTCCTTGTACGCCTATTAAATTACATATACATATTTTTTGCTGCACTTCATTTAAACTTATTTCATTTGAAAGTGAGATACGATCTTCAAATGGTGTAATAAAGTGGATAGTTAAACAACTGCATTGTGGTGGACATCACGTATCATTACATTTTTTGTGGTGTCCGTATGAGTATTTTATATTAGTTTATATATTAATTTTGTTTCACGTCGCTCAAGTATTTATATGGTTTAAGTGAAAACATGACGAATCCGCAACCAGGCACACATCGGTTCGAATGCTACTTCTTATATATTTATTTTTTTAAACTTTTTTTTAATTTAAATATATTGATTTGCTTATAATTATTAACCTCTGATTGTAAAAGTGTTTGAATTAAAATGGAAAGTACATAAAATGTTATTTCACTGTTAACTACTCATTTTTTTTTTCATTCAAAGTTTAATTATTCATAAATAAATATATTTATATAAAAAAAAGGTAAATAAAATGAAATGAACTTGGATTCTAATCGATGTGCTTTTTCCTTGTAAGATCCAAATATTTCATTAATTAATATTTTATTTGCCTGTACTCTGAAACCAATGAAAATAAGTACCGCTTATTATATGTCGTTGAAAAGCACTCAATGAGGGATTATTACTGCAGTTAAGAAAAAACCCAAAATCCAAATTTGTTTTTGATTTTGGGGTTTTTTGATACGTCTGGTCCAGTCGTTTGCAGTCAAAAGGGGAGGTGCACAACTATATATTACAACAGTCCTAAATCCAAAATTTCGACATTGTATGAGTAATCGTTTTTGGGTTGTGCGAGATACGTACACAAGTACATACGTAAGTACTTACCTATGTATAGATGTCAAGCCAACGTAGTAGTCAAAATTGATTCAGAAATGGTCAAAATGAATATTTCCAATGAAATCCGAAATTTTTTGCGATTACAACATTTCCTTTACTTCTTTCAAGGAAGTAAAACTCCTAATTTCTTGATAGTTTCTTAATAGATGTTTAATATTTCTTGAAAAAAGAAATTATCCAAAAATTTCCAACCGCTTCCTGATCAGCGCAGCTGAGAAAATTATGCAATTCATTATCAGATTTTTCCTTTAGAATAAAACTTAATAGTAATATTACATCGAATGGAATTTGTTTGGGTACAATTAAATACGAGATTTAAAATGATAAACCAGTTTCTACGTTATTATTTTGTGAAATCTTTAAAAATATTCTCATATTATTACATGAAATACACTGAAAATAACATAAAAATTTAAATAAAAGTCAAGGTTTTCAACTTTTTAAATTTGACAGCTCCCTCCTCTTAAAGTCAAGGTTGAAGAACTGATTTAAAATTTTCCGTTTTTCAGATTAATATCATTTTTCTATGATAATTTTATTTATTTAAAATTCAGCCACTTTAAATCCGTTTTCAACCTTTATATGATACAATCTGGCTTAATTTACGGAAGGCGCAGAAATAAGGGTGAAATATTTTGCCAGCAGATACTCGCTGGCAACAGTAGGGTAGGGCGGACAGTCACTCCATGGAGGGCCTGTACGCTTTGGTGTGCGGGTACCTGAGAAGGGGGTGAACTCCAGGGGAGTTTGAGTTTGGGTTAAAATAAAAGACCAAGTCCTGGTCGGCGGGGTCGTCCCTGCGGGAGCCTAGGCTCTTTGTGGGGTCGGCGCTGTCGATTAGAGGCCAAAGGCGTAAAGACCGAGTCCCGGTTCCCTGCTGAGGCGCTGGGGGACGGCATAGCCGGACCTCGGCTCTAAAGCGGGGGATTAGAGGCAGGCAATGTAAAACAAAAGATCCGAGACCGGGGAGGCCAACCTGCCGTGCGGACGTATAGCCGGCGGGTGGGGGACGCCTCCTTTGAGAGTAAAAGGACACTCTCCCTGACTGAGTATACTTAATTGGATATCCGGTCGGGGAGAGTAGAAAAAAAAAAAGAAAAAAAAAAAGATACTCGCTAACGAAGCGTTTCCGAACCTATGTTTAAATGAAATTTCTTCTTTATTTTCACCAACAGAAGATGTCCTGAAAATTTGTTACATTCTTTTTGGATCACTCCGTAAAATAATGAATCTCATAGTAATACGTATTGCAACTTTGATTAAAACTTAAGAAAGCTGAGTGTAAGCTATTTAGACTTCATTTTGGAGGAAGTTTACTCCAGGTAAAAGTTAAAAAAATTTTATTTCTTGATGACGCGAAACACATTGCTGGAATATATGGCTAAAATTAATTTGATTTTTAGTGGTGTATATTAGTAAATAATAATGGGGAAAATGTCACAGAAATTTGAATGTTAATTGATTAAATCATTACCAAGTATTAAAAATCAATAATCATTCAGTAGTGTGTGTTTGAATTAAATCATTTTTTTAAATTAATTTTACTAGATTACTTCTTTAGTAAGTGATATTTTATTACGTTTTTCCCTCTACAAATAACATTTTAATTGTATTTAATTCTAATAATAATAATAGTTGAGAATTGTTTCTGTCATTTTAATTATATTATTACACGGTTTATGATAATCTTAAAACAACCATATTACAAAGAATAAATAATTATTTGTTGTAAATTTTTATTATAACCTGACATTGAATTATGCGATAAATAGCTTTTACATTATAATAATAAGTAATTTATTCTATAGACAAGATATAGAATTGAAACATAACAAGTATGAATGTCTTAGATATATTTAAAATAAAGTGGAATTATTTAAGATTGCTTGATTGTTTCTTTTTTAATAATATTAATTTTTTACTAAGTTATTCAATAATTATTATTAATAAAAGAGAAATTTAGATTGTTTTATTATTTTTAATTATAAACAATTATTTTCTCTGTTAAACATATATTTTTATGTTGCATAAATATCTAGTTCAATTTGAATTGTTTATGAATAAATAATATTTGTTTATTTAAAAAATAAATAATTTAATACAGATATTTAATAAATACTTATACTAAATTTTTATTTAATAAATACTCAACCTTTATAGAGATATAATCAACTGAAAGAAAACACTCAGCATAAAAGAAGTTTATTTCTAGGTAAAGCTGATGGGGTTTTTTTGTATGGTGTACTGCACGTATGAAAGTGAAAAGGTAATTGTGTGAGATAGTAATAATAATGTAGTGGGGGGAGCGCATGCGCACCATAATTGTATCTTTTCGGCCAGGCAGATTATACAGTCTCCATAAAATCTTTCCATGATTACAAAAATTTATTTTAAAAAAACGATTACAGTTACAGCTTTGCAGTTTGTGGCAAAAGAAAGAAAATATTATCAAACATTTTAACCGAGTCAATAAATTTCAACACGTAAGTCTTTTGTCGCTCGCAGAATGTCCAACCGAGACAACGGAGCGACAAGAGCGAAGCGATCAAACATTTTGTTCCGTTCACTCTTGTCGCTCTAGTCGCTTCAATCGCTCCGGTCGCTCACGTAGGACACTTCCATAAAGAAACCAACGTTTGTTCCTATCGCGTCGCTCTTGTCGCTTGCGTAGGACGTTGCCTAATACGAGCTTTCATACAACATGAACTTACGGTAAGTAGACATCGTGCGCACTATTTTAAATGTTCTTTTTAAATCGAGATGACATCGGATCGCTCTGTCGCTAGTCGCGCGCACGTAGGGCAGAGCCACCAAATTGCTCGCACCGCTCAGATCGCCTGCGGGATCGTGTCGCTCGCTGGCGTCGCATCGCATCACCTATGTTGAACATTTCTGCGATAACACTAGCAACAGCTTCAGTTACTCTCCGTCTCAATATGTTCAGATCAGGTACGGGTGTTTCATAGACTCTGTCCTTAACATAATCCCAGAGGAAAAAGTCTAAGGGAGTGAGATCGTCGCGCCCAATCCATCTACCATAAAATGATTCCTTCAGAAATTCTCGAACTAGTAACCCCCAATGTTGCAGGGCGCCATCCTGCTGAAAACCATCCTACGTTGTAAGTAATTTAGTTGTGGTATAGAAAAGCGTTGTAGCATATCCAGGTAAATTTCAGCTGTTATTGATTGCTGAATGAAAAAGAAGGGACCAATGATTCTGTTGTGCATCAAACCGCACCACACATTCACTTTAGGGGAACTCTATTTTTTTTCCCTGGTAAAGTGCGGAGTTTCTGAGCCCCTTATTCTCATATTATGCCTGTTTACTTTCCCTGAGGTGTGGAAAGTAGCCTCGTCTGAAAAATACACACGCTGCAGGTATTCATTGTCATTATCAACCCGTTGCAAAATCTCGGTCACCAAGGCAGCACGAGGAGGGCCGTCATACGGCTGTAAATGTTGCAATAACTGACCTTTATACGCGTGCAACCTTAGTTTCTTGTGTAAAATTTTGTACACTGTTGACCGAGGAATCACTAGTTCACGAGATATGTAGAAATGCTTGTTGCACAACCTTCTCTTCACTAATGGATGGCCGCCCTGTTCGCGGAAGGTCGACTACACTTCCACTATCCTTATTCTTTGCATACCACACAACGATATTCTTGCTATCAGCCGCTGGTTGTCCGTATTCCCTTCTAAAATTTTGCTGCACAGTGATTGGTGATTACGACTCGTGATAACAGTCGAACTGAGACTGTACAAGACTACACTCATACATAATCATCCTCATTCATCCTCTGAAGTATTATGTAAAAGGTAATTACCGGAGGCTAAACAGGAAAAAGAAAAGAAAGAAAGGTTATCTTTGATTAGGTTATGTTGATTCCGTGTAATGACGAATCGCGCGCGTATATCAACATAATATAACCTACGCTCGCTAACATCTTATACTTCCAAATTCATATCATAAATAATAAACTAATAGATAAATGATGCAAATTTAGTAGAACAAGTAAAATGCAAAAAGCAATTGGATTTCAGTTGGAGTACCGTATAACCGATAAGTATTCAGGTTCTACCTGTAATGTTATTTAATGTTTCTATATTCGTGCGGTGCCCCGATATCAACCGTAAAACCCGTTATTTAACTAGATTTATAAAATATTCTTCTTATAAATTGACCTTGAATAATGTCCAGTGGAAAATAAGCTAAATCATAGAAAGGCATCACATTTAAATCCCGTGTTAAATTATAATTAATGGCTAAGATTACTTCCACCCCTTATTTTGGCAGTAATATTTCTTTTAGTCATTTTTACTAGTATCAGCTTTTATGGTATTTAGAAGATTCTCTTTAGATTCTTTGTATGACAATTCTTTCAAATCTTATTGAAAACTTATGTAAACATAATGAAATATATATATATTCAAGCTGACATCAATGTCAATACCAGATCTTTTCTCAATTTGATATAATGTAGTAGATTAACAATAAAACTGTTGCATTGAAGTCTACCCACAACTAATTTTTAAGTACTATTAAAAAAAAAACAGAAACATCTATTAGCTGAGAAAGGTTTTATTTTGATAAATGTGGTAATTTAATAAATCAAATTTTCTTGTAAAAATACGTCAGAAAACTGAACAAAAGGATTGTTTTATGTGTTTTCCATTTTTTAAACTTTAATTATCCTTTTTGTTTCGTATTTATAAACATTTTTATTGCTTTCATTACATAAATTTCATTAGTTGTGGGATAGTGAACGTTCTCCAGTGCTATTCCTGTTTATTTGATGAAAAGTTTTATCCTGTTTTATAAATTTTCCATGTGATCCATATTTATTCTTTTTTTTCTTTACTGTAATGAAGAAAGAGATTTTATTGGTTGTGTTACAAAAAAAAAAAAAAAAATGTTTTAAACACCCTGCTATAATGCGACCATCCGGAGACAACAGTTTTATCCGCGTTATAGGCGAAGCGCGTAATTTGAAAGTTGAAGTGATGAACGAAAAAAAACAATGCCAATATTGTAACGAAGTTAAATTATTACCGAATATTACAATTAAAAATGAGAATATTATAAGATAAAATAAAATGAACAAAATTAAAATAAAGTATTGATTATGTATTGTATAGTATAGTGAATTCCAGTTAATAGAACCGGTTATTCAGGGCAGCCGTTTAATTTTGGATAGTTTTGGTATAAATAGAAATATATTGGTATAATCATGAAAACTTTTGGGCCGTTTTAAAATGCCACTTTTAAGGCACAAGAGTTCGTATGTTTCCAATTCATTTAACCATTGTTTGCTATAAGGAGGGAGACAATTTCTCTTTAACCACGAAGGGAGACAATGTAACCAAGAAAATATTTGAACCAAATACGTTGATTTCTTCTGATACAGCAAGATGTCAAGTGCACGTTTCAATTTTTTGAAGGCAATTTAGTTATTTCACTGTCGATAGTTGGGGAGAATTAGAAAGTAGCAATCAAAAATTGCTTTGCCAAATGGTTTAAAGGTCGATGGCTAACACGTTTGCAGCAGAAAGTTCAACATTTTGAAGAGTTCTCAAAAATAGACGAAAATATAAAATACTGCAATGAAAATGAAACCGGCGATGGCGAAATAATCAAAAAAATTACTGAAGTAATTTTAATTTTTACTGAAGTAAAAATAATCAAAAAAGTTGATGAAGTTGAAGGTGAGACGAAGTCATACACGTATTATCTAAACAAGATTAAAAAAAATTCATTGACGTACTTGAGTAGTATTTGTATTTTATGAAAGAAGGTAGTAAAGGAAGCCCATTGGCAGAATTGCGAGTGTATGACAAATTTTCAGAAGTTCAGGTAATGACAGGGGGACGACAGAACAAAGTAGAAAATGTTTTTGGAAGAACTTTAAGTAAGTAAAAGACGTTAAAGTATATATTTTTGTACTTTATTGATAAAAGGCATTTATTATTTTAACTTGTACCTCTGTTTTGTTTATCAAGCTTTGTTTTTTTTTTTTTTTTTTTATTAATGACGTAAGACTACAAGAACAATTTAATAATGTTGTTTACGTAATTTTAATACAGCATTAGAAATAAAATTCGCAATAATAATTTGTTAATCATGATTAATAATTAGTATGAATCATACTATATTTGTGTTTATCTCCTCATTTATCGTTAATAACGCTTAATAGGGCCAGTGGTTTAATAGGTCCGTGTGGTCACAGTCCTGAAATGATCCGATTATTCGGAATGAATTGCTCTTATATTTTTGTTGCTGGATTTCATTTTCACATTGTTTTATCGGAATTGTATGCAATAGTAATTGAGAAGTCTTTTAACCTAATCCCTTTCAACCTAATTTAAAGTACAGTACTGTAGTACCTGATTGAAATTTAAAATACTGTAAAGTAAAACATGGTACTACTTTATTAGAACCCATTATTCCATTAACACAACACACCTGAATATATCCTGCCCCCGTAGGAGAAGGCTCCAGCCTTGCGACGATCCCGGTTGCCACACCACCCTCTCCGTTCCTAGTCCTGATGGGCTTTACAGAAGATCGTCTTTTAGACCCTCTTAAACCTGATAACACAACACAGTCATCAGTTTGCCCACTGTCGGGATGCCACCGATGCAAATGCCTCGGCAAACATTTCCATCAGTGTATTTACACAACTTACTAACGCCTTCGTATGGCTTCTTTAATACACGACCAACCTACCATACCTTACAACCCTCAACTATCAAAATAACTGATTCCCAAAACGTGATTCCTGCGCCTTTAACATCAAAGGTTTCACGCAAAAACACTTCTATATTTAACTTCAAATAGACTATGTACTCAGATCAAACATCAAAGATACTATCATCACACCAACAAAACAAAGTACTGATCGCAACAACGTCAATTTTGTACTACAATTCAATTTACTCAAAGTCCTTTTGATTTACTTAAGAATCTAGAAATGGATTTGAAAATATAATAAGCCTCTAATAAAAGCACACCCTATCTCTTTCTGCTTTTTTCTGGTTTCAGGAGTGAGGTCAATGCCTACACCTTCCCACACCGCAGAGTTCTCCACATATCTATCTCATCCTAACAATGAATACCCAATCTAAACGGAGCTTGACTCCAAAACGCTTAACTTGGCGAAGTAAGCACCTTGGCGAGCCCCTATCCACCCGAGTAGCTATTTCTATCTATACATCCATAACAGAATCAAACCCCTTCAGCCAGGGTTCAAACTCCTCCGCAGGGTTATTAATCTAAGAAAGCCAGCAACTATGTTACATTCCCTTTCAGTTTTCTACTTGCAGATCAAAACAACACTTGATCCTCGCAAGCCTGTTTTAATACATTCAGCTACGTACCTGTGGCAAACATATAAGACATCATAAATGGCCCTCACTCCGGACCCAATACTGAATTAGTCAAATGAAATCTGGCCAACCTACCTCGAAAAGCACCATGTTCAGAAAAAAACTGTGTATTATGCCGATTGGGGGAAATCCATATAACAGACTGCGTAATTCTCACAACAGGAAAGTACCATGCGTATAACATCCATCAGACGATTAAGTCCACCTGACCTGCATTAGATTGAAACCTTGGTTGGTCGACTATTTCTTTTATGCTCCTGAGATAAGTTGGCCTATCTTCTTAGCATCGTAACGTAATTGGCACTCAGTCGCAAGGCTAATTAATTGGCTTAATATCGCCTTTGGAGAGACATAGACACCAATCACAGATATCAGTAGGGAACGCTGGACACTCAAAAAAATATTCCCAAATATATTTCTTCTCTCTTTTTTCTGTTTTGCCTCCGAAACTATCGTAAGGTATTACATCAGAGGATGATATGTATAAATTTAAATGAAGTGTAGTCTTGTACAGTCTCAGGTCGACCATTCCTGAGATGTGTGGTTAATTGAAACCCAACCATCAAAGAACACCGGTATCCACACGATCTAGTATTCAAATTCGTATAAAAGTAACTAACTGCGTTTACCTTAAACCTTAGAACACTCGACTTCAAAATCGACTGATTTGCGATGACGAGTTTCATCACTAGATCAACCCAGTGGGTTGTTATAATACATGTAAATTTATACTCGTATAACGTAACATTTAGATTGAAGACAGTTATTTGAAAAAGTAGTAAGTTATTTTTTTTTTTTGCTTAGCGCTCATATATTTTTTACAGCAATGTGTAATTTCACAGAATTGTATGTATTAGCGTATTTTTTATCTTGTTCAATTTATTACTAAGTACGTTTCCGTAGTTAAAATTCTTTTCTTTTTTACATCTGATAACATTTTTTTTTTTTTTTTTATGCGGACATCCTTTTCGCCGCGTTATTATAGCAAAGTCGTACTGTATTTATTTATTAATATTAAAAATTATAGTATAAAAAAAACATTTATAGTTGAATTTAAATGCTGAAATAAATTATCGTAATATCTGAAATTTAAGAAAAAGTTCTTCTCAACTTTTCTTGTAAAATTACGTAATCGATTATAAATTCGTATAAACATAAATCTGATTTGGACATCACATAACTTCCTTGTACAAATGATTAAATTACATATACAGAGTTTTTTAAAATGAAAAGTACATAAAATTCTATTTCATTAATAACTTCTGATATTTTTTATTGTTATTAATGAATTATCATTTATCGTAATTTCTTTTAACAATCAGAGGTTAATAATTATTCATAAATCAATATATTTTACTTTTAAAAAAAATACGTTGATGAAGTTGCATTCGAACCGATATGCCATCCCCTTGTAAATCAAAATATTTCATCAATTAAAATTTCATTTGGCTATAACTGTGGAATAAATGAAGGTTCCACCTTCAACCACTTATGACATATCGTTGAAATCTCTCAATGAGGGCTTATTACTGCAGTTAAAAAAAGTCCAAAATCCACAATCCAAGTCCATTTGCATTCTCAGCTTTTTTGAACACTTTTGATTCAGTCAATTGCAATTAAAAAGGATGGTGCAAAAATAGATGTTACAACAGTCCTAAATCCAAAATTTCAACATGTTACAGCTAATCGTTATATTTGTACATACGTATGTACGAACGTACAGACATCACGATGAAACTAGTCAAAATAGATTCAGAGATGGTCAATTTGGATTTTTTTATTGAAATCTGAAAACCGAAATTTTTCGCTATCACAGTACTAATTGGTGTTTAGAATAACATTTTTTATTTTTAAAAATAAAATTTGATGATAAATGCTCGTATAATTTCTTAAAATTTGTTTTTTTATTCAAATAGCTATTAATAATTAATTATATTACTATAGTTACAAATAGACAACTAAAAGAAACAATATTCGTGACTGCGTTAGAAAAAAAAAACTGTTTGGTATAAAAGTTTAAACTCTTCTAATAAATTCATATTATATTTTTTATTTTTATTTTTTTAGATTTATATTAATATATTCTATATATCTTGTTTCTTATCTGTTATGGAAAAACTATTTACAAGATTAAATTTCATTTAAATCATCTTGTTTTTTATACGATTAATATTTGGTATTATTAATAATATAAAATAATAAATTCACATTTAAATTTAAATACTTATTTATAAAACATAAATAAAAATTATTTATTTCCTTAACAATTAATTCTATTGAATATTTTAATTAAATAAAACATGTTGATTAAACGTGTTAAAACATCTTTCTGACACCTTTCTTCGCTTACATGCATATCATTTACTTCATTATGTTATTGTATAATTCCATTACAGTTTAGTAACAGATGAAACTATTGAATGCAAATTAATTTATTGTACGTATTGATTGTGTATACGATATATATATATATATATATATAATATACGAGGATACATTTCCTCCCCTCTTTTTTTCACACTATTTTCATCTCTTTCTTTTTACACCTTTGTATAATAATATTATAACAATACCACTTCATTATTCTTTGTTGCATACCATGGTGAATCTGGGACGAAGTAATTAAGGTATTGTATAAATAATTGTGCGCCTATATATACAACAAGTTTTTATACATATACATTTATGTTCCCATGTATCAAAATAGGATTTTAATATTGTTTTCATACTATTTCTTTTTATAAAATGTAGAAAAAAAAAGAATATTCTGTTATTTGAAATTACTGACAGTTTTCATTAAAAAAAAAAAAAAAAAAACCAATTAATAAAGGAGTAAATTCTCAAACTCGATATACATATACATATATATATATATATCTGGTAAATGTTTATATTCTCCGATGAATGTCGCTACATACCAAACCGTCGTTGAAAGACCGAAATATCTGCTTAGTCTGACCCTTAGTCTGACCTTTGGCGATATATGTTGACAAACACAGATAAGTTTAGGTGGGGTCGAAACTATAACTAAATATTAAAAAAAAAAAAACACCCCAGTACCAATCTCTATTATAAAAAAAACCCTTTTAAAAGAGAAGGAAGTTTAAATTAAGCCAAATATAACCTACGCTCGCTTCACTCGCTAACCTCCTATAATTAAGTTAAATATACAAATTATATGTGTAATTCTCCAACATTGTAGGCGATATCAAATTCACCTCATTTATAAAAAAATTTAATCAAATTTTCAGCATTTTATAAATTGAAATAACCAATCACGATATGCAGAATATGTTAATTGCATGGATGAACGATAACAATACAAATGAATGATCAGATGGTTTGCCCTTTGTTTTGTTTTTTTATAAAAATATTTTTAAATGCGGTGCATTTGTTTAATCGCCTCCAATGTTGGAGAATAAAAGAATATAATTTGTTTTTTAGACGAGAGGTTAGAAAAGATAGGTTATGTTTGGTTTAAATTTAAACTTCCTTTTTTTAAGAGGGTTTCTCTTAATATATTTACTGTGTTTATTTATTTATTTATTTTTTTAATTTCTAGTTATCGTTTTGACCCCCTACCAGAGCTTATCTGTTTTTGTCGACATATACCAGCAAGCGTTGGAATGTATAATAAATAATATAAGAAAATATTTCGGTCTTTCACAGACTTACTTGGTATATGTCGACATTCACCACAGTAAATTGACTTTTTCTAATTTCGTTCTTTCAAGGTTACATGTATATATTATACATATATTTGATTCCGGTGTAGTACAGGCAATTTGTCATCAAAATAGGCTGTATTTGAAAATCCTTACCTACCGATTGATCTTTTGTCCATGCGTTAGGGGTGATGAGGGAAGCTTAACTCCAGATTTTTAACATCCCCCCTCTCATAGATGTTTTAAAAACTCAAAAAGGTTTTTGAAATGCGTTTTTCTCTGAATATATGCATTTTAGAGAAACGTTTTACAAACAAAAAATGTAGAGGACATTCTCCTCTACAATTTATGTTTGTGAAGTTATGTCGTATAATTTGAAATTGAAATACTAGGTGGCGCTAAAGTTGTAAAAAACGTGTTTTTTCGGTTTTTCACCGGAAAAAATTATTTTTCGTCTATATTGCATTTGGAAAAGTTGTTGATCTTAAAAAAAAACAGACAATTTTTATTTAAACAATTTTTTTGTACGGCTTAGCATTAAAGAGTTAAAGCGGTACAATGGCAACGCAGCGGTCCTATTGTTACTGTAGCCGGGGAGATCGGCATTGTTCAGCGACTTGACCGGTTTCGAACACGTGCACAATTCACAACATTTTCACACTTTCTCAAGCTACAGCTCCAAAACGATAAGTCGTACAAGAAAATTGTATAAAATAAAAATTGTCTGTTTTTTTGAGATTAACAACTTTTCTATAAGCAATACAGACGAAAAACAATTTTTTCCGGTTAAAAACCCGAAAAAACACGTTTTTTACACCTTCAGCGCTACCTAGTATTTCAATTTCAAATTATACGACATAACTTTAAAAACATAAATTGTATTCTCTACATTTTTTGTTTGAAAAACCTTTCTCTAAAATGCATAGATTCAGAGAAAAACGCATTTCAAAACCTTTTGAGTTTTTAAAAAATCTATGGGAGGGGATGTTAAAAATCTGGAGTTAAGCTTCCCTCATCACTCCTAACATATGGGAAAAAATCTATCGGTAGGTAAGGATTTTCAAATAAAAATACAAATTGACTGTACTAGTGTTCATTGGCGGTAGACAAATGCCATTCGGTGTTGGCAGGAAGTACCATTTACGTACCCTCCACAAGTGGGGTAGGTGTCGGACTCGCACGGGTTCGGCTAGATGTTATTAAGAGTCTATGTGTGCCCGCACCCTAACGACTAAAACTCCTACTTCACCGTTCCTCCCCCCCCCCGAAATATATAAATTATGAATATCAATCAAAAGGAGGAAGTTTTCATTAATTTTACCGTAATTTAATGTTTAATAATTTTTTGTGAAAATTAGGATTTATAAATGCTAAAGCCTAAATTTTAGGGTTTTTTTTAAAGTAAGGCGAGGTAAAAAAACTTTTGAATACCTCATTTCCTCGAACTTTATGAATATGAAAGTTTGTAATTTTACAACATGACTCCTATATATAAGATACATTGATGTCGGTAATTTTTTTACTACAAGGTTATTGTTTGGTGGGATGGGGAAATTCCCCTAAATAT
Source organism: Lycorma delicatula (assembly GCF_047948215.1). Classification (NCBI taxonomy): domain Eukaryota; kingdom Metazoa; phylum Arthropoda; class Insecta; order Hemiptera; family Fulgoridae; genus Lycorma; species Lycorma delicatula. Next base: position 45,543,280 of record NC_134464.1, read on the forward strand.
TTGGGAAATTTGTATCAATTTTTTCTACTATTTTTATCAGATGTGGCTTCTTATTTTATTTTTTACTAGCCGACCCGGCAATGCTTCGCTATTGCTAGATTTGAGTATATATATATATAAATATATATATATATATATATATATATATATATATATATATATTATTTATAAATATATATATATATATATATAGATTAAATAAACACAATCAAAAGTTTGATAAAACATTAACAAAATGAACATTACGGAACTTCACAAAATTTAACCTTTCCCTTTTTCACCTTTTTCCTTTCTCCCTTCCCATTTTCCCTTTTCCCATTTTCATTTTACCATATTTTCTTTCCCTTTCCCAAAATTTTCCCTTCAATTTCCCCCACTTTCCTTTCATTCCCCCATTTCATTGTCCCTTATTTCTCTTTCCTAATTCATCCTTTACACTTTTCTTTCTTATCCTTTCCCCTCTCCATTTCCTTTTTCCCGTTTTCCTTTTTTTCCTTTTTTCAATTTTCTCCTTCTTCCCTTTTACCTTTTCCGATTTTTCCCTTTCTCGCTTTTCCCCGCGCGTAAATTGGTCTAGTAATTTTATCTACAGCGGACACACATACAGTAAACATTGAAATGAAATCATAAAATATTTAGTATATCGTATGTTGCTTTTACATCCATGAGATAGCGCTGTTTTTCAAAAATAGCATGTTTTTAGCTGTCACAGGTGTGACATATTAGGTGTATTAATAATAGGTGTGCGTATTCAAGTGCAAAGTTGTGTCAGAAATTCAAAGCATTCAGTGAAGAACTTCCTGAGATTTATGATTTTAGATAAACGAACATTCATTTTTATTTATATAGATAGGTTAAGGCATTTCAAGAATGAATTCTTTGCACCTTATAAAATATAAAAATAAATTTTAAAATTTTCAAAATTTCCACAGTCAAACCTTCCGAAATAATCTTTTTTTATATTTTCTTTTCCCTCCATTTTTTATATATTTTTTTCTTTTTTGTTTGTTTAGAAAATGGTCATGTACAAAGGAAATGGGCGATTAATTATATTTTAACACCAAATGTCTTATTAGATTTATTTCCCCTTTAATATGTAATTTAATCAAAATATATTTAGATTCTTATTGTATGTGAATTTACAACTTAAACTGTTCACACATTATAAAAACACACATGCCGTGAGAATATATAGCTACATAACTTAAATACGTAGCAGTCTTGCCATTATGTAACAACAGTGCATATGTTTAAATTCTTGTACTTGCTTACTGAATTAATACAGTACATATATGTATATATATATATATATATATATATATATACATATATATATGTTTAATCCGTATGGATTATTATTCTCGTTTTAGTAGCGGCATATTTTGTTATAACAAGTGTTATCAGCAATTTGCATTGTAATAACAGAATGATAACTATAAATTTTTTTAATGTTTTTAAAGACTCGATTTTTTACGATTAAAAAATGTTTTATTTCTTTATAAATATATATTTTATACTTCATTTGCTTGTAAACCTATAAAAACGACCTTAACAGTTGTTCCTAAATAAGACTTTTAATAACCTTCTTCCTTGTATGAGTACAAGCAAGTATTGTAATCACGAAAACTTTACGTTTTCAAATTTCAACAGCAATTTATTTTGACCATCCCTGAATCTAATTTGACTAGTTTCAGCGTGACATCTGTATCTCACGTAACTTAAAAACGATTGGTCATAGGATGTTGAAATTTTGGATTTAGGACTATTCTAACATTTTGTTTTGCCTCCCATTTTGATTGAAATCAACTGCACCAAACGAGTGTAAAAATGGGCAAAATCCAAAACAAATAGGATTTTGGTTTTTCTGTTTACTGCAGTAATGAGGCTCATTGAGAGCTTTTCAACGATATATCATAAGTAGTGATTATTTTCATTGGTTTCAGAGTTAAAGCCAAATAAAATTTTAATTAATGAAATAATTGAATCTTACAATCCCCTTGTAAGATCCAATTATTACTTTTCCCCAAAGTACATCGGTACGAATCCGACTTCATGTACATATTTTTTTTTAAACTTTTCTTTTAATTTAAATATTTTGATTTATTAATAATTATTAACCTCTGATTGTTTACGGTGTCATCAGCAGCCAGAACAGCCGTGTGATCAGCAAAAGAAATGACAATGTCTCCATTCTCAACTGGAAGGTTGGCGGCTTTATAAAAATAAACTTATTTTTCCTGTTTAGCCTCCTGTAATTACCGTTCAGATAATACTTCAAAAGATGCATAAGGATGATATGTATGAGTATAAGTGAAGTGTAGTCTTGTACAGTCTCTGGTCGACCATTCCTGAGATGTATGGTTAATTGAAATCCAACCACCAAAGAACACTGGTTCCCACGATCTAGTATTCAAATCCGTGTAAAAATAACTGATTTTACTAGTAATTGAACGCTACAACTCTCGACTTCAGATATCATATATTGAAATTTCTAAATATATTTATAAATTATCAAACAAATTTTTTATGAAACATTTACTATACAAAGTAACGAAATTGTAAACTTTTTATATAGTTAGTTTAAAGTGAAAACTTCATGAATAGGTAATGTCAGGAAGTATGTTACATTATTACACCTACACCCTTAATTTACCTCCGTAAGGAGGGATGTTTTTCAAAAGTAATGGTGGAATATTGAATTGTCATTCGACCTTAGTAACTGTGCAAAATTTCATCAATCTGCAATGTCAGGAAGTATGTTAAATTAAAGATGCAAGATTTGAGGATATATATGAAAAAAAATATATTGAGTTAAAGAAAAGCAAGTAATTAACATAATTTAAAAAAAAAAATCTGTTACAGTAAGACGTCAGAACGACGGATTTCCGATTTTAATTAAAATAGTAAGGATATTAGATTCACGTAACAGAATTTCTTTACATTATTTTTCACCACAGCACTACTAATTCACGGATATCAATTAAATATACAAATAATTATATTTTGAGTAAATTCTTTAGTAAACTTTATATGTATCGTTTGATACATAAAAGAAATACTAATTTTAATAATGCATATTAACATATTAAGTACAAACAGCTGTTAACCATGGCAGTAACAAAATAACAAATTTGTTTACATTTATAGAAAGAATCGTCTTGATATTACAAATAAAGAGGAAGCGAAGTCGGTATTGATATACAAAGGAAGGATGTTGCACTGCTGTAATAATTTTTGAAAATAATATTGGTTTCGATGTATTAACTAGGTTTCCGTATTTTTTGTATTTCACGTTACATTAGTAACAGGTGTTCTTTTATAATACAACGAAGTACTGTGTATTGTTCCAATAAATAAATGCATACATATTTGTTTATTTTTCTTCCTCCTTTTTATGTAATTGTTGAGTTGTGACTACATCAATTGTTTAACAATGCTATTTGTCAACAACCCACTATGAAACTGTTACTAATAATTTGTGTGGTTTTGAAGATGTGTTCATTATAATGAAAGGTTCAATTTGAACCGTAACGATAATATTACTCTACAATCTTCTATTCGGTTTTGTTTTTAGCTGTTAAAATTTAAATACAATGAAATTAGAAATTTTAAGTGGTATTGTTGAATAAAATCAATAGTAGGTATATTTTTGTATAACTGTATACAAGAATTAAAAATGTTATTTCACAGTTATTAAGCAATTGTTATTATCAACAGACCCTTGACGAATTAGTAAAAGTGTGATAAAAATAAATAAATAAAACAAAAAATAAAAAAGTATATAAGTATTTAACAACTATATGAATAAAAATTTTAATAGTTTCCGTGGTGAAGTGGTTGTGTCTTGGCTTTTCATCCAAAAGTCCCAGTTCGAATCCCGGTCAGACAAGACATTTTTCATAATTTACAAATATCCATTTTCATATTCTCATGTACATACTTATTGTTTATAAGATTCGGTGGTGTATATTGATGCATATCTGATGTGGACACCACATGACTTCCTTGTACGCATATTAAATTACATACACACATTTTTTTAAAATGAAAAGTACATAATATTTTATTTCATTAATTGGAAGTTATTATTAGGAAATATTATATATTGTAAAAATTTTGTTTTACAATCAGCGATTAGTAATTATTAATAAATCAATGTATTTAAATTTAAAAAAAAGTTTAAAAAAAAAGGAGATGAAGTCGGATTTGAATCGATGTGCCTGCCAACATCCTTATATTTCATTAATAAAAATTTTATTTGGCTATAACTCTGTAACCGATGAAAATAATTACTACTTATGGTACACTGATGAAAAGCTCTCAATGAGGGCTTATTACTGCAGTTAAGAAAAAGTCAAAAATCCAATTTTTTTTTTATTTTGGGCTATTTTGGTCGATTACAATCAAAAGAAGAGGTGTACAACTAGACCTAATCCAAAATTTCAACATCCTACTGCTAATCGTTTTTGAGTTGTGCAGGATACATACGCACGTACAGACGTCATACCGAAACTAGTCAAAATGGATTCTAGGATGGTCAAAATGCATATTTCCGTTGAAATCTGAAAACCGAAATTTTTCGAATCACAATACTTCCTTTATTTCGTACAAGAAAGTAAAAAATAAAACTTTTGATTACGTTGAATCGTCTAGAAGCTTTATACAACTACAGATTAGATACTGATCAACACGGACGTTTTAAAAAGAAATCCAAAATAAAAAATTAATTTTTAAGGAAAATATTTGATTCTATAAAAGACAACGTACTTTATAAACGTTTATAAAGACTTCTCCCACTAAATTCTTTTCCAGAAATATAAAGAAATAATAAAAATAATGTATAAAAGGAACAATGGCTTTCATAACTCAGATTTTAATTATGAGTGGTAATAGAACTGACAAGAAAATCATCCTTTTTTATTTAAAAATAAAAACTAAAAGCTTATAATGTGATTAAGTTAAGTAGTAATAAATATTGTAGAGTTATAAAATTGAGATTTAATTAACAAAGAATTCAAACAAATCATGGAAAGGTGGGTTTTCTGTGAAGATGTTACAAAATAAAAAAGAGTAATTACAGAATTGAGGAAAAAGTTCAAAGAAAACCTGAAATAGTACAGGTAGGAAAAGAAAGGGAAGGTCAATAAGGCAATTATTATTTGATATATAATACTATGCCATAACTGGCCGAAACTAAAATATAAAACAATATTATGGTAAATAAAAATTTCAATTTATGCGTATATATAAAAAAGAATCTTTGTCCCGTATGCGTTTCTATACCATTCATCCGATTGCAATGAAATTTGGTGAGTTTTTGTGCGCACATCCGCAAAGGTTTGTAAATTAGTTTAGACCCGCTAGGTAGCGCTGGGGTCGGGTTATTTCAAAAAATTATGTTTATGGTTGGATTTGGCTCATATTTAAAATACATAAGTTTCGTGAAAAGAAATATTTTGCAAAAATGGACCCTCTAGGTGGCACTGGTATTGAGATTTAAAAAAATTGTATTTAAGGACCGATTTGGCTCATTCAGAATATGTATTAGTTACGTGAAAAGAAAAATGTTTGCAAAAACTATACATGTTAGGTGGCGCCGGTGTCAAGATATTTACGAAACAAACAAGTATTCAAACAGACTTCCTTTTTCTCTCTCTCTCTCTCTCTCTCTCTCTCTCTATATATATATATATATATATATATATATAAAAGGTAATGTTCGTATACGTGCTCGCAATAGACTTCAGAAAACTACGGGACCGATTTACGCGTGGGTTTTTGCGAAATGGTCCGCGTTGTCCGGAGAAGGTTTAAAGCAATTTAAATTCTCGACGTGACCAGTAGAAAGAAAGTTAGGGTAAGTAGTTTGAATTAAATCCGATAGATATTGCTGTTTTGACAATTGGATTTATTTACATTCTGACTTTTATAAAGTGAAAGTTTAAATTTTGTGAATTTCCATAATGTTTAGTTTTTAATGTTTTATTAAATGTCAATTTTGTTCTTATATATATATATATATATGTACTCAAATCTTTCTTTTTCCTGTTTAGCCTCCGAGAATTACCATTCAGGTATTACTTCAGAGTACGCATGAGGATGATATGTATGAGTGTAAATGAAGTGTAGTCTTGTACAGTCTCAGTTCGACCATTCCTGTGATGTCTGGTTAATTGAAACCCAACCACCAAAGAACAACGATATCCACGATCTAGTATTCAAATCCAAATAAAAGTAACTCCTTTACTAGGACTTGAACCCTGGAACTCTCGACTTCCAAATCAGCTGATTTGGGAAGACACGTTCACCACTAGACCAACCCCACGGTTTATATACTAGCAGTAGCGAAGCATTGCCGGGTCTGCAACTAAAAAATAAAAATAGATCTTGTTTTTTTTTCAATGAAATAAGAAAAAATTCTTCATGGTAAAATAGAATTTTTATTTATAAATACCGTTTCAACCTTTTAAGTGAATAGAGAAATATTGTACGTTTGTATATTTAATCTGCAGTGAGCATTTAAAGAAAAAATGATATAATAACAGTTTTGAAATTCATCGTAAACATATAATAATTAGATTTTATTCTTTAAATATCCATAGTAATTTAAGCAATAATTTTTTTTAACCAGCATTAACATTCATAAAGTTAAAATTTATTTGTATATTCAGTTATTTAGAACTTATATAATTTTTTTCTGTTAACTGATACTTTTCAGGTAAAACATACATATATAACCCACAGTAATTATAAATTAAAGTAGTAACATAGTTAAAACTTGAGTAACATTTCGTATTGTTTGTTTTTTTTTTTTTTTAACATTTCGACTGGTTGTTTGCGTCATACGTTTTTCTATGAAAAGTTTTTTCACTGTAATTTACACTGGTATAAGTTGAATTTAAATTAGTATAAACATTAATTTAAATATAGTTTTTATAAAAAATTAAAAGATTATTTTAAATCGTAAATAACTTTAAAAATCACAGTGTGTAGAATATCTGTGATCTAATCACTTAATTGAAAAACTACACTTTATTAGAAAAACGAGAAATTAAATTTTTATTTGTAGAAAGTTATCTTGTTAAGTACATTACTAGGTTCGTACTGTCTTGCTGTTTTTATGGGTTAACTAATTCAAATAAACGTACAGATATTTTAAATTATGTGCCTTACAGCAATTGCTGTTTTTAAGGTGCGCTCCTAAAAACCGCAATTGCAATTATTGTTTTTTAACGTGGCATATCCTATTTATTTGAAGTATTTTGATTAAAATTGCTTTCAAAAAAAAAAAACGCAATTGTATCTATACAGTTACGTAACAACAATAGTGGTAGCATATTCAATATAACAATACAGTAATTAAAACAGATCTTTCAATTGAAAAATTACAGTTCCATTAATGTGAAGGATGAATATGATGTGCTTTAACGAGTTTGTTAATATCAGGCTCGAGTTTACTTAAAAACAGCCTGTTTTTAAGCCAGTACGTCGCCGCGTTCGGTAACATGCAGCCGATTTCACTATTTGATTAGTAACGTTGCTATCAAAAAGAACGTCCCCAGCCTCCAGCGCCGACAAGGAGGCGTTATCGCCCAACGATGTCAACGAATGGTGTAAATAGAAGCGGGCATATTCTTCTAAATACATCGAATGGCGTCAGAGAAAGAAAAAATGTTTCGAATACCACCTGTCTATACCGGAAACCCGTTAATATATAATATATATGTATAACTTTTTTTTATATTTCAGCTCCGAAGGGTGCCGTTGCCTCAAACTACGGTCGGGAACAAAGCTCCCGCCAGATAGCCGGGACTCGATTTTTTAGTAGCTATGCCACTAATGAGGAGACCCCGTTGTACGTCTGGAAACTTTATAAATATTTTTTGTCTTAAACTACGTACTTTATAATATAATCGCTATATATCTTTTGTTTTATCGTAATGAGGACTTTCAAATGAAAACAAGAAAATAGAAATAATAGAAAATAGAAAATAGAAATTAATCTTTACCATAAATTTTTTATCGTGAACATATAGAATCATTACAAGTTATCTCTAAAGTATAAACCGTTTCTTATACTACTTCTGACTGTAACCAAATGCATTAATATACTTATTGTAGCGATACACCAGCTTCAGTATACCCTCGTCGTGTTCTTCTGCCGCCAGTCCATTTAGCCACAGATTAACAGCATTTTAAGTTCATCGTTAACAGCGATTTTTTTATCACTCAAAAATTCTTTCAATTGTAATAGTAATGGTAAGGTGCTAGGTTCGGATTAAATGGTGGGTAATCGTAAATTTCCCATCCAAATATTCTCAATAAATTAAGTGTCGGCCCCGCAACATGTAAAAGTGCATTATTGTACAGCAAAATGACGGCGTCGTCCGTCAACCGCCCACATTGCCGATTTTGAATGGCGCGACTAATCCAGGAATTTGGATGAACTAAAAGTTTAGCGGATCTGAAAATTTATCCATAATAATTTGTTTTTTCTTCTTTCTACGAAGTAAAGGAAACATTTCGGTTTTCAGATTTCAAAGGACATATCCATTTTAATTAGTTTCGGCGTGACGTCTGTACGAACGCAAGTTACGTATATACGTATGTGTCACGCATAACTCTAAAACGGTTTTCTGTAGGATGTTGAAATTTTGGATTTAGGACTGTTGTTAACATTTAGTTGTCCACTTGCCGAAAATCAAAAAAAAATTGGATTTTGAACTTTTTCTTAACTGGAATATTTATAAGTGGTACTTATATTCATAAGTGGTACTTATTTTCATTGGTTCCAGAGTTATAGCCAAATAAATTTGTAATTAATGAAATATTTGGATCTTACAAGGTGAAGGCTCATCGGTTCGAATCCGACTTCATCTCATTTTTTTTTAAATATATTAATTTATTAATAATATTATTAATCGCCCCAATTGCAAAAAAGTTTTACTAATAATTCAATAATAACAATAAAAATAAAATATGAAAAAATATCAGAAATTATTAATGAAATAAAAATTTATATATTTTTCATTTTAAAAAATGTGTATATGTGATTTAATAGGCACAAAAGGAAGACATGTGGTGTCCACACCAGATTTTTTTTTTGATGAAAGTTTTACATATCGTGGAAAAAAAATTGATTTTAAATTAAGTATTTGTTGATATAGATCCGAGATATTTTGCTCTATCAGTTTGAATTAGTTGCAAGTAATTATAAACAGTCATAAAATTTGCGATATAAGATAAATAAAATCCATTTGAACATTTTTATTTTAGTATTAAATTTTATTCGTTAAAAATAATACATTTTTTATTAAAAAAATAATAATTTAAAAACTAAAAAACAAAATTATTGACAAAGATAGCAGCGTTGCATTATTTTAAACTGTACGCAGTACTTTTTGTTATTCATGTGATACTTGCAAACCATCTAAGGAACAATAGTCAGAAGTGATTTCTCGGAATGTAATGGTGTTTAATATACAACTAATACCCTTGATGACAAGATAGAATTTGTAACTTGTATGGCTGTATATCACAGAATATTATTCTTATTGTAGAAGACAACGAAAAAACATTTTACCACTTTAATGCATGTTTATCGTAATAAGCCTCACATGAGATTCCGGTTATTCTTGAAAAATTACTTTACTATATACGAGAATGATATTTGCCTCGTGTTACCTGTAACTGTTTTGGTTATTGTACCTAACCTACATATAATCATACAAAAGAGCTTTAAATACCTTTTTAGTTAATTCTACACTCACCTGTGATGTTACAACACAGCAGACGACCATAGCAACACACCCGGTTGAACTAATGGTGAACTCGTCGTCGAAGCTGATTTCGAACAGTTGTAAGGTTTAATAGTAGATCATGGATACCGGTGTTCTTTGGCGGTTGAGTTTCAATTAACTACAAATAGCAGGAATGGTCGACCTGAGACTGTACAAGACTTCACTTCATTTATATCATTCTTATTTATCCTCTGAAATAATACCTTACAGTGGTTTCGGAGGATAAACAGAAAAGAAGACGACTACGCAGATGTATGTCAGTACTGCACTAGCGCTCCTTGTGGTGAGAAGGGGTACTCAAGATACTGAGGGTGACCTTACTCTACGCCTCACCCTTTGAACTTTTAAGTTGAAAGTTTAATAGCATCAATTCCCATATGTAGAAGTAATCTGAACAAGGTTGGTCAAAATCGGTCGCGTAATTCTGCAGATATAGGGTGATTTTAGATTGCGACACCACACACACACACGCGCGTGCGCGCGCGAGCGCTACATACGAACATCCGGAAAATTTCATTCCGGTTTTTAGGTTGTGTCAAAACATAAAAATCTGGTGAAAACCGCATTATGCCCAAATTGGACAGATTACATACAATACTTTCCCTTCTAAAACTATAGCCCTGCTGTAGCGTTAGACGGGAAAGTGAAATATAGAATAAATATATTTAGTTTTGTAAATAAATAAAAAATGTGGGAGCTGGAAACCTCATGAACTTCCGAATGGTAAAATTAAAAAACCAACTGTAAAATCATACTTACTGCACTTTTTTTGATACTAATCAACTTTTTTCTGCACTTCATTTGAAAGTGAGATACGATCCTCCAATTTTTTAATAAAGTGGACCGTTATACAATTGCATTCTGGTGGATATCACATTGCATCACATTTTTTGTGGTGTCTTATCAGCATTTTATGTTAGTTTATATATTAATTTTATTTGACGTCGCTCAGATAGTTATGTGGTGTAAGTGAGAACATGTCGGATCCGTAACCGTGGACACATCGGTTCAAATCCGACTTTATAACATTAATTTTTTTAACCTTTTTTCTATTTAAATGTTCAGAATAATTAACTTCTGTAAAAACTTTTTAATTAAAATGAAAAGTACATTAATTTTATTTCACTAATAACTTCCTATTTTTTTTCATGTTCTTTTTTGTATTCTAATAAAGTTAATAATTATTATTAGGTTAATATTAAGATTAATAATAGAATTAATTAGGTTAATTATTATTAACAAATCAATATATTTAAATTAAAAAAGAAGAGTTAAAAAATATAACAAATATTTCATTAGTTAAAATTTTATTTGGCTATAACTCTCGAACCAATTAAAATATGTACCACTTTTGATACATCATTGAAAAGCTCTCAATGAGAGGTTGTTATTGCAGTTAATGAGAGGTTATTATTGCAGTTAAGAAATAGTCCAAAATCTAAATTTGTTTGATTTTTGGCTTTTTAGAACACTCCAGTTGATTGCAATCAAAAAGGGAGGTGCACAACTAAAGGGAGTTACAACAGTCCTAAATCCAAAACTTTAGCATTATACGGCTAATAACGGCTAATCCTTTTTGAGTTATACGTACGTACAGACGTCACGTGTCGAAACATATCAAAATGGTTCAGGGATGGTCAGAAATGGATATTTCTATTGAAATCTGAAAACCGACATTTTTCGCAATCACAATAGTTTATTTCGTACAAGTTAGTAAAAATAAATATTTTCAATCGTCTATATTCGTAGTGGAATGAATAAAAGGAACATTGAACATTTCCATTATACTTGATTTGTTATTCTTAAGCATATATTTACTGATTTTAGGTATAATTTGTCTCTTACCGAATGTTTACAACACTGAGAATATAACATCAATTTTTTCGTGCACATTATGATAATTCCATTACGGACTATATTATAGAGATATTCACATTTGATTTAATTCATGAAATTTTGTTATGCCCAACTGCTAATGTCTTACAGCAAGTATTGGAAATGTCCACCATTTTCCTGAAGGAAGTCCGAACCTTTCGCACCACATTTTTTGTCATCCTTCGTAGGACATTACCAATAATGGAATTTATCTCTGCAGTAATGGCTTGCTCCAGGTCTTGTATGAGCACGTGGATTTGCTCAATTTACGCGTCATTTCAAAAACCCGGTGACGATAAGTCAGTTGAACGAGAGGGGGTTACATACCTTTTGATATCATGCGATCACCAAATATTTATTATAAATATTCGATGGTGTTTTTGAATGTATGGCACATTGTCTGGTCTTGTTGCAGGTAACAATAGTCTTCATCACGCTGGAGAAGAATTAAAAATTTCATAATTTTATCCTGGTACGTCGGACTGTCAAATGTTTCGTAAAAAAAAAATCTGGCCCATATTTGTCATCCAGAAATCGCACACCAAACCTTCCATGAGTGCATCGGTGATTCATCTAAGATGTGTGGATTTTGTTTGACTATTGATTTAATCGCTAAGATAAAAATATACATCATCACTAAAAAAAAAACGTTCTCCAGAATGCCCATCCCATTACTTTGTTCCTGGTTGATAAACCATTGGCAGTACGTTACTCTTTTACTAGTATCTGAGGATTTCGACTCCTGTACGTAATAGTATACAAACAAAACTAATTTCTTTGTGGCATTTTGTTCACACTCGTACGATATTCCTGTCCGTGATGATAATTTACGCAAACGTGAATTACTCAAAGGAAACGTTTGCGTAACTTCACGTAATGCGCGATACTTTGAGTAATTCACGTAATGCGCGATAAAATTTTAGATTTAAAATCATGAATATGATTTAATTGTTGCTGTTATACTGAAAAATGTATAGTTTCATATAGTTACATTTTTGTTGAAAAATTATTTTAATTATTCTTTTCTTTTGTATTATTTTCTAATTTTAAAGTATAATATAATTTATTCTGGGGTCAAGATCCTTTTTAATAACTGAGCTATATTATATATATATATATATATATATATATATATATATATATATATATATATATATATATAAGGAAGACACATTTAGTTGTATATTTATTAAAATGTTTTTTATACTTATTTCTTTTTCCGGATTGATTATTACTTATTCTATTTTTTAAATGAAAATAATTAGCATTTCTCTTTTTAAATCTTATATAATCTATTTTTATTGAAAAAGGTTGTTTATCCTTTATTTAAGGTGATTATTTATTTATGCTTTTTACACTTGCGGTAGGTTTAAAAATATTTTTTTTTATTTTTCCTAAAGTTGTATAATTTACACTAAAATAACAAATATACTTTATTATTAACCAACCTTCTAAATATATGGCGATTTCTGGACTGATGTTTAGCAATATAATCTTTCTTTCGTAATATCTTATTTTTAAGCAACTTCAGAAAAAGGAAGTAATAATTTAAATGGAGCTTGTTTTTCTTGTTATTTTTATATTTAGAAACATTAAAATCAATTAACTGATTAATATACGAGATTATCTTAGTAGAAATAATCTATCCTGTATGTTTATATAGGAAAAAAATTACCACGCTTGTAGTTAGGATCGGATACGCTTGTAATTAGGGTGGGATAATTGATTTTTATCATCTTATATATAATTTTGTGTGTGTGTGTGTGTGCACGCGCGTGTGTGCGTGTAGATTTAATTTATTTTTTTTGATAATTATATATATATATATATATATATATATATATATATACTAATTTTGTACAAAACAATGCGTTCATTTTATCTTGGATACAAATACGGAGCACTGCAAATATCTTTTTATTTCTTTTTCAGCTTTTTATGTATTATTTATTTTTAACAACGAAGTATCTAAAATTTTTGTCTACAACTGATTTATACGTAAAAAGTACCACATTTGTCTATAACTGATTTACACGGAAGAAATTCCCACAACAATATTAGTTGCTCTATTTTCCATTAATCCTGGCTAAAATTCTGTAACAGCTGCCATTTTATGATAATGATGCGAATTGTTACCGTACAGAATATGCCGCTATTGATTGGGACTCGAATCCAGAACTTTCGAACCTTTTAATAAAATAGTATTGTTTATTTTCTCGTCTACTGGAGTAAAGCAGTATAAATTTGGATCGGATATTATACTTTTCAATATTTTGAGGTTTTATGAATCCAAAAATATTAAAATCTAATTTAAAATATATACAGAGTGTTTCACGAATAAATAAATGTAAAGAATTTCAGCACATATTCTATAATAAGTGAAAGTAAAGAAAAAGTTTAAAAAATATAGGATCAGAAATGCTTCGTCTTCGATATATAGATTGGGAAAGCTTTCGCCTTGATTTTTATTCCAGCGTTAAAATGAAGTCATACTAAATTCACGGAATTTACAGTGAATTTAAGGGGTATACAATTTTGGTTTCATATAAAATATTGAATAAAATCGGTCTCTGAATAAATTTTATATCTTGTAGCTTTTGAGAAAATTAATGTAAAACACAATTTTTTAGGTTTAATGTACAATAATATCGTTAAATTTTCAATAAACCAGTAAAAGTTATTTAGAATTTAATTCTGTAAAAGTCAAATGAATATGAAGTTAGAAGAAATTTCACTTATTAATATTAAAATAAACCAAAACGTGACGGAAAAATCTCACTGTTAAAGGGACAACGTCACTTTTGTTTGTTTCCAATAACCGCGAAAACTACTGAACAATCATTAAGAAATTTTAACTGTTCTCTACTGACCCTCGGAATGTTTACCACAATTCCTATCTCATACCAGAGTAAGATTTATTTATTCGATAAACCCAATAGCCAGCCTCCGTGGCGCCAACGGTAACGTATCGGCCTTTAATCCGGAGATGCCGGATTTGAATCCCGGTCAGTCATAGCATTTTCACACACTACAAAAATTGTCATTCATCTCATCCTCTGAATCAATCCCTAACGGTGGTATCTGTTGTAAAAACACCAGTTAATTAAGAAATAAAAAGAGATTTATTTGTATAACTCAAGTTTATTACAGGAATTCAACTTATATCATTCTAAGACGTTCTGTTTGATGTCATATCAGTAAATCTTGAATTTAATTTATTTTTAAAAAACCAAAATTGTAGTTAATTCGTGTTCAAGCACGATTTCTATTACTGTATTTTTCATAGAAACTTACAAAGCTTGTACGCAGAAATATGAAACGGAAATTTGCAGCGTATGAAAAATATCATGCCTGACCAGGATTAGAACCCGGGACCTCCGGATGAAAGGCCAGTACAAGTTACCACTCCGCCACGGAGATCGGAAATTTTTTTCAGTGACTAACAACTTCATATCACGTATGTTTACCTATAGTTTAAAACAAAATTTGGATAAAAATTTTTTTTTTTGTTTTTTTTACGCTATTAGACGGATTATTTACCTAAATTATGATTTTAGAATTTTACATTTTACTATTTTAGTTACTACAAGTTACTGTTTTTACATACCTCCATAAAGACTTGGATTGCGGTAAAAATCTTATTAGATATATTATAACTTAACTTTACATACCTCCATAAAGATTTGGATTGTGGTAAAAATCATGTAATTAGATATATTATAGCTTAACTTTACATAGAGTAAATGGAAGCCCATAAAGACTTGGGTTGCGGTAAAAATCTTATCATTAGATATATTGTAGCTTAACTTTACATACCACCATAAAGACTTTGATTGCGGTAAAAATGATGTCAGATATATTGTAGCTTAACTTTACATACCTCCATAAAGACTTGGATTGCGGTAAAAATCATGTCAGATATATTATAGCTTAACTTTACATACCTCCATAAAGACTTAGATTGCGGTAAAAATCTTATCATTAGATATATTGTAGCTTAACGACTTGGATTGCGGTAAAAATCGTGTCATTAGATATATTACAGCTTAACTTTACATACCGCCATAAAGACTTGGATTGCGGTAAAAATCTTATTAGATATAAAGACTTGGATTGCGGTAAAAATCATGTCACTAGATATATTATAGCTTAACTTTACATACCTCCATAAAGACTTGGATTGCGGTAAAAATCATGTCAGATATATTATAGCTTAACTTTACATACCTCCATAAAGACTTGGATTGCGGTAAAAATCATGTCATTAGATATATTATAGGTTAACTTTACATACCACCATAAAGACTTGGGTTGCGGTAAATATCTTATCATTAGATATATTGTAGTTTAACTTTACATACCTCCATAAAGACTTGGATTGTGGTAAAAATCATGTCATTAATATATTATAGTCATTAATATATTATATTAAAATCTTATCATTAGATATATTGTAGCTTAACTTTACATACCTCCATAAAGACTTAGATTGCGGTAAAAATCTGGTCATTAGATATATTGTAGCTTAACTTTACATACCACCATAAAGACTTGGATTGCGGTAAAAATCATGTCAGATATATTATAGCTTAACTTTACATACCTCCATAAAGACTTGGATTGCGGTAAAAATCATGTCATTAGATATATTATAGGTTAACTTTACATACCACCATAAAGACTTGGGTTGCGGTAAATATCTTATCATTAGATATATTGTAGTTTAACTTTACATACCTCCATAAAGACTTGGATTGTGGTAAAAATCATGTCATTAATATATTATAGTCATTAATATATTATATTAAAATCTTATCATTAGATATATTGTAGCTTAACTTTACATACCTCCATAAAGACTTAGATTGCGGTAAAAATCTGGTCATTAGATATATTGTAGCTTAACTTTACATACCACCATAAAGACTTGGATTGCGGTAAAAATCATGTCAGATATATTATAGCTTAACTTTACATACCTCCATAAAGACTTGGATTGCGGTAAAAATCATGTCATTAGATATATTATAGGTTAACTTTACGTACCTCCTAAAGACTTAGATTGCGGTAAAAATCTTATCATTAGATATATTGTAGCTTAACGACTTGGATTGCGGTAAAAATCTGGTCATTAGATATATTGTAGCTTAACTTTACATACCACCATAAAGACTTGGATTGCGGTAAAAATCATGTCAGATATATTATAGCTTAACTTTACATACCTCCATAAAGACTTAGATTGCGGTAAAAATCTTATCATTAGATATATTGTAGCTTAACGACTTGGATTGCGGTAAAAATCTGGTCATTAGATATATTGTAGCTTAACTTTACATACCACCATAAAGACTTGGATTGCGGTAAAAATCATGTCAGATATATTATAGCTTAACTTTACATACCTCCATAAAGACTTAGATTGCGGTAAAAATCTTATCATTAGATATATTGTAGCTTAACGACTTGGATTGCGGTAAAAATCGTGTCATTAGATATATTATAGCTTAACTTCTTATTAGATATAAAGACTTAAATTGCGGTAAAAATCATCATTAGATATATTGTAGCTTAACGACTTGGATTGCGGTAAAAATCATGTCAGCTATATTAGAGCTTAACTTTACATACCTCCATAAAGACTTAGATTGCGGAAAAAATCTTATTAGATATAAAGTCTTGGATTGCGGTAAAAATCATGTCATTAGATATATTACAGCTTAACTTTACGTACCTCCTAAAGACTTAGATTGCGGTAAAAATCATGTCTATAGATATATTTTAGCTTAACTTTACTACCTCCATAAAGACTAAGATTGCGGTAAAAACATTAGATATATATTATAGTTTAACATTATAGCTTAACTTTACAT
This sequence comes from Lycorma delicatula, assembly GCF_047948215.1. Taxonomy (NCBI): domain Eukaryota; kingdom Metazoa; phylum Arthropoda; class Insecta; order Hemiptera; family Fulgoridae; genus Lycorma; species Lycorma delicatula. The sequence continues at coordinate 45,560,828 of NC_134464.1, forward strand.
ACCTCAATAAAGAGTTGGATTGCGGTAAAAATCATGTCATTAGATATATTATAGCTTAACTTTACATACCTCCATAAAGACTTGGATTGCGGTAAAAATCTTATCATTAGATATATTGTAGGTTAACTTTACATACTTCCATAAAGACTTGGCTTGCGGTAAAAATCTAGTTGGACTAGTTAAATTATTGTCAGCAGTAAAATTTCAGTATATATTCTGCAAGTGAAAATAAAGCGAAAGTTTACAAAAACATGGATCCGGAAATATTTTTTGGACTAAAGCTTGAGAAAAAATTTGGCCTTGATTTTTGCTTCAAGATTAATTTATTTTTCTCCTAAAAACTTCAATAAAATAGATCCCAGAATTGTATCTTGTAGGAATCATCAAATTCTACCCCATTTTAAGTTCCTAGAATTTCATAATGATGTTATGTTACTTTTGAAGTAGTTTTATTTATTTATGTGTGCTTAATAACTATTAAAACGTTATGTTAAATTTCTTACAGTAGTTTCCCAGTAATCCAAAATAATACGGCGGAACCAATTCGGAAAAAGCGGATTTGTTACATATGCACATTTTATGTTAAACGGCTTTAATTTGTTGTAAATGCCGGCCTCCGTGGCGCGAGGTCACGGGTTCGAATCCTGGTCAGACAGGGCATTTTCACACACGCTACAAATTATTCTTCTCATCCTTTGAGGAAATACCTAACGCGGGAACCGGAGGTTAAACAAAACAGGTAAACCAATGAGTAGGGACGGAAGTTGGTAAATAAAGAGAGAGTAATAAAAAGAACAGTCTTTTTTATTACATGTTTACGATTACTTTGTGTTAATCGTTACTAAAGTGAATAAAACCCTGTTTTATGTTTAAAATACAATTGTAAGTATTATTCGAAATTATTGTACTAATGCGAAATAATGTTTTTACAACAATAGAATTTCGTACTTATTTGTAATGTAATTAACACATAGTTATTCGTAACATAACAATAAATATCATGGAATAAATCGTTAAATTATAATCTCTTCTTGATGGAGTAGTAGCGGCTCGACCTTTCATCCGGGGTCTAGGGATCGAATCCCGGTCAGACGTAGCAGTTTTCATACAAAATTCTACAAAATTTCCAACATTTTCCAACATACAAGCTTCAAAGGTTCTTTGGTGTATTAATAAATTTATTTCATCTACAAATGTGTTTAGTTTACCATAAAACCTGTTTCGATTTTGACTTTATATATATTATAAATATATTTTTTTTGGTAGCATACATATTAGAGGTTTATTAATTTTTTTTTTTTTTAATACGATGAAGAAGTTGATTAGGGCTATAAATCAAAGCATTTGGACTTAATGAAAAATTTACCTCTAGTGTTTTTTTTAAGGGTAATCAAAAAAGTAAATGAAAAAAAATGCATAGAATACGTTTGCACAAAAATTGGATTATAACCGATTTTATTTTTTTGCGGTTTTAAAAAAATTACTCAATTTTGTATCTGTTCCGATACCCTTCTAAATCTGGGTCAAGTTCTAGACCACCTATTGCTGAAAATTAAGGTGTAAAAAATTAATGTTAAAAAGTGCTTAATTTTTCCTTATTTCATCATTCTTCACTGATCCAACTTTTGTAATCTTTTATAGTTCTAAGAAATCCTACTCATGATTCCTGTATTATAATACGTTGAACTAACCAAAGCCTTACTTCCCACACAACAATGTAACCACTAAAATTATTTTATAAAATTTTTTCCTCGTATTTTTACCCATGATTTATCTTATTTTTTAGATGATATATAAACTGTACTACTTTATTATTTTTTTTATATCCAGATATGTCTGTTTTAACCTACAGATGTATTTTTTTTTCTTTTATATAAATATATATATATTTTTACGTTCCCTCCCAAATAATGACAGACTGAAATTAAACTCCTCAAAGATATTGTAATATAAGACATGATTAAATTTATATAAATTTTTACTAGTGTCAATGAAAGAAATTTTTTTTTTTAAATTTTATATGGAAAAAGCTAAAGTTTAAAAGATATACTCAATTGGCTGGAAATAATAGTAAAAAATAAGTCTTACGTATTCACTGTTCAGGAGACCAAAACAAGGCAATATCCTGGAAAATTAGATAATATTATGAAACTGTAACATTATAGATTAGCTATATCATTGTACCTCAGCTAACAATCGGAAATTATGTTCATTCCAGGTCTAACGCACTCCTTTATAACACTTAACGTGTCTTTCGTTCGATCGGGGACCTAATATATCGAAACATTTTTTTTTTTGTTTCCATTCAGTTACAGTTGCATTATCCATACCAAATTCTTATTTACAAAAGTTAAAACTTTCCTGTACGTATCACTTCTTAAACAAGCAGAAATGCGAAACTCGCCTTTGAACAATCCCATTTAAACGAAAAAGACTTTTCGTGACCTTTTATGTAAAATCTTGGATTACGTAAAATCCCTTTGCCTTGTAAAAATCTAACAGAATGTTGTTTATCTGGAAACTCACGGATTAAGACAATCAAACCCATGTCGGATGAAAAAATCGGGTGGGGCTATGTCGAATCGTTCGGCCGTGAATGAACTTCCTCCGAGCTACAGACCGACCGGAGAGCCACCATCGTATTATATAATTTTTTGTACGAAGTAAAGGAAATATAATCGTAAAAATTTCGTTTTACAGATTTCGACGGAAATGTCCATTTTGACAATTCCTTAATCAATTTTGTTCGGTATGATGTCTGTACGTATGTACGCCAGCTTTGTGAAGCTCCCGAAACAGTTTCGCTCGCTCGGCACCGGACATGGGGTACCTACCTAGGGCATGGCTCATAACCTCTCCTTTTTTAACGTAATGCGTAATTTATATTTCTGGCTGGCTTTTGCGCGAGCTGAGGTTGACACATACTTTGAACTTTTATACTTTTTTACATGTTTATTTAAGGTTTTTACACATAAATATTGTCCAAAATACACTTATTACTTAATCGTGAGCTACAGTGAATAGAAATAAGCGAGAGCGCTAATTTTCCCGCTCGTAACTGACAAAAACTCAAAAGCGTAACGGCGAGCTGACCGTGTAAGTTATAAAATGACACCGCATTTACGTCTCTGAATCTATAAAGATGTTTCACGTCAATAACGAGTAGTGACAAGTACCGAAAACACACGTTTGAAATAATTGACTACCGTCTAGTACACAGCCAGCGATAGAACTGTGATAATTCATAAAATGAAAATTAAGGAATGAATCTGCTTTCAAAATAGACCCCCCTTTTTTAAAAAATTATTTCGTAATTATTCTACAAAAGATAATAAAATAATAAATTTTATTGTTATTAAGAAAAAGTCATATAATCAAATAAAGGAAGTTTACTAAATTTATTGTTAAACATTCATCCAGGTTCAGATGTGTAATCTATTATACACGTTGGTACATTAAGATTACATTAGACTTAAGTAGTGTTTTATATATGTATATATATATATATATATATATATATATATATATAAAACATGCTTTAATAAGAAGCGTAGATTTAATAAGGAGTAGCTTTTAGTAGCGACTGTTTATTTTCTTGCAAAGTTTTTTTATTAGATTTTACAAAGCTTATATTAACTGTTTTCTATTGTTTAGTCACGCGTGTGTTCTTTTTTAAATCTTTTTCATTATTTTTTAACACTTTCTAGTTTTTTTATTTTTAAATATTATTGATAAATTTCAATAGTATAAATAAGTATGTAAATTAATTATACGAGTAAATTATGAATTAAAATTTTAGATATTTTTTTTGATCATATAAGTCAGTGGATTATTAATTTCTGTAACAAATTAAATTAAATTTTGGAATAAAATATTTAATAACTTAGGCGTTTTTTAAATTTTATTTAAAAATTTTTCGAAAGAGTACCTAAATTTTACTGCGTCCATTTAGTGTACCGTTACAGTGAGTTCTACACACGTTGTTTCATATATTTTTTTTTATTCTGCATTTAACACTTCAAAATTAAGACAAATAAAATAGGTTTAATAAAATAATCCTATAATGTATAATATTAAGCTTTCCACGTATGTTAATATACGAAACTAACCGCTAACAAAAATTTTCTGTTTATAATTGTTACAGATTAATAATTATTTTTTTAATATAACTTCTGTTTTCTAAATTAATCTGGAATTTAGCATTTAACTGATTCAAATGTTTTTTTTTTTTATTTTCACCGATATTTTTTCAAAAAACTAATTATGTAGATTTTACACATAATTATATGATAAAATATAAACAAAGCCATAATTTACTGTTTGTAACTAAAAGAATTCCCTGCTACATTGTTTAAATTTCTGGTGTGTTGATATTAAATCTTAAAAGCAAGGTAATTCAGTGTATAATTACAGAATTTCATTTACAGAATAATTTTCTTTAAAATTGTACATACTTATTTTTAAATTAAGGTTTAATGATATGTTTTATTTCTATTTTCCCAGATAAATGTGTTAATTAAATAAAGTACGTAAAAACAATTTTTAGTTGCACGTTAGAATAAACATAGGTTTTATTCACCTTTATATACACTACTGTCATCTATCGGTTATTTGTTAAACTGTTGTATTACAGTTATAGTTTTGTATTAAACCGTTAGATAACGCGTCCTTCTTAGTATAGTTTTATTGTTTACAACATTTGCGCGTTTAACTCAACAAAAAATAACGTACTGTTACGTCTGATAACGTTCTACAGATTTAATTTTTATTTGGGCCTTCTTAATTTTTCTTTCCTTTTTTTGTTAATTCTGTATTACCAAATTTTAATCTTGTGATAAAATCTGTTCATGAAAAAAGAAGTCTAAAGAAGAGTTAGAAATAGTATTGTTTTCTCTCAGGAACATCGTATAAAGAATAAAATTACATCTTTTGAAGTAGGTTATATGACTTGTTAAAATATTAAGGTATTCGTTATGTTGTTTAATTAATTTAATTTTAAACTACTTGTTATTCTTTATTATACAGTTTATAATTTTGTAAATGAAATGCAGGAATACAAAATATTTTCAGAATTTAAAATTTATATCCCTTTTATGTTTAAATCTACTGAATTTTATAAAGTGTAAAACATATTTTTGTAGCTAAGCACGTAGGATAGAAACAAATAATTACATAAATTTAAACATAATTACAGGAATATAAAAAAAAATTAGTGAAATAATTTCTAAGAAATAATTTTTCTCTAGCGGATAATTAAAATCTTCCAACTGAAAATAAAGATGAGCCATTTCTATTTAAATTTGAGTCAGGCCAAACAAACAAAACTTGTTTTATCTATTTTGATTGATAACTACATTTTACTACTACTGTATCCCTGATAAAAATTATATTCTAAATACATAATTGTATATGTAAAAAATTGTTGATTCATATAAAACATTGAAATAAATAATGAGGGTGCCCAACTTGTAATATTTATCTATCTTTAACACAATGTAATACTGGCCATATCCAAATAACTAATGAGTTTAGAAAGCTTCACAATAATGTTACAAACTGTTTTTGGAAATTAAATTAAAAGTTTCATTTTCTGTTTAACTATTAATTTTAACATTCATTTATAGCTGTCCAATTATAAATGGTGAATAGTACATATACATCTAGGCCCTGATAAATGTTTAATTAAACATTGTTCAATACGATAATTTTATTATGTTACAATACTATAATATTTTTATTTGTTGTATTACAGTAACATTTTTTAAATTAATTTTTGTTTGATGAATTAATTCATCACAGAACCTTACAGTAAAGCTTGTGTAGGAATATGGAAATTGAATCTTGTAGTAAATACAAAATTCTATGACCAGGATTCACTCCCGTGGAAAGTTAGTGTATTTAAATGAAATAATATTGATTCATATTATGTAAAAAATTTAATTCAATGCCATTTTATTTAATTATTTAAAAAAGTATGTATTCTCTCTATTACCTAACCTAATTATATTTTTATCATCAAAAATAAAATTAGCTGCAAATTAAAAAATGCCTACGTTGAAATGTTTGGCAATTATTATAAGTTTATTATGCCAGAATAGAATTTATTACACATATTTTTGTGACCTTCTGTAAAAGATTTCTTTAAGTTGTCACTAAACATGTCTTATCCAATCTGTGATTGTTATACTTGTCTAATTCAAAGTTTATATTTGATTTTCCTTAAAATTAGTATCTGTTTTATTTTCTACATTTTGATTTCACAATACTGTAAATTATAATAGACTAATGTGCCTGTTGGTCCCAGATAGAATACGGTAACTTTCAGTATAAGGTAATCAATTTACTACTTGACAAGAGATAGAATTTCAACCCCTTCTTGGAGGATGGCCTAGGAGTTGTAACTCTAGTAACTGACATTTTCTGTATTAAATAATTTTAAAAATTTCTTTAAGACAGGAAAAATTCCAAACATTTAAAACATTATTGGCTCCAACTTCTAAAATATTAGGTTTCAACAAGATGCTCCATCTTGTTGAAACCAGGTAAGTGAAATTTTAAATGCATTTTTTCCTGGAAGATGTGTTGGCTGAAGTGGGTGAGGTAGAATCATCACCTTTCAAAGGCACATTTTGTCATTTATGAGCATTTTCTGTGAAAAGCAATTGATTTTCTACACTATTTTATTTGAATACCTATTTATTAATTCTTTCTTTATTATAAAAAAAGATTACGTGGTACTATATTCAAAATTACCTACATTGAAAATTTTATTATTCTGAGTTTATTTGTTATAATATAAATTAACACATTTTGAAGGTGATGTTACTTTAAAATATAGTTGTTATTATTCAGAAATAATGAAAAAGAAAACTAACCTTTTGCAGTGAACAAAAATATTCTGATAAATAAAATTATCCATATAAATTTATTTTTAATGATGATGAAATTTTAATGAAAAACAAGTATGTTTTACTTTGTGTAATAAAGAAATTAAAATTCAAACATTCAAGTAAATTTTAACTATGGAAACGAAGGTAAGACATTTTTATTGTTTTCATTTACTTATTGTATCTAGGATTTTTATAAACTGCTATTTATACAACTGTGTATTTACATAAATATGATTTGTTTAGACATCTCTTACTGCTGTTCACAGCCTCTCAATTACAGCAAATTTGGTAGGGGTGGTAAAAATAGTTGTAGAGAAAAATAACTGGTACTTACACATTAATGCCACCGCAGCTACAGCTTTATTTAAAAACAAAGTAGTCAATCAGATTTCGGTGGAAAATGGGCTGATATACAGTTTAACATAGATTCAAAACAGTCTCTTTATTAATTTTAATAAATGGTTACTTATATTTATTTATTTTATAAATATAATTTAACCAAACTTAACCTACGCTGGCTTCACTCGTTAATCTTGACCAATTAACAGGAGTGTTTTGATTATTTAAATAATAAATAATGGCAATAATTACTGAATTTATTAAATAAATACTCAAACAATTATGGTGTTACTTAGTCAAGGTTAGCGAGCGAAGCAAGCGTAGGTTAAGTTTGGTTTGGTTAAATTATATTTATAAATTAAAATTAATAAAGAGACGGTTCATTTTCCACTGAAATTCGATTGACTACTTTGTTTTTAAATAAAGCTGTAGGTGCGGTGGCATTAATACATAAGTACCAAATAACCTTTATAAAAACAAATAAAAAATTATAAAACATGAGCGTGTCGCACATTTTCAATACAGGTGACCCTTCAGTATGTTAAGTGGAAGCACATGAGGGCAGCAAGCATTCTGAAAGCTTCAATAGAATCCCCAAAATGGGTAATAATGTGTTGGAGAACTTAAATATATCTTTGTTGACAAACATTGACACTTTCAAGTGCAGTTCTGCAAATATATTTTTTCATGCACTTAGTCCGGTTTGAAAAAAAAATTTTTTTGTGACTAACTTGCAGAAATGTAGTTTTAAATACGGAAATTCAGAAAATTACAACAAATCTGTCATTGTTTATTTTGGTCATTAACAAAGATAAGTTGAATGAACTTAAAAACAATTAAAAAAAGTTTTTTTTTTATTTTTATTATTATTATTATATATATATTAATTATTATTATTATTATTATTATATTATTATTATGCTTTTACGGCCAACATGGGACCACTTAAGTCAATTTTAGTTGGATCTTTTCTGAGAAAAGCGTGTTATTTTACTCTTCCGAGCTGCCCAGTATTTCTTCATCCGTTCAGATCTTGCTTTCTTTTCTTCATCCGTAAACACTCTCTTCGTTGTATTTTGTCGTTTGTCTGTCTTTTGTTTAAATCTAATGCTTTTATCTTTTAGCTTTGTAATTTTTCCAGTTTTATTCTGTAGGTCAGGCAGGGAAATTCCCAATTCTTTCATATCTTCTCTAATTTCTTTGATCCATCCTACTTCTAGCTTTTGGAACCAGAGCTTTTCAATGATATTTCTTGACAGTCTTGTTTCCGGTGTCCTTATGAGATGACCAAAGAAAGAGATTCTTTTTTTCCGCATAGTATCAGTAACAGGCTCTATTTCTCGATACACCACCTCATTTGGCACAATCCACCATTGGCCTTCTTTTTGGTGTTTTTTATTGATACACGTTCTGACAATTCACCTCTCTATTTTCAGAATTTTTTCAATTCGGTTTTTCTGAGTGATTTTGAAAAGGGTCTCACTTCCGTAGGTGACTTCTGGCTGTACTACAGTTTTATAATGTTTAAGTTTTGTTTTAGCAGAAAGGCATTTTTTGTTATATGTTGACCAAGTTAATTTTTGGGATTTAATCATTTTATTTGTCCTGTTTTGCCATGTCACTTTTTCATTTAAATTATAAGTTATTATTTCCCCTAGATATTTAAATTGTTTTACTATTTTAATTTTCTGATTGTTTACCGTAATGTGCTCTATTACCAGAGGATCTATGGCCATTAGTTCAGTTTTTTCGAAAGAGATATGAAGCCCTATCTTTTGTGCTAGGTTTTGAAGGCTCATGATTTGTGTTTTGGCTTCTTCAATATTATTTGCTAAAAGAGCGAGGTCATCTGCAAACCTAGGCAATTTAGTGTGATGGAATTTTTCTTAGTACCCATTTTTATATTTTTGGAATTTATTTCATACCATTTTCTCATGACAAATTCGAGGGCGCAGTTAAAAAGGAGTGGTGAGAGGCCGTCTCCTTGCCTCAATCCAGTTTTTATGTAGAAGGGTTGAGAGAGTTCAGCTCTGAATTTCACTCTGGACTGGGTATTGGTTAAAGTTAATTTTATCATGATATATATTAATATATATATATATATATATATATATTTAATTATTCATATAGTCTATTGTACTTTTTTGAAACAAAAATCTTTGAAATTATTTTTTATATAATTTTTTTTAAATTATGTTTTTACCTTTTTTTAAATATCAAAAAAATTTGCTGTGAAAAATTATGTTTCAAAATAATTATACGTAAAGGGTAGCAAAAAATCTGGGTCAGGGCCTGGTTGTTTAAATAATACACAATTCAAAGAAAAAATATTGCTGTCTTACATTTTCAGGTTTTTGACTTGTAACAATTAATTCATGTCAGCTGAAAAAATTGCATTAATATTTTACTGTTAAACTATATATAATATCAAAATTAACCTTTAAAACGTAGTTATTCTACTATTTAGTAAGTTATATGTCAACATTCATACTGGTTTGTTCCTATACTTCATTTCATTTTATTCTGCGATAATCTTTTAACCTCAACATATTTTCCACATGCTACAACTACACTTATGTGTTTCATACATTCCAATATTTGTTGTTCTTCATGGATTTTAACTTCATCACATCTATCTCAAAATTAACTAAATCAAGATGCCCTGATATGTCACCTGTCAGTACAATTGTCTCTTTTAAAATTTCCAGCACAAATTTATTACTTTCTCTATTCATCTTCAGACCTCATGATTTCAAATTTTCCCACTAAAAAAATTCTCCCACTTTCAGTGTTGTGTTCTAGCTTAATATCCTCTTCCACCTCCTGTCACATTTTCCATTACTTTTGTTTTACTTTTATTTGTGGTTTATAATCTTTATATGGGTTGCTTTAATCCCTTATGCAGGACTGAATTGAAACTCTGAGATGTGGATATGGAGAAGGATGGAAAATATAAGATAGATAAAATGAAGAATGAGAAGTAATGGATAATATTAAAACAGAAAGAATATTTATACAGGAAGTACACACAAAAAAAAAGGAAACTCATTAGGACTTGTGGTTTGCTATAGGAAGTGGAATGAATCTTGAAAACTGTCATTACAAGGGTCAATAGTAGAAAAAAGGATGCGAGGAAAAAGAAGGATTAAGTTAAATAGATGAGGTGAAGCTTGTACAATGGGACAAAGGAGAAGGCTTGGAACAGAAATGGATAGCGACACTGCTGGTGTAAGGGGCCTACCAACAGGCAGCACAGCAAATGAGAATGATAGGCTGCTTACTTTTTAAAATTGTTTAAATGAATATTTTAGTAAAAAATATGAAATGGTCCTAATTTAAAAACAGACAAATAGGAAAAATCTATCATTAATGAATAACATATTCAGGATGGTATTTAAAACATTTATTTTTTTGTCATGTTTACATTTATAAAATTCAATATTAAATTATTCAAAATAACCAAATAACCAGCAATAACTTCAGCTGTTATCTTGGAATACTACAAAAGTAGTCACTAAAAGACACTAACGTTACAAAAAAAAGCAGTCACTAAAGTTACAAAAGTAAATTAAAGTGTTATGATAAAAAGTTGAGACTCTGTGATAGGTCATTGTGACTTGAAAGATAGCAACAAACCAGTCAACTAAATTTTGACTTAAAACTTACTAAATAGTGGAATAAATAATTTTAAGAGTAATTTTGGTATTATATTTAGTTTAACAGTAAAATATTAATGCATTTTTTCAGTCAATGTGAATCTAATTATTATAAGTCAAAAACCAGAATATACAAAATGGAAATATCTTTTCTTTGAGTAATGTATTATTTAAACAACAATCATAGATGTCTGTCTAGTCATCATATTTATCTAAACATACATTTGTCTAATATTAAAGTTTTTTGAAAATCTTAAATAAAATAAATAAATGAAAATAATAAAAATATTTCTTACTTTCATTTCCATGGTTAAAATTTACTTGAATATTTGCATTCTAATTTTTTATAACACAAAGTTAAATATATTTGGTTTTCTTTAAAATTTCATCTTCATTAAAAATAAATTTATATGTATAATTTTGTCAGATTTTTTGTACACTGCAAAACATTAGTTTTCTTTGATTCATTTTGTCTAAATAAGAACAAATCAAAAACTTTGGTTCTATGATAGTCCCTCTGGGCTGTGTTTAGTAAATAAATACAGTTCATCTTCTTAAAACTCTCTTTTGGATTCAAATTTCCATAATTTATAAATTATTATTTTTAAATTTGAATTAACTTAGTATTCATTAAATTTATATATTTTAAGAAAATAAATATAATTTAATAATAAAAATAATTTTACCCCGTATTATTTGTATATGAGGTAAAAAAAAGAATAATTGGAAATAAATTTATTTAACACAACGGGGACAAACAGCTTATTCTTATGCTATCTAGCGGAGTACAAGAGGAACAAGGATCCATAGTAGTTTTATTAATGTCGTATAGAGTGAGCGATGTGTTCTGTTTAACGATCAACTTTCATAACTGCAGTTACAGATTTTGATTACACTTTTCAATTCAGTATTATTGTCATTATTATCATTTTTAATTTAATTATTTATTTATTTAGTCAGCGAATCCGTAAGTTTTACAATTAATTACATAAAAAATTAAATAATTTTGATTCAGTAGGATCATATGCAGAGGTGTTATTTTGGATTATTTTTAATTTGCCAGTATGACTTCTTTTTTGTTATTGCTGTTGTTGGATATGCATTTTGTATGTATTTTAATAAGGAATATGAGATTGATCAATTAATATGCTAACTGATAACTGTGATTCAAATCAAAGACCACTTTATCTTTATCTGGAAGTTAGGTACATACCACTATAAATGGCTGATCAATTTAATTAAAATAATAGAATATTTTTCCATGAATACAGAATTACAACTAATTTGTAATTGATTCCATTATTTCTTACATCACAGTTTTGTTCACTATAAATTATTTACCCCTTGAGTTTATATCCATTACTTTTAGTGGTATGATCTTGAAATTATTTCTGCAAGACAAGTTATTTAAAAAAATTATTATTTCTTTTTATTTATAATTTATTTCATACTGATTTATCTTTTATATTGATATGATTTATAGAATGTATTTTTATGTTCCAATCTGAATAAAATCATTTTTAATTAGTTTATTTAAAATAAAACTAAAAGAATTTCTCTTTTAGAAACAATGTTATTTTGTTAGCATGTTGATTAAATAATGATAATTGAAGAATAATTTAAAAAATTTGTGACTTTCAGCGCTTCCACTTAACATGTATATCCTAACATATGTAAATACATACTTGTTTGTATGCACTTAATTTTCTTTAACACCTTCTGAATTTCTATTTATTTAGTAACTTATTATAACTTCAATTTAACTATTATGTACGTATTTATATTTTAAATTATTAATATGGGCTTTAGCCACCGTTGTTTTTTATTCTATAGTTAATTGGGTACTTACGTATTAACGCCACCACAGCTACAACTTTATTTAAAAACAAAGTAGTCAATGGGATTTTGGTGGAAAATGAACAGTCTCTATTAATTTTAATAAATGGTTATTTATATTTATTTATTTTATAAATATAATTTAACCAAACTTAACCTACGCTCGCTTCGCTCGCTAACCTTGACTAATTAACACCGTAATTTTTTGAGTATTTATTTAATAAATTCAGTAATTATTGCAATTATTTATTATTTAAATAATCAAAATACTCCTGTTAATTAGCCAAGGTTAGCGAGCTAAGCGAGCGTAGAATAAGGTTGGTATATATTTATAAAATAAATAAATATAAATAACCATTTATTAAAATTAATAAAGAGACTGTTTTGATTCTACGTTAAACTCTATATTGGCCCATTTTCCACCGAAATCCGATTGACTACTTTGTTTTTAAATAAAGCTGTAGCTGCGGTAGCGTTAATACGTAAGTACCGTTAATTGTTTATTTTGTGCTCTGATCAAAGGTTTACAACAGTTTCATTTGATCTATCCAAGAAAATACCGGTACAGTTACATTTTGTATCCATGAAGTACTACTATACTAACCCATTTATATATTATATGTATAAATGGGTTAGTAAATATATTATATATATATGTTGGTGTCAGTATGTATAAATACAATACAAGCTAAATTTCAGTGGGCTTAGCATGCTAATATGCTAAGAAGGAAACAGAAGCTATGTCATTTGCTACATTCTTATTATGCCTGGCTTTAAATGTTAGAAAATATTTGATATTAGAAAACTCACATCAGAAATGAGTTTCTAACATCATGTCTGACATTTTCTGTAACATACATTTTTGTAATGTGTAGCCCCTGTTCTTTTCTTCATTGTTATAAATATATAATTGCATATTAGCTTGCTAAGCTCACAAAATGGAAGTTTATTCAGCCTTACATTACCTACAGGGAAGCTTCAGCTATATTTCAGGAGCTTTGTATGTTTTACAGCCAAGAAAGAATCAGACAGATATTGTAAGCTTAGGTATTGTAAAGACATTGCATTGGCAGATATTGTAAAGATAGACGATAGAGTTGCATAGAATGTTTCATTAAAAAATAGGTTACAATGTGGTTGATGCAAATGTGAAACGATATACACAACCTTCTGTTAGGACTCTTGAGGCCATATCCGTTAATCTAACAAAACCATCCATTGGTCCAAAAAGATTTATAAAACATTATCACTAACTGTAAAATACACATATTCCTGAAAGATGCTTCATGATTTAAATTTTAAACCATATTGTGCAACATCTTAACTAAACTAACAAACCCAGAAACATCTTAATTATTGCAACTGACTTCTCAAAAACATGTCGACGAACAGATTAACCCGATCCTTTATTGATATGGCATGGTTTCATTTATCTGGATCTGTTAATTTGTACAATACCAAGTACTGGATGACTGAAAATCCTCAATGGATATTTGAGCATCTACTTCATGATAGGAAAATTGATGCATTTTGCTGTTTCTGCTAATCATATAGGGGGGTCAATAATTTTTGATGGGACTGTCAGTACAGAAGTGTACCGTAAAATTTTTGAAAAAGTCTATGCTCTTCATATCTTGAAAAAAGTATGGCTTCTTCCAACAAGATGAGCAATACCATATAATAATACCATACGTTCATGCGGCTTTTGCAGAAGAAGGAACTCTAAAACACAGTGTGGTGTACTCTGTTTTAGTTGCAATATTTTTCTTAGGGGCGATTTGAAAGATACAGTATATAAATCAAATCTTTAGATTATCAATGAATTTAGGGCAAAAATTCAACAAGAAATTGATTACATTGGTGACAATATTTTGCATCAGGTGACTAAATATGATCACTCAAGCACAAAAGTACTATGCAGATTGATCACTTCGAACATGTTTTGTAAAAGTATGTTTTGCTAATTTAAACAAAATTTACATTTCACTTTTCAAAATTTACTTTTCATTTATTATTTATTAATAAAATGTTACACGTTACATTTGTGTTAATCTGTAGCGGTTTGGTGGTTTTAAGTTGCTCGCCAAGATATATCTACAATCAGAATTAATGAAATTTTTGATTAAAGTTTAGTGTTATTAGGTACGACAATATAAAGCAACAATTTTTCATAAAATTTTCTGTTTCAAAATGATTGTTAAAAAAGCTGTTGGGTAGAGCATTAACTGTTAATCCTCACTAAAGCATACTACCTTGTAAATATTAATTATTTTATTTATTTATTGTAAATATTATAATTAAAAATTTATTAAATACAAAATTCTTGTGGTTTTAGTGATTGTAGCTTGTTGACAGTCAAGTGATGTGTAGAGCCTCTAAAAATAGTGTTTATTACACTGATTTGAGTAAGATTATTTTTGGCAATGGCTAAGTATTGCATCACCAATTGGAATTTAAATTCCATTTTAGTATTTTTTTTCTAATTTTTATTATACTAATTAAATATTTTTTGTAAAACTCACAATGCTGAATTTGGTATAAAGTTAGTAAGGCCTTCTGTTTCCAGGACTATTGATAGGTTTAAGTAAGAGTAATTATTTTTTGTTTTTTTGTTTTTCAGGTAAGTCATTTATCATCATTTGGTGATGCAACAATAATGTGGTAAGCAATATTGAATTATTTATTTTATATTTTTTTGTACTGTTATTTTTTACATACCTTTTATTTTATTTACTTTTCTTTTAATTAGACATTTAAAAAGGAACAAAACAAAAGAGAAAAAATTTTATTTGTTTTATTATTTTAAATAAATTTTACAACAGCTCGAAAACAAAAGCCAGTAAAACACTTTTCATCAACCGTGCCCAACATTTCATTTATGTATTATTAAGTCACTTCTGCTGGCCAATTACAAAATTACATTTATAAGATAAGGACTACTGAACAGTATCACGTATGTAGTACATATGTATATCAAATGATATTGTTAATATTTTGACAGTTATTCGGTACAGTTTCGTGCATTAGCTTACTGTATTCCAGAAAACCAGAAACATAAATTATATCAACGAAAGAGATTTGTCATGAAAATAGTGATGATGATGGCAATGTTGATGGTTAAATACAAGATTTATTTCCTTTGTCTTTTGGATCTTGTCAAACCAGGTGAATGGACTCCTCGATGATTCAATTTGTTCCTTGGATAATTGTTACCACATTTTCAGAGACGATATAGGTTAAGCAACATTTAGTATTAGATTTTAACCACCTCCCTAAGTTAGTGATATTTTGGGAAATATTCTTAAAATTAACTCGATTAAAGTTCTAAAATCTGTCAAAATCTGGTCTGAAATTAAACGTTCTGTTAATATTCATCAATTATCAGGTAGGAACACTCTTAATATCACAAATATAGATCATGCTCATGCGTACATGCGAATATGATTAAGGTAAATAAAATTTTATTTGATTATATCTAAACCACATATATTAACGTTTAAACCTACTGATCTTTTCCCATTACATTCTGATGACAAAGAGAGGTGAGGCAGGTAACTCAATACAATACTTCGGCTTACCTTATAATGTTTCTGAGCCATTTTTAATAAATTACCAAACGATTTGAAAAATCTTACCACCAATTTATTTAAAATACAATTAAAAGATTTTCTTTAATGGGAGCAATATTTATAGATAAATTTTTAAATAATACAAGTTGAAAGAAATTTTGCATCCCTTTTAATTTGTATGTAAATTTGTGCTCAAAATCATTTTCATTAATGTCTTTTGAATTGTAATTTTTTATGATTAGTGTATTTACCTTTTCATATGTTATAATGTGAACTTGAAAATGATATCTATTGATTTTTTTTTTCAAAGCAATCTGCTAGGGTTCACGCCAAATGATTTCAGTTTTTCTTATTATTCTTTTACATATTTCCTTCATTTTTCAGAATACACCCAATTTTCTTCTACTGTCCATGTTGTTTGGAGCTCCTCCTTCCTGCCTTAGTGAAGTCCTACTATTTCATCTTTATGTTTTGAAGTCCCTATTTCATCTCCTTTGTGTATCTTGTTTGGTTTTTTAATTCCCGAAGTTTTTCGAAAAGTTATTTAGTCATTTTGAGTTCATTCGGATCATGCATCCGACGAATTAAATTTTTTTCTAGTTGCAGTTTACAAATCTTGAATTTTATAAATTCCGTTATTTCATTTTAGTGTGTACTCTTATTTGCTTTTTCTCTGGAATTATATTTAAATAATTTACGATTTTATATTTATAATTAATTTATCTTATAATGACTTGATATATATATATAATGTATTATTTATTATATATCGACCAGACTAAAATGCCTATTTATTACACGACTGCGCAAAAACAAGTATAATGTATTAAGGGTGTATGTATGCATGTTTGTTCCATCGTAGCAGCTCAATGGTTGAACCGATTTAGATGTATGTATATACAAGTCATCCGCATGCTCTTTAATTATCCTGTATTAGTAATAAAATATTATCGTATATTAAATAGAAATTTTTTTTTGTTTTGGCAGTCGTGTTTTTAATTTTTATTATTATTTTATCTCTTATCCATATATTCAACTACATCTCGGAAAACAATACAAGAGATAATTTCATTCTTCATAAAAAATTGAACTTCTGTTTCGGATAAACACATCGTTTTCAAAAAAACCATATGGTGTAATGCTGTTTTTTTTTCTCGAGTGAATGTAACAAAAAAGGTAAAAAATTTAATAGATCCTTTTGCTTTAAAATACTAATATTAAGATAACGGTGATACTTAGATGTAGAAATGTAAATGACAATAATAGAAAAATACATACTTTACTTTAAAAAAAATTGCAAAAAATTAAATAAATAAAATAAAGTACCGTAAAATAAAAATGATAAAAAAAAGAAAAAAATAATGGATTTTTATACTTAAGCAAGATGCCTGATTAAAGGATTACTTTGATGAAGTAAATTAAGATGTAGAAATGTAAAATGTAAATACTTAGATGTAGAAATGTAAATGACAATAATTGAAAAATACATACTTTACTTAAAAAAAGATTTGATGTGGACACTACATAACTTTCTTGTACGTCTAAATTACATATATCAGTGGTTCCCAAACTTTTCCGGGTCGCGGCGCCCTTTTTCAATTAAACATTTTTCCATGACGCCCTACCCTAAGTAAAAGTATGACTACTCGTAAGAAAATAAATAAATCTCGTGTATCTTCATTATTTTTTATTTTATTTACATTAAATTAATAATTTCTAAATGTCTTGGTTCAATTAGTTATGAAGCTTTTATAATATTTCGCGGCACCCCTGGGAAGAGGCCGCGGCTCCCCAGGGCGACGAGGCGCACAGTTTGGGAATCACTGACATATACACATTTTTACTCCCTTGTACGAAGTAAAGGAATTATTGTAATCGTGAAAAATTTTGGTTTTCAGATTTCAACGAAAATATCCATTTTGACCATCCCAGAATCCAATTTTATTAGTTTTGGAAAATATGAAATTGTTACTAGTTTCAAAATATGAAAAAATATCAGAAGTTATTAATGAAAGAAAATTTTATGTACTTTTCATTTTAAAAATATGTGTATATACAATTTAATATGCGTACAAGGAAGTCATATCGTGTCTTCATCAGAAATTTTTTAAATGAAAAGTACATAAAATTATATTTCGTTAATAACATCTGATATATTTTTTATTGTTATTATTGAATTATTATTTATTGTAAAATTTTTTTTGCAGAGGTAATAATTAATTATAAATTAATATATTTAAATTTTAAAAAAGTTAAAAAAAGGAGGAAGTCGGATTTGAACCAATGTGCCTTCTCCTTGTAAGATCCGAAAATTTCATTAATTAAAATTTTATTTGGATATAACTCTGGAAGCAATGAAACTACCTACCACTTTTCATCGCTTTTCATCGATATATCATATCGATGAAAAGCTCTCAATGAGGGCTTATTACTTTAGTTAATCCAAAATTCAAATTATTGGGGGATTTTGGGCTTTTTGAACACTTTTGGTCCAGTCGATTGCAATCAAAAGGCGACGTGCACAACTAGATGTTACAACAGTTTTAAATCCTAAATTTCAACATCTTACGGCTGATCGCTTTTGAGTTATGCGAATATATACGTACGTACTGACGTCATGCCGAAATTAGTCAAAATGGATTCAGGGATGGTCAAAATGGATATTTCAGTAGAAATTTGAAAACCGAAATTTTTCGCGATTAAAATACTTACTTTACTTCGTACAAGTAAGTAAATATCAAATAATTATGAAAATTCTATTACTAAAAATTAGAGACCTACGATAAAACGTACTTGTTTTTTAATGTTGATGAAAACTTGGTTTTCTATTCTAGATAGATAGAATATTCTATTCTATCGTGAGAAGTGTAAGTATACACTTTTCACGAATATATATTTTGAATATATAGAACATATATATTATTCCAATATAATAATATTATATATAATATATATATATTATGTTGTTATATATGGAATATATATATTTCAGAATGTATATTTTGATTGACTAGTCTAATATGGTGTTTTCTGTTGGTCAATGTATTTATTTCCATAGGATTGTTAAAAAATATGCGGTATTGTATTCGATTCAGTAATTCTCTTATTTGTATGAACGAATCAATAATGATATTTTTCAAAAGAGTTCCGTGTTGGAGAGGTGAAATGTCAATAGAATCAGTGATATATATATTCGTACTATCTATATAATTTTTTTTTTTAATTTTACTTGATAATTTGGTTTTCGTTATAATTTATCAGATGTACTGCATTTTGCTGTCTGGTTTTTCAGTTCATCTAAAAATATACTACGTAGACATTTTCAAGAATAACTTTTAAATACAATATCATACTTATTAATGAAATAAGGAGTGAAGTGGTTTTTCATTTCCTTTTTCACGCAGTAGAACAAGGTTGTTCGTCGAAATTGAGGTGATGTTCAGCTGCAAAAGTGATACTCTTATTCTGTTCATTATAGGATCTGATGTTACTGAGTAAAGTAAATTTCTAATGCCTCTTATATTTCAGGTGATTTAAATATGTCAAAACCGTACTTCACGGATATAGTTTCCTTTTTCTTTTTTTTTAACTTTCGGGTCTACCGGTAGGTATTGCTTCAGAGGATGAAATGAACGATTTGAAGCGTGTTTGAATATGTCATGCCTAACCGAGGTTCGAACTCGGGACCTCCGGATGAAAGGCCGAGACGCTACCACTCGCACCACAGAGTTTCCTACTGTGAACAATGTATTATATACAAATTTTCAATCAGCGCTAGCTAATATCATTGTAACGTACATGATTTCATGTTTTAGGGTATATACTTTGATATTTGTTTCAAGATATTTGGTATAATTCAGTAGAAATAATGTTACCTTCACTGAAATACATAATTTATCTGATAAATCAGGCAAAAGTAACACAATCTCACTTGTGACTTGGAATAGATAATTAATAATTATTTCTGGTGTACAGCTTCGACGCGGTAGAAATAAAAATTGAATTCGTTGAGATATATTGCTACAGAAGGATTATAAAGATAAAGTGAGTAATGAGAAAGTTCTGAGAAGAATACGGGAGGAAAAGTAATTATAGAATAGTTTAACAAAAGGAGATATTAATTAACTGGACAAATACTGACACATGATAGTATAATAAAATTAACAACGAAAGGCTACGTTGAAGCGAGGAGATCTCAAGGAAGACAGAGACTGACGTATTTACGATATGTTATGAAAGATACTGGCAGTGGAAGCTGTAAGGAATTAAAGAAAACGTCATTAAAAAGGACTACTTAGAAAGCTGCTGTCAAACAATCTTCGGACTGAGCGCTACTAAAGAAGATTATTAAAATAAATGATAAATCAGAATAAATGTATGTGTTTTAATATATGTAAATTCTTGCCTAGTTTAAAAGTCTATTTGTGCGCATACGTTCATATGCACAATTATTTGTCCTTATGTATGAAATTCATACATAAACTACGTTTACAAGAACACGCTTTGGAGATTTGCATTCCATAGTCAAATATCTACGTTATAGAAAGTTAAGCAGGCAATAAAACTAACGTTTAGCTCAATAATATATGCTTATTTAAGTTTTAATTCAGAGTTCTTTAGATGTATTACCGCTCGTATTAAATTTATAATAATTGGCTTTTATAAACCCTTATAAAGATTGCAAGTTGTGTGATAAAACCAACCGACGCAGTCGAACTAAAAACGCTATTGAGAGATGACTATTGAAAACAACTGAACTGAGTAATGAATTAAAAGAAAGCGGGAGAGGGACAAAGAGAAAGAAAATCAGGCTAATAAAATGTTGTGCTAAGAATAGCGGTGTGGGAGAACCCAATCGGCATGATGCTTCTAGTGAGTAATTCCAGTAATAGGGCTATAAACAAGTGTCCGCGTATTTATGGAATTGCAGATTAATCCTGAAGCAAAATAAAAAGTATAATAAAACGATGAATGACTTTGTATCACGTGCGCAGGAACCTTACGGGAAACAATCATATTGCATAACTTTTTTTGCGCACATTTTTCACTGAATTTGATGTTTTTGTATTCCCATTTATGAAGTAAAGGAAGTATTGTAATCGCGAAAAAATTTCGGTTTTCATATTTCAACGGAAATATCCATTTTGATCATCCCTGAATCCATTTTGAATAGTTTAGGCGTGACGTCGGTACATATAAACGATTAACCGTAGGATATTGAAATTTTGGATTTAGGACTGTTTTAAAATTTAGTTGTAGTGTACAACTAAAAAGGTAGGTACTACCCTTTTGATTGGAATCGACTGAATCAAAAGTGTCCACAAAAGCCCAAAATCCAAAAACAAATTTGATTTTGAACTTTTTCTTAACTCCAGTAATAAGCCCTCATTGTGAGCTTTGTAACGATGTATCATAAGTGGTACTTATTTTCATTGGTTCCGGAATTGTAGCCAAATATTTATTTTACAATAAATAATAATTCAATAATAACAAAAAAATACATGAAAATAACCACAAGTTATTTATGAAATAAAATTTTATGTACTTTTCGTTTTAAAAAAATGTGTTTATGTAATTTAATAGCCGTACAAGAAAGTCTTGTTGTGTATCCACATCAATTTTTTGTTTGAAATATATATACATATATATATATATATATATTCATCGGTAAACAAAACATGAAGATATATGCTCAGATAAGATTCTGCTCATATATGCTCATTGCGTAAGTTTTTGACGCTATCTCAAATGAATGCTGCTTCATCGGTAAACAAAACATTTATTTATCTTTTTTTACTTTCCCGCCGAATTTAGATATAATAGCTATATTAAAGGGAAAATTGTGGCGCAAAAATGATCCATTAGGTTTTGTTTGTAAATCTTTACGTTTTTGGGTCCAACTAGTCAAACTAGACAAAAAACCTACGTATGTATGCACGCATGAGTATGCATGTACGTGTATGTGTGTCGAACTGCTTTGACCTTTTATCTGAGACTTGATATATCCGATTTTATTCAAATTTGGTACAGATATTTCTATATATGTGTGCATTGAGATAATATTAACTTTTTTCCCAAATTCGTTAACGGGGTGAAAAGAAACCCAATTTCAATTTTCTTCAGAAGAATTTTAGAGAAAACTTTTTAAAGCAAATTTGTTACTTGCAATGATATATAAATAATCCAAACAAATAAAAAAAAAAAATCAACTTCCACTTCATAAAATTGGAATATATGTTCGGTTTAAATATTTTTCAAAAAATATTTAGTCGTTAATACTTCATATGTTAATCCCACCAGGGGCTGGTTTAGTTATTAACTCGTCACAAATTACTTATTTAACTGGTGATTTTTAAAGTCGAAGGTTCTGAAGTTCGAGTCCTAGTAAAAGCTAGTTGTTTTTATACGGATTTGAATACTATGTAGTGGATACCGATGTACTTTGTGGTGTTTTTTTAACCTCCGGATCCACAGTTAGGTATTGCTTCAGAGGATGAGATAAATGATTTGTAGCGTGTGTGAAAATGCCATGTCTGACCGGGATTCGAACCCGGGACCTCCGGGTGAAAGGCCGAGATGCTACCACTCGCGCCACGGAGGCCGGCTGTACTTTGTTGTTGGGGTTCAATTAACCACACGTCTCAGGAATATCGGCCTGAGTCTGTACAAGAACACACCTCATTTACATGTCATACTACGAGTATCATCCTCATTCCACTCGGCCGTGTAAAGTTCCATCCCACTGGAACAGTTTGCAAGGAATAAGCGAGAGCTATCAAAAAATGTTTACAATTTTTTTTTTTGTATCATAAACCCCGTATCTAAAATGCAGAAAAGGATTTTAGCCTTTATTGAAGTGGGAAATTAGATTTAGAGAAACCCTTTTTTAAGCAAATTTGTTAAGGTTAACCCTATACATGAATATTTTTAGAAAAAGTTACTTAAAAAAATGTTCCTTACTTCTAATTTTTTTGTTTTAATTTTGTATACGTAGAGTTTCTCAAAAAATTTCTTTGTTTTATTTTATTCTGTGAATCTTTTAATTTAGTTGATTTGTATTATTTTCGGTTAGATATTTGATTTTTTTTTATCTTTCTTTCTTTTATTTTAGGTGAAACTAAATGCCAGAATTTTTTTTTGAATTGCCTTTTTTAAGTAATATGGATTAATCTATTGGTTCTCGTATATTCTGGAAAATACTAGTTATCAAGGGCATCTTTGTCGAATTGCTGGTCCTAGGAAAGAATGTTCTTTGTTCGTATAGATCGATCTATATTTTCTTATATTCTTTGTTCATTCAGTTCAGGAAGTGTTGTTAATTAAAAAAATCAATTACTGAAAGGCATTTTATGGAGCTAAATGTCCTTAGAAAATAATTAATCCAGCCTAATCTCAGCTGTATTATCCAGTAGGAGTTCAGTTCAACCAGTTTCACAGCTAATTAAGTTCATTATTTTTGGATATATAACTTTTAAATTCTTAATGAAAATATACATCTCTGGAAATGGATGAGGATTTTCTTTAAAAAAACATGAACACAGTCTGAAATGACCGATTAATTTTGGAGGTAAAGCAATATTTAAGCTACTTTACCGGAAAAAGTGCTATTCTCATTCCTGGTAAAGATATATAATTTCCCCAGGGAACTCCCTACTGTCTGGAAAGGGCTTGAAGTATTCCTGTGGTCGGGGTTGTTTATACCGTTTCGTTATCCATCTGTGGGGCGATTATACCTTTCGTGTGTTTCTTTGATATTTCCTTTTTTATAACAAAGGTCTCACTGAATCAATATTTAGGAATGAGGATTCTTTTACTTACACTTGGTTTTTTGTGGTTTGATGAGAGCGGGTCTGCATGGATGAAGCTAACCAATAATTGTAAAAGAAGTCCTACCTAAAGCTAATATACTTACGGATGTAAAACCAAGCCTATAAATGCTTCATTATATACGTTATAAGAATATCGAACTATCGAATTTCCATATAGGATTCTTATTTTTAAATCTCTATGCAATCTTGACAAAATTTTAGATGATTAATATGGGTTAATTTTAAACGATGATATCGGAACCGATTTGGGTGTGTTTTTTTATAGCAATAACAAGCAAGTTAGAAATAAAGTATTATCGATGTTTTTACCCAATTTTTCTATTTGTTTCCAATAACAAAAAAAAACCATACATTAATACAAATCAATCCGTTGAAAATTACTCTAAACCGTTCCTCATTAAAAAAAGAAGAGAAAAGTAAAATAATAATTTATAAAAGTACGTTTGCTGTTTGTTAGTATCTATATTTAGTAGTTTTTTTTTATGCCTTTATCTACTGCCACAAGTACAATAATTAATGTTTGTACGGCTGGATAGAAGGGTGCAACTTTTGTGGATATTGACATTAAATGTTAACTACTTAATAATAACGAATTAATCAAATTGACGATTTCTTTTCTTTTCGCAAGTTTATACGATCTAAACTTGTTTTAAAATGGTTATCATTTTATGCATCTTAAAGAAAAAAATTGTTACCTTTTAGAGGTTGTTCAGTTAATCTTAACTCTTAAGTATATTTACCATGACAGGTTTTAATATAATGTTTTTAACTGTTAAACTAAACGATCATACATTGTTTGAGTGGTTAGCTGTCAATGAATTTGTGGAGGTCAGAATACTTAGCTTCTAGCGAAATGTGATAACGCCCTCGTTGCTTCGCTTTATGTAGGCCGCCCGATACATGGGTATGATTTGCATAAAATATAACTTTTAATAGAAAGAAATGAACTACATATCAAAATAATATTACTACTAGTAATAAAATATTAATTTTTTTTTTTCTAATTTAGTCGACGCTAACTTATTTTTTGTTTAGTTATATTAAATTGATTTTACGCAATTTAATTTTACTCTTGAGACTTTCTTAGTTTTTTTTTTTTTTTTATGTAAAGAAATATTATTGATTGGAGGGGTAACGCTATTCTTACTGGTTTGTTTCAACAGAAGAAAATAAAATTTATTTAAATCTTTTTTAAATTACTTTTTTATTTATTTGATCCTATGAACAACTTATATTTAGAACAATGAAAGAAAAAAACTTAATTACTAATAAAGGAAAATGGCAAATAGTGTATATAAAACATCATGAAACTCGTATAATTTTTCGCTGCTAAAGTTTTCTCCAGATATATCGATAAAAGAGTAAGTCTTCTTTCAATTGGAGTCATGGTCAAAGGTATATACTTCATCTGAAAATCTAAATTTCGGTCTTAAAAAACTAAGCTATTCTTGGCATGGTTACGTTTCTAAAAGAAAGAAATCTTTTGATTAGTAATGTTTTATTAATTATTTCACCTAGGATAAAAATTTCCACAATCACAGAGGACAAATACTATTTGCCTAGGAGAATTACCTTTAATTGATGATGTTTTATCTCTTCTGCGTTTTCTCGTTGGGTAAATCGTTCATTCTAGACCCTGTTTACGTATTCTTAAATTTCCTTCATTTGAATTTTTCGGTTTAGCTTAGAACCCAGTAAATCAAATTAAAGGATATTGTAATCTGTGTGTCCGTATATGTGATCTGAAAACAGGTAAGGTGCTTGTAATTTTTCCATTAGATATTTAAAGAGTTACAGTTATTTCCATAATACATCACATGACTTCTTTGTACGAATATTAAATTACATATATTTTTTTATATATTTATATTTTTTATTACATTTCATAAAATATACATATTATTAAAATCACAGATTAATAATTATTATTAAATCAATATATTTAAATTAAAAAAAAAAGAAAAAAGAAGGAAGTGAAGTCGGATTCTCGCCGACTTTCATTAATGAACAAAATGAATTTAACCGGGGGCAAAATGAATCTGCAATTTGAATTACGATGAATTTGTAATAATTTCTACTGTTAAATTCTAAAAAAGTCAGCAAAAATTTAATTAAAATATCCAGTTAAAGGTAGGTACTTAATATTGATTATAGTCATGTTACATTTGAACTAGACCGGTAGTTCCCAAACTTTTCCGAGTCGCGGCGCCCTTTTACAATTAAAATTTTACCATGGCGCCCCACTCTAAGTAAAAGTATGACTACTCCTAAGTAAGACACAAAAATAAATAAAACTCGTGTACCTTCATTATGGTTTACTTTATTAACATTAAATTGATAATTATAAATGTCTTTGTTCTGTTAATTATGAAGCTTTTACAATATTTCGCGGTCCTCTGTGAAGAGGCCGCGGCTTCCCGAGGCGCCGCGGCGTACAGTTTGGGAATCACTAAACTAGACAAAAGTGGGAAATTTTAGTTTGGTTTATATCTTTTATAAGCTAATTTGATCTTGAAATTAAAAATATAAAATTGTTGTACTTCAAATTATATTTTTGTAAACAATTTCTTTCTCCTCTAAATCAACTTTTAACTCCAGAACTACTGGACCGATTTTAACCAAACTACATAGTAAAGCTATATAGTCTACATACTAAAGCTACAGTAACTTCGTTACTATAGCAACGTGGCATATCCTCTACTATATTGGTTATTTTTATTGTGCCGTAGTAACAAAAGTAATGTCTTGTTTGTTGCTGTAGTAACATATATAAAATTTGAATTAATCTATTGGTTGTTGGTATAGGAAACACGCAACTTAGTCTTTTCTTTATTTAATATTATCAGATCACTAAATTACTCTCAATTTAATATGGTCATGTGTCATGAAATATTAAACGTTTTAAGAAAACTGAATCGAATTGAAGTAGAGTAATAGTACGGATAGCGTTGCATTGAAAATCCATTACCTCTCGGTGCAAAAATAAACTTGAAAACAGAAACATAGTACTGGTATAAATTACTATTTTTTTTTAATAATTGTTGAAATATTTTACTGAATTAAATAAAGGCTATTAAAATACAACTAATAGAAGAATTAAAATCCACTCTTAATAACTTACATGTTCTTTAACATTGAAAAGAAGAGATCAGGCAATGTATAGGACAGAACATAGAGAAGTAGCGATAAGCTAGAATTAGCATATCATCTCTTATAACTACAACTACAATTAACACGATCGTGTTCATCAGATCACTGATTTGACACGTTACATTTACAACATACTATTTTATATTATATGCTAATTATGTGCTAACTTGAAATAACGCCAACCTTTAGATTTAAAATTCTAAAAATAATTTTTTTTCTTTTTAGTAGTTTAATAAGTAAGTGATGTTTTAGATATTCTTAATCAAATCGACTACATATTTCTACAACTCATTAAAGTAATTATTTTATAATCTATTCAAATTCAAAAACCATTAATCTAATACGTTACTAAATTACTAGGTTTATTTTTTATTTTTTAATTCTTATAAGATATAATCTTAATTATTTTCAATAGATCAGAAACCTTTTTTAGTTATATTGTAAAGAATATTATGTTATTTATGAATACAAATTAATTATATTTCTTCATGAAGTATATTTTTTAAATTAAAATTCATGATAACATTTCTAGAATTTTAATAACTATTTAATTTTGTATTTATGATCTAAATAATTACCTTTATAATCCAATTAATTTCGTTTAACCATTCGAAATTTATGATATTGTCTGAATAAAATTATGCTTTTAATGGAGGAATTAACATTATTTGTAATAATTTGCTGGAAACAGCAATTCATATAGGATAGATCAATTAATTATTTTAATCTAAGCGTAATTAAATATCAAATCACAATCAAAGTAAAATTTTATTGTTGTTGTTGATATTTTATGATACAGTGAAAAAAACTATAATGAGACTATAAAAAGGTTGTTATATTTTCCTGGTATTAGTTATTTATATAGTATTACTAGCCGGTCAGGATTGACTTAGCTCACCCAACCGTCTAGCCAGGGGGAAGTCCCCTGGACCCCTGACGCGTTCGTTATCTTCATATATATATAAATATATATTCAAAATTTGTTTATGATAGTAAATAGTGGACAGTAATGAAAAAAGGGAGGGGGTGAATTATGATTAAATTCTATTGTATTATTATTAATAAAAGTTAAAAAAAAAACAAAAGTTTTATTTTTAATTCAAAAAATTTGAAGTGGACGCCACATGACTTCGTTCTACGTCTATTATATTACATTTACACATTTTTTGTTACATTTCATTTAAACTTATTTCATGTGAAAGTGAGATACGATCCTCCAATTCTTTAATAAAGTGGACAGTTACATAATTGCATAGTGATGGATACACGTTGCATCACATTTTTTGTGGTGTTCGTATCAGCATTTTATATTAATTTTGTTTCAGATCGCTCAAATAGTTTATGTAGTGTAAGTGAGAACGTATCGGATACGTAACCATGCACACATCCGTTCGAATCCGACTTCATATAAATATATTTTTTTAAACTTCTATTTTAATTTAAATATATTGATTTATTAATAATTATTAACGTCTGTAAAACTTTTTGAATTAAAATGAAAAGGAAAATATTATTTCACTAATAACTTGTGATTTTTTCATATTTTTTTCAATCGGAGGTTAATTTGTTAATAAATAAATATATTTAAATTTAAGAATTTTTTTATTAACTCTAATAAACTGATTATTTATCTAAATTATAATTTTAGAATTTACAGTTACTACTATTTTTACTTAATATTATAGCTTAGTATATTATTGTTAGACCACTAGATAAATTATTGTCTCTCGGGAACAAACTGAAAAAATTTCAGGATATATTGTGCAAGTGAAAATAAAGACAATTTTACAAAAACATGGTTCCGGAAATAGGAAAACTAAACGAAATAATGTTTGAAGTTAAAAAATGAAAAAAATTCTATAAAAAAAAAATAAAAAATTTGATGTGAACATGACTTCCTTGTACACCTATTAAAGTTTTTTAAAAGTACATAACATTTTATTTCATTAATAACTTCTGATTTTTTTCATTTTTTTTTTTGTTGTTATTAATGAATTATTTATCGTAATTTTTTGTAATCAGAGGTTAATAATTATAAAAAAAATCAATATATTTAAATTAAAAAAAAGGAGATGAATTCTGATTCGAACCAATCTGTCTTGTAAGATCCAAATATTTTATTAATTAAAATGTTATTTGCCGATGACTATGAAACCAATCAAAATAAGTATCACTTATGACGTATTGTTGCAAAGCTCTCAATAAGGGCTTAATACTGCACTTAAGAAAAAGTCCAAAATCCAAATGTTTTTGAATTTTGGGCTTTTTGGGGCACTTTTTATTGTCGATTGCAATCAAAAAGGAAGGTGAACAACTACATGTTACAACAGTCCCAAATCCAAAATTTAAACGTACTACGGCTAATCGTTTTTGAGTTATGCGACATACATACGTACAGATGTCACGCCGAACTAGTCAAAATTGATTCAGGGATGATCAGAATGGTTATTCCCGTTGCAATCTGAAAACCGAAATGATCAGTCAAATGATCTTTGTTTTAAAAATATAAAATGAGATTAGAGAGACCTAGAAATCCAAGATCAGGAAATGAAAGATAGAAAACTTATAAGATATTTACACAGTTAAGTTTGAAACGGCCAGAAGAGAATAGAATATGTACAAGACTACACTTCATTTACACTCATACATATCATCCTCATTCATCCTCTGAAGAATTATCTAAACGGTAGTTACCAGCGGCTAAACAGTAAAGAAAGAAAAAGAAGAGAATAGAATAAAAGCAGACTGAAATGGTCCGATGAGAAAAATACCAAAATTATCTAGAAAGATAGTTTATCTTTATTTTTAGTTATTGAACGTCTCGAAAATCTTTCCCTTTGTTTCATGAAACACTCTGTATATAAGACAGTAATGAAAATATCTCGATAATTGTTATAAATTAGGATAAAAACCCTTTTATAAAATTTAATTAATATATAATTTTTTAAGCATATTTATTACAAATTAAACGTATACAATTAAAACAAAACGATAATAAATTCAAAAAAATTGTAATTAAAAAGATTTTTATCTGATTTATGTACATATATATATAGTGGTTGAAATATATAAAGCTTTATTAGTAGTAACTTAATTTACTTTTAAATACTTTAATTTTCATAAAATTATTAACATTAATTAATAATACATAAGTTATTATAGACTTATATTAATTGAGATATAAATTAGTTTTAAACGTATTGTAATTAAATCTTCCATTAATTATTCATTTTATTACTATCCATGTATTGTTTTCGCTTTTATTTATAATATATATATATATATATATATATATTTTCTTTCCATTAATGGGCGATTTAAAACGACTATATTAACGCGGTGTTTTATAAAGGAATTGATTCGAGAGTTTAGTTTAGTTGCTTGTAAAATTATCCTGTCAGATTAAAGGGTACCTGCTAATACATATATGTATATCTTATATTATGGAACTAGCTGAATACTTTATGTAATATGTTGAATACTTGTTTTAAAAAAGCAGTAGATTAATATAAAATTAAACTATTATTTTTTATTTTATTATAAATCTAGATTAATTTTTTTTTATTCACTCTAAAGTATGTATTACAAGTTAAATTTTTTAACCACACGTAATTGTATCTAGCATTATAAAAGTTCATTTATTTAATCACGATTTTATCCATGAAAGTTTTATTATTATTTTTTTAAATTCTGTTTTATTTTTTACCTTAACACTGTTTATTCGAAAAAACAACATATATTCATATAATTATAAAAAATGAAGCTTCTATAATAAAATTTATGAGTAGCTGATTACGGGTTTGCAACATAAAATAAGAAAATTTCTTTTGGGATTTGCTCTAGTTATGGTTAAACACATCATTACGTGAAAAAGATTAGATTTTAAAACTAACCTCTATTAAAAAAAAAAAAAAATGTTTTAATGTTTCTCTTAACACTTTTCAATATTCATTATTACATTGGTTATTTATTAAAAAAAATATATTGGTTTAATGAAATATTTTGCTGAAATATTGAACATGTAATTTGGTCATTTTATAATTTTTTAGAAATGTAAATTAACATATTTATTCTGAAAGACCCCTTTGCAAAGAAGATTGTGAAATTTTTTATGTGTTTCTTTTTTTTAATTCAGAAGGGGGGTTAAACGTTTTGTAGCAAATATAAATTTTTATTTATTTTTTCCCTTAAGTTCTTTGTGAGTTCGATATTAACAAAAAAATCTGATCTGGACACCGCATGACTTTCTTGTACGCCTATTAAATTACATACACACATTTTTTGCTGCTCTTAGTTTAATCCTATTTCATTTGAAAATGAGATACGATTCTTCAATTTTTTAATAAAGTTGACAGTTATACAGTTGCATTGTAGTAAACACA
The DNA here is from genome assembly GCF_047948215.1 of Lycorma delicatula. Lineage (NCBI taxonomy): Eukaryota > Metazoa > Arthropoda > Insecta > Hemiptera > Fulgoridae > Lycorma > Lycorma delicatula. Next base: position 45,592,479 of record NC_134464.1, read on the forward strand.
ACATTGCATCACATTTTTTTTTTGTGGTGTCCTATCAGCAGTTTAGATTAACAACATGAAGATTACTTGAGTCTTTGTTGACTCAGCTGATCTTCATAAAATTTTTACACGCAAAACTTAAGATAACTACTACAGTATATCTAAATTTTAATGAAATCGATCTATTAGTTTTACAGATTTTTGAGCCACAAAATGTTATGCATAGTCCTGTATCCTACCCTACTAAAGGGCATTAGTATATATATATATATATGTGTGTGTGTGTGTGGATGTGTGTGCGCGCGCGCGTGTGTCCGTCCTCCTAAGCTTAGCACCGGAATGTAGAGATCACTAGCGGAAATTCCCGATTCTTTAGTATTAATTTCTAAAGTTACATTTCTAATTTAATCTTCCTTATATCAATTTTCATCATTAAAAAAAAAATGTTTTTTTACACAAGAGTTAATCAATTTTGGACACCTAATAAACTCATTCCGAGATGTCGCCCGGAGGGCCTCGCTGCGGAGGGCGTGCCTACGGCACGCCTCTGCAGCTAATATATTTATAAATAAATATGGAAACCTCAATTTAAATAAATGGCATTTTCGTAATCCTTATACCTCACTCAAAACGTGAAAATAATTCATTTTCATCCCCTTCCCCATTCTTACCTTGCAACTGAAAATAATACCATAATTTTCTTGGAAAAGTGTGTAAATAGAATTTTTATGATCGACCAAGAAAATGATCTATTTGTCTCTTTTTTTTATTGTTTATAGAAATTTTTAAAAACTGATGTAAATATGGAGCCCAACTGTTTTTAATAATGTAAAAGTGGTTTGGAGTGTAAAAAAAGTTTTTAAATTATTAATATTATTTCAGTAATACATTGTCTTTAGTTCCATCTATATAAGCCATTTTTTCTTCTTTAATATTAGTATCTTCACGTTCAGGAATAAAAATATACTCGCGCGCACAAAATGTATCTGCATCTTATTTTAATTATTAAAATTAATTATTTTCTTGATATAGAATTATCTGTATATTTTCATTTATCAATAATAAATTTACATTATTTAAACATAAATCAAAACATGCAATTTAGAGAAGTATAAGTAATTAATTATGTAAAATGATCTGTATTCAAAGTAAAATCAACATTTTACAATATATACATAGCAAAAAATATATATTGACATGTGAATTTGAATATATATATGTCATAAACTTGTATCTCTGGATAGGTTAATATTTTTAAACGAGTAGCTTTGTTTTTATTATAAAGTATTATTGTAAATACAGGATGTCTAACTTAGACTGACACCTAACGTAAAAACTATGCCAACGTCATTTTTTCTCAGAGAGTATCGCAGCGTTTTAACAGGATAACATAACTTAAGTACATTTATAAACTACGCACCTTCTTTGTTTTTCTACTGAAACTGCTACCGGCTGAAAAAAGTTAGTTGAACGGCGGCATGAATTATGTATTAAACAAACGTCTATATGCCAAATAAAGTAACATGTTATGCAAATGGTAGATGCTAGGGTAAATAGTAACAACATACCTTTACAAAACTATTTACGTCACAGAAACATACACATAAACACAAACGCGCGCATGCGTACAGTTATGTACGCATATGGATGAACGTTATTTCGTAAAACGTTTATTTAATTTTCGATTTTTAGAAGTTGGCTCCAAATTAAGGAAAAAGTTGCCAACAAATTATTAATCCGGTTTTTCGAAAGTGACACTGTTTGGTGTAATAACTTTTATATAAATATGGAATTTAATATATTATGGAATTTTGTAAGCTATTTTTTAAAATCATATATAATAAATTATTAACCGTTAATTTCGGGTAGATTTAAAAAAATCGAAATTAAAGAAGTGAAAAATTATAGTGTTTATGAGAGAATTTTTTTCCCGAACAGATTTGCATAGGATCACGAAAGTATTATTTCAGTTCCTTCTGTTCTAATTTTCCCTCTTTTCCTCCAGAATTCTTTTATTCTTTCACTACGCTGTGTTTTTCGTTCTTTTGACCAGCACGTGCGCTCTCTTTTCTCTTTTGTACTCACAAAAAACCACTATTCTGGGAAATTTTTTGTACGATGTATTATTTTTATTTTTGCTTTATTTATTAGGTATTTCTTTACTCTTTTTATGTATCGAGTGCAAAGTTTTATATTTCCAAAATTTATAAAAAAGCTTTTTGTTCAATCTATCTGAATTCATTCGAATCATATGTCCCATAAAATTTAGTTTCATTTTTCGGATTGTTGTTTCTAAACCATTAAAAATTTTAACTTTTTCGTTATTTTTTTCTTTAATTTTGTAAATTTACGTTCGTAGCTGGTACGAATACTAACCTGTTTCCCAAAGATCGCGGAAAGTCACGCTAATTGTTTTGGAATCTTGAATCCTGCTATTTGGAAAACGTATCTCATAGTCTACTGCAGTAGGTGTAACATTACCATCACACACCCAAAATGAATACCATAGCAAGCGTATTCTTCCTTTGTAAATAAGTACGATGATACAAATATAAAAACTAATCAAGTTCAGATTAAAATTCACGGAAAACTTCGTTAACCGCACAATTCACCGTACCCGATATACAGGGTTATCATAAAAGAATGGTGCGGTTTTGAACATGGTTTAAATTAAAACAGAATTACTTACAGTATATGTTTTTTATTTTTCAAATTTGTCGTCTCAAACATTTTTTTACATAATTAATAAATTTCAATACCTGCGCCCTTAGTCGCTCGACAAATGTCCAAACGATACTCAACTTCTCTCCAAACATTAGTTAACATTTCTTCGTTAATGGTTGTCATTGCTTCATTAATCCTGTTTTTTAAGTGGTTTAGGTCGCGAATTTTTTGTGTATAAACAACGCTTTTGATGACCCCCACCAGAAAAAATCGCAAGGTGTCAGGTTTGGACTCCTTGGAGGCCAAAGTATGGGTCCTTGCTGGCCTATCCACCGATCTCCAAATATTTCGTTCAAAGCGTCCGTGACCAATGCATTGAAGTGCGGGGGAGCACCATCTTGTTGGAAATGAAGTTGATGAATGTTTTCGAGTTCATCCGGCTGAGGAAAGCAATAATCGGTTAACACGTCAAGATACACAACTCCATTAATTGTTTTTTCAGCAAAGAAGAAAGGCCCTATTACACGATTTTTCATCACACCACACCAAACATTAACTTTAGGCGAATCGCGTTGTTTCTCAATAATTGCGTGTGGGTTTTCAGAGCCCCATATTCGTGAATTGTGTCTGTTAACACATCCATTCACATGGAATGTAGCTTCGTCTGTAAAAATTATATCATCTAAAAATGATTCGTTTTCACTTATTCTGTCCGACATTTCAACAGCGAAATTGTAACGTTTTACACCATCATCGGGGTTCAATTCTTGCAGTATCTGGATTTTATAAGCGTGTAATTTCAGTTTTTTATGTAAAACTTTGTGAACTGTTGATTTTGGAATACCTAATTCCACGCTTCTACGGGAGATTGACTTCCCAGGACTTCTAATTGCCGATTGTCTAATTAGTTCAACCGTTTCGTCTGGTACACTTGGTCTGCAGGTTGATTTCTGTTTCTTAACCGATCCGGTTTCTTCGAATTGTTTGAACCAACGTGTTATGTTATTTTTGTGTGGTGGATCTCTTCCGAATTCACGTCGAAACGCACATTGAACTGAAATTACGGATTTTAATTCGACGGCCATCAATAAAACACACTTTGTTTTGTCTTTATCCGAGAACATAGTAACTCGCTAAACTCACCGCAACAACAATACAAGAACTGACATTGTAGTTACAACTGCTGATAAACAAACTTTTGGGTTGGAGGCTTTCTGGGATACCAATATAACATCTAGAAATTTCCCTACAATCTTCCTATGAATTACTGAAACTGCACCATTCTTTTATGATAACCCTGTACTTAATGGATCCTACAGAATGATGTAAACATTAATACCGTATTGATTATTGTTGATCAGCTGTTGTTACTTTATTGCGAACTTTAAAATAGCAATTTTTAAAATATTTTATTGTATTTCTGCCATTAATAAAGAAATTACTAAGTAATTTTTATTTTACAAATGTATAATTTCCTTTTTTTGTTAATTTTTTAACAGCAATCTTTAACAGTAAATTTCGTTTTTACAAAATTTTCACATCACCAAAAAAGAATTTGGTTTTGTTTCACATTAAGTAAGTACTTTCTGACGTATGTAATAATGTACTGTTTCAAGGCAAAATTAAAATTTTTGTAAATTTTATTTGTTTTATTCAGCTTATCTTAAATTTTCTACAAGTTTTGTTTAAAAATTTTATGGATTTTTTACCTATAACAGAGTTATTGTATGTCTAACATAAAATATCTGATTTGAACACCAGATGACTTCCTTGTACGCCTCTTAAATTACATATTCACATTTTTTGCTACATTTAATTTAAACTTATTTATTTGAAAGTGAGATAAGATCCTCCAATTTTTTAATAAAGCAGACAGTTACACAATTGCTAAAATATTAGGTTAGAGTAAAATTTCCTTTATCTCTCTTTAAATAAATGTAAGTGTTATATCTATCTAATACTATGTTTGTTAAATTATTATTATGTAATCATCACCAAATGGAATACAAAACGAAACAGGAGAAAGTTACTAAAGTATTTAGCGATATTTATTATCAAATAGACTGAAACAAAAATGCATAATAAAAATAATACGATTCTAAATTATAATTTTCAATTAATATTAAAAAATCAGATGTTTCACCAAAAATCTGATGTGGACACCACATGACTTCCTTGTACGGCTATTAAATTACATATACACTTTTAAAAGTACATCAAATTTTATTTCACTAACAACTTATGATTTTTTTTTTCAAAATTGTGCTTTTTTTATTGCTATCATTGAATTATTATTTATTGTAATTTTTTTTTACAATTAGAGGTTAATTATTAATAAATCGATATATTCAAATTAAATAAAAAAGTCGGAAGTGAAGTCGGATTCGAACTGATGTGGCTTTCCCTTGCATGATCCAAATGTTTCATTAATTTTAGTTTTATTTGGCTATAACGCTGGAATTAATGAAAATAAGTACCACGTAGAAAAACTCTCAATGATAGCTTATTACTACAGTTAAGAAAACCCCCAAAATCCATATTTATTTTGGATTTTAGGCTTTTTTGGACACTTTTGGTCCGGTCGATTACAATAAAAATGCAAGGTACACAATCAGATGTTACAGCAGTCATAAATCCAAAAATTTCAACATCCTACGGCTAATCGTTTTTGAGTTATACGAGATACATATGTACGTACGTACAGACGTCACGCCGAAACTACTCAATATAAATTCAGGGATGGTCAAACTGGATATTTCCGTTGAAATCTGAAAACCGACATTTTTGGCGATCACAATACTTTACTTCTAAGTACTAAGTAAAAACATCGTTGTTTCCCTATTTATTGGATTTCACACCTGATTTCTCAAAACCTACTGCCGATACTGTTCTGTGACCTATTTTATTCGAGTTTTCAAGTCAGATATCATAAGAATCACAAATTATGATGCTTAATTAACGTCCTATAAATTTTAGTACGACCTCATTTCAGCGGGGTAGCTGGGAATCCGCATATTTTTTTTAATTGGATTCTTAGAAATATTTCTTCTGATTTCTTAAATAGTAGCTAAATGCCCAGGTTTATTATGGTCTGTATCTTTAACGGAATTTAAGCATCATTAAACCTGAGGGAAGTATATTATTACTATTTTATACTGCCGTAAAATAATAGCTGTAGGCTTCCCTACTGAAACAAAGGTTACTGAAAAAGGTGAAAAAACTAAATCAGTAAAAATAAGAAACCTCTTATAGCCAGATTTACTAGGAAAAATTTAAAGCTAAATAGTTCCTGGTTCTGTTGCCTTCTTGGTAGAACTGGAAATTCTATCAGGATGACAAGCTATCAGAAATGAAAGGGTTATTTATTTATCTCTATAAAAGTTCAGAAAGACTAGCTGCATAGCGTGTATAATTATTTTCAACGAAAGTAATTCTAACCATTAACATTTTTACGTCAGATGGATTACGTACGTCACGGTTGTAAAAAAAGACTTGAACTGTTAGTGTAAAACAGTAGTTTATTATGACACTATCTGAAAGAAACGGTGTATTTTATATATTCGATAAGGAAAAGTGAAAAAAACAAAAAAAAACTAGTGAAATTCTAATAAAAGAGTAATAAAAATTATGGTAATAATTGTTAAGAGGGACACGTGCATGGCTTCGCCGGGGTCGTTGAACACTTATTTCACAAAACGAAGGTATATTTTCTTTGTCAAACCTTCTTTAATTTTGTTTTTATATTACAATTAAATTATAATTAAAATATAGAATTGGTAATATTTTTTTTTTGTGAATTGGGCGTAATTGAAAAAAAATTGGTCAATTTTTTTCAAGTTGTTAGAATTTTATCGGAAAATTTATATGTATTTTATTGATTTTTATAATATATTTTATTATTATTACAATTTTATTTTGTGATTAGTATTTTTCTCCGATCATAGTTTGTTTATTTTTGTGGATATTTAAACTCTTATTTACGCTATGCCATTCAAAGAATTTTTTCATGATTTTATAGATTTTTCGGTGATTTTTTTTAAAGATTCTGGTTTGTCTTCATTAAACTCATTGTTATGGTTTTTTACATACACACGATTAAAATTGTGCGTGTATGAGGCAATTTTTTGGTATACGTTTAGGGTCAATATCCGTAGGGGGTGAGATAGATGGTTTTTCTTGGTCAATTTTCCACAAAATTTTTCAAACATAATCCTACGTTATAATTAAGCTTAACATGTCTGCATGGTTATCTTACCATTTAAAAAAATTTCCCCTTACTTAAAAATCGAAAAAAGCTATTTTTTTATTTATTGAACTAGCCGGTCAGGGCTTGCTTCACTCACCGGACCGTGTAGCCAGAGAGCAGAGCCTCCTGGACCGTCGACGCGTTCATATTCTCAAATTTGTGAGAATATTAAGTATTTTACAGAAATATTTTAAGAAAAATATTTGTGTACAGAGAATATTTTTCTGAACATTTTGGTGTTTTTATATTTAAAATATGCTTAAGGAGCGAGTAGATGTAGAATTTAATAGTTTGTAATAGAAATGTAATGTTAACGCTAACCACATTGATAACAGGGTGTCGGCTTAGAGACGCCGTGTTCGTTTACTCTTGTGTGTGTTAGTGTATGAAGTTGTGTTAATCGCCAGTCCAGCTGCTGCTATTGGCGCAGAACGGACCGCGTGATGCGCCGGCCGGATGCGCGCCAACGACTCTCTCACGATAAATAAAGAATCCATTCTTTTACCATTAAATATTAACTAATAATCTCTTTCTTTTATTAATAAAAATATATTTAAAATTAATAAAAATCCAATATTAAATAATAATAGAAAACATGAATTTTTAAGGTGAATTAAAACATCAGTACTAATAATAAAAATGTGTTAGCAGTTTCTTTTTGTAAATTAAAATGAATATTCTATGACTAATGAATATGAAAATTAAATGAAATCAGAAAAGGATGATGAAGGATGGGCAGAAGAAACAGTTCTCCATTTGTATTTGAATAATTTTTTTTTTGGTTGTAGTTCATTATTTTATGAAGGAAAACAATCACATAAATAAAAAATGTATTATTAATATATATTTCGCATACATATCGATTAAAGAGATAAATATATATTACAAGTATAAATACTAAGTACAAATAATGAATGTATAATAACAAATATACGCTTGACCACCACAAGACGTACTAACGAATCGGAATTTTCCGCTACTTATCGGTATATTCCGGTGCTAAGTTAAGGGAGACGGACACACACATACATGCAGACACACACAAATGCTCTTTAGTAGGGTAGGATATTTTTCAAATAGATTTTAATGAAATTTTATACAGAGACTCACGTATATGAGACAATTTATCGGTAAAGTTTGGGGACAATATCTCTTGGGAGTCGGGTAGATAATTTCTTTGGGTTGAATTTTCTCAAAATTTTGCAATTATAACCCCACGTTATATTAAGCTTAAATTACGTGCATGCTTATTTTAACCATTCTTTTTATAATTTTCCCCAAAATACTCCCTTCCCCAAAAATCTAAAAAAGATATCTTTTTAATTATCAGCATATTTTTAACGGAATTTTTTTTTACGTCATAGTAGTAGTGCAAGTGCCCTCAACAAAAAAAAAAAAAAAAAATACTTTGGTCAATATTGGGTGGAACCGATTAAATTAAAAAAAAAAAAATATCAATCTTTCAAAACATTTGTTGGTTTATTTTGTTATATCATTATTTTTCCACTATACAAGAATAAATAACCAGTGCCAGAAAAATATTAAAATTTTGTCAGCTTTTTTTAAAGTTGTTTTAATCAAATAAAAGTCTCTGGTTTTCGTTGTATAAAATCTTTGACAGTTTATTTGTTTAGTACATGTATTTATTTAAGTTTAGATATTTATTCAGAAGTATATATATATATATATATATATATTTTATATGTTTGCTAATATCTGTCTGCAAACAAGTTTACTTTATTTGTCAAACTTTATTTTATTATTCATACTACCTACCTAATTAGTCGTAATAAGTTAATAAAATCTACGTCAGCAGAAATACTTAAGGTCATCAGTTGTAATGACTATATATATATATATATATATATATATATATATCTAAAAAGACTTTAATAGAGTGCAGTTGAAACCTTTGGAGTATTTTTAAATAATTTCACTAAATTTTTGTAATCGTTTATAACCGAATATTAGTAAATGAAACAGGAAAAATCAAAAGATTATTTCAATGGCGTATAAAGTTATACATCAACAGCACTCTACTTATACCATCAAGTAGAATTATTTAAGTTTTTCTGCTTAAACTCGCAATTATAAATCATGATTTACACCGTAGTAATTAATTCATCGTACCAGTTTCTATTCCACATCGTAATTCAAATAAACGAAATTCCTTACTCTAATCATATTCTTTTCTTTATTTTTCTGTGTATGCTTATATCAGTAAAGTATATGTTTTCGTAGCAATGATTCATGTAAACAATATGCTGTCTGTTGTGCATGACTTGTCTGTTGATCGTTCTGTACAACCATGTTTTACTGTTTTTTAATGCTTATAATAATTTAATATGAATGTTTCTCTCTATAAAAGTCGTTCATAAATTTAACTTACAACTCCATTTTGCTACAAAAAGAAAAAAATAATAAATATTTTTAATCCTGTATTTTTTTAGTTTTAAGCATTATTATTTTTATTTTTGAATATCAGTTTCAAATTTTTTTAAACAATGTTTTTCTTATAAATTGTAGTACAAATCTGGTACCTGATAGATTTTAATTAAAAATATAGAAATAAAAAAATTCATCAAATTAATAACAAACTGATAACGAAGTTATAATACTTTCCTGGTATTGGATGTTTATTCATATTTAGCTGAAAAATGATACATGAAAATAAACCCCAAAACACTTTGGTCGACTTCCTCATGTCCAATATTGCACTCAAAGTATTTTTCTTGGGGGTAACTTCAACTACTACTAGTGCCTGAAAGACATTAAAAAAATCGGTTAAAGAATATGCAATAAATAAAAAAAGACAACTTTTTCGGTTTTTGAGTATGGGTGAATTTTGAGTTGAAACTTTTTTAAAAATGGTAAGATAGCATGCATGCAAGTATTGTGCTTAATTCATCAAAAAAAAAAAAAAAAAAAGCTGACAACACAGTTTTAGGAATTTCCTGTCACGTAGCTTTTTTAGATGCACGGCACACACACACACACACACACACAGCTTAATTTAAAATACGTCAGAGCTACAGTAACACTCCTTGTGGTGACAGGGAGTAATATACCCATGCAGTATACCCACTTAGCCACTAGTTTACAGCATTTTTTTGGGATGTGTGATGTTGCAAAAAAATCTTTTTGAAAATATTGTTTTTTATTGTTCACAAATGTACCTAAGAAAAATAAGACCTTACAGGCGAAATCTCGAGATACTGATGGTGTCCTTGCTTTACAGTGTCACTCCCTTGACCTTTTAAGTTGAAAATTTAATGGCATCAATGCTCCATTTACAAAAGTAATCTGATCAAATTTGGTCAAAATCGGCACAGTAGTTCTGGAGATGTAAGGTTATTTAAAATGCGATTCCAAACAAACACATGAACATAAGAACATCCTGAAAATTTCCACGCGTTTTTTTGGTTTTTTTATTCCTTAGGTGTTAAAAAATCAAGATTCGGTGAAAATCGCATATGCTCAAATTGGACCGATTACAATACTTTCCCTTCTACAGCCATAGCCGTACTATTGTGCTAGACGGGTTAGTAAAAGTTTGGAGATATTGACTCCAAGCTTTTACCAAAAGATTTTGTTGGTTTATCCAGTCAAAAGTTGTTAAGCTTCAAACACACATACACACGTATGAACATGACCTCTCATTAAATAGTGATTAATTTTTTACGCGTAATAAATAAATATATTTTATTTAATATAATGAAAGGCAGCAAAGTCATCTGAATAATAAAAGCCATATGGTAAATATGACACCATTATATTAGTCTTTTCCACCTAATAACAAACATTTTGTCTTCTTTTTGTTAATCTCCATATCCTGACTTTCGCAATCTTCATTTAAGTCATCATGCATTTCATTTAGTTTACTTGGGCTCTCCGCCAGTACCGCCATCAATAAAACTTATACATACTTCCCTTGATATTTATTCTTCTTCCCTTGATCTTTATTCATCTTTTCCCATTCAGACAGCATTTAATTATTTATTTCAAATTTACAGGTATACTAAACAGTGTTGGTGACATGCAGCATCCCTGCCTCACACCCATTCAAATCCTTAACCTTATTGTGATTTCGTCTCCTTACCTCAACTTTTACTCTGTACTTAACAATACAACTCTTTTATTGGTCGCCTCTCTTTTCAGTCAATTCCTTTCTTCTCTAAAATAAGGAGTAATTTATCCCTTTTATGCATTATGGAAAAGAGAAAATATACTGATAAAAAGAGGTTACTAAAGAATAGAACAAGGCGGAAAGCAGCAGCCGTGACAGGACCTGCCCTAATGGCAGAATACTATGAATGAATATATTAGTTTGACGTCATGACTACAATAGTGTCCGATGATAAATAGACCTTTGCAGAAATTTTTTTACTTGATATCTAACCAGTCACTTTGAATTTGATTATTCATTACGTAAATACTTATTGTTATTTTTAGAAACACTTTATATTATATACAATTTTAATAGTTTTATTTTTGATTATAGACACTTTATTAACTATTTTTTAATCTTAAAATTTATTGCTATTATTTATAAATAATATTATATAAAAACTTATTAATCACACATTCAAATAAATAAAAAAATGAAATATCAGTATAATATGCCACTTAAAAACTGATTTTACGTGATAAATAGTTTATTTTGGGTAGAGAGTGATACAAAATTACGAATAAGACGTAACCTGTAATCTTATACTTGTAAAGAAAAAGATTGTACCATTCTTTATAAAATGGTACGTCCTGTAGAGTTATAAAAAAAACGTTAAGCCTGTTAAATTTAGCTAATGGAAATGAAAGAAAAATAGTTGCATATTTACACGCCAGTGAACTTCTTAAAAGTCTATAAAAATGGATATTTTAAAGCTGTGTTAAAGAGTCTCTAAGAGGTAGTTTAATCCATATATTGGGAGTCTCGAAGCGTGGCACGTGACGGGAGGTAGCCTTTTTGCCTAGGCCACCCTGGCTTATCTGCATTCAAGAGCAGTGAGTCGGGATATGTTCAATGATGGCATGAGGGACCCTCAAGGGTGGACTGAGGGCGCGAGGTAATGGGTGGGCGTAATGCATGCCTGTAGCCTGTTAATATGGAGAGTCAATTGCCACGGCATCCTGGCGCGACTGATATTCTTCTTAACGGCGGTTCTGGTCGCCCCGAGGGTGCTAAAATTAACAAATAATCGAGACAGGTAGAAGAAGATAATGGTATTGATAACTTGTATTTTTAATTTCATGGTTTTTTGAGAACCTTATCTCAAATTTTAATATCGGGGCCCTGTATACCCCGTAAGTGTTGTGCTTGTCTTTGTTATTTATGTTTTAATGTTCTGTGTAGTTTGTGCTTTTAAATAAAATGTAAGGGCCCTTTACACCCTTACATATAACGATCCTGATGGTGATACTAATTTCTTTCTAAGAACGTGACGAGGGCTAATGACCTTAGTAGTCGATGCCCGTAAAAATTCAAGAAAAAAAATTAAAATATTCCCTACTATTTCTTCTTAAACTGAAAAACAAATATAACACTGTAACAAGATATTCATATTTCATATTAGTTAATAATAAATTATATTGTATTTATATTTGTAAATCATATATTGTTATTTTTATTCAATTTCTTCCTAAAATTATTCATTTTAAAACAGATAACGATGATACTGAATTCTTTGACATTTTGTATAAAGCTTAAAATTTAAAACTTTACTCTGATATAATAATTATTTTCTATTAAAATCACTTAGTAAAGTTTTCTTTATCAAAAGGATAATGATAAAAGATTGTAAAAATGTCGATAACATTTAAAATTAATCGATATTTTTATCGACATTTGTCGATATTTTTAAAATTCAATTTCTGGCAGAAATGCTCTTTTTTAAATTATGATAAAATGTATTTGTTTTAAAACAATTTAAATGTCATTATTTTGGTCTGTTAACAATAAATAAATCTAAACTTTATCCCTGTCATTAATATTACAAATTAGTTGGAAATTTGATAGATACGTATATTTTCATAATTATAAAAAAAGTTATTAAAAAATCGATTTAATTCCTAGTTTTATGAAGTATTAGTTATTATTTATTAAATCTCTGATAATTCTCTGAGGAGGTCAAAATCTGAAATGTCAAAATCTGCATAAAGCTAGACATGAAAAGTTTGATCCAGTTAACATACATTTTCTTATTTACATAGTGTAATGTTTAACTAAACAAAATAAAGTAAATCACAAATCGATTCTTATATTTGGTTTTCTTCATATATGTTTGCTCATATAAAACAAAGAATAACAAACAGAAGGGAATATTGAATTCAGTTGGATTGTAGAAAATAAATCTTATTATATTACGGATAAGTTACTACTTAAAATTACTTACTTACAGAAACAGAAACTTACTTGTATTCAGCAGAAATAGTAGTATCAGCAGAAGCAACAACAGAATAAGAAAGAAGAATCGGTCACTTGTAATAGTAGTATAAGCATTAAAAATTGCTGAACATATTTTACATTTTATTTCAAAGCAATTTATTTAATACACGTGATAAGAAGAAATAATTCTATAATAGTTAATTCTATCTTTTAAACGTTAAGTCAATACCTTCTGTAGAACTATTGTATACACCTATCTCAGAAATACACGATCAGACTTCTGAATACTTAATATCTCCGTCTTTCTTTGTATCCCCCCATATAAGCAAACTACTTTATCTAGCTTACTCTTTCGTTCTTTTAAATATTTATTTATCTGTTTTCTTTTAAGACGTTTCGTATTGATGTGATTTACTTCTTAGTTGAATTGGATAAGTATTACTTATGTTATACTCTATACGGTGTATGAACACAAGATTGCATATCTTGCTGTGTTTTACTCGTATTTTATGGTAATGTTTCGTCTATTTTAAAATTTATAACTTTGTAATTTTTTTAATGTTTGAAATAGAATATATATAAGTTACATATACGACAATACAATCTTTGTTATTTATTTATTTGTTGTACTTCCTTATTTTTATAATATTAAAAATTCATTAACAAGTAAACATAAAATCGTATAGTTTGTATTGTTCAAAATGTTACTGTAAATAATTTTTTTTTTTTATGATTTTACTTATTTTTAATATTATTTTTATTGTCATGTAGGATTTATTGAATAGAATTTTAAAATATAAACTAGCCAAAAACTTATTTTAAAACAAATATAAACGGTAAAATATTTAAACTCTATTTTAGGAGGGGTTTCATATAGATTTCACGTAGGCGTTATGTTAATTTTTTATACAATTTTCCAATTTTTTGACTAAATTGGGTCTGTTAATATTTTTGATTTGTCTGGTGATAATTTTATATTGTTAATCATATTAATTTAACATTTTATTCCACCAGATTACACTTTACATTTCACTTCAGTACACTGATAACTTGCAAACAGTCATGACTGCTTAATCATTTTAATTTTTTGACTTTATTTTATTCTCCTGACAATTGTCTACTAGAGAGACAACACGTAATTTGGTGGTAAAGTGGATTTTCATTTTTTTAATAATTTATTAAACATATCAGCGGTAAGCATGCTTGAGAAATATTTATTACTAATTTTTAGATAATTTATTTTTTTATTAATATGATTAGGATATAGTGAAGATATATACCCCTTCATGGGTGGTTTATAGAAAATATTATTTAAATATTTTTTAAAGTTTTTTTAAACAGAAGGTGTTAAAAATTAATAAAAATAACTTCTATTTTTTTTTTAATATTTAGTAATTTTTTTGGGTCTGTACTGATAATACAATACGAAACAGGTTCTTCAAGTTAAGTTTTAACTGCATATTATCTATTTCATACTTAACCTGCAGTAGCCTACCTTAAAGATAGTCAAATTAATAATAAAAAGAAAAAACTTAAACCCACTAATTCTATTTAAATTGCCCTTTTTTCTTTTTTTAAATTGTAGACATGTGTATGTTATATTTGAATGGAAAGATAATTTGATTTCATTTTAATAACCATGCATGATAATTACGCAGTATCGTTCATTATTATTTTATTATTGGATTTTTTTTTTTGTTAATCTAAAATCGATTACAGCAGATGATGATAATCTGAAGAGCTGTTTCCTGTTTATGCTTAGTTTATACGAGCGCGTGTGTGTTTTCGATATTCTATAATGTCAGTGAAAAAACCTACAGAATTTGTGGTTAATAAATCACGTAGAAGTTCTCTCGTTTACTTCTTTCTCTCTCTCTAACACACACACACACACACACACACACACACACACACACACACACACACACACACACACACCCTCTTCACTGTCTATTATGTTTCTGTGTTCCATGAGCTCATTTTATTTCATAGTATATAACAGGTTAAGTTAAGATTTAAACGCTTGATAATGCAGTTAAGTAAGGCTTGGTTAGACAAGCCATGTACATGCTCCGGTGGAAAAACATACAGCAGATCTTCTCTTTAGAGTCAGCTTAGTTAACGTGTAACATCGTTTTCGCATAATATTGTACTTTGCTATCTTGCTTGTTCATTACCTTGGTCTTAGGGCGCGACCTTTCAACTTGAAGATGATTATGAAAATGTGTATTTCAATACAAATAACCTGTAATACGTATAATAAGGTTAAAGATACAAACACATTTATTCGGCGATAAAACATCTGATTTTGTGTATGTGTGTGTGTCTTTTTATTTTATTATTCTAAAAAATTATTCTACAGTTTCTCTCCGTACTTAAAACCTTCAGTGAATTTCTTTTTATCATAAACCGCAATTCCAATAAAACGTTAATTTATATCTTGTGTATTTCTCATGAATCTCTGGTATTGATTAGATCCTTTTAAGTATCTCATAATTTTTACCTGCAATTTAAATATTCTTACTTTTCTCAAGTTCATCTGATGCTTGTCCAAAATTATTTTAGTAAAAATATAAATAAACTTTTAAGTTTCTATTGTTCCGGTTGAATCTTGGATTATTGAGACCGTCGGGCTGGAAATTTGTTAATGTTTTTCTTTTAAAAATAATTTTTTTTCAGAACAGTTTACTAAATTTGGAAAATCAGAAATAACCGCAGGATTTGATCTTAACATCATAAAGAGTGTTTCCAGATGAATATCGAGGTTTTAGAGTTATGTAATATTTCTCAAGTTTCACGTACGTTGTTTATTCTTACATGAAATGAAAGGGCAACTCAAACACTTTCAGCTGTAAGCAAGCTCATAGGCTGTTTCCTGTACCTTCTGATTGAAAGCGAAATAGCAAAGATGACGACCCCTTAACAGAAAGCATTGTGGTTTACACTTTGTAAAGTGTGAATCTGTAAATACCGTTCAACGTGCAGTACGTTTTGAAACCCCGAGTGACAATAACACTCGTAGATGATATGAACAATTTTATACTGATTGTATTTGTAAAGGGAAGAGTACAGGATGACCGAGTGAGTCCGAAGATAATGTTGAACGTGTAAGAGAGTCTTTTGTACGTAGTTCTAGGAAATCTTTCCTGAACTGCAATACGAACCACAGAACTGCATTTGGTAACAAGATGGTGCGCCTCCTCACTTCTTTAGAAATTTATAAAGAATCAAGTGTATGCCACTGCAGCTGACCTACCCGACTTAAGACAAAGGATTGAAGCAGCTGTCGCATCAATTACTCCAGACTTGTTGAAAAAGTATTTGATGAACTCTCCTATCGCCTGGATGTGTGCCATTTGACGAATAATGCTCGTATTGAACACTAATAGGAAAAACTGTTGTGAGTTGCTCTTTTATTTCATGTATAATTTAACGATGTAAGTAAAACTTAATTAACATTACCTAACTTTCGATATCTGTTTTGAAACTTACGGTATTAAGAAGTTCATAAAATGCTTTTGTTAAACATTTGAAAACAATGGGGGTGGATGGACAAAAAATTATAATATAATTAATAAACTAAGATATTAAATATTCAGTGAGAAAATTCTTAATTCTTAGTAATCTTATTTGCTCAGTATGTTAAAAAAATTGTACAGCACATTATCAGAAAAATGATTGATCATGGGATGCCTAAAAGTTCTATGTTGGGCCCTATACTATTCCTAAACTACACTTAACATCGGCCATAAATTTTTGAGATGCAACTATATACATTTATACATACCACGGCACAGTTTTTAAAATATTGAGTTGAATCTATTTTGTATTAAATTTAGGAAAAATACAAAAGATAAAATTTTGATTTTCAAATTAAAAAAAAAGTAAAACTTAAACTACACTGAATTATATTATAAGATCATTAAATAATAATTTTTTTTTGGCATCTCTAAAAGTAGATTAACATGGCTAAATCACGCCAATATATTATGCTCTAAAATTTTCAAACTACTTAATGTTTGCATCGAGAAAAAAAGAAATATGTAGTAAAAAAGTATTATGTGTGATAAAAGTTATGATGTTTTAAACATTACCTATATCAATCAGTGCTTTAGAAGTTTTGGTTATAAAAAAGTGAAAAAATGCACTTAAGCTGTTCTGAGATAGCTAATTTGAATTTTTAATTAAAAAATTAATTTATATTTTTTTTGTATTAATATTTATTACGTTTGAGTTTAAAAATATTGAGTGTAAAATATTAACCTCATTTATGGAAAAAAAGGACATGCCTAGCTTTTATAGTTCTTTTTTTTTTGTAAAATATACTTCTAATAAATTTTCAATCATTGAGTAGACAAAAAAAAAAACATAAAAATAAACCTTGAAACCCGTGAGAAAAACAGGTAGTTGGAATAAGTTAGGGAATATTTATAAAGTTTTAATGATTGAGCACGTCAATAATTTTTTCAATTCTTTTTTAACATCTTCGTTTAGTTAAGAATAAATATCAGTAGTTAAATAAGATTTGTCAAAAGAATAAAAACCAGTTTTAATTTAATCACTGAAGGAAATATATTTCATATTAGTCAAATGACGGGAAAAATTCGATAAAAACTAAGTAAGTCATTTTTTCCAATTTAGTATAATAGTTCGTTTTTTTATTTTTGATTAATAAAAATTAAAATAAAATAATACATTATTAGTTAACAATTCTTAATCTATATAAATAAAAAACTAAATATTCGTTTCATCAAAATATTAAATCTTCAAAAGTTCTTCACCGATTGCTTTATTGACGCAACGTTGCATTCAAATACGAGCATGTTTTTATATAATTACAATTGATATATCTAAGATGTCACACCTGTGACAAGTAAAAGCAAGCTTTTTTTTTTATAAAAAAAAAGCGCTATCTGTTGGACGTAAAAGCAACACACTCTAGACTATATATTTTACGATTCCATTTCAATCTTTCGTATATGTGTATCCGCTACACAACTACTGGGCCGATTTACGCGCGGGGAAAAAGAGAAATAAAGGAGAATTGGAAAACGGAAAAATCCAAAAACGTAAAAGGAAAGAAAGGAAAGTAGAAAAAAGGGGAAAACGGGGAAAAGGAAATGGAAAGGGGAAAGGAGCAAAAAGAAAAGGGAAAGGGGGAATGAGGAAAGGGAAATAAGAGAAAGAGAAATGGGAAAATGAAAATGAGGAAAAAAAGGAAAAGTTAAGGGTAAAGGAAATGGTGAAGGGATAAAAAGGGGGAAAGGTGGAAAAAGAAGAAAGGTTAAATTTTGTGAAGTTCCGTAATGTTCATTTTAATGATTTATCAAACTTTCAATTGTGTTGATTTAATCTATATATATACTCAAATCTAGCAATAGCGAGCATTTCCGGGTCTGCTAGTATTATCAATATTTTTTTTCATTTTTCCTTCTTTTTTATAATTGTTAATGCCAGATATTTAAATTTTAAAAATTGATGGTGTAAAAAATATTTTTCATTTTAACATTAAATAAGCTTTTTCATATGAAAATGTTATTGAAAAAACATCTTTATTGAAACTATTACAAAAGTTTTCAATCAATTTACTGTCATGCCAAATACCAAGCGAAAGTGTATATTAAAGAGAGTAACATAAAAATAGTATGAATACTCTGTTCGTAATTTTAATATCGGGTAATTCAAAAACGACTTCAAAAAATGTAAAACCATATATAAATTTATTGATATAACTTACAGATTCGGTTGAGGTCTCATTTCATAGAAAAACACATCAAGTTTATCACCCACTATTCACTTTGATTCGATATAGTTTCCATTTTTAATACCACTTACATCCTACCTGATCCGATTTCACTCCAGACTGTAGCCAACCTGTCGGGAGTTACCTCTGCAGCTGTGGCGTTTGTTCGAAGTCTTAGCTCAACAGGATCAGCAGGCAAAGGTAGTAAGAACAAACACCCGATCTTTTATGAAACCTTACAAGAAAAAATGTAGCGGGATCAAATCGAAGTAGGGAAGTGGCCATAAAATTCACCACCGATCAATCGACCTGAGAATCGAGAAAATCTCGGACTTTCAGGTGGTCGTGAAATGGTAGCCCATCTTGATGATTCACGAAAAACTTTCAGAACATGTTCTACTTCATTTTTTAACATTTTGATTGTTTATTTCTCGAAAATACAGATTGATTCAAAGAAACGGTAAATTTTGAAAGTTGTGTAGGTAGCCGTGGGCGATTGGTACCACTTGATAAGTGGCGCCAGCCTCTCTAACCTAACCTGCCATTTAGTTGTCATGTATCCTTGTCAACGAAGACAAATAACTCTGTTATTTGTCTTCGGATTTTTATTACTAAGGTGTTGTTTCGTTCACAAATAAATGCTTCAAAATCTTTAAAATACAACACAATTTGATAAATATAATAATTCCTAAGATACTTAAGATTGAAACGGCCGCCATTTTTAAATTTATCATCAAAGTGTATGTTATTTTTTCCTGTAAAAAATGTTAGTTTAAGATAAAGTGAAAACTTTTACTGCGTTATCTCCAGCCGTTCTTGAAAAACAATATTTTTTGTTAAAAAAACACAAATTGCGGACATGCAGAAAAATATGCATTTTTTCTTCACTATGTTAAGTATATTCACTTCCTAGGGTTTGGCCTCACCATTTAAAGATATCCTGTATATTTATATTAAAAATTATTTATAAATTTACTTTTATATCGTCCTTTCATGTTTACATTAAAGTTAAACCGTTTACGGAAAGTTTTGTATCTGGAAAAGCACAATAGATAAACTTTTTTGCTTCTGTTAACCAAGCCTACTGTCGTCATTTATTTTTTCTAATTGGAAATTGTTAATTTAACGCGGATATATATTACCAGTACATATGATTATGACAGAACTACCCTGTTAATAATAAAGGCAATAAATTGGGCAGTAATGTAATTTCGTTTTCTTTCAATCGTTTTTTCATAAAGTTTTATTCCATTTATGTTTTACTTTCTTGTACGAAGTAAAATAAGTATTGTGATCGCGAAAAATTTCGGTTTTCAGATTTCAACGGAAATAATAATTTTGACCATCCTCGTTTCCATTTTGACTAGTTTCGGCGTGACAACTATACACCCATACGTATGTACATCGAATAACTCAAAAAATATTAGCCGTTGAATGTTGAAATTTTGGAATTAGGTCTGTTGCAACGTCTAGTTTTGTACCTCCCCTTTTGATTCCAATCAACTGGACCAATAGTTTCCAAAAAGGCCCCAAATCCAAAACATTTAGATTTTAGATTTTTTCGTAACTGCAGTAATAAGCCCTCATTGAGAGATTTTAAACGGTTTGTTATAAGTGTTGATTATTTTCATTGGTTCCAGAGTTATAGCCAAATAAAATTTTAATTAATTAAATATTTGGAACTTACAAGGGGGAAGGCAGATCGGTTCGATTCGACTTCATCTCCTTTTTTTAACCTTTTTTTTAATTTAAATATATTGATTTATTAATAATTATTAACTTCGATTGTAAAAAAAAAAATACAGTAAAGATTAATTCAATAATAATAAAAAAAGAAAACAAAAGTTAATAGTGAAATAAAGTTTTATGTACTTTTAATTTAAAGTCAGATTTTTTTTATAAAGGTTAATTAATAATTATTAATAAAAAATATACTTAAATTAAAATAAAAAAGTTAAAACATTCTCACTTACAGCACATAAATACTTAAAGAGACATGAAACAAAATTAATATATAAACTGCTGGTACGGACACTACAAAAAAATGTGATGCAGTGGGGTATCCACCACAATGCAGTTGTATAACTGCCCACTTTATTAAAGAATTGGAAGATCGTATCTCACTTTCAAATGAAATAAGTTTAAATGAAGTGCAGCAGAAAATGTGTACATGTAATTAAATAGACGTACAAGGAAGTGATGTAGTTTTCACATCAGATTTTTATTATTTTATCAAATAAATAAAATTTTACACAAAATCCGTTCTAAATATTACAATAATATATTTTTTCAATTCTTTTTTAATTATTTCCTTTTATTTTATTTTATTTCCTTTTCTTCATTTTTCTTAATCTCCTTCATTGTATTATTCCCGTTTATTCTTCAATTAATCCAAATACTTCTTTATTCAAATCCCGATTAAAATTATTACTTTCATTATGAATTCTAATTTTTATTTTTTTATAATTTTAAGTTATACAGCTAATTTCTTAAACATTTTATAACATTGACATTATACCATACAGCTGACATTATGTCAACCAGTTATTTGTTTCGTCTTTGTCAGATAATGATAACTGATATAATATACTCGTGATCTCTGACGTTAACCACAACGTATGAAAAAAAAAAATATTAACGACTTGATGTTAACGGTGTAAATAAGCATTTTTAACGTTTAATTGTTATAACTATTATTTTTTATCTAATGTTAAGGAGAGAAGAGGTTATATCCCTTTCTGCGCCGGTCTAAAAATATTAATGTTAGCGCAAAACTATAAGTATAAAATTTTTGGATTATTTGTTGTTTTAATTGCCGTTTTTATTTCTGAATTCATTCGATCAATTATGATTTGTCATTAATTTTACTCCTTATATTTATATCATGTAGGTTTTATTAACCCGGCAGTGGTGTGTTCTCCTATTGTTATAACAGTGGTGTGGGAGGCACCCCTTCCCAGTAATTTTTATTTCTGCTCTTCGACGCAGTTGAAATATCATTAGGATAAGTAATTCAGTAAATAAACGTTTACACAATTTTTTTTTACAATTTTGATCACTAATTTATTTTTAAAATCTGTTAAAATTAACAGAACAATTAGATTAACTAGTCATGCATCAAAAATCTTAACTAGAATTCTATACAGAAGAATTGAGAGGAGAGTGGAAGAAGTGTTAGGAGAAGATCAATTTGGTTTCAGAAAAAATATAGGGACAAGGGAAGCAATTTTAGGCCTCAGATTTATAGTAGAAGGAAGATTAAAGAAAAACAAACCAACATACTTGGCGTTTATAGACCTAGAAAAGGCATTCGATAACGTATACTGGAATAAAATGTTCACCATTTTAAAAAAGTTAGGGTTCAAATACAGAGATAGAAGAACAATTGCTAACATGTACAGGAACCAAACAGCAACAGTAATAATTGAAGAACATAAGAAAGAAGCCGTAATAAGAGAGGGAGTCCGACAAGGATGTTCCCTATCTCCGTTACTTTTTAATCTTTACATGGATCTAGCAGTTAATGATGTTAAAGAACAATTTAGATTCGGAGAAACAGTACAAGGTGAAAAGATATAGATGCTACGGTTTGCTGATGATATAGTAATTCTAGCCGAGAATAAAAAGGATTTAGAAGAAACAATGAACGGCATAGATGAAGTCCTACGCAAGAACTATCGCATGAAAATAAACAAGAAGAAAACAAAAGTAATGAAAGGCTCGTTTCGCTTGTGCTATTCGGCATTTTATATCGTTCCTGCTTCGTCCATCTTTAGTAATTCTACTTCCCAAATAACAAAATTCTTCTACCTCCATAATCTTTTCTCCTCCTATTTTCACATTCAGTGGTCCATCTTTGTTATTTCTACTACATTTCATTACTTTTGTTTTCTTCTTGTTTATTTTCATGCGATAGTTCTTGCGTAGGACTTCATCTATGCCGTTCATTGTTTCTTCTAAATCCTTTTTACTCTCGGCTAGAATTACTATATCATCAGCAAATCGTAGCATCTTTATGTTTTCCCCTTGTACTGTTAATCCGAATCTAAATTGTTCTAAATTGTAAAGATTAAAAAGTAACGGAGATAGGGAACATCCTTGTCGGACTCCCTTTCTTATTACGGCTTCTTTCTTATGTTCTTCAATTATTACTGTTACTGTTTGGTTCCTGTACATGTTAGCAATTGTTCTTCTATCTCTGTATTTGAACCCTAATTTTTTTAAAATGCTGAACATTTTATTCCAGTCTACGTTATCAAATGCCTTTTCTTAAAAGGCATTCTAATTCAATTACATTACACTGATAAATCGCTATTGATTTTAATTGTTGATGCGAAATAAATAAAAGTATTAAAAAAAAAACATGAAATTTTACACTTTGTTGTTAAAAAAAAAGACTGTACACTAAACATATGTAAAAGATCAAAGTGTTCATTCGTGACGTAAAAAAGGTTTTTTTATGCATGGATATAAAATATTTTTTTTTTATTAAAAATTTGATAAAATCTTATTTATAGAATGGATTTGATGTTAATCGGGCTTTTTATTTTTGATTTAATAGCTTTTTTTCTTGTAATGTAAAAACGTATATTTTTTTGTGTTTAATCCTACAATTGTTATAGGATCCTTCAATACTCCGATACTTGACACGATATTCTCTGTACTGCCGAAAATGAACTTTAACCTGTGTAATAAACGTCAACAAATTTTTGGTGTAATAAAATTTCACAAGGTTAAAAAACTTTAGAATTAATTTATTGTCATGTTTTATGTAGTTTATTATCGTATATCTTGACACACCTACGATTAAAAAACATTTAATTTCATAAAATTTTCAAAAAAAAAAAAAACATATATATTGTTACCGTCGGTCATTAAATGAAACCAGTAAAGTCGAACTGTAAATCTTTTAGAGCGTGATGTAATGCAATGTAATCTCAGAATAATATTAAATTAAAAAAGAACCAACAAATAAATAAAAAAAGAAAAGAAGATTTTTGTGGTAAATTATCGTGATTTAACTAAGACAGCTTTTTTTTGGTATACTTCATATATTTTAATATTTTTAATACCTTGTACTTTTTAACCTACATTTTTTTTTATTACGATTATTATTACTTCCCTTTATTTATTTATTTATATTCTGATACTAATATTTACAATCTGTTCCTTTGTAACATTTAATAGATGTGTTAAACGTCTATAATTGACTTGAAGGAAAAAAAGTCCAACAGCAATTGATTAATCCCTCTTTCTTCCATTTTATTCTGATTTGCACCCTGTAAAATCTATTACTGGATGATAATGAAATTAAAATTTTGTAGCGTATGAAAAAATGACATCTTTAATCGCGGTTTGAACACACAGAATCTCCGAAAGAAAGGCAGACTTTACCATTCCGTTCCGGAGATCAGCCCTTTTTATATTTTAGATTTTGGCCACTTTATGATCTTGATCCATATTCCTTCCCTAGTTTTTTTTTTATTTTTCTCTCCTTCCAGAACCTTTTCATTCTATGTACATGCTGTTTTTTGAGTTCTTCCAACCATTTAATTTTTGAATTTTCTTTGCTGGTCTTTTGTTTGTTTTGGAAATCCTCTAACATCAACATTTTGGTTTTAAAAGTATCTCTATTTTTAACGTATTTTTCTGTTATATATTTAAACATTTTTAATGTCTTTAAACCAGTTTATTTTTATTTTCCTATTATATTAATAATAAATAATAATATAATCGGCCTTTTATTATTAATAAAATATTTACAAAATAACCTTTAATTAACGAATCTGTAGTTTTTCTGCAGAATTTGAAGGTTAAAAAAAAATCGCTTAATAGCTTAATTTATAAATGTAGTATTTTTTATTCTTACTTGATAGTGTATACAATTTTCTCATTTTACTTTCCCGCCTAGCGCTACAGCAGAGCTATATCTTTAGAAGGGAAAATATAGTAATCGGTCCAATTTGGGGATATGAGGGTTTCACCAGATCTTTACGTTTTGACACCTAAGGAACTCAAAAACACAAATATTAGTTGGAAATGTTCACATGTACACATGAATATTCGGTGTTTCACACCTTATATCTCCAGAACTTCTAGTCCGATTTTGACCAAACTTGGTCAGATAAATTCTAAATACGGGGCATTGATCCCAATAAATTTTCAACTTAAAAGGTGAAGTGGATGAGGCTGTAAAGTCACCCTACGTATCTCGAGAGTTTGCCTGATTAAGGTGTTATTTTGCATAGGCACATTTTTAACAATAAAAAATAATAAATACAAAAAAACGTTTTCCCAAAATCGCTCCCCCACCCCAAAAAGTATTATAAATAAAATAGCTGGCATACTGCGTCATTAGTACACTCTCTCGCCACAAGGAGCGCTAGTGAAGTACTGACGTACAGCTGCTGTAGTCGTCTATATTGTAATTTCACAGGTGAGCGGTAGAATTAAATAAATTAATATTTAAAGTGTAAAAAAGTATTTAAAGTGATTGCTAGTAACGCCACGCCCGCGGGAATGAAATACGGTATGCGCGCGCGCTTTAGTTAGAATCATTGAATTAAATAAACAAAAAATATTATATTTAAATAAAATTATAAATATTTTAAATTAAGTTGTGTTTGTGTAAGCCGTGCATCAGAAAAAAATTCCGAGACGGAAAAGTCCTACAACTGTGTTGTCAGATTTTTTCTTTTTACTGAAATCTGTTTATGAAATGCCTCAGTTTTGAAACGTGAAATCATTTCCATGCTGTAATAAAACGTTTACTGTTATTAAGGTTTCCTTTAATAACAACAGTTTTTTGACATAAAATTAGAAGGGTAGTATGATTATATATCATATGGATACTTAAAGAATTAATGGAAAATAATTTTAAAAAATAATCCCTGTTTTCTTTTGGTAAACATAGAACTCTTTTGAAACAAATTTCCGAATCTTTTCAGCCCCGTTCTATCCTGGGTCACCTTTAGCCCAGGATACCTCCTCCATAATCTTCTCATTTCGATGAATTCTCGGGTAAGCACGTCTTTTGCTTCAACAGTGGGTCTCCTCCAGTCCATAATTCTTCTGGTTTTTTCTTATTATTATATGCAGGATCTATTCTTTTTTTCTTTTAATTCTCAGAATTATATCCACACGTTCCTAATGCGTTTTCCTGATACTCGTTTTTTCTCAATTTCCCTTCTAGTTTAAATTTTTAAACTAGTTTAAGTTTTTCTAGTTTTTAAATTTTCATGAAGTACTTAATACTTTTCGCGTTTGAGAAAATGGTTTTTGGCCAAATATATATATGTGTGTGTGTGTGTGTGTGTGTATTTTTTGTAATTCTATGTAAAAATCAGTAGCACATGTTATATGAAGAATATATAGGTGTTATAAATATTATATAGGTGTTATAAAAACGGGTGATCGTAAAAATCAGCTGATTTTGAAGTCGAAATTCTCAGGTTCAAATCGTAATAAAGATATTTTATTCGTATTTGAATACTAGATCGTGGATATCGATATTCTTTGGTAATTGGGATTCAATTAACCACACGTCTCAGGAATGGTTGACCTGAGTCTGTTAAGACTACACCCTTTACTGGTACAGAGTACGTGATAAGTCGATAATGACTTTCGGGGTTGATGCGACTATAAATAAAACTATTTTAAAAAAAATAAAAGGAGTATAAAAAAAAAACAGTAAAGTACGTAAAATAAGCTAAAAAATATTTAATAGTAATAATATCAATTATATAGTAATACAATTTAGAGTGAATTAAAAAAATAATAAAAATATTTTACGGAGGATATTTAAATCAAATAATTTGTTGTACATAAACACAACTATTGACCAGTTCATATAGCTAAGGCAAAATAACTATAAACGTAATTTAAACAGCTTATTTAAATTTAAATCTTTTCATATTTAAACCACACTTAAATACTTATTTAGTTTTTTCTTTTTAAAGTCTATTATAGTTAAAACTGAATGAGTTAAAAATAAATGAAAGCGTTAAAATCGATTTTATGTGGCTAACACAGGAAATGAATTGCCCGGTCCAGGTTATTTGATTACAGTCAGTAAAATGGGTGGTAAGATAAAAATAAAATTACAAAGGAGTGAAAAAAGTAATAAAAAAAAATTAGTAGTTGTAAAAGGTATACGTAAAAGTCATTGACAGAAAAGTGGTTTTATCACCTGCGGTCGTTCAATTAATGGTGTTTATTAACATAAAATGTTTAGTGAATGGTAAATGATTTGATTGCTAGACTATTATTATCTTTTCTTTCTTTATAACTTTTCTACCGAACATCTTAAAATATGTTACAGTCGAATTACTTGTGAAATAAATGAATTATCCGTGAAATATATTTAATTTGGCCAATCATATATTACAATAGAAATTAAATGTTCTTACGCATTTTTGCTATTATACTTACGGATAATTTTACAGGTTTTTTTTTGTTATTGTAATGTTAGCTTCTCACAGTTGAATAAAATTACGTTGCTACTACGTAAATAATTCCAATTAAAAATTATTTAAATGAGATAATAATTTAATTCCAATTAAAAATTATATAAATGAGGTAATAATTCAGGATGATGTGGCTCAGAAATCATTTTTTAAGAAGTTGTAATTTCATAAAATTTAATAATTTCTAAATTATATATTAAATTAAATAACAACTTATTTATTGTAGTACTGTGACTTATTTATTTATTTTTTGTTTCCTTTTAACTTTTATTGGTATAAATCATGCCAATTTTTTTTACTTATAAAAAAATTGAGGCAAAAATAAATATTCTAGTAAAATAATTAAAAAGTGATAAATTCACCTTACCAGCAATTAAAATAGATACTCTCTAGCTGTTTCGGTTCTTAAAACATCGTCAGGAGAATAAAATGTTATAAAGTGAAAAATTAAAATGAGTAAACAGTTATTACTGTGTTCTTGTCGACAGTATACCCAAGCTGTGTGTTTAGAGCAGGGATCGGCAACGCTGCGCCCGCGGGAGCCATGGTGTCCTCGATGAAGTATGTATGTTAGCCTGTTTTTTTCTTGATATCTCAACACTGGATGAATCTCACGAATGGACTAATTTTACCGAAATCTCCTTATTTTCTTCTAATAACCAAATATTTTGGTATGATTGTTCTTCCTTACGGTCAAAACTCGGTTCTATCCGACTTGTCTAAAATCGAAAACTCTTAACTTTTCCTTCGTTTTGCTTCCGAAGACAAAGGCTCTCCAAGACGAGGGTGGACCCTTTGCCACGGATGTTAAATATCCATAGCCTACGCTGTTTTTTCCAGTCATTATGTCACAAGATGCGGGAGGAGAGACGGTTAGGCGTAACACCTGCGGTCGTTCAATTAATGGTGTTTATTAACATAAAATGTTTAGTGAATGGTAAATGATTTGATTGCTAGACTATTATTATCTTTTCTTTCTTTATAACTTTTCTACCGAACATCTTAAAATATGTTACAGTCGAATTACTTGTGAAATAAATGAATTATCCGTGAAATATATTTAATTTGGCCAATCATATATTACAATAGAAATTAAATGTTCTTACGCATTTTTGCTATTATACTTACGGATAATTTTACAGGTTTTTTTTTGTTATTGTAATGTTAGCTTCTCACAGTTGAATAAAATTACGTTGCTACTACGTAAATAATTCCAATTAAAAATTATTTAAATGAGATAATAATTTAATTCCAATTAAAAATTATATAAATGAGGTAATAATTCAGGATGATGTGGCTCAGAAATCATTTTTTAAGAAGTTGTAATTTCATAAAATTTAATAATTTCTAAATTATATATTAAATTAAATAACAACTTATTTATTGTAGTACTGTGACTTATTTATTTATTTTTTGTTTCCTTTTAACTTTTATTGGTATAAATCATGCCAATTTTTTTTACTTATAAAAAAATTGAGGCAAAAATAAATATTCTAGTAAAATAATTAAAAAGTGATAAATTCACCTTACCAGCAATTAAAATAGATACTCTCTAGCTGTTTCGGTTCTTAAAACATCGTCAGGAGAATAAAATGTTATAAAGTGAAAAATTAAAATGAGTAAACAGTTATTACTGTGTTCTTGTCGACAGTATACCCAAGCTGTGTGTTTAGAGCAGGGATCGGCAACGCTGCGCCCGCGGGAGCCATGGTGTCCTCGATGAAGTATGTATGTTAGCCTGTTTTTTTCTTGATATCTCAACACTGGATGAATCTCACGAATGGACTAATTTTACCGAAATCTCCTTATTTTCTTCTAATAACCAAATATTTTGGTATGATTGTTCTTCCTTACGGTCAAAACTCGGTTCTATCCGACTTGTCTAAAATCGAAAACTCTTAACTTTTCCTTCGTTTTGCTTCCGAAGACAAAGGCTCTCCAAGACGAGGGTGGACCCTTTGCCACGGATGTTAAATATCCATAGCCTACGCTGTTTTTTCCAGTCATTATGTCACAAGATGCGGGAGGAGAGACGGTTAGGCGTAACCCGAATTATTGACCCTAGATGGGTTCCCCCAACCAGCCGCCTCCCACAGATTTAAGCCGGGACGGAAAGTCAGATACTGATCTACGTGACCGACATATCAGGGCTCGCACGTAGCAATAAGGGCT
Organism: Lycorma delicatula; assembly: GCF_047948215.1. Classification (NCBI taxonomy): domain Eukaryota; kingdom Metazoa; phylum Arthropoda; class Insecta; order Hemiptera; family Fulgoridae; genus Lycorma; species Lycorma delicatula. The sequence goes on from NC_134464.1 coordinate 45,622,130, forward strand.
TCATCACCTTTAACCATTGGACAATCCCAGCCGAGATGCGAAGTGACTGACACTGAGTGGCGTAAGACTTTGGCAGACACTGCGGCTCACTCTCTACCCGGCTCCACAGCCGGTTAAAGGGATGGGGATCTCCCGTCCGCACACCGCCCAGCGTTCGCAAAAAGAGATCCCTGTAGTACCTCTCGTCACCGCTTTTTGATGTTATTTGGTTTTATTCAATCCTTATAAAAGTGAGGGTACGTCGACTTATTACCAAATTACTGGTTAGTAAATTGTTGTAGATTGATTTTAATCTATAGCTAGCTTTTAAGAATAAAATTTTACAAGATTATTAAATATGTATTAGTTTTAAATTTAATTATTGTGTTTATTGGTTTTCTAGATTTGTTTTATTCTAGTTCAATAGATATAACTTAGTCCTTTTTATTTTCTTTATTTTCAGTAGGGGAGGCTCTGCCAACCGCCGCCAGGCCCGCACTGCCATCAGTGCGGGGCTCCCACCCTCTATAAACCTCCTCCTTTTATCATGCAGGGGCTGAATCTAAACTATATGATATGTACACAGCCCCTGCATGATCACCCATCCACTCTGTTATCCAAATCTAGATGACCTGAAGGTGTCCCCAGGGGACGATCGACGAGCGACGACTCCGAGGAGCCCCCGCCACCTATCCCCAGAAGCTCGTTCCCCTTGATCAGGTGTCATCAAACCCCAAGTTTTTATCGATCCGTCTGTCCTCGTCATCCTCTCGTTGGCCTTCTCTCCTATCATTGTTGCGATCGTAGTCGAGATATATTCCCATTTGTCGCTATTGCTGAGAATCACCTCGATTATAATGTTGACCCCCTCCACACCCTGATCCTCGAGCACTATTCCTAACTCGCGCCATGTAAGGCAAAAGAACAACATATGCTTTGCTGCTGTAAACAGCCCGCGCAGTCATGACAGCGACTTTTATTCTATCTGCCCATTCTGTACAGATAGCCCTGGAAACATCCATGTCCAGATAGGAACTGGGTGAATTCGTAGCCTGTGTAACCATGCTTTCCTTCCACCCAGCTCCTGACATCGCATATGAGCCCATAGGTCCTTTGTCCGAATCCCGCCAGGCTTAACTAGGCTTAATTATATTTGTATATACTATTTATATAAATGTATTAGAAAACCTAGGAAATACATCTGAGATTTATATTAAGGAACATTAATAGTGATTTAATCAAACAAATTAATAGAATAAAACAAAAAAAAATTTAATTAAATATGTTTGCGTAAATATTTTAAGTTGTAAAGGGTATGTTACTTTGCATTTATAATCACAGTTATGAATTCCTTCTAAATATTAAACGGTAACTTTTTTTGTTTTACTTTTCTATTTGTTGGCTACTCTGTTATTCGCTGATTAATTGTCTGATATTTTGCATTTTTGTGATAGTTTTGATGTAATGGAATCTTTTTTTAAATGTCATTAATATTAACATATGATAACATAAGTTAAGTTTTCAAGAAAACTATTTATTTGTTATTTATGTAGAAGATAAGCCATACATTTTTTCCTGTTCCAAGAACATAATAATAACATTTTTATTTAAAAAGGAAAAACCAAGTTTAAGAGCTAACAACAAATTTTTATTCAATTCTTAAAGAAAAAGTTGATAAATTTATAATTTGTATTCTATTTTTCACAAATCAGTCAAATGTATCAATACAATCAATATCTAATCCATTATCAATTTTATATAATATTGATTATACATTAATATTATATAATATTAATATAATCAATATATAAATAATGATCAGTCAAATATATCGTTATAAAAAATTGTAATTTGTTAATATAAGTTTTTATTTGTAAAAGTTTTAGGCGAAACGTTACTATTTTAAATATTTTATGTTAATAATTACCCTTAAGTTAATGAACGTAAGGGTGTAAGGGTATATTTTTATGGAGTAGTGAGTATATTAATAACTCTGTGAGTTTATTAGACTAAAATTGGGAGAAGCAATAGATTTTTGATTTTATTTTTTGTATGAGGAGAAAATTTGATGGATAAGCCTTATAAATAATTAAACATATTTATCCATGTGTTGTTTATGTGTCAGGTCAGTCCATCTTGATCACTAAACACTTAAAAATGCCTAGGATTTTATGGGTTAGGTCTTGTAAGTTTAGCCTAATTTTCTTTATTTCTGTTTTGTTTTAATTTATTATTATATTTTTATAGGGTGTTTTTTATAGTTGGTAACCTAAAATTCAATTTAAAAAAAAATTCAGAAAGAGTTTGTTTTGCTTTTAATTTTTATGAAATAGCAGCATTCAAAAACAGAATAATAATTTTCAAATTTACATCTTTTACTAGTTTTCAGTAAGAATTACGTAAAATAAACTGATTTAGGATTACCGAGATAGCGGGTTCATGCTCCCTTATAACATAATCTTTGTTATTGGCAATGAATATTAAAATTCTGTTTAGAATCTACATTAATTAACCGTATATTTCTACAGTAAATATGAGTTGTCTTTGTCAATCATAACCATTAGGCATTTTAAGTCATCGAGTTGGTCTAGTGGTGAACGCGTCTTCGAAATTTGCTGATTTGGAAGTCGAGATTTCTAGCGTTCAAGTCCTAGTAAAGTCAGTTATTTTTACATGAATTTTAATACTAGATAGTGGATACCGGGGTGTTCTTTGGTGTTTTTTTTTTTTTTCTCAGCTCCCCTGGGCCGGACCGACTTGTTGGTATTACGCCGCCCAGGGGAGTGTTTTTAAACTCAAATAGGCCTCCCCACGTACCGGCTATATACCGGCAAGGCAGGTCGGCTTACCGGTTAGCTCTTTTTGAGAGTTCTTTATCAATATTGCCCATTTGGGGACCCAAAAGGGCAATATTAATACACCACATTATTACACCACGCCAGACCCAGTTCGCCACGACGCGGCGCCGGGTCCCTTCAGTATTCAGTGTGCTGTTGCCTGACTGTTACCCGTGGAGTCCTTGGTGGCTCATCAGTGCCAACACACCGCAGCATGCTGGACCTCACCAGCAAGGCTGTCCACCCAGTCCTATTCTAGCCAACACCTTGTCTTCTCTCATCGGAGTATTTCTGTAGAACAACTTGTCTAACAAAACTAGCAAAATTATTCCAGTTTGACTCGCTTCTTAGCATGTAGTCTATTGTTGTCTCTGGAGTTATACCTGTGAGTGCCTTACTATGTCTAAGTGTGTTCTACCTATTGCACTCAAAAAAGGTGTGCTCAGTATCATCTATCTCGTTGCAGTAGTTGCAAATTGGCTCTTCTCTCTTGCCTATTTTGTGCAGGTAGTTATTGAAGGAACCATGTCCTGTAAAAAACTGCGATAGGTGATGATCAACCTCACCAAATCTTCTCGACAACCATGGCTTGATGTTGGGGATGAGGGTTCTCGTCCATCGACCCACAGCTTCCTGCGACCATCTTTCCTGCCAGATATTATAAACGGCATCCCTGACCTTTTGTTCTGGCTTGCCTTGTGCCCTCACCACCCTCTTTTTTGCGATTATGTCAATAGGAGGTGTACCCGATAACACACACAGGGCGGCATAGGACACTGTCCTGTATGCGGACACAACACCTAGGAGCACACACCTGTGCGCCCTCGCCAGTCTCTCTTTGTTGCGCCTGATGGCGATAGAGCGCTACCAGGCCGGAACTTTGGTGGTTGGTTTCAATTAACCACACATCTCAGGAATAGTCGAACTGAGACTGTACAAGACTACACTTTCATTTACATTCATATATATGATCCTCATTCACCCTCTGAAGGAAGCTAAACAGAAAAAAGAAAGAACCATTAGGCATGTTAGGTTATGTTATAATATACTTCCAATAATAGCATTACCAACCCGAAGAATAAAAAAGGTACTATGATAAAAGAAAGATAAAAACGAGAATCGGAGTAGTTTTCCATTTCCTTTTTTACTTAAATGAATAACTTGATGTATTTTTTTTATATTGACAAGCCAAGCTTAAGAAATATAGATAATATTTAGCCCAAGAAGTATGATTTTTTCGTTTAATGAAACTTTCAGAAAGATTAACTCTGACAAGTTCTGATTCCTACCCGAAATATTTTTTATGCTTCGTAACCTTCAGAAGTAATAAGACAGATAGAAAGAAACAGCAAATGAATATGCCCCTTTCTATGATAAAATATTTGTTCCGTTTCTGAGAGAAATTGTAGGGTATATATATATCTCAACACAAAATTGGTGTTTCAAAACACAATTTTTTAGGTTTTAAGTATTGTCAGTAACAAAATCAAATTTTGTAACATTTGTAGAGAATTTAATTCTGGAAAATGTACGTAAGTAACGTCGACTAAACATAAAGAATTTAAGAAATTTAACTAAAGAAATTTAAATTTAAAACTTAAATTTATATTAAAAACAAAACAAATCGAAACGTGGCAAAAATTACTGTTATAATTTTAAACCGAAATAAAAATCATTTTAATATTGAGACAAATCTAGAAATAAATCAGTTGTGAATTTTGGCCTCTATATTACATTGAATAAAAAGAAAAAAAATTTATAGAAGTCATAAAAATAAATGTATCGTAAATTTATTTTATTACTATTATATTTGTCTCTAGTTATTTGATAATATTATTTATTGATTTAATTATCGAATTAGCTTAATTATTAATTAGCGTATAAAGGTTTTTAATTAACTTCAGCTTACACAACGTCTTTAATAATCCACCTTGGATAAAGAAATAAATACGTAATATCAAGCTTTATGTTGCATGTGCCGCCTACATAAAGATGTAGTGCATCCATTGCCAAGGCCATCATCATCGCACAGTTCTCTTTTAACTTATATTTCTTTTCCTTACCGACTTTGCAGATACGTGATTCAAACAAAAGTAAACAAAGAAAATTTCTCAGCATGTTTTATATTGTTATATTTTATATTATATTAAAGTTTTTAGTCACGTACAAACTATAAGTTGTATTATGTTCTCATTAATTAAAGAAAGGTTATTTTTTTATAATTTAACTAACTACTGCATTTATCCGTTGTTTTGAGTTAACTTCGTGCTAAATTTTAAGGCAAGAGTTTTTAATGGAAGAATTACTTTACTAAAACGTTTAATTTGTTGATGTAAGTTCCAAATAGCATGATTGCCGTTCCTGTCCTTATATACCGGGTGATTCAAAAAGGACTATACAAATTTAAAAGCATATAAAAATTTGTTTAGATAACTTACAGATTCGGTTAGGTCTCACTTCATATGTCAGAACATGATATGTCGTGATTCACGTAGTCATTAGTACTAAATTCGGCCACCAACGCTGTGTTGTTCTTTATTTTTTTTTCCTATAATACTTCAGAGGGTGAATGAGAATGATATGTATGAGTGTAAATGAAGTGTAGTCTTGTACATTCTCAGTTCGACCAGTCCTGATATGTGTGGTTAATTGAATCCCAACCACCAAAGAACACCGGTATCCACGATCTAATATTAAAATTCGTGTAAAAATAACTGACTTTGCTAGAACTTGAACGCTGGAACTCTCGACTTCCAAATCAGCTGATATGGGAAGACGCGTTCACCACTAGACCAAAGCAGTGGGTTAAAGCGCTGTGATGTTAAAAATGGATACATTTACGATTACAGAGTACTCGTATAGATCGTCTTTGCTTTGTGTTTTGGTTTCACGATTTGCAGTCAGAAAAAGCAGGTCAACGTAATTTTCGTAGAGAGTACGGTAAGATCCTCCTAGTAGGCATAAAATTTACTCATGGCACTAAACCTTCGTTTAGGCAGGTTGTTCTGTTAAACGTATAAAAACACCAAGACGCCCGGGCGTCCCTGAAGCTTCTGTTGAACAACTCAGAGAAAGCGTTGCATGTTGTTCGAAGAAATCAACTCGACCTGCGTCACGTGAGGCTGGTATTCCATAAACGACTATATGACGCGTATTACGCACATAATTGCACCTGAAGCCGTATAAATTAACCTGGGTTAAACACATTACATACATATATGTAGAAAAGTGGCTCGGCTAGGCAAAGTAAATGATGAATAGAATTGAAAGGACGATACATCTTTAGACAATTTAATTATTAGAAATGAATCTACGTTCACATCAGTGGGAAGGTGAACACCCGTAACTGCCGAAAATAGGGTAGCGAAAACTCTCATGAAAATTTACAGTACATTAAGTAATCAATGTTGATAATAGAAAAAAAAAATTTTTCACTTACAATCTTTTAAGTGCATATTTTGAGTATTTTTATTTTTAATAAAATGTTTTTTGGTTTATTTTTTAGTGCTTTTTATTAATTTACCCGCAATAAGTTTTAATTTTCCTAAATTGCAACTAGTGATTAGGGTTTTTTTTTTGTATTTCGTGTTCAGTTTACGGAAATTTTGACAAGGGGGATCTCAAAGGTAATCATTACATCACTGACGATGAGGTGAAGGAAGCTGTGGTCCCTTGAACCCGTGAAAGATCGCCAGAATTTTTCAGTAACGGAATGCAGAAACTTTTTGTCACACGTTGGGAAAAGTGTATCAGTGTAAACGGGGATTATATTGAAAAATAAATACTACATTTTGTGGCTAAGGTATTCTACTTTTATCTATTATTTTATTTCATTCCAATATCTCTTTTCATTCCCATGCTACGCAGATACGTGCAAAATTTATCAACCGAGCCTCGTACAGAGTTCTCTGGTTTACTTTGCAGTCGAGCAAAGTATGCAACATATCGCAATAAGAAACTATTATTACGCCTGGTTCAGAAAAAAAAAACGGCCTGTAAAATTGTATGGATATCGCAAAAAAAAAAAAAAAAAAAAACATTTAATTTTGAGGAGTACCTTTCGCATTGTAAGAGTTCAGTGGGATTTTTTTTCTGACCCCAAATATGGAATTTATACGTGTTAACCTTTCTATTTAAATGAAATTTATACTTATCACTAAACACAATTTGATCAAGAAAGTCGTTATTTTGCAACAACACTTCGATAGTGAATTCGGCACGCACAGAGTAGTCTGTAGTAGTTGAGGCTGATGACAGCTATAAAAAGCATGGAAGCATATCTTTTCCTTAAAAAACTTCAAACTGTCTTCACTGAGCTTACTAGTTCACGGCCGGCTTTTTAAACAGATTGTTTTGTACATAGACATCCGGTTGTTTCAAAGTGATTAAAATTTCTACGGAATACACATTGAGCAGTAACTATAGATACAAATTCTGCTAATTGAAATATATAGAAGCTATTCTGTTCAGGAGTCGCCATTTTTTTCTAGTGGAACTGTCAAGCAGAAAGATAGAGAATCAATTTACGGCTATGCGTGCAACTTTAAGTAGCCTTTTTGTCTTTGATTCTATCCTTAAATCATCATCTAAGAGATATTGTAACGGATTAAAACCCCGTTATTTTTTTACACCAATTATATTTCAATTCTACGGACTTTAACAGAGTTAGTTTTCCATTTCTGCAGATACTTTCAGTATTTAAATCCTTTAAGATTTGTTGTCTCATCTGATTATTATTTACTTGAAAAGTCATTAAATATAGGTCTCGAAATATTTTTTCCCAGGTTTTATATTTCTTTAATTACCCATCATATATATTAAACGGTTGGTTTCTGTAGTATAAAATGTTTTTGAAATTTTGATTTAAGATGAAATTACAATTTTTACTTCCTTGTACGAAGTAAAGGAAGTATGTGATCGCGTATCTGAAAATTTCGGTTTTCAGATTTCAACGGTAATATCCATTTAGACCATCCCTGAATACATTTTGACTAGTTTCGGCGTGACTTCTGTACGTACGTACGTATGTATCTCGTACAACTCAAAAACGATTAGATGTTGAAATTTTGGATTTAGGAGTGCTGTAATATCTAGTTGTGCACCTCCCCTTTTGATTGCAATCGACTGGAAGAAAAGTGTCCCAAAATAACTGGATTTTGGACTTCTTCTTAACTGTAGTAATAAGTCCTCATTGAGAGGTTTTAAACGGTACTTATTTTCATTGGTTCCAGAGTTATAGCCAAATAAAGTTTTAAATAATGAAATATTTGGATCTACAAGGGGAAGGCACATCGGTTCAAAAGAAACTTCATCTCCTGTTAGTTTTTTTTTTTTTTAATTAAATAAACTGATTTATTAATAATTATGGTTTATAATATCAGTGGTTATCTGATTGTATAGAAATTTTTACAATAAATTATAATTCAAAAATACCAAAAAAAAAAAAAAAAAAATGAAAAAATATCAGAAGTTAATGAAATAAAATTTCATGTAAATCAAATTCATTTTATTTAAAAAAAATGTGTATATATAATTTATAGGTGTACAAGGAAGTCATGTAGTGTCCACATCACATGATGTTAATGTTTGACAGGTACATTTATAAATGAAATAACTCCACCCCATATATGAATTATGCTAAATATTGGATCATTTTTATTTTCATAAGTAAAACGTCTATTAACGTGTTTATTTACTCTCCTTTACGCATGTGTTCAGATTCACAAACATACACTCCCATAATTAGAAATAATTATTTATAATTTTTTCTTTTACTTTTTCTTTGTTACCGCAGAAACAAATAAAATATTTTCTCTAATTAGGTAACATGGTAAATATAAAATTAAAAAGGAAAAAAATATTTAAATCGTAACTGAATTTTGTAATCTGCCTAAGAAGTGTTAAAGATAATTCATTTTTTTTATATAGTCATTTACATTTTTTGTCGCTCTTGGAAATTATGTAAAAACAACGCGAATTTAGTAATGATCTAGTCAAATTTTTTGACAAGATAACTCATCATATACTTTTAATATCTTTAAAGGTATATTATAAAATATGTATATTGAAGTAAATATTCATTTTTACACTTGATAACTTTTTTATTGCATTTTTTAATGGTGTATTATATCAAGATTTTCATCCTCAATACTTTTGAGGTTTTTATTTTTATTTTATTTTTTTTTTAACAAGACAGATTGTATCATGATTTTTTTATTTCTCCTCGTTAAATCTGATATCTGTCATGTGGTTGTACGCAATAATAGGGCTCCATCAAATGGATAACAGTGGTTAGGGAAGGGAATTAATCAGTTTCACACAAGATATTAGCTCACAGGTGGTCTGTTTTTTTTTTAACCTTCAGCGAAGTAAGGTTTTAACGTTTTGCTATTAAAGTAAGAATTATCAGTTTTTATTTTATTATTTTCAGTTTTACAAAATATATGAAGCCGTCACTGCTTTTTTTATCAGTATAAACTATTATATTTATGTAAAATAATGTTTGAAGTTGTCATTTAATATTTATGAAAAAAAAAACGGTCACCATAATTTAACTTTTATTTTTAAAATATTTCATTTATGTTGAACAATTAGAAGTGAGTGCATGCACCTCCTTAATGTATAATTATCTTTGTAATTATTATTGATTAAATATATGTAGTGAACTTTTTGTGTTGTACAGCAAAATTTGAAAATATGTTGGGTTCCTTCGGTAAATTCATTAACTGAAGAACATTTCAAAACTACTTAATTTGAATTAATTTGGTTCCTGAATGTCTTTTTTTGAACAAGGAATTTTTATGGTAATATTTGTTTTTTAATTCGTTGATTATTTTTTATATTTTTTAGTTATACTTTATTTTATATAAAATATAAATCTTATTTCTATGGAATTTTAGTTTTATGTGTTAAATATTCTGGATAAAATTATTTTCGTTTTCCCTTTCTTCCTGAAAAATTTTTTTTTTCCCTTTCTTCTATTTTTACTGCTTTGCTGCTGCTTTTTTTCCACCTCCTTCTCTTTTTATAAATTTTCATCCTTTTTTACTTAATTTCCTGATCCTTTTATGCATTTCTTTTTACATTTAACCCTAATTTTATTTCAACTTTATTCTAATTTTTGTTTTTTTTTTTAAATAATTTTTCTCAAACCTTTTATTCCTGTTCACCTTAGTTTTTTTCTAAATTTTTTCTTTATTACTTTTAATATTATATTTTTCTTTCTTATGTGATTTTCTTTTTGTATTATTTTTGTTACTATTTCTGGTTCTTCTTATAAGGTTTTCTTACTCGTTTTCTTCTTTTTTTAATTTTTTTTTCTCCTTCTATTAATCATAAAAAATCTTCATTTTACTTTTACCTATACCTCTTGTTATTTTATTAATGTTTTCTGTTTCTGTATTGCAATACAGTCCCAAAATTTATTTTATTATATACAAAATGTTAAAACATATTTTTTTCATGTATTATTTTATAAATATTTGAACTTAATTTAACCGATATAAATATCAATAACAATAATAATAAAAAAAATATATATATATATTTTTAAATATATATATATATTCGGCCAAATAAAAAACAGGGGTTATTTACCTCAATTTATTAGTTTTTACCCGAGATTTCTCAAAAATTAGGGCAGACCCGGTTCTGAAACCTGTTTTATTTGATATTTCAGGTCAGAAACCATAATAAATTACTAATTCTGTTCCTTAATTAACGTCTAAAACTCTCACTACAACTTAATTTTAACGGGGTAGTTGTAATCCGAGTAAAATGATTCAATAGCCGTAAGCTATAAACGAAGCATTTAGGACGTATGTTTATGTCCTATACCTTCTCCATTATTTTCACGCGCGTCTGTGTGTGTTTGTGTGTGTGTGAAAGCTGAACAAAAAAATACTGATTTTACTAAATTATGAATTTTCTATAATAAAATATTAAGCTGGTCTTTTGAATTTCTCGTAAGAGAAAATTGGTAGTCAGAAAAACAATGTGTGCACAAAAAATATATAACAGAATATTTTGTTGAATTTGGTAAAGCCGTTTTTATTAATTAATACATCGTGTTTTGTAGAAATAGATCAACCGAGAATCACGCAAATATTATTTTTTTTAATCTTCTTGTTAGAATTTCTTTATTTGTTCTGATTTGATGTTTTATCTTTTTCAATATATTTCCTATAACAAGTCTTTTTCTATTCCAAAAACATATATATATATATACACACAATATTACTCTATATAATATGTATATATACAATATTACTCTATATATATATATAGAGAGAGAGAGAGAGATAATGTTCACAATATACAAGAAATTTCTAAACTCATAAACTCATATTTGTTTGAGAAATTTTCCTGAGTTAGACTAATTTTTGTAATTTTTTCCTTTATTTGTTATTACCTTGATAGACTTCATATTTTCATATTTTATCAAAGATTTGTTTCTTCAATCTAGATTTATTCATCATATCCCTAAGAAGTCTTAATCTTTTTGTTTTATAAAATCTATTTCTAGTGTATTTATATTTTTATAAATGTCTATATGTTTGATCGTCTTTAGGTCTGTATATTTCTCTAAGAACTCTCCTTTTTATTTTTATATTTTTTTAATATATTTTTAAAGTAAACTATTTCCATACTGAAAACAATGACAGACTTAATACCTTTTTATATCTAAAATATTTAAATCTCAATTTGACTGCTGTGGTTACTTGTATGTAAGTTATATTTTTCATTTTTTACTTATTAATTTTTTTCAATGGTTTGCTTTTATAATCCTGTATTAATGTGTAATAATAAATATAAATTAATTTTATTAATGAAGTAAATTTTTTTTGTAATAATAATGTAGAAATTTATAATTAGTCTATATGTTGTCGATACTTATATTTAATGGCAGGAAATATTTGAAGTAAACAAGTTATTATTAATTTACACCTGATTTATTTAATTTTAAATCTGTGTAGTTATATATAAATAATTTTATAATTAGGTTTGTTAGCTATAAAATAAGTAATTTCATAGTTATGTTGCTACATAAACGTTATTTCTTTATGAAACTCTATTAAAATCCTACATCTGCAGTTACGTGTATGACTGAGTATTATTGGTCGTAGAATGGAAAATTCCTTCTTTTGCCACTACTCTTCCTTGTTTTTTACTTAACTTATTTTATTTTCTTCTATATATTGTAAGCTATTTACTCCTTTATTTTTGTTCTTTAATGCTTTTCTAACCGCATGCTTTCAGAAAATGATTCAAGTCGAGGCAATTAAGTGCTTAATGTGGGTTGCTAGTAATAGCCGTTATGGTAACTACATTTTCTGTACACATATTTTGTCTGTGTATATGTATGTCTTAAGTTCTGTTACCGGTAACGCAAAAATAAATTCTTATTACTTTAAGTACAGTGACATTTATTTCTTACATCTAAATATTTATTACATACTGCTTATTATATACTTTCTTCTTTTTTTTTTAAATCTAATTTATAAAGACTATAATAATTATATTATTGCTTGTTATATTTTATTAATCCTGTTCACTTTACAGAATTGTTAATAAATTTATTAAAAATAATAAAATAAATAAACAAACAATAAATAAAGCAATGTCAATGGACTTTAAATGTTTCATTTTGCTTAACGACTTAATAATTTTTTTAAGTAATAAATACATTACGTGAGATATAGTTTTAATTTATAACTTTTTTTCTGATAAAATATTCTGCTATAATTCTATGAATTGAGTTTTATAAATATCCAATATGTTGGTTATGTAGTTAGTTTTTCTCTACACGTAGGAATTAATTAAATTTGGAATTCCTCGAATCTGGGAGAAATTGAATGGTTCTTAGTTAAATTTTTTAAATATTCAAAACGGTTTCTTTTATGGGTATAAGTATTTTTTTGGAATTCTTGGTTGAAAAGGAGATTTTTTTCTAAAAATATAATTTTACAACAATAAAAAACACAATTTTATAATAAAATATTTCTGGAGGTCAGTGCAATAAAAAAAAAAAAAAATGATATTTTTTTACGTTAAAATATTCTCTGAAATTTCGTTTTTAAAACGGGGTTTTTATTATAAAAATTGGATAAGTAGAAGTTGTACAAAATGTTTTTCTTTATGATAACTATCTATACGGTTTTTGACGACTGGTGGCTTCCAATAGAAGACTGCACGTTCAAGCTAAGATGGAAAACAAACCATATATTTATGCATGCTGAACATTTTCACCTTCCTGAAATTGTTATGAAACATATAAAAAAGGTTTACCTTTTTTAAGGTATTTTTCCCTTGGAAAATACGAAGGAAAAATACAAAACGAAAACGAGAGCCTCAAAAAAAATTATTTAGTTAGTTATCCCTAAAAAAAATTTTTTTTGCTAAAATCATTAAGTTTTTGTGTGTTTTGAGGCAATCAAAACACATAAAAACAATTTAATGAAGGAAATCAGACAAAATGTAACATGTTCAAGGAGTTAGACTTGGAATCAGACAAGAATTTAACACTTAGTAGGAAAACGGAACAAAAGTAGAATTGCAAAAAGTATGCCGATGAAATCCAAAAACAAAATGAGCAGGAAAACAGAACTAGTTAGGAAGAGACTTGAGGATATGTATGAAGAAGAGGAAGGAGTTGATAACCTCTAAATATGCGTCAGGACAGTACTAGAAAGTAACACATCATTATTATTGATATGAAACTTAAAAACTGGTTTCCTACAGAATATCTATTTTTACATTTGTGTTCCTTTTTCTCAGAAGCCTTTCAAGATCTCTTCCTTCTTTTTTTTTATACGAAAGTTCATACTTGTTTCTATCATGCACTATGTCCTTTTCAAGATGAAAGTTATAGAACTGAAAATATTAAAAATGTACAACATTTTTAGAACATAATTGAACATATTTATTTTTTTTTAAAAAGATTGGCATGAATTAAATTTGTAAAAACCAGGAAAAGTGTATGGTGCAAGGTAGATAAAATTCTGAAGTTTATATAAAAAAAGACAGAAGGAAGATATTTTAAACGGTAGCTGAGAAAAAGGTACAAAAGTTAGTATGGTGAAAGATAGGACGCAGTGACCCCTCATACAAATTTGTTTCCTATAAATTAAAATGAAGTAATTTAACATCAAACGTTTTATTGGTTATTAGTTAAGGTCTCGCATCTATCGTTGTCTAATACGTTTTCGATGTACAAGGTGATTCTAAAACCAGTTCGGAGATATGGCTTAAAGCTATGGGACACGACGTGCAAAAGTAACGTCCACATATATAACTTTTTTTCAGAACAAGTTGGTAAGATCCATTGCAGAGGCATCGTGGTTCGCTCGAAACGAGAAAATTTACGTCTGCCTTGGATTGTCTTATGTTCATGACGAAAACAAACGGTTCGGTTTAAGTTAAAGACAGCGATTAGGCAATCATGTTAACTTTCTACCAGTTAATGTCCTACTCAACGGTGAAGATGTCCGGCTAAATAAAGCGCCAACACGTGCTAAACTTGGGATATTTGTGTGAGACTTGAACTGGTTCGGTATCAGATGTGTGAAAAATATCTTTACTTTGCCTTAGTGAGGAGCCTAGCCTCCTTCTATATCTTTCTGTAAACTTGTTATACTACTATTTTGTTTATTTTTATTTGTTGTTTAATAATGTTGTGGATTCTTTTTCGGTTTGTTTTGTGACTAGACTGTTGCGATGCCAGTTAATCCATGTGTGTTTATTTATATAGATTTTTACGTATATATGTATCTTTATTTATATATCTACGTTTTATTGAGGGTGTTAGCAACACCCTTCCAGCGGGAAACTCTTATTCACGTGCTTTTTTGTAATGTAATTTACTTGTGGTACCTTAATCGGAATTGATTGTAAATACACGAGTTGTGAGACAGAAAAAAAAATGTTTTAAAATATTTTCAATCGTAAGTTAGTTCATATTATTTTCAGTTACAGACCAGTTAAAACTTTTTAAAATAGGTTTTTAAAAAGATTATATTAGTATTTGTTTTTACAAAAGTACGAATTTTTAAAATTATAAGAAAAGTTAATTTTTTGTATTACATCCTTAAACTATTGGATCTAACGTTATTGATCAATAATACACTGTCCTTATTATATAAAGAAAACAAAACCGTAGACATGCAGGAAACCTTAAGCTACATTCTAGAGTAAGTTAGGATTTTTGTGTGCTTAGATTGATCTATCTCAGTATATCCTTTTTCACTTATCTATGATTTCTGCTTCCATACGTTTGGTTCTGTATATAAATCCGATCATTTTTGGTCCAATTCTAAGGGTCTTAAGACTTTTATATCTAATCCACATTTAGTGTGATCCAGTGAGGCTGTCTGAAGAACCAGGGAATTTATCCGTTGTTCACTAGTTTTTTGAGGGGCGGGTGAAATTTTTTGCACAATGGAGCTTAACGGAAAAATAAAATTTCACATAAATCACAGATTTTGTCATACTGTGGTTTAATTCCTCTACTAATAATATCCCAAAACTCATTGATCTACTCCTCATTTTTGTCTGTCATCGATGTTATTTAATCAAATAAGCCTGCTATATAAACAACAAGCAGACTCTAAACAAACGTATATAAAACAACACCCATTAATTAGATCTTTAAAAGCGGGAAAAGTGAAAGCTAGTGATATTCATTGTCATCTAAAAGCCGTTTATGGTGGTGAAAGTATATATCCAAGTTCTGTGAATATGCTGGAAATAAAATTTCGTGTATCAGAAGCGGATTGACCAGTTTTTTGATTCGTGATACGTCACACACAGAAAAAATTGAAAGGATTGTTGTAAACAGCTTCTGAAATTATCGTGACGAAGGATATGAGTTCATTTTTATTTTTTTTTGACGGGAAATAAAAATTATTTACATTATTACAACTTAGCAGATAAACAGTAGAGCATTTAATACCTGCGCTTTGGTTCACTACAATAAACAAAATTCAAAATACTACCACTGGAAAAAAAATTCTCTTGAGAATGTTCTGAGATTCAAAACACTTAAAAGTGACAGATTGCCTGAAAGCCGGATCGACTGTAAATTCTATGCGATGCATAGAGACGTTAAAACATCTTTTAGTTATGTGTGTCGTTTTTGACAATCTGAAGAACCGAAAATTCTGCAACTCGATAATATTTGCCTATATACATTTCGTGCGACCCCCGAGAATCTTGTGAAGTTAAAATTTAAACCTATTTCACACCCTCTATATTCAACAGGTTTGGCGTCCTGTAATTTTTCCCAAGAAACGTATGTTTAATGTTTGACAATCCGTGGAACCAGTAATTCTGAAATATGTTAAATCTATTCCACATAATGTTCATCCGCATAATATTAACATCTTGCGAATTTAAAATTTGAACTTATTCTACGCTCTTCATACTCACCAGTTTTGTCAACCTGCGATTTTCATTTCTTTTTTCAATTAATAAGGAACATTAAGAGTATTTATTTTCGAAAAGAATGATGAATTGAAGGAAGCAGTGAAGTTTCAGATTAAAGAAACTCTCTCCAGCATTCTTCATTGATGAATTGAGAAAATTGGCTAACCATTGGAAGAAATTAATATAAGTACTTATATATAAGTGATGATTACATGGAAATGTAAGTGTAACATTTTTTTTGCAGATAAAATCACTTTCGAGCTTCATTTATTTCATTTCATTATTCTTTTTCCATTTGCAAGTTATGAGCAACTGTGAGTTTCATTTCAGCCATCTATTGTACAATATGGCTAAAAGATGAAGTTCCTACGGGATAAATGTTGGATAGCACGTTTTAATAATAGAAATACAAGAGTAATCCAGAAAATTATAATAAATTTTGATCGTGGTTCGGTTTGAAGGAGTTACTCTGTTACCTGTATCAGGTTATATTATACAGTATATATATATATATATATATATATATATATATATATATATATATAAATATATATATATAATGTTTCTAAAATGGTAAGGTTTCTATACTTTGTAGAATAATAAATTTACTAGAATTAGCAATAAAAAAAAACAATTAATATTTAATCGAATTGTAGGTGAAGTGGACGACATAAAAAAAGACACAAAACTGCATCAATTTTCTGCCATAACCGGCTATTTGTTAACAGATTTAAAAAAATAAAATGCGATTTTATTAAAATAAAAGGCTTAATATCTTAGCAAAAAAACATAAGTGATAAAACTAATATTTATGGAGATATAACAGATTGAAAAATAAACACGGCCCCATTGTAATTTTCGAAGGTACTTAAGTCCTGATTTTTTGGTAATTTTAAAACTTTATTAATAAGACGCTTACCAAATATTAAGTGATTCATGTATCTGAACTTGAGATATAAATTATTATGTAAAAATAATAAAATAGAACAGGAGGAGAACGAAGGAGAAATTGTCATTTTTCCTAAGGATATTTTTTTTGTTTAGTTTTTCAAGTAGAATCCGAAAAAATATAGCCAGCCCACCATTTTAGAAACACTATATGTATATATATATTTATTACAAACTGTGTGATTAGAAATATCATAACTTTCCATTCTTATATGTTTATTATTATTTTTATTATACAACTTTTTAACTAATTTCTTCATTATAATAAATTTAATTTTACTGTAAAATTATTGTATATTTTATTTTATTTTTTTCTAGGTACGTTGCAGATTTGGTTTTCCAGTTGTAATGATGTCATGGTTTTTAGTAGAGTATCATATTGGTGAGTCTGTTTTCCAAAAAATATCATTTTGTAATATTTAGTAAAATTGTATAATCAAAATCGTATAAAGCGTTAACCAACCAAGAACAATATTTATAGATAATTTAAAAAAATTAAATCTGTTTTAAATTCCTTCTGCATGGCATGTTTAGGATCATATTTTTTTTAAGTCATATATATAAAAAATAACAGTCATTATTTTTCCTTGAGTAATGTTGTCTTGATATTTTTCTTCCTATGCCAATTTGTACGATAAAGTGGTAGCGTCCTTGCTTACCAATTGGTTTCCAATCTCGGTTAGGCTTGGCATTTTTGTGTACTAATTAGTTTATCTACAGTAAGAAATTATAATTGGTTATCATACTATTAATCCTGAAAAAAAAAATATTCTGTACATGTTATTGATCCCTAGGTATATATGTATATTATATAAATTCAGAAGTCTTTTCACGAAAAAATACTAAACTTTTGATTATTATTAAAATAGTAACTGTAAGTATAACAGAGATTCGATTAATATTTCATTATGAGATAACATAATTATATATTATACAGTAGTTATCAGATATGGTTAGGTATTTAACTTCATGGAAAAAACTGTCAGTATTTGTCCGAATAGATTAAAGAAGGCTGTGGAAAACTCATGGTCCAAACATTAAAAAAGTATAATTTTTAAATTGCCTATCGTCATGGCGGAAAGGTTGTGTAACTCCATCTTTATTCCGGAGGTCCCGTGTTCGAATCCAAGGCAGGAATGGCATTTTTTATATGCTATAAAATTTTATTTTCCTATTTCCACGTACAAGCTACAAAAGGTTCTGCGGTGAATTACTTCATCAAGCAAAAAAAAAAAACTACGATATTAAACTAAACCATTTAAAAAAAAGTCGGCAAAGAATTGCAAAATTTTTCAGGCTACCTGACAAGTAAAAAGGGGGTAAAAATTTTTGGCTGATTTTTTTTTTTTTAAAGAAATATTTAAGAGTAAAGGTTATAAAAAAATTAAATTTTTTACGTATTAAATGCAATGGGTAAATTTCGAGATGGATTTAAATTTAAAATAAATTTAAAAAAAGAAATTTTTTGTTACTACAGACCATTCGTGTTTGATGGGCAAAAGATTTTATAGTGGTTTGAAGGTCTAATGATGTAGAAGATACGGATGTAAACTTAATACGTTTCTGAAGCAAGATATAGCTAAAAAGAAGAAAAATATAGTCTTTTTTTTGGGAGGGAATGGGTATTAATTTTTTTTCGACTAAAACATCCCCTCCTTTTTCTAATTTTTGCAAAAATTTAATACATCCCCCCCCCCCCACCAACGAAGATAGTATCTCTCTACCAAATCTGAAAGTGGTCATCGGGATCCAGAGTTATATATGTGAATTACAAATGGTGAAGACCAAATACAGCTAACGTACATACTCTTCGTACGTTTTTTTTTTTTTTTTGCTTTCGGGACCACCGTTAGGTATTGCTTCAGAGGATGAGATGAAATGGCAATTCTTTAGCGTGTGAAAATTCCATGCTTGACCGGGATTCGAACCCGACCTTCGGATGAAAGACCGAAACGCAGCCACTCACGCCACGGAGGCCGGCAATTATACGTATGTATTATATACGCACAGGTACCTTAGGAAAATCGTTTTTTTTCGACTTTAGCATTGGAATAAAAACTTTTTTCGAAGATCATTTAAATAAATCTATTTAAATCTTATTTTTTTTGTCAAACTAATTTTTTTTAAATGTCTCCTTCTGGCACAAAATATAAAAAAGCTATTTTTTTTTAGATACTTTTTGACAGATCTTATATACTTTCCCGTTATTGCTGTAGCAGCATGTATCGCTATATCCGAGAAAGCAATAAAATATTACAATTTAAACGCGTTTTAGGAATTATATGGGAAAAAAAAGTTATTTTTACTTAATTTATTTAAAACTAATTATACGAGTGGCTGCTGAGTCCTCCCACGGGATTATGCTAATGCCTCCCACGGCATTACATAACATCCGGGAGAATGTGCTCGAGAAACCTCCATCCCCGAGCAACAGAAGAGACCACGTTCACCTAATTGGCTCTCCTCAGAAGATCTGTGGGGCTTGAAATGGTCCGTGTACTACCTGCTCTTTGACTGCCCAATCTTTGGAACCATCCGACAAAACTTACACCTGGGTTCGGATATGAGATTTCTATTAAACCAGAAGGTATAAAACGTCTGTTACGGTTCCCGTTCTGTAGTGGAATGAAGAATAAGATTTAGTGATTTTTGTCTGATTTATGTATTTTATTTTGTATTTATTGTTGTCACTTTATCTTTGTTATTTATTATTCCTATTTCTTTATTGTTTATTTTTGTTCTTTATGATTTTTGTTGTTTTATATAATACTACATGATAGTGTTAATGTAGTCGCTAATGACTATAATTGTTGATGCGATTATAAATAAAAGTATTAAAAAAATATTGTACAAGTAATATTGGATTTGTAAATGATCTAACATTAAATGAATTTTAGGAAGGATTATTTTTTTGTAAATGTGCGGGCATCGACTGCTATGGTCGTTCAGCACAAATGAAAATTTTTAGTGTTTGAAAAATTACATGCCTGACCGGGATTCAAACCCAGGAACTACGGATGAAAGACTGAGACGCTACGATTCGCGCTACAAAGGCCGGAAAAAGTAGATCTATAAAAATATACTTTTTTAGACAAAAGTATTCTTCTTCGTTACGTGAAAACGTTTAATTGTTTATGTTTAATCTAGTAAAGTTAGATATTTTTAATAAATTTACTATTTTTTTTACGATTATGGCTTTTTAAAGGAGCTACTTGAAATAATAAAGTACGAAGACGATTTATAGTTTTTGAATTTTTATCGAACAACTTTTTTCATAAAAATAATATTTGTTGTAATACTATTCGTATTTTTAAAATAAAACCGAATAATTTACATTATAAAAATATTTATTTAAATTTTAACATGATTATTAAGATAAGAAAATTAGATATGTAAGAAATAAAAAAATTAAAAAAAATGAAATGAATAGTTGGAAGGGTGAATGAATCAAGAGGTAGAGTTAGAAAGAGAAGGAAAGAGAAGAGCGCACATTCCCTGTTAAATTGGTTGTTAAAGCTAATTGCACGTTGTACATGATTGTACTTAATGCCTGAAGCTCCATCAAGACACTATAGCTAATTACTTATTTCGTTCTATTACACCTTTTGTCTAATAACAATTTATTCAAATTGGATAATAATTTGCAATAGCTAACAGTTAAATGCTTACATATATATCGCTTAAACATTGTACTCGCACATGCACCTTGCAAGTAAAAAATTCATAAATTATACTTTAATGTTAAAGCATATATACGATCGGAATCATTTTTTAACATTCACGTCTCAAATAAATTGTCTATTTCTTTCTATTTCCAACCGGCTTTCTTTTTTAAATTCTGTTTAATCTACACTTCTTTTAACCCTTCTTTATTAAAATATAATAATTTATACAAGTATACGTAATAAAATAAAATTTGAAAAATAAATAATTTACATGCAGTATGCATGCAAGCGTGCACACACTTACTGTGTAATAAATAAGTAAATAAGACTTATTTTTTTTTTTTTAATTGAAGTAATACATTTATAAATTACAACTAGTAGTACAGTCTTTCCTTTTCTTTACATTTAATAATTTAATATTTGTTTAATCGTTATAATAAAATGTAAATGTTTTATTACCGTGAAATTATAATTTATCAACGCCTCTTAAACGTTTATTACATTTCAATTACACAATTCAGTTTATCTTATAATACAGACTAGCTTACTGAATATAAAATGATTACGCATACGAAAAACAAAGGCTATTTTACATATATATTAGCATTCCCATCAAGGCTTCTCCCAAGCTATATGGTTTCCCGTCGCGGTCAATTTTTAGATGATTTCATGAGAAAGCTACTTATTGTAATTGGTACCATGATTCGACTTCCGGAAAATTTCACATATCTTCGTGTTTCACGTCCCCCAGACCCCAAAACCACTGTCAGCTCAAAAGTTTATTAAGTTAGAAAATAAGAGTTAAAGTTAAATTAACATTTTTAATTGCATTAGAAAATTTTCTATTAATTTCGATAATTTTCTAATTTATTTAGTTTTTTTTATATTTTTCTAACCAAAGTATAGAGTTTAGCTATTATTTTATATATATACACTTCACTTTCTTGTGGACACGATAACTGTCGTAATTTTGCGCCAATCACTTTCAAATTTTTCCTTAAAAATAACTCGTTCCAAAATCTCAGTCAAGTTCGTTAACGGCCTAAACTGGACCATGAGGGTGGAAATGGGGTGGGCTTTTTCCAAAAAAAAAACAAAATATCGGTATAACTTTTTTAAGTAAAATATCGATTTTGTTTAAAATGCATATTATTCTTTGGATCAGGACCTACAATGTAACATAAGAAAAGTTTTGATATAACTAATCATTGGCCCAGTGGGTGGAAAAAGTAGAGTTTTGAAGACACAAAAATCATAAATTCCTTAATAGGAAGAGTATCGAATCTGTTTAAAGTGGTCGTTAGTCCTGTAAACATTACTTAAAACTTTTTTTCTGAAAGAATTTTTGATATGTCCAACTCTTACGGCCAGTGATGGCCAAAATGTTGCTCGGTGAATTAATCACCGCCGCTGAACTTAATAGATCCCTCCGCCTGCCGGCGTGCCGAAAGGAATTTTTTTATGATTTTATGTTTTTTTAGTAGAGTAACCGGAGGCATACAATAACAGTGACAGTGGCTTCATATAATTTAATAGGCGTACAAGGAAGTCATGTAGTGTCCAGATCAGATTTTTTAAAAATGTTTTATGGCATACTTCAACAAAAAAATGTTTGCATTTATGTATTTACATATTTATTTATTTTTTGCTTATTTTTCAATACTTTTTTATTATCTGCATCTGATATTATTAATAATACAATAAAATTTATTTTAAATCTAAAATAAATAGAATAATAAAAAGGGGACATGTTCAATTGAATCATTTACATGTACGTATATTTATATAAATTAATCTTATAATCTTATACATATAATCTATATATCAGGTTACCTGTACTTTATATAACTAATAAAATCGATAATTATCTTACGTATCGTAACGGGTCAATTTCGTGAACTAAGGTAGTGCAGATGATTCTCATGATTCCGTACAGAAGTTAAATCGGTAGAAAACGATCTTATTTAGTTTAATACAGAGGATGTAAACTTGTTTTAAAACCATCTGTAATTACCGTTTAGCTTATTTATGTATAATAATTTTACTACTACGTTATATTTTAAATCAGTTAAGAAATTTAAAAGTATTATTATTATTTCTAATTTTATAAATACGGGACAACATTGATATGATGATATTATTCTTACTACCGCGTACTATTTAAATAGTTTTTTTAGATTAATTTATGTAATTAAAATCATAGTAAAATATTATTTTTCGATAATTAGTTATTTTCTAACTTATGCTATTAAGAAAGTAATTCCATCATTATCATTTAACAGACCACCCACAAACTGCTACTATTGGTTACTACCATCCGTCACATATATTCTGGTAGAGCAATTATCTTGGTCCTAAGTGTATATATATATATGCTATTTATATAGTACTAGCAGACCCGAGCGGCTTCACCCGCGCTATATGGTATCCGTCGCGATCAGGGATGTTCAGCGAGTCAAGGCTCGCTTCACTTGCCTTTCCCGTCTAACCGAGGAAGGGTACTTTATTAATGCACTTTTTCACAGTACTTTTTCTGACCACTTAAGAAAAAGTTTCAAAGCTTAGATACTTTTGCTTGTGATACATTCCGGACGAATTTTAAAAAAATATAAATTATTATAATACGTATGTTTTGTAATTTGTATATAAAAAAGAAAGTCCGAAATGCAATTTTTCCAAATATCTCGACCCCAGCACCACCTAAAGGGTTTTTTTGTAAAAAATATTTATTTTCACGTAATTATTATATATTGTGAATATGAGCCAAATCGCGTCATAAATACATTATTTCGCAATTTCTCGACCCCAGTGTCACCTAGTTGGTCAAAACTAATTCAAAATCCTTCGCAGGAGTACGTACGACTCACCAAAGTTTCATCGCAATCGGATGAATGGTATAGAAACGCATACGGGACAAACAAACATTTATTTTTTTTATATATATATATATATAAGATTACTATACTATCTATAGACAGAGAAAGACAGAAAAGTGCGGGTAGTTTTTATCTTATTCCCCTTGTTATCAGTAAATGAGATTTTATTGCGTTCTTCAAAGTGAAATTTAAAAATATTAACAAAATATAAAGTCTACTGTTGTGCTATTTTTAAAACTAAAAAAAATTCGTGTGAAACTTGCAACATTTTTATACGTATCCTACTAATTAGTAGTTTCTTATCATTATTATTGTTATTCTTTGTTTCAAACGTTATTAGAATAACGGTTTTTCAGTTATCGGTCATATACCAATCGAACGGTTGCAGTTCAAATTAACGGATATAGCAGTAAGAAATTACTTAATTGTTAGATACGTATATTAGCTTATTATTTTTTTTTTTTCACAAAGTTATAAGGTCAAGTTGGGTTAAAAAATTAATAACAGTTAACAACTGGCTTTTATAAAAATAATTGCAACGGTATATAATGCGAGGTTACTGATGGTTGATATCATTTTTTACCTTACGTTCACTAAATTAGAATAACGAATTATTTTTTTTTATTTTAATACTATGTTTTTTAATTGTATAAAAATATGATGTGGACATCACATGACTTCCTTATACATCTATTAAATTACATAAACACAGTTTTTTTAAATGAAAAGCATATAAAATTTTATTTCATTAATAACTTCTGATATGTTTTCATATATATATATATATATATATATATATATATATATATATATATATATATATATATATATATTATTGTTATAATTTAATTAATAATAATTAATTATTATTAATTAATTGATGACTATGCGCCACATACTGATATATTGCAAACGTTATGCGGCGTAAATTTAATCTACCCAGAAACATCCGTGGTTTCTTGTACAATGATAATGAAATTTTAAACCGGATGTTTCTAATTTTGCGTAGTACTGGGTTAATAAAAATATTAATATTGTCGTGTATATTTTTTATGTTAGATATTTTATGGTTTTTAGTTTTCTTTTTACTTTTTTTTTTATCCGAGAATGGGCCCTTTACACCCTTCTCGGACTTTGTCAAATTCTGTTCACTTTTGGTTTTATTTTAGATTTTATCTGTGATATTAGTTGTAAGTTTTATTCATCTTTTAGATTAGCTTTATTTTATTTTATTTTTTATTAAAAAAAAATTCCGGGCGATAATAACAAGCAGGCATTTTTCGCCCTCCCCCCCAAAAAAAATTAATTATTTATCTTTTTTTTTTTTTGCAATCAGAGGTTAATAATTATTAATAAATCAATATATTTAAATTTAAAAAAAATGTTAAAAAGAAAAGAAAACACCGGATTCGAACCAATACATATTTCCCTTGTACCATCCAAATATTTCATTACTTAACATTTTATTTGGCTATAACTCTGGAACTAATGGAAATAACCATTTATGATAAATTGTTCAAAAGCTCTCAGTTAGGGCTTACTGCAGTTAAGAACTTTGGATTTTGGACTTTTTGGTCCAGTGGATTGCAATCAAAAGGAGAGGTGCACAACTAGTTGTTACAACAGTCCTAAATCCAATATTTCAACATTCTACGGCTAATCTTTTTTGAGTTATGCGAGATAGATAGGTACGTTCAGACGTCACGCCGAAACTAGTCAAAATGGTTTTAGGGATGTTCGAAATGGTTATTTCTGTTGAAATCTGAAAACCGAAATTATTCGCGATCACAATACTTCCTTTACTTCGTACAAGGAAGTAAAAATTAATAGCCAACGGGCTTTTAAAAAAAACAATTGCAACCATATGTAATGAGAGGGTACTGAGGTTTGATATAATTTTTACTAAATTAGATTAAGGAATTATTATTATTTTTAATATTATGTTTGTTAATTTTATAAAAATCAAAATTTTTAAAAGTATTTTGCAACCATCAATTTGATCCAATTTTACTTTAACCTATATTACTGTTACTGATGATGAGAATGAATTTTTCTAACCTATAAATATTTTCCAAGCCTAATCGGGATTCAAACCCGGAACTTTCTAAATAAATGGTAGAGACGCTACTACTCCACTAGGAATATTAACATAAGGACTACTTTTTTAAAACTAAGGTCTGCAATCATCTTTTTTTTACTACTTTTAAGAAAGAAGAAAATAAAATTATTATCATTTTTGTATTGCTATAATTGCCACTCTTGTTGGAAAAGAACAAATATGTGACTTATTAATAGTGATAAGGTATCTTAGTCTCCGAGATTGAACAAGTGTCTACTAATCCTTGATTCACCGACCATCCTTCTTTCCTGTACCATACAATTTAGGCCCATCGTTAGTACCTGTAACTCCTTCCACAAAGGGAATGTATTGTATCCTCCAACAACTATGGTCCCATCAGGCGCATTCCAGCTCGACCAAAAGGCACTAGCACCGACAGGCCTTCAATGGACGGACTGAAGGAGAATAACGTGGGAGAAAGACGCAAATGCATAGCTTATCTTCCAAGGCCAGCCCGAGTAACGATTTTCAATTTGATCTGTAAGGATCGGTACGCAATCCACAATTCCGTATCTAAACAAAATTAATATATAACCGATATCAAAATAAAAATTCCCGCCCGATAATAAAAAAAGGCCTAACAGCAAGAAACTGTTGTCCAGGTTTTGCGATTAGTAGAAGATATATCTCCCGCTATCCTTGCGCTCCGTTCCGTTACCATAGCCTCAATACATGCCTTTTTCCCGCTGTACTATAATCTGATCATTATCAGCACAGAACAGATATCAACACAGCCTAAGGCATCGGAAACATTATTCTACACAACTACTGTGTATGCTAGGATAAAGTTGAGAGACTGTGCTTAATTTAATACGTATTATACTTTATATACTCTATGGAAGTGTGTGTCTAAAGTTAATCTAAAAAGTACTAAATATTCCCACATTCCAGCAGTCTTAGCTTAAGTCAGTAGCAGTTTTTTAAGCCATTCATCTGAATTACTTTAAAATAATGCTTTATTATATTTTTTTTACTTTAATTTTTATTTTTTATATTTTTATGTTGAAGCAAAATTAAGAGTTAGTAAGTTTTTAATAGTGTTTTTAATTTGTCGCCAATTTTAAAAAATAAATTTAACGAATTAAAACATATTTAATAAATCTGATGTGGACACCACATGACTTCCTTGTTGTACGCCTATTAAATTACATATACACATTTTTAAAGTACATAAAATGTTATTTCCCTTCTAATTTCTCTTTTTTTTCATGTTTTATTTTTTTTATTGTTATTATTGAATTGTTATTTATTGTAATTTTTTTACAGTTAGAGGTTAATAATTATTAATAAATCAATATATTTAAATTAAAACTAAATTTAAAAAAAAAAACGATGAAATCTGATTCGAACCATTTGCCCTCACCATGTAAGATCTAAGTATTTGATTAATTAAAATTTTATTTAGCTATAACTGGAACCAATGAAAATAAGTACCTCTTACGATAAATTTTTGAAAAGCTCTCAACGAGGGCTTATTACTGCGGTTAACAAAAAGCCCAAAATATGATTATTTTTTGGATATTGGGCCTTTTTTGACACTTTTGATCCAGTCGATTGCAATCAAAAGGGAAGGTGCAAAACTAGATTGTAACAACAGTCCTAATTTTTAGAATTATAATTAAAAAAATAAATTTATTTTTCTCTCTTTACTTCCTTGTACGAAGTGAAGGAAGTACTGTGATCATAAAAAATGTTGGTTTTCAGATTTTAACGGAAATCTCCATTTTGACCATCCCTGAATCCATTTTGATTAGTTTAGGCGTGTCGTATGTACGTACGTATGTATCTCGCGTAATTAAAAAAACGATTAGCCGTAGTATGTTGAAATTTTGGATTAGGACTGTTGTAACATCTAGTTGGCCACCTTCCCTTATTATTTCAATCGACTGAACCAAAAGTATCCGAAAAATTTGGATTTTTGACTTTTTCTTAACTGCAGTAATAAATCCTCATTGAGAGATTTTAAACGATATATCATAAGTGGTACTTATTTTCATTAGTTGCAGAGTTATAACCAAATGAGATTTTAATTAATTAAATATTTGGATGTTACAAGAGGAAGTCACATCGGTTCGAATCAGACGTCATCTTTTTTTTTTTAATTTAAATATATTGATTTATTAATAATTATTAACCGCTGATTGTAAAAAACGTTTTGCTATAAATAATAAATGAATAATAACAATAAAAAAAAGTTATTAAAAAAATATCAGAAGTTAATGAAATAAAATTTTGCGTGCGTTTCATTTAAAAAAAAAATTTAAATGTGTATATGTAATTTAATAAGCGTACAAGAAAGTTACGTAGTGTTCGCATCAGATTTTTATGAAGTCATTTTTATTTTTTTTTTATCTGAATTTATTCCATCAGTTCATTTTCATGTAATTTCTATTTAGTTTGTAAAATTCTACATAATATGTAATTATACAAAGAAATTTCTACTCTTCCTTTTTTTCGTGTACACATTTACACATTCTCTCTCGTTATTTTTTAAAATACTATTCACCGATAAATTCGTTGTTCCCCAGAATTAGTTCAGTCTTTTTCCTTTAAATGATATATTACTAATATCTTGAAAATAACTTTAGTTTATTGGAGCTTCACCAATCTATCTCCTTTTAAAAGTGGTGCACTTTTATTTATAGCTCTTTGAGTTGCTAATTTATTCGTAATTTTCTTACTGATACGTTTTTTTACGATGAAATAATTAATGTTTTAACTAATATTTAATTTATGTAATAAAATTTCTGAATGAGATTTTTGTTTTATGTATTATGTATGTTAATTGGTAGTATGTGTATGCATTATTAAAGCACTAGTTTCTTAATCCATAATCGTCTCAAACCGGTTAATATTTATATTACGTAATGGATTATTTCCCATCTAAGTAAATAGACATACAATTTATTAATGTGGTAGCTATTTAATAAATTTGTAATACTGATTGAGTTTAAGCAATAGAATATGATTTTACTTTCCTGTCATAACAGCTTTAGAGGTATGCTGCAAGAAGGGGATTATGGTAATCTGTAAAAAATGGGGTAAGTTTTTTTTGGCATTTATCTTTTGCGACCCAGAGACCCCAAAATTAAAACAAAAGTAAGTGGTAGTAGTAATGTTTTATATTTACATGTGTTGGCATGTTTGAAGGTTAATAACTTTTGACTGTATTGATTAATAGAATAGGTAATTTTTTTTTACAAACTCGTGTATGTAGGAAAATTTGTTGGTAAAAGTTTGGGGTCAATATCTCTATGGGGTAAAGTAGATACTTTCTTCGGATCGGTTTTCTCAAAATTGTGCAAACATATATTAAGTTCAGTATGTATCCTTGCTTATCTTACCATTTAAATCAAAATTTCCCCTTCTCCAAAAATCGAAAAAGGGTTCTTTATCTGTTGCATATTTTTTTTAATAGGATTTTGTTTACTTTTTCCTAGCACAGAAATTGTGCATGTGATCCACCAAAAAATAATTTGGGATTAATATTGGAAGTGGGGAGCCGATCAAAGTTTAAAAATATAGATTTTTTGAATTCTCTAAAAATTTTACTTTCCCGTCTAGCGTTACATTAATGCTATAGCTCTAGAAGGAAAAGTATAATTAACGGTTTTGGGCATATGTGGTTTTCACTGGTACTTGACGTTTTGACATCTAAGGAACCCATAAAACCGGATGAAAATATTCCAAATAGTAATGTTTGTATGTACTTATTCGGCGTTGGCCTCTAAATCTCCAGAATTGCAAGACAGATTTTAACCTGGTTAGATTATTTCTATGTGTAAGGCAATGATGCCATTAAATTTTCAAATTAAAAGGTTAAGAGGGTGAGGCTGTAGAGCAAGATCGCCCTCAGTGATCGCCTAATTAAGGTCATATTTTTCTTAGGCACATTTGTTAACGATTAAAAAATAACGTTATTTACAAAAACAAATTTTTTGCAAAATCGAACCCCAAAAAAATTCTCTAAACTACTGCTATGTTGTGACGTCACAAGTGAACTATAGAATTAAATAAATGAATATTATTTAACGCGTAAAACAGTAACTCAGTCTGGCTTCGTTTTGAACTCGATTGCCCGGTTTACTCGGTACCTGGTGCGTTAAGTCTCGCGGCTAAATCAGTCGTCTGTACAAGCGACATTTTTGTATGTAAGTTGTGAAATTACATTAGTTTAGTTATTGGCGACCGTCGCTGCTAGTACTGCCACACCCGCGAAAATTATATATGGTATGCGCGCGCGGTTTAGTTAGAATAATTGAATTAAATTAACGGAAAAATATTATATTTAAATAAAATGATAAATTTTTTTTCCTCAGTAACAATTATAATTGCAATCGGCTCTCCTGCGGAGTCATAAGTAAGTTTCTTGACAAAAGCACTTAATAAGAAGGTCCTTAAGGAACCCCCAAAATAAATAAAACACAATAAACAGTTGTAAGCAAACTTAAAGTCAAATATGAAATTTCAAGCTCAGTCATAAATCACAAACCAATAATTTCAGCACCATATAGTCCACAAAAAAAACATTAATAACAGATAAAAAAAGAAAGAAGTAACAAGAAATTAGATACGAAACCACTAAACTTGACGGTGTTAGATTCTAAATTGTTACGCAGACCCCAAGTCGAGTACATGGGTTCGTTTCAACCGTCGGATGTCTCTGCTGTTAACGAGTAGATTAATTGCATAGTAGTTTACATGATTCTTTAGCCTCTGCAGGTATTTGATATTGCGCTGATGTGCAATCTCACGAACCGATGGGAGCTCCAGATAATCCTGAATCTCATCATTCCGCGTGAACCACGGAGCTACGGCAATTACCCTCGCTACTTTGTTCTGAAATCGTTGTATAATTTTCACATTACTAGTCCTAGCCGTTCCCCACAATTCCATCCACAATGATAAATAATAAAATGATAATATTTTAAATTAAGTTGTGCGTTTGTGTGTGTGTGAAAGCCGCGCATCAGAAACAACTGTGTTGTCAGATTTTTTTGGTTTATTTTCATATCATTACTTTTTCCACCATATAAGAATAAATATCCAATGTCTGAAAAATATTTCATTTTTCTTGTCAGCTTTTTTTAAAAACTATTAGTTATAAATATTTTTCAACCATTTTTATTTATTTATTTCTTTTGTAATCTTTTCATTGTCAATTTTATACCGTAGAATGACATTATTCAAATACTTTTATTATTACTTTAATAGGATTAACAATAATAATATAATTACAAATACAACATGCTTGAATTGAAAATTATTTTAATACAGCGTATCTTTAAATGAAATGAGATATTTATTTAGTTATATTAGAAAATATCCAATGTACCACGTATCGGACGTTTAAGGATGAAATTGTTATTAAGAGAAATTGTATTAAGATCCATTACTCTGACAGTATCATAATACTTACATACTACCTTTCCTTTTCTAATTCGTTGTTTTCTTGTTTTATTATTTTAATTGTTATTATATATTAAATAACTAATTTAATGTACTTTAAAAGGTCATTTTTATTTACTTAATTATTCTTCGCTTCGGTTTTAACATTTATTAGTTTATCTAAACTTTTAATCGAGTCATGTCTTTCTCCTTATAGAAGAAATATGTATCAAAATTTCTGATGAAAATTAACAAAAATAAAATTTTTAAACCACTCAGGTCTAATTATTGTGATAGGTAGTTTTTTATTTGAATATCTATTTAGATTCACCTGCTATATCAAAATATAACATAATTTTATTTATTAATTATTCATATTTTTATTTATTAATTTTATTTTGTGTTAATTAATATAATTTTTATAATATCTTGATTTTTAATAATATTATTTAATTTTTAATAACAGTCGCACTATAAGTTTGAAACTTGATAATTCCTTCACAATTGCGACATAAATTCAGGAAGATTCTTATTTCATTCCAAATTAGTATATTATTTCATTTCATAAAAGACATAAAAGACTTAAATCATGACGGAAAATTATTAAAGTACAATTTTTTGTTTTTACGTTCTTTCGACTAAATTGACTTTATAATTGTGTGCAAATCTGGGAAAAAAACTGGAGAATAAAATATACCTTATTAACATCTTTTAGTAAGTCATCTTTTTTTCAATATCTTTGCTATATTTGGATGTTTGTTATAACGGTTCTTCAATTATCGGTCAGATTTAAAGTAACTCCTATTTATAACACGGATACTTAAAAAAAAAAAAAAAGAAAAAAGAAAATAAATAAAAATAATTTATGTGTTAACTATTGATTTACTTTCTTAGCTTCATTTTTTTTTCTTTTGTTGACGCTTTTACGAACCACTTCATTGTCAAAACTTATTGTATTGAAATTTCTGTTAATCTTTATATATCGTTTTGGCAACTCTCATCTTTACATTTGACGTCGTTCCTTATCTGGTCTTCTTCTTGTTTATTTATTATTAATGATTATAATTATCTTCTAATTTTATTTATCTATCTCCTGTTTTCAATAAATTGAAGTTCTTGAAAAGGACATCCGCTTGATTATTGATATGTTCATTTATGATCGTCTTATTGTTACTTTTTAATTTAAAGATTTCTTGATTTTCTAGAATGTTCATTCTTCTTCCTTTAACACATTTTTGAGTTAATTTCGTTAATTCTTCCATTTTCATTGGGGTGTGTCCTTCTTTTATTAAATTCGTTGTATAATTAGAATCATTTTTACTTCCTTTATGTAGTAAAGTAAGTATTGTGATCGCGAAAAGTTTCAGTTTTCAGATTACAACAGATAGATCCATTTTGACCATCTCTGAATCCATTTTGACTAGTTTCGGCGTGACATCTACGTACGTACCTATGTATTTTACGTAACTCAAAAACGATTAGCCGTAGGATGTTGAAATTTTAGATTTATGACTTTTGTACCATCTAGTTGTGCATATTCTCTGGACCAAAAGTATCCAAAAATTCAAAAATTTAGATTTTGGGCTTTTTCTTAACTGCTGTAATAATCCTTCATTGAGAGCTTTTCAACGATATATCATAAGTGGTACTTCCAAATAAAATTTTAATTAATGAAATATTTGGATCTTACAAGAAGAAGGCACATCGGGTCGAATCTGACTTCTCCTTTTTTTTTAAACTTTTTTTAAAAATTTGAATATATGATTTATTAATAATTATTAACCTCTGATTGTAAAAATATAATTACAATAAATAATATTTCAATAATAAAAAATATGAATAAATATAAGAAATTATTATGAAATAAAATTTAATGTATTTTGCCTTTTCAAAAAATGTGTATATTTAATCTAATAGGCGTACAAGAAAGTCATGTGATGTACACATTAGATTGTTGATTTTTGAAAGACGTCATGTGTTCGTTACATCTGAATTTTAATTCTCTTTCCGTTGGTCCTAATGTATGTTGCATTGAATTTACATTTTATTTTGTATATACTATTACTGTTGTATCTTTTTCTTTTATGTAGTTAAATCTCTTATTTAGTGTATTATTTCTATTTATAGAGACTTTTATATTACATTTATTAAAGAATTGTTAATTGTAAATGTTAATTTACTCCATTTAAAGGTTTCTTTATCGTTTAATGTTTTTATTTATTTTTTTCAATTTTTAGCCATTTTTCTGACCATTCCCTCTTAATACCCGTTATTGTCTGCTATTTGAAAAATAGTGTTTAATTATTTTTTGCGTGCTGGTTTTTTTAATGCTATTTTATGTACTCTTTCTGTATATAGTCTATGCATATCGTGTAAACTCCCCTTGGACTAGCAATTATTCTATTACTGTCAGACGTTTACTATATTTTCACAGCTCACCATGTTTTAGTTCATAAATAATTTCTTGTTGAAATTTTTTATCTTTTTCAATAAAAAACATGTTGCGTTGGTTTGTTGTATGTGTTAACGTTTTTATTTTGAATGAAAAATCTGAACTAAAACCTGTATAATAAATTGTGTACTATAAGCAGTACATTGCTTACATTAACATTTATTATTATATTTTTTTTTTGCATTTTTAAAAAAAAAACTATTGTAGACATAATTTTTTTGAAATTTTATAAAAATAAATAAGTATAGATGAACCATGCTTCTTGATGCGAACGATATGAAAATGTAATAAGCCTTTTACTACATTATATTTCTCTCACCATGGCAAGAGAATTATATATAATTATGTAAAATTACTAATCTTTTTTTCTTTAATGAATATCTGTAAAATATTCTCATAAACATGAAGATAAGAACGCGTCGAGGGTCCAGGGGGCAAATCCCTAGTAATTAATATATATCTTATTATGGTTTATGGTTTTAACAATCAAAATACAATTTTCAATTTTTTTTCCATGTGAATTTTTCTTGAATTATCCTAATTACTGAACAATTTTACGTAGGAAATTATTTACGAGTAATATGAAAAATTATACAATTAATTATATATCTTAAAAAATGTACAGTTATTTATGGTAATTGGGGGCAGTGACCTATATGATATTTTATACAATAAAAATAAATATATAAAAAGTATTGCCAAAAACCTTTACTTGGATTAGTACACTAAGATATATATATATATTTTTTTACAGTATATGTACGTTTTAAATATCGTTAAAGTTATAATCAAATAATCAATAATCTAATAATCAGTAATCATTAATTCAACAATCTAATAATTTATTTGTATTTAAATGTGATTAAATAAGTAGATATCATATAAAATACACGAAATGTAATTAATTCTAAATAATTCTAATAAATAAATCTAATTAATTCTAAATAAGGTAAGGACCTTATATAGAATTAATTTATTATTTTTAAATATTTAAATTTACAGTAGTTAAATTAAATATAATAGAGAACACTACCCGTTTTTTTTAATTTATAATACTTTCTTATTAACAAATAAAATTTATCTATTATTAATTTATCCTTAAAAAAAATAAAATAAAAGATATATATAATAAATAAATAAATTACTAATAACAGGGAATTTTAATTCAAAATTAATTTCATATTACATATTTTACATCGTGGAATCCATTTCTAATTATTTTATATAAGCGATAAATATAATATAATAAATATTCTTTCACAATTACTATTAAATATATAAACATATATAAGTAAATAATAAATAAATACATCGGATGCTTGTGTACTCATTTTATTATTAGTGTTATTATTATTATAATATTACACATGTCGTTATATTATTTATGCTACGTTTGTTCCAACGTACTTTTACATTACAATTTATTTATTTACAATCCAGCCGTATTACTTAGTTATATGTACGCATGCATATTACTTTCTTTATTTCTCTTAGACATACCTGTTATCTTTTCTTTAGCTTGTTATTATTTTAAACTAAACGTAGTCTATAAGATAAGAATTATTTTATTAACGTTCCAATAGTTGGGTCGTTCTTGTATTTAGTTAGTTAGATATATTTTATCGTCATAAGCAGACATTGATCTAAGTTTATAGATAAAAACTATGTAACGTTTACTTCTAACCGTTTTATGAATAAATCTATAAAGGTATATTATTTGATAATTTCTTGAGATAAAATTCATCGTTATAAAATATTTGCAGTAGTAATAGTAATCTTAAGTTGTTTTTGTAATTTATTATTTCTTATATTTTATTTATAATAATACAATTAAGTTTAACGATAAATAAATATAGTATTCTGGAAATTTTATTACAGCATTTTATAAATATTTGATGCTTTTTGAAGAGAATATAACATTTTTAATAGCTAATGGTAAATCATTACGAATTTCTATATTGTAATTGAAGTAGAACGTAATATTCGTACATGTTACTATATAAAATGTGTACAGGTGTTCCATAACTTTCCATACAAAAGAAAAACAATTTTTTTTTTGTTTTTTTGAAAAGATACAGAACGTAAATCATTTCAAGAAACGTGTCACTAACGCCACATTACAAGTATTATTCCAACTGGGCTTATACTCATCGAAGTTTGTTTTCAAAACAATGGTAGTTAAGTAGAGCATATTATAACTGCAGTGGTCGCGCAGTTCAGCAATATGTAGTTGGTCGCGCGGAGTACTATTGTAATCCATGAGGGTTTTTTCAGTTCTAAATTTTTTTAAATGAACTTTATCTGAGTTGGTTGTGTAAAAACAAAGTAAAACATAAATTGATTATAATTTTCAACTATTTATATTGAAAAATATAATTATTATTAGCAAAAAAGAAAACTTATGGTGTTTTCAAAATAATAGTACTTGTAATTTCTAAAACCGATTAAACATTTAGAACACAAAATAATATTACATACTAGAACGTAAAATAAATGACAAAAACATATTTACATATTTAGAATAAAAAAATCTGATGCGGACACCATATGACTTCCTTGAACGCCTACTAAATTACATATACACATTTTTTTTAAATTAAAAGTACATAAAATGTTATATCATTACTTACTTCTGATATATCGTAAAATTTTTCTTACAATCAGAGGTTATAATATTATAATAATATAATGGTTATAATATTATTAATAAATTAAAAAAAAGGAGATAAAATCTGATTCGAACCGATGTACCTTCCCCTTGTGAGATCCAAGTACAGTATTTCATTAATTAAACTTTCATTTGGCTATAACTCTGCAACCAATGGAAATAAGTACCACTTATTTACTCGTAATTTAAGTTATTATAAGTCATATCATCCTCATTCATCCTCTGAAGTATTATCTGAAAGGTAATTACCGGAGGCTAAAAAGGAAAAAAAAGTTATATATCAAACTTAAAAAAAAATGTTTTGACTCCAGTGTTTTTTGTTTTATAACAATTTTTTAAAAACTTTACTTGAGACGTAGTCCTGAATCTGATTGATTTAATTTATCATAAAAAACATATGGAACCATAAAAATTGGCCATTTAAATTACGTTCCAAGAATTTCATTCCGCTTTTATTACGTTTGGAATAGAAATCGGGGGAAATTTTTCGCAAGCTATAATTCGAAAACGAAGCGATTGGAAACCCATATTCATATGAACTAAAATCCTTTCACTTTGTTTATGAAATATTTTCAGCTTAATTTCTAGCAGATCCATTGAGTATAAATATTATTCATATTTTTTTTGTAATAATTACACTATTTTAGAATAACTGGCGAGATATATTAATTTTTTTTTTGTTCATTTTTACAATATTTCTTAGATAACTGAGTTTAGATCAAATACTATAGTAAATAATTTTGTTTTACTTATTTTACTTTCATTACAGTGTTAGCTACAAGTAATTTTTACAATCAGTTTCAGACATGAGTTCTGTATGGAACAATTTCATATTAATCTTTACTTAAAAATAAATGCTAAATAACAGAAGATTCAAAAAGGATTTTACAAATTTAAAAGCATATAAAACTTTGCGTAATTCACTGAATCGGTTGAGGTCTCTTTTCATAGAAAGACACATCAAGTTTGTCACCCAACATTCACCTTGGTTCGACGTGGATTCTATTTGCAATGCGACATGCGTACCACCTGAAGTCGATTTCCTGCCATGCCAACAAATCGGGCATACCTCTGCTGCTGCGGCGTTAATTCTAAGGCTTAGCTCAACAAGATTAGCAGGCAAAGATGATCTTTAATTAAACCACAGAAGAAAACATTCAAGGTGACCATGCAGTTGGACCTTCACGTCCAATCCATTGACCTGGGAATCGAATATCAAGAAAATCTCAGACGTTTACGTGGTAGTGAAAGGTGATTTCCCGTCTTGCTGATAGTAATGGCGTCCATCATGAACATTATTGTCTAACTGAGCCGTTAAAAGATTTTGAAGCATGTGCAGATGAATGATGCCATTAAAAGTTGCCTCCTGGAAGAACGTGCCGTAAAATCTCTGTTTGCGTAGGGCACAAAAAACATTGACCTTAAAGCTATCACGAATGTGTTGCAAAGATTCATGAGGGTTTTTGCTACCCCACATTCGGCAGTTATGAGTGTTCACCTTGCCACTGATGTGAAACGTCGACCATCACTAAAAATTACATTGTCTAAAAATGCATTGTTGTCTGCAATACTATCGATCATTTCCAACCAAAACTGCAACCGAACAAATTTTTAGTCATTAGTAATTTGTTGTACCACGGTTAGTTTGTACGATTTTAAGCGTAATTTTTACCTAATACGCGCCAGACTGTTGTTTCTGATATGCCAGTCTCTCGTGACCACGTCGAGTCTATTTCTTAGGACTACATGCATAACTTTCTCTGAATTGTTCCACAGCACTTCGGGGACGCGTAGAGGTCTTGGTGATTTTGCATGCTTAAAAAAATAACCTGTCTCAACGAAGGTTTGGTGCCAAGGAAAAATCGTATGCCTTGTAGGAGGCTCCCTACCCTATCCTCTACGAAAATTACGTTGAAAGCACGTTCCGCACCAGTAAACGTATCCATTATTAACAACACTGGTGACATCGCTGGTGGCCGAATTCGGTACTAATGAACTACCTGAGTTGAACCTTGATGTATTTTGCTATGAAATGAGATCAAAACGGAATCTGTGTGTTATCTAAATAAATTTTTATATGCTTTTAAATATGTGAAATTCTTTTTGAATCACTCTACATAATAATTTTTTTTCATTCTTAATCGTAAGAACTCAATAAATTAATGTAATAAATACACGAGTAATGTAGACTGTGTGTATACGTATTTTTTTTTGTGAGCGCACGTGCGTGAATAATCTTTTGCTTGAATAAACTTACCTGTAACTAGAACGCATCTTCATTCAAATGGACGGTGTAATGGGCGGTTTCAAATCCTATTTATAAAGATAGATTTCCAAATAATGATTTACAAATTTATCAAGTATAATATTTCCTACTCTGCATTATATTATTTTGTTTACTGAATAACGGCAAATACATTATTATAAATAAACTGGCTTCATTGAAAAAGAGTCATAACATTTATAAATTCCATATTATGTTAGAAATAAGCTTATTTGGCAAGAACATATATTTATATATTATATATTATATTTATATATTATATAAGTTAACATACTTGTTGAAATCGATTCCTATTGTTTAATCATGCATTGAATTGTGGTTTTGGTGGTAAGCCCTTATTCATCATATAATATTACATACACAATGTTTATGTGTTTTTTTTTTGTTTTTTTTTTTTTATAATTCAGATCACACAACAATTAACTGTTGCAATATGCAGCTAATATAAGCTGCATTAATTTAAATATTTATTAAAAAAAATTGTTAATTAAAGCCCACTTCACACAAAATTGAGAATAAATCTTTTAATTTCTTTAAA
Source organism: Lycorma delicatula (assembly GCF_047948215.1). NCBI lineage: Eukaryota > Metazoa > Arthropoda > Insecta > Hemiptera > Fulgoridae > Lycorma > Lycorma delicatula. Next base: position 45,661,306 of record NC_134464.1, read on the forward strand.
CTTAGTAAAAAATTAAAATTTATCAAAACTCAAACCGTTTGTATTCGGAGCCAAATTATTACTGATTAATATACATGAGTTTATGTTGACTATACATTTATGTTGATTATACATTTTCGGATTCTACATGTCTCTCTTTCTTAACGAACAGTTCGTTATTGAATTCAATATCTACAAGTATGTGAGAGAGACATTTTTCAGATTTTGATCATTTTTTTCAGACTTGATTATCCTTTGAGGATTAAAAAAATACAGTATTGGCCACAATCGACCGTCGGATTCACCTCAAAATGGCCGTCAAAATTAGAATTTTGTAATCATTTCGCAATAAGTGTAAGCTATCGAGTTGATCAAAACGCACTAATATAAGGACAAGTCCTATTCAAATATTTTTAATTGCTTAAGAAATATAATTAAGATTACATTACAGCCAAGTTCAACCCTCTAGTGCCCAACGCTATTATTTATTTTAGAAATTTTGAAGAAATCTTTATCCCTTGTTACAAATGAATTAGTAATTGAGAAAATAATAATAATAATAACAGCGTTCATTCTTTCGGTAAGGTCTTACAAGATTTTCTGTTCTTTAAGGAAGATTTCATAAGAAAGCTACCTATTGTAATAGGTATCATGATTCGGTTTCCGGAAAATTTCGACATATCTTCGCATTTCACATCCCCCCAGACTCCAAAACCAAGTTAGTTTAAAAGTTCATATGTACATTTATATATATATATATATATATATATATATATATGTGTGTGTGTGTATTTCACTTTCTTGTGGACACGATAACTGTCGTAATTTTGCTCCAATCACTTTCAAATTGATACATAAAATATAACGACCAAAAATCTCGGTTGAATTCGTTAATAGGCAAAGTCAAACCATGGAAGTGAAAATAGGGGGCTTTTTTGAAAAAAAAAACAAAATATCGCTATAACTTATTAAGTAAAATATCAAATTCGTTTGAAGTTCCTACTATTCTCTGGATAAGAGCTTAAAACTTATCTAAGTAAAGTTTTTAGATATCGCCAACCATTGGCCCAGGAGGTGGGAAAAATGGAGTTTCGAAGACAAAAAACGTCATACTTCCCTTAATAGACACGGTATAAAATCGGTTTAAAGTGATTGAAAGTCCTGTAAACATTATGTAAAAATTTTTTTTAACAATTTTTGATATGACCAACTCTTACGGCAAGAGATGACCAAAGCCAAAAAAACAAACAGTAAAAACAAAATATCGCTATAACTTTCTTATTAAGTAAAATATCAAATTCGTTTAAAGTTCCTTCTATTATTTGGATAACGACTACGGGGTGGAAAAAATGGCGTTTCTAGGACAAAAAAAGTCGTAGCTACCTTAATAAGCACAGGATCGATTCCGTTTAAAGTGGACGTTAGTCCTCTAAATATTACCTAAAAATTTTGACTGAAACGATTTTTAATATGACCAACCCTTACTGCAAGGGATGACCAAAATATTGTTAAATTTTAAGAAGAAGAGGCTTCCCATATGGTGAACATGTGAAACTTGTTTACATATGAAACATTGTCGCATTGAGTGAATTTGAAGTGAACGCATTTAAACTACCGTAACTTAGTACTGTGTATTAAAATTTTAATTTTTGTAAGTGCGAATATTTTATGTGGGTAATGTAAGTCTATTGTACTTTGAAATCATCTTCTCAACATCACTGTTGTTACATTTATACATATTTTTAAATAAAACCTTTTGAAAAGATTGTATTTTTTTTATCAATATAAAGAGACTAAAGCTAGAATCTTCCACTAATCCTCAAATAGGTGTGTTGTCAAGCAGTTTAGGAAAAATCATAAGGAAGTCTTGATAAATTTAGCAATAGCTTGTAGTCTAATGAGAAAATGTAGTGTCCGTAAAACATGGAAAGCTCGTTTGATACGAGCTCGTACAATCCGAGTTCGCCTACCCCTATTTCGCCCCGGTGAAATCTACCCCCTCCTTTAGACTTTCCAAAAGTAATTTTTATCTCTTTTTCTTTTATTTTCAGATTTGTTTATTCATACATTTTCGCAGTTTTTATTAACATACCAAAATTTAAAAGAAATTTAATTTATTTTAGCCATATAGAAAATTTTTAAGTATAATGTAATTTATTTCTTACATCTCTTAGGTCAAACCGTACAGTTTAATTTGAAAAAATATGGGATGCAAAAAAAAATCATTTCTAATTTCCACTATTTTAGGATTCCGATATACGTTTGTAATACACCTTTTTTGGGGTTTTCCAGTATACTGGATTTTTCCAATATACTAATGTAGTATTTGCAATACAATGGATGTAAAATTATTGCCTTACTTTTTCCCTTTTCCCCTATAATTTCTATTCTAAATCTAAAAGATTGATAAATTTTACAAATCATTAACATAAGCATTCATCCGCTACCGAATTTGTGCATAAGTGAAAGTGTGAGAGTATTAAATGAAATTCACATTACCACCATAATGAGTTCAAAGATGTATTTAGAATGCGATGCACTTACATAAACAAACATGAAATATACGGACTTTACTAAATACGTGAAGTGTCAGTTGAATTGTGGTTAACATCAGGCCGTTATTTATAAATGTACTGAAAATTATAAACATAAGGGGTTACAAAGTAAATACATTGATAATAATAATAATAATAATAATACATTTTAACTTCCATTAAACATATTTTTTAATGGTAAACCATATAAGAAGACTTAAATCACTTAAATAATACATAAATATTATGTACTTATTCTGAATAGATGGGATTAAGATACTTCAATGATAAAAGACTAGCTTTCTAATTCCAGGATTAGAGCTTATAATGATTTGAATTATTATTAATATTATATAAATAATCAGAAGTTATTATCTGCTGAACACTGGAAAAATGGCATTTTATTAAATACAGTGTAGCATTAAAATAGAATAAAGAGCGTAAAATTATATAAAAAAGAAACAATCACAGTGAAAAATGTAGTAAAAAAAAAAATAATATTATTGATAGTAAAGTCCGCCGCTCTTTGTGGCGGAGTGGATGTCACAGCCTTTCATCGGGAGGTCTCGGGTTTGAATCCCTGTCAGGCATGGCATTTTTCATTCGGTCAAAATTCCATTTTCATATCCCAGACACGCATTTTAATGTTTCCATATCGCAAAAAAGCTTCATCCTTATATCGCGAAATCATCATGCAAAATAAAGGAAGAAAAACTGTTTATTGTACGAAAAGACAAAATTAAAACAACAAAAACATAATACAGTAAATATCGTTTATAGTGTCCTTCAAGGAACCGACGATTTTAAGTCATTATAACCGATAGCCACAATGCTTAGTGATACTACTTTAATTTGCTATCTACACGGGTACTGTAATACAGTAAAGATTCTTCTTCGCATTCGACGTCAGTAACTTCGCCAGTCGGTGGTAAAAATTCTGCATGAAAAAAGCAGTTTTTTAGTCACCAGAGAAACGTCATTCTATGATCTTTTTAATATAATTATAGCATCCAGAATAGTTATTTGTGCTGTCTTTTTTTATTTAAATCCTGGATCATTTTTAAAATGTGGTATTTTTTGTAGTGGACTTTTACCGGCTGATCTAAGAGCTGATCTAAGGATTTGTACATGTAAGGGCTGTAAGAGCTTTTGTTTTCGGTGGTAAGAACACTAACTTTATACTCGAAAAATTTACAATGTATGGTTGAGCCGGACAGTTTTCAATTAGCAGCAGATTGTAAATGTTTTCTCATTTTCAATCTTTAAATCACGGTCCCATCTTTGTAACCAAGAAGTAAAAATGCCACTTGTTATCCAAGCTTTCTTGTTACTTTCGTACATATCAAGAATCGATTTCAAATTTTTAAAACATCGAGGTTTAGAACTTTTCTCTATAACCAGAAGTATTTTTTTTGTTAGTTCCAGTCATATTTTAAGCAATTAGTACTGTTAGTCTTTCTTTTGATAATATTCCTCCCGAACACGTTTCGCCTTTAAACCGAAGGGTTCTTTCTGGCGTCAGTTTAAACAAAAGACCGGATTTATCAGCATTATAGATTTTTTCCTCCGACTAGCCCTCTTTTAATTTTGACTAAATGGTTTCTAGCCATTTTTCTGACACACCGGTTGGAGCTGTTGCGGCCTCGCCGCTTATTCTTCCCGATACATTACCCTGACGCTGACGGTACCGTTGTAGCCAAGCTGAAGTTATTTCACGTGGTTTACCGAATTTTTCAGAAAAATTGTTCACGTTAGTTTGAAATATAGGGCCGCTAATAGGGATATCAATAGACCTCTGGTATTTAAACCATTTTAACAGCACGGGATGATCTAGATCACTACGTTGACTAGGCCGTAATTTTTTTGATTTCATAGAATTTGTTTCAAATTTTTTCTTAATTTTTTCACGGTTCTTCTATGACACCGATATTTTCGAATGAGCTACGCCTAATTCTTGGGCAATGTCCTTATTAGTTTCACCATTCTCTAACTGCCAGATACAGTGCGCCTTTCCCTCTATCGTGAATGTTTTTCGCGAAGTCATAATTCAATCACTATTAAATGAATTACACAGAATACGTAAAATGAAATACTGTACCCGCACCATATAATACGCGCCCAGCAAAAGATTAATAATACATACATAACCCATTGCTAAGAACTATGGTTTTTATCATATATTTTAGTAACAATAAACAAATTTTCGGTTGTTTTTTGTCATTATAACAAAGGATTTTGATCGTATTTGTTAATGTGAATTATTAGGAATTAATTATTATATTTATATTTCATATATATTTAAGTCTCGGAAAATAAATCGTTCTCTAATTCCTCGTTGCAATATATTTTTATTAAAACAACTCATATACATTAATTTATCTAAAAAAAAAAATTGAATTCTCTTTTCTACCTTTCGCTTATATATTTCTTAAAAAATGTTTCATCATCACTATTTTGACTTCTTTAGTACAGTTCATTGTTCCTTGAAAATTATCTACATTAAGATGTAAGAACAATTGAATATGGGATGAAGTATAAAATATAGAATTAGGATATAAGAATAATTGTGTATTATAATTTTTGTCGTCCTACAGTTTTATCTTCTGTGCTTCTCGTATAGCAAAATTGTAGATAATTTTAAATATTCAAGTTTATCTTCTTGAGATAAATTTTTATCTTATCTAGCCTTATAAGAAAGGGGTGGTGGGAAATCTGGTTAGAGAGATTAAATGTTTTGTCTCTTTTTAAAGTAAATTTTCTGCATTGGATTGGTATTATTTAAAATAAATGGAATTTTATATATATATAATTGTTACTTTTTATTTATTTATTTTTATAAACACACACATAGAATTAAAATGTCCAAGTAATTATGCATTTTATTTTGCTGTTAAACTTATTATTTTTAGCATTGTTACTTTATAATATATTTCAAGTTTTATTATTATTATTATTATTTTTATTAGACATCTACTTAATTATTAAAAAATTACGTATAAAAAAAATAATATCATTTGATAAATGTCAGTTGTTGAGATAGTCGAAGTGTTACTTCCAACCATGTTTCTGTCATTTATTACAAATAACGGTAAATGTTAGATTGTTGTTAACAAACTCAAGAGATGATTATAAATGTACAAGCTTTTATTTTATAATCAATCAGTGTAAATAACTTGATTTTTTTATGAAAATGTTCAAAAACAATAAATAAACACAATTTTATTTTTGATGTGTTTCGTAGGAAAGTGCGATAAATAGAATGATTCCAAGTTAGTAAGGGTAAGGAAACTGAAACAAAGTGTTCCGAGGTAAGGAAAACCAACGCGTAGTTAAAAGGTGAAAGAGTACTTAAAGGAAATGAAATTATTACGTGGTCCTTAGGCGGCCGTAACGAAAGAAGAAACAGAATGATCACAATTTTAATGTAAAACAAAAACATTATCTTTGTTAAAATTTAAAAAAAGCAGATAAAAAATCTTATTGATGCAATGAAAAATGATATTCTTTCATGTTTGATATTTATGAAAAATTTAAATTCAGTATAGCACTTGATATGGTTGAATTATCATATAAATCTTTCATAAAACAAAAATTATCAACAGGTTAATAGATCACCTCTTCATTTTATCATATGGGTATTAAATTTTAATAGCTGATAAATAACGATGATATTTATTTGTAGAGAATTTAGGGTTTATCATAATATGGTAGCATAGAAAAGAACGTGTTTTAAATTGTGTTGATATGTGGGGTGGATATTCATTTCTTTTAACGATTTGCTAAAGAAATATAAGAGTAATTACAATAGCATAACAATAATAAAAAACCCGTTTATTGTGAGAAAGATAAATGTACAACATATGTGGCAGATATAGAATAGTTTGGAGATGAGATATGCTGTTCAATCTTTAGAGTCGCACCGTTTATACAGACTATTACAATATTATTGTTATTATTATTATTATTGGTTGAGGGTACTGTGAATCGGTCTAAAGACCCAATCTTTCATCGTTACTTGACGTAGCGAGTATTAAGCAATATAATATACCAAGCGACAAATGAGAATACATATATATATATAGTACGTAGGATTGATATGAATTGCATTCCTTTATTACAATATGTCCTTTTAACCTTTTTCTATTAAGTATAATGTCATTACGTATTTTATTATTATAATATTATAATATATAGTACAAGCAATTAATTATTACGCAAGTCACTAACATGTTTTATCTTATTGAGTTCATGATAAAATATATAACTAAATTATATTTTTATTAATATGAATAATAATAAAATAGTAAAAAATAATTGTATTTTTTAATGACTTAATTATATTTGTTGCTAAATTCTTATTGTTATTTCAGTATTATTTGCTGTGTCTTATCAATGGTAAGAAAATAATCGTAGATTTCTATCTGTACGCCTGTTTGTACTTTCTCGTAATTACCAGCACAGCAATATATTATAATGATCGTAAAATACTTGAAACTAGATATTTTCCAATTAAAAAAAAAACTTAAATTCTATTCTCATAATTATACTACATTTAACATTCTTTAATTCTACATAATTTAATAAATATTAAATTTAACACAATGAAGAAAAAGCAAAGTAGAATTTTATTTGGTTGTATTGAATATTTTATTGGATGTATTCTTGTAATGTTATCTTGATTTGCTGCTCTATTAGTCCATGTGTAAAAAAGGTGGGAGAGGAGGAACAATTATATATTTCATTGCTCTTTTCAATTGGCTAATAGTACAGCTTTATGTATGAGTAAGCACATCCTTAATCATTCTACAACCATTTAGAAAAACGCAAGATGTAAAATCTATGTTTTTTCTTTTAAGGTATGTGTGTGTATATATACATATATCTCAAAATAAGTACAGTATGTTTTGTTTTATTCGTTGCCATTTTTACTAAAATATCGAAACATTTTAAAAATCTTCTCACAATACGAAAAAAAAAAGTGTAATATTTAAAATTCATTATGTAGATGAATTTTAAATAACCGCAGTTGAAATTTTAAACCCCTGGAATTTTTCTGGATCGTTCAGTGTCCACATTTCATTGCGAAATATTTCGGTTTTCGGATTTCAACGGAAATATACATTTTGATCATCCCTGATTCCATTTTGACTAGTTCGGCATGGTGTTTGCACGTACGTATTTATATCGCATAACTCAAAAACGATTAGCCGTAGGATGTTAAAATTTTGGATTTAGGACTTTTGTAACATCTAATTGTCCACCTCGCCTTTTGATTGAAATCGACTGGACCGAAAGTCTTCAAAAAAGCCCAAAATCCAAAACATTTGGTATAATATTTATTATTATTTATATTCCTGACATAGTTTATATGCTTACTTATTTGCCAATAAATATAAAAGAATTTATTAATTTATAAAAAAAAAAAATCACTGATTAATGAATATTGAGAAGATACTTATGTTATGGTTTTCAGTAGAAGGAGAAAAAAGTTGGTAAAGTATTGAATGACTTTCCCGGCATTGTCGGTCAAGTACTGATTAGCAAAATAAGATTTATCTTTCAAATTTTCGTATAAAAAAATTTGATTTTAAGGGCTTCCTTACTCTGTATGGGAAATTTTGAAAATATTATTTATAAAGAAAGTGTTCTGTAGCAAAACATAATTTCAAAAATCCAAATACGCAATTTTTGATATGATCGCCATATTTTCCCCAAAAGGAACCAGCAAGAATTTTTACAATCAGAGGTTAATAATTATTAATAAATCAATATATTTAAATAAAAATAGAAGTTAAAAAAAAGGAGATGAAGTCTGATTCGATCGATGTGCCTTACCCTTGTAAGAGCCAAATATTTCATTAATTCAAATTTCATTTGGCTATAACTCTTGAAAAAATGAAAATAAGTACCTCCCACTTATTATATACCGTTGAAAAGGTCTTAATGCGGGCTTGTTACTGCAGCGTACAAAATCCAGATTTTTGGGGTTTTGGGCTTTTTTGGACACTTTTCGTCCAGTTGATTGCAATCAAAATAGGATGTGCACAACTAGATATTACAAAAGTCCTAAATCCAAAATGTCAACATCCTACGGCTAATCGTTTTTAAGTTATGCAGATATATACGTACGTACAGAAATCACACCGAATCTAGTTAAAATGGATTCAGGGATGGTAAAAATGAATATTTCCGTTGATATCTGAAAACTGAAATTTTTCACGATCACAATACTTCCTTTACTTCGTACAAGGAAGTAAAAATTATTGGCAAAAACCTCGGGAGAGTTCCTTGCCCCAACCTTTGGACTGATTTCACTAGATTTTTTTTTACATTTAAACTTATGAGCTCTAGGTTTATCATCAATGTTCTCCTGTTCCTCTTTGTCATCCATTTTTTGAGAGATACAGCTAAAACTCTGTTTAATTGTATATTGCTTGTAAAGAAATTAGTAATGGCCATAGTCCTTCAGCCCTAACCACTGGACTGATTTTACCAATAGCTTTTTAAATGGAAGCTTATGACTCCTAGATAGGTCGTTATGTTCACCTGCGAATCTTCGCTCCCCATTTTTGAAATATATTGAAAAAATACTACAGGTAAAGCCGAAAGGATATTATATAGAAGTAGTTTTATTCTTTAGAAATTTAAAATTAACATTTAGTTATTTAGATTTGTAATTGACTTTAGAACGTAACCGTATAAACTTCAAGTTTTTATTTTTATAAAGACAACATAATAAATAATATAATATAAAGTAAAAAAAAAATTCTAATATTAAATTATCAAGACGACGTTTTCTTTTTTTAATAAAAAATGATAAATATTATTTTTCGTTTTAATTAAAAAAAGAAAAAAATAGTTACAAGTAACGATATAATATAAAAATATTAGAGTATTAAATATTTCTATTTATTTCATAACGAAATATCATTATTTTTATTCTACTGATTATTTAAATCAAATTTTTTACTTCTAGACATTATTTAATGACTCAATTAAATTCAATTAATGGCACCCATGTGAGTATAAATATAGATCACTTTATTAGTAACATTAAATAATGTTTCCTGGTATTTTTTTTTTTAATATCACTGAGTTACCTAATATTTTTGAATTAGATATCAGTTTTTTTTTAACTAACGGATTTCATTTTGATATATATATATTTTTTTTTTAAATTCCGACACCGTAAGTACGAAATTTATTTAATCGTAAATAATATATATATATGAGCATATAGGGTTTCTGTATTTGTATGCATATATTTATGAAAGTATATATATGTATGTATGTATTAAGTTTAAATTTATGCGTTACATTTAGCCTACTTTATTTCATTTTGTAATTTTAGAATGTTTTCGAATATTTTTAATTTGCAAACGTATATTTTCAGTAAGCGTCCATTATTACTTACGATTTATACTTTCTATCCTATTTTTATGGTTTAAAATATAATGTATGTTATGATTCTTTATCGTAATGTAAAATTAGAGTATATTTATATACTTTAATCTTGGATGAAATTTTCATTCAACTCGCTTCATATCGCACGCAATAATATTCATTCGGTTTAAATTTTGTTGTTTTTATTACTTTAATGTTATTTATTTTAATAGACTCAATAAATTTAAGTATAAAGTAGCTAAAATAAAAAGTTTAAAAAAAAAGAAAAGTTCAATCTGTTAAAATGGTTAAAATATTTTTTTCATTTAATCCTATACTATTAGGAAAGAAGAATAAATTAAAATATTTTTTAAAAAAGCTCTTGAAATTCTATGTACCATTTTTTAAATTATTTATTCAAAGAAATAAACATATTTTTAAATTATGAACGTAGACTTTTGATGTAAATATATTTACATTAAACAGCATGATACTTTGTTATAAAACTTAAAACTTAATTTTTACAAAGATATTCTTTGATTTAATTATATTTCAGCAGACTTTACAGTTGTATTTTTTTTCAACAATTTTACCAACAAGTTTACGAGAGATTCAACTGAAAAATCTTCGAAGGAGTAACTTGAATATTATTATTTTATAGAAATACATTTAACCCTTAACCTCCCGCGCGAGTCGAGATTTCGGTAAACGTTTGTTTTTCTTGCTATTACTGAATTGTTTTTCACCCATAAAATCTGAAAAAAATTAGCGTGTGTTAACAATGCATTATTAATTTGTATTGTTCAACAAAAATTAATTTTGGTTAATATTTGATTATGTTGCGCGTGCACAAATATGGTATAAAAAAATTACAATTTTTTTTTAATTTTTATTTTTTTATTTTCTTTATTTTTAATGATCAGTGAGCTTTGTTTTTTTTAATATTTATATAAACTATAGACGTTTATGGTTAATTTGACGTAAAATTTATTTATATCCGATAAAAACTGATTATATAAATAAAAAAAAAATAAAAAAACACTTTACATTTCAGAAAAATGTACCTCTAAAAAAAATACGAGATTTTGGTAAAGGTAAAGGAGTATACGTGCGTACGTTTGTGTAATTGAACCAGTATAAAATCTAACTTTGATATATATATATATAATTGTTTTGCTTTTGATACATGCATAAAAATATTTTGAAGAACAGATATGGTTAAAAAAAAAATAATTTAAAATTATTGCTTCCTTTCATAAAAGTCACGTTCACTCGTTATTCTGCTGAATTTACGTTTGCATAGCAATTATATAAAAGATAACAAACCGCTAATGTATATAAGAATCAAATAAACAAAAAAAATACCCAAATACTACGACTTAAACAATGACGTCAGTACTGTGTGTTTGATCCCTAGTGAAATCTACACTATACACGGCTGTTATAGTTATTATATTTTCACATAATTCAAGGCGTTGTGATTAAATCCAATAAAAATCTTTTTTCTACGTTAAATAGTTCATAAGAAATTTTAATTTGAAAAATTATATGATTCAAGAAAGATTTTACAAATCTAAAAAGGATATACAAATTTATTAAGATAACTTACAGATTCGATTGTGGTCTCATTTCATAGAAAAGACATAACATTCACATTGGATCGATATGTTTTCCATTTGTAATGAAACATACATCACACCTGAAGTAGATTTCATCCCAGAGTTTAGCCAGTAAGTAAACTGTTACCTCTTCAGCTGCGGCGTTAATTCGACGTCTTAGCTCAACAATAACAGCAATGGTAGTACAAATATCCGAACTTTTATTGAACCCCACAAGAAAAAATCTGGTAAGGTCAAATGGTGGGGAGCGAGCTGGCCGTGCAAGTAGATTCTCATGACCAATCCACCGTCCTGGGAATCGAATATCAAGAAAATCTCGTATTTCGAAGCGGTAGTGTGATGGTGCTCTGTTTTTCTGATAGTAATAGCGTTCATCTTAGTCATCATCGTCTAACTGATTAATTAAAATATTTGAATCATGTCCAGATAAAAGGTTTACGGTTGCCTCCTGGAAGAAGAACGGGCGTGCAGTGTTAGTTTGCTTAGGGCTTAAAATCCTTGATCTTCAAAGCTGCAAAGTTTCATCTAGGTTTTCGCTACCCCAACTCACCGGGTTGGTCTAGTGATGAACGTCTTCACAAATGAGTTTATTTGGAAGTCGAGAGTTCCAGCGTTCAAGTCCTAGTAAATGCAATTATTTTTATTCGGATTTGAATACTAGATCGTGAATACCGGTGTTCTTTGGTGGTTGGGTTTCAATTAACTAAACTTCTCAGAAATTGTCGACCTGAGACTGTACAAGACTACTGCTCACTCACACTCATAAATATCAGGTAATTCCCGGAGGCTAAACAGGAAAACGGAAGGTTTTCGCTACCCCATATTCGGAAATTATTGGTGGCCACCTTACCACTGATGTGAAACGTTGAATCATCAGTAAAAAGTATATTGTCTAAAAATATATCGCTGTCTGCTATTCTATTCATCATTTCCACACAAAACTTTAACCGACCAACTTTGTAGTCACCTGTAATGTGTTGAACCACGGTTAGTTTTCTATGGTTTCAAGTACAATCGTATACGTAATACTAGACGAACAGTCGTCTGTGGAATGCCAGTCAAACTTTTCTTCGGACTTTGTGGAAAATTTTCTCTAAGTTGTTTCACAGCAGTTTCTTAGTGAAATGGTGCCTTGTATGTCTGTTAGGAAGTTCGCTACTGTATTCAGTACGAAAATTACACACAGCGAGGACGTTCCGCATCAGTACATGTATTCATTTTTAACAGCGCTGGTGGTTAAATTTGGTATTAATGAAATATGTGAGACAAAACTTGATGTGTTTTGATATGAAATGAGACCTCAAACTAATCTGTAAGTTATCCAAATAAATTTTTATATGCTTTTTAAGTTTTGAAGTCCTTTTTGAATCACCCTTATTTTCAATAGTCATCATCAACTATTTAAGTCATTAGTGACGGAAGTGTAAATATACCAGTAAACGAGTAATCTTGAATAGATTGTCTGATCGACAATTCTTGAGATGTGTGATTAATTGAACCCCAATCACCAAAGAACACTGGTATCCTCGATTCAAATACAAATAAAACCGACGAGGATTTGAACCTATTAAATTATTTGCTTTAATTTTAATTTTTCTTAATTCATTACTTTAAAAATTAAACAAACTATAAAGACTTATTGTGTTGTTTTTTTTTAATATTGTTTAATGTAAATAGTAATAGTTTTTTTATTTTTTTGTCGATAAGGCTCATGGATACATAATCCTGACTTTTTTTACACTTTCATACTTTCCCTTAACTTCTCTTTCATTTCTTTAGTATATCTACTGTTATTTCCTCTTTTCTGTCTCAGGAAATTTAGATTCATCCGTTAATTTTCTGAAAGCTTTTCTGTCGAAAATTTATTTCTTTGGAAACTTTTAATAATTTTATATCTTTCAATTTATTTGAACTAGCTTATTTTGGTTTTCTTATTTCCAAATGTTTTTGAGTTTATTTTTTCGTTGTACAGTTTTTTTTTCATAATTTGTAAATATTATCTTGAGGTTTGGACCAAGGACTTTTCTTAAAATTCCTTTTTCAACTTTTACTAGATTTTGCTAGGCCTTCGGCACTACATAACGCTTTGGATAAATTATGGTTTCATAGTGTCTTCATTTCGCACTTGCATGTAATAAAATATTTAATTGCAAATAATTTTCAATATATCAAATAATTTTTAGTTTCGAGCCTGCTTAATGCCTTAATTTTTAAGCTTTACATTTCATTCGTAGAAAACAACAGAAGAATTTGTAGGGAATGATTTTTTTTGTGGTGGTATTTTCCCTAATTTGCCTTATATTCTATGCCTAAAAAAACTGTTGACCAAATTAAAATCAACTATTTAATCTGTAAAGTTTTTTCAGTTAACAATTGTGTGTGTGTGTGTGTGTGTGTGTGTGCGTGCGCGCGCTCGCGCGTGTGTGTAACTAAAAATTGAATTAATCAATTGCTTAACCTAGGCTCAACAAAATCTATCAAAACGCAAAACTATACCTCTTTAAACAACTATCAGAAGTGAGTGATTAACTATAAGGTTAAACAATTTTTTTTTAATTTGTTATAATTCCTCATGATTGTATAATAATGAGTACTAAATTTAAAAATTAAACGCCAATATGGATGTCATTTATATCTGAATTTTTTTTTAAGAACAAAATTCGTGATTTTTATGTAAAACACAATTAAACGTGACGTATTTAATTCTATATTTCTGGTATAGTTTAGTAAATTTTTATGCCTGCTAAAAAAAACAGAATTCATCCATCTGATATGATAAATAGTAAATATTCTAATTCAAATTGTTTGTAAATTAAAGAAATTAACTAAAATTTTCACTTGAAAAATTTACGGTTAAAATATCTATAGATTTTACAAAAACCCATTGTACTCGCAATTTAAATAATAAATTACGGTTAGTTATTAACCCCAAAGTTGGCTTAAATGTGGTTGAGAAGACAATTGTTTTTAATTTATTTTAAAATTAATGTAAAAGTGTTTTAAATTTGTGTATTTTTCAGTAATATTTTCATTTTTTATTTTTTATTTGTTACGTGTAAATTCTGTTGTGATTGTTAGTGCAACCAACTTTTATATTTACTACACTTATTGAACTTTTTCATATTCAGAAGAAAGTTCAGAAGAACTTTTTCATATTGTTTTTAATCATTTTTCTTTAAATATGAACATTTTTATCATCGTTTAATTAAAAACAATAAAAATAATTATTTATAACGACATTTTTTTAATTATCCAGAATTAGAATAACATAAATAATCTCACACAGGTAACATTAAACATTTAACCAAAAAAATATTCGTTATGATTTTCCCATAAAGAATATGTTTTGGTTAAATATAAATAAACTAATCGGTTTTTGCTTACTTTTCCTGTCTATCCGACACCCCAATTATCCTCATGCTTGTGAGAAAAATACGGATAAGTAACAATTAAAGCCTGTTAAGTGTATAAAAATTATCAGTATATGGTAATTTCTTCACAGCTACAGTTTTAACAACTCAGGAGTGATCTCAAGAAGATAACTCAAAATTTCGAAGCCTGTGACCACTCATCTTTGGTCACTCGAAGTGGTCAATCATTCTTGAGACCGAAAATTTGAGTGAGTATGTGTGTCTCAGAATATTCGACCCCTATCTTAAAAAGAGTAGTTGTAGTTACCCGTCCTTCTTACTGGTAAAAAAGTATTTTGCAGAGTTCTTAGCATTATCTGACAAACATCAAAACGAGGTGTTTTGTTTCTACTTGGTATCTCATTTTTTATTTATTTTGTTTTTTTTAATCAAGTAACTGGAGGCAGTTGCAGTCATTCATGGCACGTCGCGTCGCACAAAGAGTAAAAGTGGCAGTGACTGTGCTGGTTGAGCCGCCACTATCATGGTTGAGCGTCACGGTTGTACACCGTTGCACCTTTAAAGCTAAACAAACAAACTTTTTTTTTGTAGTAAATGTAATTCAAAATATTTCAAGCGGTCTTCGTACTTCAATATGACCAACGTTTGGCAAAATTGTTTATGTTCAAGCAAAATTTCAGCTCAGTCAGTTAACGTAAATTAATTCCTATCTGTATACTAATCATGGTTTATCTTACTTTTCTTCTTTATTAATTTACAGACTGATTAATCAGCTCCGATAAAACCGTCGGCAACTAAATATTAGTATTTAAGATTTAAATATATATAATTGGTTTTATTAAAATTTTACCACAATATAACCCTAATATATGATAATTATTGAGTTATTATGCTTTAAAATTGTACAGAACAATTTCGTAATACACGTAGTCTTAACTGTGTACCATGGGCATATTATAATAAATTAAGTTATTATCTCATATTATATATTATTATTCATGTTTATTACTAACTATATTAAAATAATTATGGTTTTGATTCTCTTTATAACATGATAATAATAATAATAATAATAAAATAGCTGTATTTTTATATGTACTATGCCTATATTTCATAAATTAATGTTTTGACACGTTTTATATGAAATTGATTTTCCTCGTTAGGTTAAAAAGCAGTTTTGAATTTCGAATTAAAATATTATTATTTTTTTTGTTAAATTTATGGTGATATCAGGGAATGGTTCATTTGATGTATATAATTTGGATGGAACTCCTCCCACTAATTCGATTGTCATTGATTGTTATATATTCTAATTGGTGAAAAGTTGAAGGGAGTGGTCTTATTTTAAGGAATCATAATTCACAGTTATCCCCGGCTAACCAATAAAAAGTTAGTGATATGATTTCATATTTTATTTTATTATACGTAACTAAATCGGCTTATATTTGTAATGGTAATTTAAATTCCATGAATTTATTATAGACACATTTCAGTTTTAAAAAAAATATTAAGTATAGTTACATATTCTTTCCTTGTTCATTCACTTGCGTGGTTAAAAGTTGTAAAATAATCACAGGTACAAGTAGCTTACTTAGTAATTACATTATAAATATACGAATTGTAATTAATAATTTTAAAATCATTATGATTGAATTTAAATTTTTACGTGACAAGAACTTATCTTTTCGTTTCATTTAATGACGTAGCAAAATTTGAAGTAATCATTCATAACTGCTAAATCACGTCGTGTCATTTTTTATGTTACCTGGTGATATCTTCCTGAGAAAGTCAAGTTACAGTTGTTTTATAATAAAGAATTAAGTTTGTTATGTTGGTGTCATTGCTTCTTGTATTTCATGATTACAAATCGTATATAATTTTTAATAACTTTATTAAATATTTAGTGTCAAAAAATTTAGTTGAGTTTCATAATAATGTCAGTGAAAAGAAATATACGAGTAATTAACTTATTGATTTAATAATTTAAAAAAATTCTGGTTAATGAAAAAAATTCAAATTTATATTGTTATGAACGAAACATATGTTATACAGTTGCTCTTCCTTAAATATCCGTTGATCTCTACAAAAACTTATCTTTTCTTTATTTAATATAAAACTATAAAATAATCTTTAAATATACAAAATAGTTTTGAAATTTGGAATCTAATTGAGTAATTTTATCTTCTTTTTTTGTTAGTTTTGTAATAAGTATTTTTTAAGATAAAAAATCTGATGTGAATATCACACGACTTCCTTGTACGCCTAATAAATTATACACACATTTTTTGCTGCACTACATTTAAACTTATTTTATTTGTAAGTGAGATACGACGCTCCTCTAATTCTTTAATAAAGTAGACAGTTACACAATTGCATTGTGGTGGACAGACATAGCATTACATTTTTTGTATCCGTATCAGCATTTTATATTAGTTTATATACAGGGTCCGGCATATAAACCTGACGATTTTTCAGGGATAATAATTAAACTGTGTTTTGTATTATTAAAACATTTAATATATCAATAATATATAGACCTGTCGAATACCTGTATCCATAATATATAGACCTGTCGATGTACAACACTCCCGCCTTCCCACCTTCTCAGACAGGGGTGTCAACATAACAATTACTACAAAATCGTCAGATTTATATGCTGGACTCTGTGTTAATTTTGTTTCCCGTCATTCAGGTAGTTATGTGGTGTAAGTGAGAACGTGTCGGATCCGTAACCATGCACACATCTGTTCAAATCCTACTTCATATACATATAATTTTTTAACTTTTTTAATTTAAATATATTGATTGATTGAATTATGTAAAAAATTATGAATTAAAATGAAAAGTACATCAAATTTTATTTCACTAATAACTACTGATTTTTTAATTTTTTTTTATTGTTTTTATTGAATTATTGTTTATTGTAAAATTTGTTTACAATTCTACCCCCTTGTAGGATTTAAATATTTCAAAAATTAAAATTTCATTTGGCTACAACTCTGGAACCAATGAAAATAAGTACCACTTATGATGATATTTCGTTGAAAAGCTCTCAATGAAAGCTTATTACTGCAGTTAAAAAAGTCCAAAACCCTAATTTTTTGGATTTTTGATTTTTATGGACACTTTTGGACTAGAATTAGATGGTACAACAGTCCTAAATCAAAAATTTCAACATTGTACGGCTAATCGTTTTTGAGTTGTACGTACAGATATCATGCTGAAAATAGTCATAATGGATTCAGGGATGGTCAAAATTGATATTTCCGTGGAAATCTGAAATCCGAAATTTTTCGCGTTCACAATACTTCCTTTACTTAGCACAAGGAAGTAAAAGTGTAGTCTAAATATTTACCTTGTGTGTCTAGGCAGTATCAGACAATAAAGATTTTCTAAAATTCTTTAGTTTATACTAATAACCAAAAATGATTTCATAGATAGAAGAAAAAGTTGGTTGGTTAAAATATTTAAGGATATGTAAAAATTATACTCTCACTACATTAGTTTATGTAAAAGTAACCATCATAGAATTTTATATATATATATATATATATACATTTATGAAATATATATTAATTGGTATCAGGAGAAAAAAAGCTTATCGGGTAAAACGCAATTAGGTAAAACAGTTTCAACAGTCGATGTGTTGTATACTAATTACTGTTTATATTATTAATTTTTATTGACTTCTTTTATTTTAATTGACAGATAATAAAATTAATTACGTAATATATGTAATTAGGAAGAGAATGCATATAGATAGGTTGAATATTTAGATTTATATAGGCTAGAATATGCTTGCCTAATGACCTTTTTTCTTGCTTAATTCTATTATTAGGTAGAATCATGATAAAATTTAAATATTTTACAGAAATACGTTGGTTTTAAATTAAAATTAGTGCCAATTCTTAAAATTTCCCTGTTTTGTTTCGTATAATTACTGAGTTGGACAAGAAAAAAGGTTCATAAGATAATGTAACAAAAATAAATTCAAACTTCTTTGATTGTAAATGGGTCTTTTACAGAAAGCATTAACTTTTTAAATAATTGATAATGTTAAAATAGTTGATAAATAGTTAATAATTTTAAATTGAGATTTGTTTTCCAATTTTTTACCGGATATAACCTCAATTGTTCAAAAAACCTAAAAAACATATTTTAATATTATAATAAACTTTTTACTAATTTATCATGACTGTCTTGAAAAATCAGTATTTATTATGCATTCATAAAATTTTATTATTTTCACAGTGTTTTTAAATTTTATTTAAGGAAGTTTGAACCTTAATTTTTTTTTAAATTTATATTTAACATATTGTATATGCTTGTTTATTAACAATAACTTTGCTAATATGAAGACAAAATACTTTCTCAGTTCTTTCGCGATCTAATTTCCGAACTATACTATCCTTACTTTTCATTATTCTGAAATTTTATTCAAGGTTATTTACTTGATATTAGGTATTCATAAGAACAGAGATTCATACTGTATTAAACTGTGTACAAAAAGTTATTCTTGATTTGTCATATTTAATGATAGTTTTAACTTGTTTATATCAAACAAAGACCCAAAATATTAACCTGAAGCATTTCTGTAGTATTACTTTAACAACAATGCTGTATTAAACTGTGCACAAAAATATATTCTTAATCTGCCTTATTTAATGATAACCTTAACTTTATCATTCAAGTATTCATATCGAAAGGAGATCTAAAATACTAATCTGAAGCACTCCTGATGAGTTGATTTAACAACAGTATTCTATTAATCTGTGCTCAAAAAGATATTCTTGATCTTTCGTATTTAAAGATAGTTTTAACCTAAACTTATCACATCAGTCATGTTTGATTGATTTTTTTTTTCAGAATATTCAATATTTGAATTATACCCATGTCATTTGATACATCGTATAAAAAAAACCCTATATTTCTTATATTGGAGGAATTTGTTCGAGCTGAATATTTTAGATTAAATATTCTCCTAAAAATGTTCCATTTTGATAAAATTAAACAAAGTTAGAGTAATTATAATGTTTATATTGATTTGAATTAGGTTCAATCAAATTACAAATAATTTAATGGCAGAAAAGTTTTTATGTTTACTTTTAATAACTATACTCATAGTTTTAGATTTTCTAGCTTATATTATACAGTAGATATAATTTTTTAAATAATAAATTTTATCCCTTTAAATATAAAAATTATATAAAAACGAAATATATCTCAAAAACATATCGGCAGATTTTTTTTTTTTTTAATGTAATGCATGGTTATTATTATTGTTCAATTTTCATCGGTTCGACAAACCTGAACAACTAACTACTTTATGTGTTAGTTACAACCAATACGTTAATATGTACGAACACGTAAGATTCAATTCGATACGATTCGATAATATCGAAACTTCAACCGAATAAAATTTCACTAAAACATCATAAAAACTAATAGTCTTTCGAACATTTCGGTCAGTATAGTCCACCATTTAAGTTGTTGTTGTTGCCTATATAAGTTATTAAAGTAGGCTAATAAGGTTCAGTTTTTATCGAGTAAGTACATTTTAATCGTTTAATTGTACTAAAAAATAAAAATAAAATAATACGATAAGCAGACAAGTTACATAGACATTAAACTTAGTTAAAACAATTGATTTAGAATGTAGATTATAACCAGGTCGTAAACAATACAGTATGGTATATATTACATAAATATTTCTTGTATAAAATTGATTGAATCGAATTATGTACAAAGAATATAAAATATACTGCAACCTATTCGTGTTTGTGTGTGTATGTGTAGGTGTGTGTGTTTGTGTGTTTTATTGATATTGGTCAGAGTAATATAACATTACTGCCATAAAATATATTTTATTTTACAAAGATAGTAATAAATTTCTCAATTCGAAACTATAGTAAATCTTTATTTCAATATATTATTTTACACACCACACCTTTAGTTTGTCTTGACCTGTCGAAACATCCATTACCTACTTGCATGCATAGGCCTACATTATATTCTGTTAATTCTGTTTGTTATTTATATATATATATATATATATATATATATATATATATATATGTATATGTGTGTGTGTGTGTGTGTGTGTGTGTGTGTGTGTGTGTGTGTGTGTGTGTGTGTGTGTGTGTGTGTGTGTGTGTGTGTGTTTAGTACTGTTTACCCCCCTTTCTCTCATTAATTATTTTATATTTTATTACAGATAACATCTACAATAAATTTTCTTTTAGTTATTTCTGTTTTGTAATATAAACTATACTTTCTATGATTACTGTTAGTTAATTGCAAATATATATATATATATAAAGAAACACACAGCAAGCAGCCAAAGTCATTTGACCATTAAAGGAATTGAAATCAAGTAGTGAAAATTAAGCAACCATCCGACGGCTCAATGAGATGAGGGTGATGTGAATGACAAGTAAATGAGGTGTAGTTTTGTTCAGACTCAAACCGACTGTTCCTGAGATGTTTGGTTAGTTAACTGAACCCAAACCACCAAAGTTCCACCAGCATCCAATGTTTTAGTATTCATATCCGTATATTAGCAACAAAAGTTTACTAGGATTTGAACCTTAAAACTTTCAACTTCGAAAATCAGCTGTTAAACAACTGTTTTGCAACGACGAGTTAACCACTAGACCAGCCCGTTAATAATAAAGTTATTAAAGTTAATAACTAATATCAAACTTACGGTAGAAGTTGCGTTAAGATACATATCAATACATTTTCAGAAAGAGAATGGATACATATGGGGCCATTCTAGCCGTTAAATTAACAGGCATAAAAAGAATAATGTCATGTACTTGATTATTTAGATTGTATTGTATAAAATGTTAACATCAATTAAGCTGATTTATAAGAAAAACAGATAATTTATTAAAAATCGTTTTTACTAATTGTACATAACTTTTTAAATATGTTTTTTACTTCCTTGTACGAAAGGAAGGATGTGTTGTGATCGCGAAAAATTTCGGTTTTCAGATTTCAACGGAAATATCCATTTTGACTGTTTCTGTATCCATTTTGACTAGTTTCGCTGTGTCTCACTTTTGTATCTCGCATAACTCAAAAACGATTAGCCATAGGGTATTGAAATTTTGGATTTAGGACTGTTGTGACATCTAATTGGACACCTCCTCTTTTGATTGCAATCAGCCGGACCAAAAGTCCAAAAAAGCTTAAAAAACAAAAGTGTCCAAAAAAGCCCAAAATAGATACAATTTGGATATTGAACGTTTTCTTAACTGCAGTAATAATCTCTCATTGAGAGTTTTTCCACGATATATCATAAGTGGTACTTATTTTTATTGGTTCCAGAGTTATAGCCAAATAAAATTTTAGTTAATGAAATATTTGGATCTTAAAAGAAGAAGGCCACATCGGTTCAAATCTGATTTCCTCTCCTTGATTTATTAATAATTATTAACCTCTGATTATAAAAATAGTTTTACAAATAAATAATAACTCAAGTTATTAATGAAATAAAATTTGATGTACTTTTCATTTTAAAAAATGTGTATATGTAATTTAATAGGCGCACTCCACATGAGATTTTTTATGCTTCTGTAGTGTACACAAAAAACTAATTCTTTTTCTCTTAAATCTAAATTTGAAGTAAATTCCTATCAATCTCTATAAATTGCTATAAGATTAAATAAGGTTATCTTATGGTTTAATCTTTTTGTTAAAACTAGCGTGTATATATATATATATATTTTTTTTTTCTAGTTCTCCTGAGACTTTGCTAGCGTGAATTTTTAATTTGTAACTCCAATAACTTTCCAAAAGAAAAATGTTAATTATATTGTAATTTAAAAGCTGATGTTTTAGTGGGCACATTGGAAAAATTATCCATAAAATTATCCATCTACTTTTTCGAAGTTTTTGGTTTTATCAAAATGTCTTTAATGGTTGACTTTATCCTGAAAATGTTTGTACTTTGCTGACTACCTTTATTTAGCGTTAACGGACGATATATTCTTTTACGTGAGTAAAAAAATTAAAAAGTTTCTCTTTATAAATTATAATAGAATTATTTCTTACTTATATTCTGTTTATTTTTGTTTTTAATATTTTATATATTACTTAGAACAGGAAATTTTAAAATAATAAGTTTAATTTAATAATTTAAATAAGTCTGATTTATATTCTTATAAAAAATAATTATTGTTTATATAATCTTTTCTTAAATTTCAATAAGTTTTCGCTTAATTTTTTTTCATTAAAAAATTGTTTACAGTATTAATTATAGTAACAGTTCTATAAACTGAAATCTTTTTAAAAAATTGTAATCAAAATAACGTAAAAAAAATTAAAAATTTTTGATTTGAAATTGATTTTTAATTTTAATATATGACAATAAATGTTATAAATTTGTTAAACTTTGGGAGACATCAGGTTGAAAATAGAAAATCATGTTCTGACATGCCAAGTTGAATCAGAATATTACTGAATATAATGCAATGGTTAACAGCAGAAAGCGTTACATTAATTTGTTGCTTATATTATTTATAAAGCACTTGAGATGTAAAAGGTGTAGTAGGTAAAGTTGCTTTCTATCAGAGTAATGATTATTTGTTACACAACTAATCTCTGTGGTAAACAGAATAAAGGTTATAGTTTTTTAATTGATAATATCTTCTGCAATTTGGTGGGTTTAATTTGAATATATTTATTATAATTTTATTATATTTATTATAATTTTTATTATAACTATAACTACAGAGATAATTTTAAATATTTTAATTATTTGATATGATTCTCAAACTTATTTCTACACATAGCTTAGTGCCCTAAAATTAATGGGTCTAGGTGAGCTCTCTCTTTTTTCCTGGTTAGCCTTCGGTAACTACCGATTAGATAATTCTTCAGAGGATGAATGAGGATGATATGTATGAGTGTAAATGAAGTCTTGTACATTCTCAGTTCGACCATTCCTGAGATGTGTGGCTAATTGTACTGATTTTGTTACTGTATATTTGGGTAAATAAAATAGACAACAGGAAACCACTTCGCTCTTCACTTTCTCTTGTATTTTATGCTTGAAATGTGCTGCTTATTATTCTTAGAAATTTCTCTCATTTTTTAGAGTAATTTTTACCTATGTCAGGTCACCTAGACCCCTACTAGATTGTGGATACCGGTGTTCTTTGGTGGTTGGGTTTCAATTAACCACACATCTCAGGAATGGTCGAACTGAGAATGTACAAGACTTCATTTACACTCATACATATCATCCTCATTCATCCTCTGAAGAATTATCTAATCGGTAGTTACCGATTAGATAATTCCTAACCAGGAAAAAAGAGAGGCTCACCTAGACCCATTAATGTTAGGGCACTAAGCTATGTGTAGAAATAAGTTTGAGAATCATATCAAATAATTAAAATATTTAAAATTATCTCTGTAGTTATAGTTATAATAAAAAAATTAAGCGTAATGATATGAGTAGATGTATTGGAAATGCATAAATTGGTGGGCGTGTTTTCTTATATCAAAGTTCACCATTTCACCATTAGCCAATAGTAAACGTTGATCGTTTGTTGTTACTGTAGCAACGGCTATACCGAGTAGCTAATTAGATTTTTCTTTTTTTTTCTATTTTTTCTTTTTTAGTTCATCTTCAAAATTTAATTCATTATGTCTAGACTATTATGAATTATTATTATCTTTTATTGAAATTAATTATTTCCAGTCACTGAAGTTAATTTAAATATAATACCACTTAACGTAACCAATTCATATGACCTAACTTTCAAAGTTTTGATTTTATCACCAATAAATGTATGTGTCTAGATGGTTTCGTTTTTAATTCACTTATATTTATATGGTTACTGAATGAATACAACTGCATAGAAATTATTTTTATTGAAAATGCTAATCTGCCACTCACGAAGTGGTTTTAAAATTGTTAGTCGTGTCAACTGATTTTTATCTTTGATTAATATTCATGAATCGTCAACTAAGAAATATAATATACAATTGTCATTTAATCATAAAAAAACATAACAATAAAACGCAAATAATAATAACAGTCATAATGTTGACAGTTAAAATGTAAGTTTGACAAGTCAGTTGAATAAACAATCAATCAGAATATTATGATTTGTTTGTTTTTTTTCTTTAATATTATACGTTTTGTAGAACGTTTTACAGAAGTAGTCGTTATGTTTTTTCTTTTAAATAAATATATTTTTTTTGCCCGTCAATCGTATAGGTGTTTTCATGTATTGTGTATGCGATGAGTTTGTGTACTAAACACATTATTAGACTAAATTGAACGATTCATTCCTACATTAGTATTGTCGGTAAATGGAGCGAACTTATTTTGTACTGCTACGTAGTAGTAGTCGTAGTATAGTCTTATTTTTTTTTTTTAAAGGCGGGGCACTTATTTAATATGCATTTGTAGACCTGGTCACGATCTTTAAACGTGATCCACACCTTTTCATAGTAAAATAGACATGCAAATGTTGGTTGGCTTGGTTAAGCCTTGCATTGCTCTTGAGTTTTAAAGCATGGTGTAAAAAAATAATAATAAAAAAAAAGAAGGAAGCTGAATGCTACCCACTATAATTGCATAGTTCTCAATTATTTCTGCTTGCTATTTCTTCCATTATTACTTGACCGAGCACATCTCCTTCCGAGTTTATTATTTATTTATTTTTTATTAAATATTAAAAATTATATATTGAAAGTTTGCTTATTTTTAACGTAAATGTTTTTTCGTTTAATACGTTTCCATATATTATTGTAAAGTACTTGAAATATTACATAATTAAATAAATACATGTAATACATATTTATTGTATTTTAATTTGTTTAATGTATATTACACTAAGGTATTAAGGTAATGTACTAGAATTTTTTTTTTTTAATTTAAAAATAAATAAGCAACGAATGACTTTATCAAATTAATATTTAATATTAAATTACGCCTAACATCACAAATCTATTTATTTTCGGATTTTCTTTTTTTTAATATAAATTTACAAACCACTTGTATTTATACAAAACTAACCGGTAAGGGCTCACTTCGCTCGCCCTTTCCTTCTGAACCACCACTGTGCTCGTTCAGCATGATGTAAATCTCCGTGATGTAGTGGCCTTTAGTCTCGGTATTTAATCCGGA
Organism: Lycorma delicatula; assembly: GCF_047948215.1. Taxonomy (NCBI): domain Eukaryota; kingdom Metazoa; phylum Arthropoda; class Insecta; order Hemiptera; family Fulgoridae; genus Lycorma; species Lycorma delicatula. Next base: position 45,687,338 of record NC_134464.1, read on the forward strand.
GGTCCCGGATTCGAACCCCAATCAGGCATGGCATTTTTCATACGCTAAAAAATTTTCCTATGCAAAAGCTTTGAAACTTTTATATGGTGTATTAAACATAAAAAAAAAAATAATAAAAAAATTCTGATAATTAACAAAGTATACAGACTTTATAAATACAGAAACTGAATTACAGAAAACAGAATAGTAGTTATGAAGTACACAGATTTTTGACCAGGAAAGTTCACAACTTCACCCCTAAGGGGTTCGATCTATGACTTAAAATGTAAAACAAACATATTCTGAAAATTTGAAAGTAATCTGTCGGTTGGTTCTCTCATGATGCTGTTGCAGACGGACAGACAGAACCTGCCACAAAGTTTCGTATTTATGTGTTAGATATATTGTGTTTATTTATGGAAATACATTGTATTTATTAATGGAAAAACACGTCTGAAATTTATTGTAAATCATAATTGTTGCTACCACCATATCTGAAATGAAATAGGTAAAACAAACTTATTTACTGTAGTATTTCGTCTAAATGTAGTTTCCAGTATGACAATAGTTCTACGTACTTAAGAATGTGTTAAAAACCAAACAAAGAAATAATTTTATTATCTTTGTCTATTACGTCTATTATAGTGCCAGTCATTTAAATGAAAATAATTGAAGTTTATTTAAACATAAGTCCGAAAACATTTTCAAGTTATTGTAATTTTTAAACATCTTCGAGTTCCAATAATTTTTTCTTGATTTTTTTCCCAAATGAAGTCCAAAATTGTATCTAGTAATTTAAAAAAAAAGGTTATTACTCAAAAAAGTTGGTGACGCAAAACACAAGTTGTTTTTTGGTTTTATTTATAATAACTTTGTTAAATCTCTAGTAAATAAAGAAGATTTTTATATAGAATTTGTAAAAATTTAATTCCGATAAAATATGTGTAAGTAATGTTAGTTTACAATGAAGAGTCTACGAAATTTTACTTTTTAAAAAAAATAAAACATACTGAATCGTGGAAGAAAAGTACTGTATTATACGTTTAAATCAAAAGAAAAACTATTAAATATCGAAAAATATCTAGAAACAAAATTTTATATATAAAGCCGAATTTTTTTTTTGGTTTCATTATTTTATATTCTTGCTTCACGCGAGAACCAAACGATCTGTTGCTTTACAATATCCCCGGGATGGTTTAAACCATAGACTGAGGTCCTAGCCCCCTCGGGGATGAAGTTGTCAATTAAAGATACTTAAATTAATTAAAAATAAAACTAATTTCTATCACCGTGGTAACAGAAATAAGTTTTGAAGCTTTCCCCTTCAAAGATCTGTATACTTTTGTTGCAATACTTACTACTTTCATATTTCTATAAAGCCTGAATATTTTAATTGTTATTTATCAGTATTATTTTCAAAACCATGAAGGTAAAGAACACTGCCCACGGTCGTAGCTAAACCGTTATGGCGATTTATGCGAGTTCTGCAGTTCTGGAATGCCCTTGGGTCGATCCCGGGGCTTGCTTGTGCCAATCTGGACCACGGGTGTTCAGGGGTGAAGCTCCGCCCGGCTAGTAAATGTATAAAAACATTGTGGATTTTATATTACAATAATTGTTCAAAATTCCTCCTATATTCTTTACACAATATTCGACTCAATTTTAAATTTCTTTGGCTGGCTCTTTGTAATATATGAACATTGTTTCATGTCTTTAAAAACTTTCATGTAGTAAAAAATCTTTTTACTTTATTTTCATTTGTGAAATATGTCATGAAATTCTTCGTGAAACATTCATTTAATATTACATATATATTATCATAAAACTACTTTAAATTTATAAAATATTAATTACTGTAGTTTTAAAATGAATATACTCATTTCTGTCAGCAAGAATTATGAGTTTTTTGTTTAGTTTATCTAAAAATAGAATTTTTCTTTAGGTGGTCTGACATATTTTAATTGACTACAATTTACAGGTTATTGTTTCATGAATTGATTGGTTTTAATTTATAATTTTAATTACATTTTTTTTTCATATCTTAGTATTTTTTCCTTAACAGCCCACAGGGCTGAGTCCAGTGGTAAATTCGTCGTCGCCAATCATATGTTGAACAACTGATTTCCGAAGTCGAAAGTTCTGAGGTTCAAATTCGTGTAAAAGTTAGTTACGTTTATACGGATTATAATATTAGACAATGGATACCGGTGTACTTTGTAGTTGAGGTTGAATTAACAACATATTTCGGGAATGGTCGGCCTGAGTCTCCACAAGTGTAAACCGTCATACATATCATCTTCATTTAATTGGGCCATAGGGGAGTGGGTTTCTTATTGTTCACTAATTGAGGTTTAGGAACCCCATTTACGGGCGCAAAGGCAGTCTCGGACTCGCTAACAGGTTCCACGAGATGGTATTAAGTGCGTATGTGTACCTGCGCACTACCGACTAAACCTCTATCCCTAGCTAACCAACCGTCCAGGAAACCGCTGATGCACCATTACTTCAGGAGGAGGTATAACGCTCACACATACAATCGGACACCGCTAACATACGTGAAAACCCATTCAAACAACAACACACCTAAAGAAACCAGTAGCAACCAAAAAATATTGTTCACTAATTTACCAATATTATTTGTTCAATAATTGAACAGATTGCAACGTTACACATTAGCAATATATATCTTAATAAAAATTATGATGATAATAATAAAAATACTAATAAATAAAATTAATATGACCTATTAACAAATTAAGACAGAGTTTATTTTTAATTAAGTTGTTTTTTATTTAATAATGCAATATAATTTATTTTCTATTCTTTTACTAAACTATAATTATATTAATTTATTATTTTAAAAAACGTCTTTAAATTTAGGATTATATTATAAATAATAGATAATCTGTTACAACTTATCTATTACTTAAAAAAAGGAGCATCTCAGTATCTATTATCAAAATAATTATTAAATAAATCTAATATATAATTTAAGACTTATATTATTTATCTTAAAAATATATACATTTTTTTTTAATTTTGTTAATAAATTAAATTTTACATTTACAGTTACACAATAATAATTGTATATAATAATCAAGTATTTTCTGATATCTTAATAATATTTTAGCGTAAAGAATAAAAAACTTCGTATCTAATATTAAGTGGCTTAGTAAGATGTCTGTTATCTGATATCTTAAAATGGTACGGAAGGTTATTCAATAATTACCGGTTATTTTATATTATTTTGATAAAGGATGCTGTAATAAAAACAGACACAACATAAATATATACACGTATTCATACACGAACACACACAAATTAAAGTAATGGCTTGGAGCCAATTGTGATATGATGGATTAGTTGAAGGAATAACGACGTCTTAATTTTCATTAATAACAAAAACAAGGAGCGGGGTTATCAGTAGCTTATACAGTACTTATAAGTCAATAGCCTTTTTATCCTTGAAATACATATTTAATACATTTTTTTTAACTTTAAATAAATCATTTCAAGTGTCATCTATCGTTCATTTATAACCAAAGGAAGATTGCTAAATTGTAAAAACACAATTTTAACATTTAAAAATTATGTAAGGATGCACGAATACGTAGATACGTATTCGTGCATATGTAGATATTTTGGCCTAGTTCAAATCTTCAGATCGTGGATACCGGTTTTCTTTGGTGGTTGGGTTTCAATTAACCACACGTCTCAGGAATGGTAGACCTGAGACTGTACAAGGCTACACTTCATTTACATTCATACATATCATCCTCTGAAGTAATACCTTACGGTGGTTCCGAACGCTAAACAGAAGAGAAAGAAGGTACGTATATTGGCCTGCTTTTTGCTTGATATTGCAAAATCAGTAATTTGTCACAATTTATCTATGATGCCATATAAGTTTGGTCAAATTCTTTGAAGGGCAAGGAGATATGGGTTTTATGGTTACCATATTACAAAATTTTACCCAGTGTCAGTACTTCAACAAAAACTGAACATCAATTACTTTACGTAAATAAAGAAAAAATTAATAAATCGTTTTGATCTTTGAACACGGTTAGTTGGTTACCTGGTAAGTCTTGGTGGATAATTCTGTTGGAGTTTACTTTTAGAAGGTTTGTACATACAGTAAAATTCTTTGTTAACAAAGTTTTAGTACATTTTTTCATACAATATAATTATTATATTTCTATGATACTTTCTGATGATATTTTAGTCTTATTCAAATGTTTAAAGGGGTAGGGGAAAAGGTATCTTTTTTCATTTTTAACGTCATTCTTGATCGTACTAATTATAGTCCAGTAAATGAGGGAAAAATGGTCGATCTTTGAAGAAAATTACTAGAATTTAGGGAAGTACATGGGATTGAAGATTAGGGTAAGTGTAACTTGCTTGCGATTGGATAAAAGTTTGGTTGGAAAAGTTCGGTTGGACAAAATGACGGGCGTTCAAAGGAAGTGAAAAATCGGTTTTTAAATTTTACAGGACAAGGTAAACTTTCTTGGCAAAAAAGTTTTGAATTAAATTTTACAGGACAGGTAAACTTTCTTGGCGAAAAAGTTTTGAATTAAATTTTACAGGACAAGGTAAACTTTCTTGGCGAAAAAGTTTTGAATAAAATTTGTAGTGGATTTCAGTTCCTTATTTTTGTTATTCAGTCTTTTTTGAGACAATTCAGGTGTGGTTTGTTTTCTTTTCTTGAGGCTTTTTAATGATAGTAGTACAACGAAATGTCACATTTGGCATTCGCATCGGTGGCATTCTGACTGAAGCAAGAACAAGGCTGAGATATGCCTTTTGCTAAGGTTTTGAAGTTGACATTCGATAAAACTCATAGGAGCTAAGTACGAAAGGGATAGCGTGGTGACCGAAACAGCCACATTGAAAGTGTCTAACCCCTACGGAAACAGGATGTAGGTATTGCAATACCTATAAGTTAAGTCCTTAAACGTTGAATTTTGTTAAATAACCTATTTACCATTTTTATTGTTTTAAAAATTAGAATAGACTGGTAAGTACATATAAGCCGACTATATCTGAAATAATATATAAAAACTGATAGCGCTATTATTATTATTTTTTCAAGCCCCGTCCAAAATTTGTGTAGATAGAGCAATTTTATCGCACGCCGCCGATGTGAAGTTACGAATTCAGCTTTATTCGCTCACGACTGCCGCGAACCGGTTCCCCTTTTACGAGTACCGCGCGAGCATGCTCTATTTTTCGCACATTTTTTCTAAGAAGTTTAAACAAGCTTTTTCTAAGAAGTTTAAACAAGCTTTTTCTAAGAAGTTTAAACAAGCTATACATTAATTTTTAGTCTTGAAGAATAAATTGCACTTAAAATGGACATGAAAAAAGCCATTAAAAAAGCATAAAAAAGACATTAAAAAGACATAAAAAAGCAAATTAGCAACGAATAAACCAATCTTCTTGTGTAACAACTCAGTGAATTCGGAATTCCCTAATTTTTTTAGGTAACTTCTTAATTGTATATTTATATTTAATATTCCACTTAATTTCTCTCCTTAGTAGTGATCTGCTGAGAATAAAGCCGTTGGTAGCCAAAAGTTTTTTTCTGTAGAAGCCGGTCCGTTGTAATTTGAATTATTTAATAATCTTTTACTAAAAATATAATATTTTTAATTCGACCGTCACTGTAATTAAAATAAATAAGTGTTTATACTTATTGTGTAGTCTTTATATTATTAGACTCGCGCATTGTAATATATTTATTTTACCACAGGCCTATAAATTCCTGGAATATATCTGTATTACTAGGAATATAGTACTTTTACGCTACAGACACTATTTCTATGTGGTCTAAACTGCAGATAATAATACCAAACAAAGTTCTTACGTATTATTCACATAGTTTTCTGTTACACAAATACCCCTTGAAACTATAAAATCACGATTCACAAATGCTTCTTCATTCCAATTTTATTTATTTCTCATAAAATATTCCTATCCCATACTAAACAACATTTAAATCAATTGAATTACTTATTTTATCTTGTTGAACACAGGAATTAAAAATGAATTCTTTTGAAAGAAATTATCTATTGTTGGTAAAACTAGTTACTGTTTGTAAATTTATTGCTATGGAACATAACTTTTTTTAAACTGTTTACATGGCTTATACTGAGGAATTTCTTATCTAGTAAAGTAAGTTTCGAGTACAGTTTAAGAATATTTTTCATAGTTTCTTGTTCCCTGTAAGATTATTTTATTATGCAACTCAAAGCCCGAGTTCAAGTAGCATTCCATAAACATTGGATATTGTGTAGGTTAAAACTATTGGATATTGTGTTTATTAATAACAGGAATTTTTTTAAGCCATATGAAATGTTAGTTTAACGATTATTTTAACTTGATGTATACATAACATTAATATCTTAATATTGTACCAGCCGTATAATTACTTTCCCGATGAATATATCTATAATCACTATATTAAATGGGAAAGTATGGTGATTGTTTTAAGTGTATCAGGTTTTTATAAATCACGTTTTTTGGTGTAACTAGTTCATAAAGGCGCTTATTAAATTGCATAATACACATTTAAGTATATAAATTTTTTTTTTCAAATAACTTCTGATTTTTTCTTTTTTTTATTATCGAATTATTATTTATTGCAAAACTTTTTTTACAATCAAAGGTTAATTATTATTAAATGAATATAGTTAAATTAAAAAAACAAGTTAAAAAAAGAAAGTGAAAACAGGAAGAAAACGTTGAAAAAAGAAAGAAAAAATAAATGATTGACATCAAAAAACAAATTAGAATATTGTCCGATAATATCAGAGAACTAATGAGCTTTAAAGATACGAATTTTTTGCTATATAAAGATCGTGCATGTCTGCCTGTGTATGTATATGTTGTTCTTGTGAAGGTATTTTTGAATCACTCTGTACTTAATATTAATTTATTTAAAATTAAACAGAAATTCCAGAATAATTAAATAAAACTGAATTAACTAGAAAATTAAAAAATAATACAATTCTAATTTTCAATTAATAATAAATAATCAGATATTTCACCATATCTATTCCATATACATATACCTATTAAATTACATATACACATTTTTAAAAGTACATAAAATTTCACTACTGATTTTTATTCATTTTTTTATTGTTATTTTTGAATAATTATTTATTGTAAACATTTTTTTACAATCACGGGTTAATAACTAACTATTAATAAATCAATATATTTAAATTAAAAAAAAGTTTAAAAAAAAATGATGAAGTTGATTCGAACCGATGTGCCCTCCCTTGTAAGATCCAATTATTTCATTAATTAAAATTTTATTTGGCTATAACTCTGTAACCAATGAAATTAAGTACCACTTGTGTTATATCGTTGAAAATCTCTAAATGAGGGCTTATTACTGCAGTTAAAAAAACGTCCTAAACTCAAATTTTTGGGGATTTTGAATTATTTTGGGCACTTTTGGTTCAGTCAATTGCAATCAAAATGGTAGGTGCACAACTAGATGTTACAACAGTTGTAAATCCAAAATTTCAACATCCTACGGCTAATCGTTTTTGAGTTGTGTGAGATACATACGCACATACTTACGTAAGTACAGACGTCACGCCGAAATTAGTACTTCATACAAGGAAATAAAATACATATGTATATGTTTCCGTACGTATGTTGCATTCCTTTTATCCTTACATCGCAGGATTGACCAAACCGATTTTCATCAAATTTGGCTAAAGTATTTCTATATTTGTAGCATTGATCATATTGTTGGCGAATATCGCGAAACAAACCAGTTTTGATTTACTGCAGAGGTATTTTAGAGAAACTTTATTAAAGTAAATTTATTACTTGCAATGCATACATAAAAAAATCCAAAAAAGGAGTTTTTCAAAAAACCAAACCCCCCTTGTTAAAATTTAAATGTATGACTTTTTGTTCTTTTGCGCTATCTTTCTTTGGTTTATCAATTAGTCAAAAATCTTTACTTTCTCAGGGAATATATTTTTTTATGGAAAAATATTTTGATTGTATCAAAAATAAGGTATAAATAAAATATAAACTTTTTAATATATATAGCTTTCCTAAAATGTAGAACAGGTTTTTTTGAAAATTTTTTTCTTATTTTATCTTTTGCTACCTCTACCTCTCTACCTCTACCTCTCTACCTCTACCTCTCTACCTCTACCTCTCTACCTCTACCTCTCTACCTCTACCTCTCTACCTCTACCTCTCTACCTCTACCTCTCTACCTCTACCTCTACCTCTCTACCTCTCTACCTCTACCTCTACCTCTACCTCTCTACCTCTCTACCTCTACCTCTCTACCTCTCTACCTCTACCTCTACCTCTACCTCTCTACCTCTACCTCTCTACCTCTCTACCTCTCTACCTCTACCTCTCTACCTCTCTACCTCTCTACCTCTCTACCTCTCTACCTCTCTACCTCTCTACCTCTCTACCTCTCTACCTCTCTACCTCTCTACCTCTCTACCTCTCTACCTCTATCTCTCTACCTCTCTACCTCTATCTCTACCTCTCTACCTCTACCTCTACCTCTCTACCTCTATCTCTCTACCTCTCTACCTCTATCTCTCTACCTCTCTACCTCTATCTCTCTACCTCTCTACCTCTATCTCTACCTCTCTACCTCTATCTCTACCTCTCTACCTCTCTACCTCTATCTCTACCTCTCAACCTCTCTACCTCTATCTCTACCTCTCTACCTCTCTACCTCTCTACCTCTACCTCTCTACCTCTACCTCTCTACCTCTCTACCTCTACCTCTCTACCTCTCTACCTCTACCTCTCTACCTCTACCTCTCTACCTCTACCTCTACCTCTACCTCTCTACCTCTACCTCTCTACCTCTACCTCTACCTCTCTACCTCTACCTCTACCTCTACCTCTACCTCTACCTCTACCTCTACCTCTACCTCTACCTCTACCTCTACCTCTACCTCTACCTCTACCTCTACCTCTACCTCTACCTCTACCTCTACCTCTACCTCTACCTCTACCTCTACCTCTACCTCTACCTCTACCTCTACCTCTACCTCTACCTCTACCTCTACCTCTACCTCTACCTCTACCTCTACCTCTACCTCTACCTCTACCTCTACCTCTACCTCTACCTCTACCTCTACCTCTACCTCTACCTCTACCTCTACCTCTACCTCTACCTCTACCTCTACCTCTACCTCTACCTCTACCTCTACCTCTACCTCTACCTCTACCTCTACCTCTACCTCTACCTCTACCATTTAAAAATGGGTCAAACGTTGCGATCAATTGTGCAGTTTTTTTTTATCCCGAACAAACAAAAACCCTCTTCCTCTTTAGTATGTATGTAGTGTATGATACTCCCGGCAACGTAAGGATTCGTACGCGGGGGTCGTACATCAAAATCATTTCAGCCGTTGAGTTGTACGATGGTCCAAACATATATACACCTTTTTGGGCAGTGCACTTTAACATTTCTTTCAATTTGTTAACAACTGGAAAAAAACAAAATAAGCCTTAAATTAGTAAGATTTACTGTAAGATTTTGGTCATCAATACTTATATATCATTTAGTTTAAATATAATTTACTGTTGTCCTAACGGACAATTCCATGCTTAAGGTTTAACTGTTATTATTTAACAAATAAATATAACCTTTTATTTGAGTAAATTATAATATGAATTTTCTGTAATTTTTTTAATTCTATAATTTATTCTAACGGTTTAAATTGATAAATTATTACAGGCTTTATAATATTTTTAAAATAGAATTATATAAACTAGTATTTCTGGTTTCCATCTCTTTGATATAATTTAATTGTTAAATAACCTATACCTATAATAATTTTCTATAAAAATTATAATAATCTACCTTGTTCGTGTGATTAATTTATTTAATTTTTTGATTAACTAATAGAAAATAAATTTTATTTAAATCTGATTAGTGGAATAAATAAATACAGAAATATTACATTATTATTTTTATCATCAATAGCTATTTAGGAATTAATAACCCGACTAAGTAACTGTTAGTATAGAACTGTTGCATATAAAAATATTTATAGAAATATTCGTGTTACTTGTAAATTCCAATTGTGGGTTCAACATTATATAGTACGACGTATTGATATGTAAACTGATTTCAAGGAGTAATTTCGCGTGATTATCTGACTCATACTTTATTAATGTGTATGAATCAGTTCAAGTATTTTTACTAATCCTAATAAAATTCATCGTGGCATATTTTAAAAATAATGTAGGGTATGTATTTTGTACCGTTATGAAGATTTTTAACATTATTCTCCACCGTATTAGATTTATCATTAGAAAGGAACAAGCAATAAATGAACCAATTACGTAGATAATATTTTTCTATAGAGAAGGCTGATATTACGAGTTGTGCCTATGCAGACATTAAACATCTTGTATACAGTTGCATTCGAAAAGTTGCTGTGCACTGGAATTATGAAAGTGTAATGAAAAAACTTTTTTAATTATTAATTTTTATTTCATAATTTTATAGAAACGGATATTAAAATAATTGGAATAATTTATTAAAGGTATTGAAAATTACCTCCTCCAACATTTGCCAATCGTGCGTGGTCTGATACACAGCAGTGTATCAGACAACATGTAGTGTATCAGACAGTGTGTATTGCGATACACAGCAGTGTATCGCAATAGTGGAAACAAGCATGTTTCCATGCCCCCATTGAAAGTAACATAAAAGATTCAGATCGAGCGATTCGTTCACCGAAGATATTTCGTAGAAATGTCATTGACCTGTTATCTGTGTGCGTTGTGGTGTTATCTTGTTGAAACCAACCGTAATTGATTTTCACTTCTGTTAACTGACTAATGGAATATGTTAAAACAGCACAATAATGATCGCATAGTGTATTCGTGTATTTTGTGAATTAATTTACCCTCCCAGATGAAATCAGGATTCTTCTGTAAAAAAAACGTATCCAGGAATACAGAATTTTGGTCAATAAAACCATTGACAATAATTTAATCATTTGGGCTCATCAGTGAGTTTTCGTTCTTGAGCAGTGAGCATACATTACTTTGTGGGGAAAAGTTTCAGTTCTTTTCTTACAGTTTTACATGCTATAGAAAATTTGATATATTGCTGCTGTTACGCATTGACTTTGATGGACTTACGGCCGTAATATTTGAAATATTAAGCAGCTTATGTTCGTTTAGTTTAGGTGGTATTCCACTTCATCAACTTCTTCAACATTGTATTGTCCTAAATAGTTGGAATTGCATTGTGTTAAGGAACAAGAATATTTGGTAAATTTTCAGAAAAACTTATGCTTCACTAAATTATTATAGTTGTAACCTTCACGGACGTGCTCAACAAGAAAAATGGATCTTCTACCGAAAGAATCATTACGTTTCTTACCCAACTACAGATTCCGATAAACGAAACAACATAAAACGACTCATGTTCAATCACAAATCAACAACTGACGCCTTGGTTTCGTTACTGAGCAACGCCCAACGAACCAACCTAACCCCGAAAGAACAGAATGCACCATATAATTCCAAACAATACTGCATAACAACTATGTGGGGGGTTGTAATCTAGAGGATTATTATTTTCTCACAAACGAAATTTTGTGTAAAAGCATCATGAGTTTGATTGCATAGGTAAAGCGAAATATTTTTACAAACGAATATAGAAAAAAAAACAAAAGTATCCGTCTGACTTTTTCTACTATTCAATTAAATAATACTTCTGGTCGAGTTTAAGGATACACGAGGGTCATTCAGTAATTAAAAATACAAATATATGTTAAGGCAAACAGTTGACAAATGGGGATGCCTTTTGATCGGCTGTTTGAGTGAAACTGTTTTGTTTATAACCTCAAAATGAGGATTTTCGGAGTTAAAAATGGGTTTCTTCGTTCTACTTACTGATTTTTCATTATTTCTAAAACATATAGGTTAAAAAGACTAAATGAAATACTTTATTATTTAATCAGGCTTAGATTTTTTCTTCGGATGAAAAATAGTTTTCCACCTTATTTTTTTCCTCATATCACGTTTAAGCCCTCAACGCTTGTTACAATAATTGTCTTGAAACAATTTTAATCGTCTTTTATTGAATATTTCGTTTCTGTTTCGTTAAAAACGGTTTTTATTTATTTATTTATTACTTTTTTGCTTCAAATATATATGTTTGACTTTTGTAATTTAGTAGTGATCACATCCATTTCTAAGAGAACTTTTTGTACTGGTATACTTCAAAAAAATCTGATGTGGACACCACATGACTTCTTTGTACGCCTATTAAATGTACGAACGTATGTATTTCACATAACTAAAAGACGATATATATACGTACGTACGTACAGACGTCACGCCGAAACGAATCAAAATGGATTCAAGCATGGTCAAAATTGATATTTTCGTTGAGATCTGAAAACCCAAATTTTTCGCCCATCATAATACTTCCTTTACTTCGTACAAGGAAGTAAAAAACCTTTGAAAAGATTCAAGTAAACCTTTGAAAAGATTCATTCATAGTGTTCTGCCATTAGTGCAGGTCTTGTCACGACTGACGCTCTCCACCTTGTTCTATCTTTTGCTAATATCTTTGTTTTCGCATATTTTTTTTCTTTTCTATAATCTTATCCATCGTTTGAAATTTCTTCCTTTCCTTTCATTCACTAAACCTTCTATCGCATCCATTAATAAACACCTTCTTCTCATACAATGTCCTAGCCAGTTCCTTTTCCTATATTCAATCAGCATTTTCTTCATTTATTACATGGTCGTACATCTGGCATTTATCATTCTACGCCACACCCACATTTATAAGCCTCAACTTCTTTTCTGTCTGTCTTTCTTATCATCCGCGTTTCAGCTCCATAGAGCAACAAACCCCAAATAAAACATTGTATGATCTCTTCCTTAACACCAAGTTTAGCTTTCCACACAGTAGTTTTCCTTTCTTATTAAATGGCTGCTTACTTCGTGATATTCTTGTCTTAATTTCTACTGTGCAAGTTAGATATAAAGCTACCTAATTACTGAAATTTTTTCACTTGCTGTAAAATTTAATTTCCTCTTAATCTCAATTCTCTTTTCTTTTCTACCCTACAGTTTTGTTTTCTTCTTGCGTTTATCCTCATACCCTGACTTTTGCAAGCTTTATTTAAGTCATCAAACAATTCATTTAGTTTACTTGGATTCTTCGCCAGTACCACCATATCATCAAGAAAACGTAAACATTCTATTCTTCTCCCTCTGACTTTTACTCTCCTTTTCCCATTCAAACAGCATCTAATTATTTCTTCCAAATATTCGAGTATACTAAACAATGGTGGTAACATCCAGCATCCATGCCTCACTCCCCTTCCAATCCCTATTCTTCCTGTCATCTTTTTCTTCTCCCCTCACTTTTATTCTTTTGTAATAGTACAGCTCTTTTATTAGGTGCTTCTCTTTCCAGTCAGCTCCCTTCTTTTCAAAAATGAACAGTAATTTATCCCATTAATTCTGTTAAACGGCCTTTTCTAGATCGACAAATGCAGCACACACTCTCCGCCTCCTTTCCATGTATTTCTCACCTATTACTCTCAGCAGCCCTATAGAGTTCCTTGTTCCAACACCTCTTCTAAACCCATAATGTTCTTTCTCAATCCTGCCATTAAATTTAAAACAGTTTTAGTTTCATCAAATGTTTCTTTTATCCTAGTTATCAGTGAAACATAAATTTTATGTTCATCAGGCATATACATATTTATTGGAGGTTATTTTGGTGGACCCTATCTATAATATTTGAAAAGCCCTTCAGTAAAATGATAAGCATATAAATTGGCAAGTACTGTTATCATTGTTGAATTTTTACTTCTAACTTATTATACGTAGTGAAATTTATTAATATGCAAATTAGTCCTATCATAAAATATTTCATTTCAACAGTATATTCATTAAACTTTAGTCTCTTTTATTTATAATGATATTCTTAAGCAGCAACCTAATTTTATCTTTCTTATGTAACTTATATTACAATTAATCATTCTACAACCTACATTATTAAACTGAATAGCGAAGTTAGACAAATGGTTAACGCATATAAACTACTACCACGTGTTAATAATATTATGATCGAGTTTTTTTTCATATCATTTATTTATTCTGTAGATGTCACGCCAACGTTAAGTATATTTACGTACACCCCTATTCTTTATATGTATTTAAATGTCTAATAAAACCAGTCGACTAGACACGACTTAGTTGTACAAAAGGTTTGAGTGTGCAGTTATTTCATTATTGTAACGTAATTAAACTAGTGTGACATGACACTATTCTATCGTATTATTTGCTTCGTTTGTTAGTAATATTGTTTCTTTACTGCAGTTGTAAGTATGACACGGTTAAGTAGTTATGATAGTAGTGATGTGTTATGCGCATTTGTGTAGGTTTTAATTATTGGATTGTGTGATTAAATATTAAAGATATTTAATCTCCCCCTATTTATTATTCATAATGGTAATTGTTATTTAAATTTTATTTAAATTAATATATTTTTAAATAATAATTTACTGGTTCATATTTTTTAATTTATAAATTCTATTTTTGTTTTATGCAATTCTCAATTGTGAAATATTTATATTATTATCTAGTTTGTTAATAATTATGAAATAATTAAAATATGTTTTTTAAATAATCTTAAATGTTGTAAAGTAACCTGATATAACGAGACTGCATTACTAAATTTCATTATCATTACTAAATTTTTTGTTAATTTCATCACCAAGCCAAATCATCATATCAACCTCAGAGAAAACAGGTGATATTTTTTCTTTAATTAACGAAATATTACTCTGTTCACCTAGAAAACTAAACATGGAATATTCATCATTAATCGTAGAAAACAGTTCTGACTGTTTATATATATATATATACACTGTTTTTACTCGATTTTGAATTTTAATATCTATCATACAGGCCAGTTTTTACCCTAACAAAAACTTAATTATATCCGCTTACAATTTTAGATATACTGGATAAAATATTTAAACAAATTATTTCTAGTGAGTTATTCTAAAATAACTCAATATTCAAATTATTGAGTTATTCTAGTGATAAACAGCCATCGTAATCAGCTGATTTCGAAGTCTATGTTCTCAGGTTCTTTAGTTTTTCTGCTTAGTCTGTGGAATCACCGTAAGTTATTACTTGAGAGAATGAATGAGGATGATATATATGAATACAAATGAAGTGTAGTCTTGTATAGCCTATGATCGACCATTCCTGAGTTGTGTGGTTAATTGAAACCCAACCACAAAAGGTGAATTGATGCAATTCTTGACTGGCCATGGATCTTTTAATAAGTTCCTCTAAGATAGGAAGAGGAGGAGGTCACCGGAGTGCAGGTATTGTGGGCAATGCGATACGGTTGAACACACGGTGTTTGACTGTTTTAGATGGAAGGAAGCTAGGACGGAAGTGCTGGCTATTGTTGGTGTCATAACACCGGATAATGTGGTAGAGGCAATGTTGCATAGCCCTAGAAACTGGAACCTAATCGGTAGAGTGTGGGCAACATTTTGAAAAGGAAGGCGATGGAGGAAGTTGAAGAGGAAGAGGATGGTACCTAGTGGGGTAGTGTAAGGTGTGGCTGGATAGCCCCGTTCATGAGAAGTGCGATACTGAGGTGTCGCATTTCCGATAAGTGAGCGGGGACTCCTGGGGTGAGTAGGAAAAGAAAGTGTAAAGACCGACTCTCGATCGGAAGCTCCCTATTTGGGGTACCTCTGATTTGAGGCAGTCAAATAAAGACCGATACCCGGTTAGGAGACCTCCTTGGGGAACCCGTGATTTGAGGTAGACAATTGAGAGGACCTAGTCCCGGCTGACCGGGTGGTACTTGACGCCGGGAACGGCATAGCTGGCTCCGGCAATGGTCGCCCGAAAGGTAATTGCACCTCTAGGACTCAGTATGCTTCCGCGGCGGGTCCGGGCTTTTATTAGGATGTGAACACTAAAATTCTCGAATTCAAAATCAGCTGATTTGCGATAACGAGTTAACCACAAGACCAACCCGATAGGTTGATATTCTCCGGTTCAACTTCAAATAAAGGTAGTTGCTTTTATTTGGATTGGAATACGAGATCGCGGATACCGGTGTTTTTTAGTGGTTGAATTTAAATTAACCTCATGTTTCAGGAATGGTCGGCTTCAGTTTGTTCAAGACTACACATTTACCGGTACAGTTCATTGCACTGATAATTTCCTAATGACTTTAATTACTGATGCGACTATAAATAAAAAGTATTAAAAGAAAAACAAACTATAAATTTATATTATAAAAACTAAATCAGTAAAAAATATTTCGCTTTCTAAAAAATAATCTTATATATAAAACCGGAAATTAATTTTTTTTGTTTTTTGCATCACGGGTGAGTCAACCGACGTTAAAATTTCTTAATTTAGCTTCTATTAAGGAAGTTGTGAGATTTAGAGATAACATTGCTTAAGCAAATTTGTTAAGTTTAACTTTGGTTTTTTGTTTTAAATTTTATTCCACAGCTTTAGAATTGATTTGAAATTTGGAATGTGCGAAAGGGAATTTCTGTTTAAATGTTTACTCTATAAATTCATTTTCTTTAAAACGCATTTATAACACTTATCATATCTAAGATATTACGATATTTCCATTGCAATTCGGGATTTAACTCTTTTAATTTTGCCTCTTTAATTTTAGCCACGATATATCTCTACGTGATAATATTGTCTGGATTTCAAAAAATCTCTTACTCATCGAACAGACAGCAGAATCGTTCTAGTGTTTTACCCTTACTAAACCACCTTACTTCTGCACGAAGAATTATGTCCCCCATACTGAGTATGTGATATATTCAAAGTATTTTGAAATAATCGATGATGTGTAGAAGACGATCTGATATAGTTCACCACACGATATCAAACTTCAAAACCTTTACGCATAAAGCTTCCTCGTGGATAATGCAGTGATAATAAATAGATTTTGGAAATGATTCTTCCTTAACACAAAGAGATAGAAATCCATTATTCCTACTAGTCACAGAAGACTTCCCATCTGTTGTTATAGCATTAAGCTTTGAAAATGGAACGTTACTACCTTTGACAAATTTAAGGAACGCAATTAAATATATCTATTTTCCTAGTTTGTTCATGAAGTGGCAACAGTTTGACAAACTCTTCCATTACTTTGAAATCATACAAAAAAATTCTAATAAATACATACAACTTTCAATATCAGACATGTCAGTACTTTCATCAAACTGGAGTGAAAAATATTCATGTAATTTCAAATCTTGATATAATTGAGATTAAAAATTTAGAAATCTGTTCAACCCGCTTAGCAACAGTTTGGTGAGACAATTGTAGTCCTTTAAAGGAAGACATAAGTCCAGATTTATCTTTGTGACCTTTGAGCAGAGATTCAGCGGCACTGATCATTGCTTCTTTTACTAATTCCCTACCGGTTTTTCGTAACAGATTTTGTAAGAAACTTCTGTCAAGTTACTCGTGTCATGAACTGGTTTCGTAAACACGGATTTTTGCAATTGTAATCAAAAAGTGCGGCTTTACATCATTACTATTAAAAACAGACACGCAAGCATTACACAATAAACGCACCGATTTTCTCCTATATTCAATAAAACAATATTCGTTCTCCCATTCACTGTTAAAGCTGTAAGTTCTTTGCCTTTTAGCCATGTTACAACTGCACTAGATATTATGTTAAAATAAAATCTAATGTGGAATGTATAACTATCACAATAACGTAATAAATTAGATCAGAAGAACGTAGAACTACTTCAGTTTACAACTTCCAAGTTATGCTGAAGTTATAATATAAGAATGGGATAGCAATCAGAGTCAGAATTGTTAAAATGTGTCAAATTCATCTTCATATTGGCTGAAGACTTAATTATGTTGAAAGACAGAGAAGCTCATTGGTTTTTCTAAATAACAAAAAATTCAATGGCCACATCAAATTAATCCAAAAACTTTCTCTAACGAAAAATATCCGTTTTTTACGAACGCCACGTTAAAATTTATTAAAATCGATGCTAGGAAATACAAACAACGTAAGGGACTCAGTTTTACCGAAGAACAGAAATTCACAGTCTTTTAAAACTGTCAGGTTTAAATTTATTTACGACGACTAACTGAGCAGAAATGACCTTCATTAGTTTAAATAAATATCTGAAAAATCATTGTCCTGATGAATAATGCAACAATTGCTCCAAAAAAAAAAAACATCTGTTTTAAAAATGCCAGTTTGAGATTTATTACAAAGAATGCTAGGAGCTGAGTGGAGAGCAGACCATCAGATGAATGACAATTAGGTAGCTTGTTCTGTCGAGCTAGACCCCCTGCTAGGAAGGTGTTATACCTACCTACTTATACAATTACAAACATGGGTTGTAAGGAAATGGATTTGTGAACAACAATGGTAAAGAAATGATCGTGTTACAAAGGCCGGTAGAATTACTTCGGTTAAACTTTTGGAAAATATAACGGCTAATATTTTTATATCTTTTTAAGATGTAAAATAATATTATTTTGAAATATGAATTAGTATTAAAAATTGAAAAATTAGCAAACAGGCACGGGGCGCCAAAGACGAAACGAAGGACACACCCAAATCATTCAACCTTCGATGAATTTACTAATTTAGTTTTTGTCAGTACCATAAAAAGAACACAAATGCAGTTATAGTACGAAACAAAATTTATAATTTATAAACAACGTGAAATCCTGATCTATAGTTTATACGAACGGCTCTAAAAACGTTAATTCTGTGGTTGGCAATAGAACATACATTTGGCCTTCCCAGCGTCGTCAGTGTTTTCATTAAAGAGCTGTATGTTATTAATAAGGCCATAAATATAATTATCCCAGATTATACCCTGAGGTAGATAATCCCCACGTCCAGAACACAACATCTATGTTCCACGTCCAGGGTGGCAACAGCTGTACTTATGTACATTACATATAGCTGGCTAACGGGGGTCCGAGTAAATTCCTCGGTTATGCTTTTTTAAGTTTGACCTGTTTCCAACTTCAGGTCACTAAACGGACTGGATTTTTCGGCTACCTGCAGGAAATGGAATAATAAAAGATTCTGGAAATGGACTCATACCACTCTTAGAGCTGGCGATGTGGCGGCCAGGGTCAATGTTATTGCAGGTGTAACGAGACCCTTCCGTTGTCCACATGCTCCCTGCGATGGCAAGCATGTAGCAATGGTGCCCATGTATGTCGGTGCATGGGAGCTCTGAAAGCTTCGGTGAGTAGGAGCCTGGAGTCAGTGCAGAGAGCTGCGCATCCGCTCTCTACCAGGACATATGCCGGTTCCACCGGAGTTCCGGAACGGACCTCCAAGGTTAGTAGCCCTGGAGTGGGGGAGTACCCGGTGGCTAGCCTTGCTACAGAAGGGATCAACCGTTCATCAATACTGAACAATCAAACGTGGCAGAGGGTGCACGTAAACACTCTCGTTTAGAATCCTCCAACTCGCCACAAGCGAAGAGGAAAAAAAGCAAAGAGTGTGACAAAATCAAGAAAGATGCTGATAGAATCAGTAAAGACTTACGTAAAAGCTTATTTGGCTATAGTGTAACTAAGCCAAGATTTTTAATTATTACAAAGGAGAATGGAAACTTCCAAATAGTTAGTCCATTCTTAATCGCAAGAGAGATTACAAATTGTACTGTTAGTCCCGTTAAAGAAATTCGAAAGACTTTTAATGGATTGCACGTCGAAACTATCAACGACGTGCAAAGCCAGAAAGTCCAGGCGTTGAAGAAGATCGGTGAATTTGCGGTTTCTGTTCAACCGCATAGCACACTGAACTCATCCAGAGGAGTTGTTTGTTTCACAATATATATTTCTTGAACGACAATTGTTTCACAATTGTCGTTCATTGCGAATTAGTGGCTAACTTCCAAAATATATTAGGATACAATGAGACGATGTTATCAGATGTTTAATGATTCTTTTGGGCCGTCTGTTTATATTCAAATATTTGATTTTTACTATAGTATATTTCACCTGTTCATACCATTTGACGTATAGCAGATTGTAAATTTACTGTTTTAATCTAGAATATTAGTGTAATATTTCATTGTGGTTTTATTTCTCGTTTATTCGTCATAGGCGTTTCTCATTTATGCTGTGTTTTTTACATCCTTGTACTTTGTACAAGGAAGTTTTCAGATTTCAACGGAAATATCCATTTTGACTAGATTCGGCATGACGTTTGTACGTACGTATGCGCATCTCGCATAACTCAAAAATGATTATTCGTTGAAATTTTGGATTTAGGATTGTTGTGACATTTAGTTGGGCATCATCATTTTTAATTGCACTCTACTGAATCAAAATTATCCAAAATGGCCCAAAATCCAAAAATCCAAAATCCAGTCGAATGCAATTAAAAATGCAGTAAGTGGTACTTATTTTTATGGTTCCAGAGTTATTGCCAAATAAAATTTTAATTAATGAAATATTTGGATCTTTCAAGGGGGCCCACATTGGTTCGAATCAGATTACATCTTTTTTCTTTTTTTTTTTAACTTTTTTCTTTAAATTTAAATTTATTAATAATTATTTACCTATGATTATAAAAAAAATTGTATGATAAATAATAATTCAATAATAAAAATAAAAAAGTATGAAAAGAATAATAGAATTCATTGCAGATAAGGTATAACTTTACGAAAATTCATAAAAGAAAACAAATTTTGGGTTCAGGATATAATACAAGTGCAAAAGCTACATAATTTTAATAGTCTGTTACGTGAAGACTTTTTTTTGAGTTTACAACGAAGTATCGTCCATAAGCGCCCGGACACGACGTTTTATATAATAAACAAATAAAATTTTTACGTACTTTAGTACATAAAATTTTATGTACTTTAAATTCTACGTACTTTTCATTTAAAAAAAAAATGTGTGTTTGTAATTTAATAGGCGTACAAGGAAATCATGTGTTGTTCACATCAGATTTTTATTACTGGGTTTTAATAAATTTAATTTTGAATTTTATTTGTTTTTTATATAAAATGTTTTGTCCGGGCGCTGATGTCGTAGCCGGGAAATTCATGCAATAATTTGCTTTTTTTTAGTGACCCAGTTAACAATGTATTTACACGTAATTATAATAATTATTTACAATTATTGTAAATACAATATTGTAAAAATTTTAATTATATATTAAATAATTATATTAATACAATTTAATTTTAAAATAAAAATTATTGTAATATTTTTAAAGAAAATTGTAATTTAAATTTATATATATATATTATAATGTATTATCATTTTTTAATTTACAAGCTTTTAAAAGGTGTGAAATTAAGCGTATAATTATTTAATTGTTGGATATTAGATTAAGAAAATTTAAGAGATCTCAATTAACTAATGTTAAAAAAACACGTTTGGTATAATCACGATTTGTAAAATCGAGACTTGTTTTATGATGAACGTACGAAGCAAAATACGATACAAAAATATTAATCCTGTTCTTTGGTTTATAACTCAAACTAGAACTTACTCAATAGTACTGTTAAAACAGGATATACTATTATTTTGTAGGTGTTATTTTGCGTTTATTTATTTATCTTCCTTTTTTTTTTAAAAAAAAAGAACTGTATAAATGATTTAACCATTTTCAATGGGCGGAGTAAAACGGGTCGCGGTATCTATATTTAAATATATATTACTGGTGTAATATTTCTTACTAGTGTAAAATCTTTTTTAAGTATTAAGATGGATTACTAATTCTCATATTTTAATTTATTACTGATTAATTACTATGTAATTAGAATAAATAAATATGTTTTTTTTTTTTAGTATCTTAAAATTAAATAAAACCCGATTATAAAAAATAAATTTCTAGCATCTTCTCTAATTTTTATGTTATTTTTTAATATTCTATGTTTTTTTTAATAATAAAATATGTAGGCATGATAAATTTTACAATTTAAATATTTTAATTTTTGTACAAGAATTATTGTTATTACTTAATTATTTGTAGGGTTTATTATGATATAATATTATAACGTTATAATTATAGACTATACACTTTTTTTAATATTACAGCTTTTTGATTTTTTTTTCTTTGTTTATTCGTTTCTTTATATAATTACAACTATTAAAATTTATTAGGCAATAAAATTAATGACGTCAATTAAAAAAAAAAAGCTGGCAAAGTATTGCATGACTTTGCCAGCTACGCTGTTCAAAATATAGTATAATAAAATCGTAAATAATTATTAAATAAAAAATTGTACAGGTTTGTAAAAAATAGTAATTTGAAAAATATTTTAAAAATTCTAAGAATAAAGTAGCTTCTAAAAAGTTATATTTTCTTGCATAATTTTGCTATATTAAAATGACTATTTTTAATGACGCTAATATGAACCCAACTTGGTTTATAACGTTGAAATCGGAAAACACAAAAAAAGTACCGAATTTTGAATAAAATTTTGATTTTATGGGCTTACGTACTCCATGAAAGTGTTGGATAATTTATAATTTAAAAAGAAATTGTTTAAAAATATTGATAAAATAGTGAATAGTTTTATTGAAAGCAATGAAAAAATTTCTTCTTATGGTAGGTCCGGAGTATAATGTACTGCCAAAGCTAATTTAATTTAATAGCCATTTTACTGATGAAAAAAATACAAGAAAAGTTTTTAAAAGAAGAAATTGAAAGAGTTAGATCAAAGAAACAAAATATTTATTTATTAGTGGCGGGTAATAAATTTGAAGAATAAATTTGAAGAAAAGGTGTCTTTCTAAATGTACGTCATTAAGTACATAGATCTACTTAAGTAGTTTTCTTTAAATTTAACTTCAATAGATGCTAAAATAAAAAAAAGATAGAAATAAAATTAGAAATTTTCAAAAACCTTTTCTCCATAGGTCTGGGGTCTTGTAAACATTTTTTGATGGTTTTATATATATGAAGTATAAATTTTCTAAAAGATTTAGAAAAATATTTATACGGAAGAAAGATAGAACAAAAGAAGAAAAAATTACATATATTTCATTGAAGCACGTTTGGGCAGGTTAAGTTTTGCCTAAAAATTTTCTGAAAAAATTGAAATTGTTTTTTTTTTTTGTGATATCATCCCTGCTCTATTAACGAGTTTGAAAAGAATATTAATATGTTCAATACCGGACGTAAAAAAAAAATATTTGAACCAAATTTGAAGAAAATCGTCACACACAATATTATATATATATATAATATTATATATATATATATATATATATATATATATATATATATTTTTTTTTTTTTTTGCACTCATGCAGTAGAACCACCCTATTTTGAGCACGCTGATCGTGCGTCAAAAGAGGCTTGCTCGCAGTCCCGTTTCGTTAATCGCGTTGTTTAGAATGATGTTAGATGTGTTCTGAAGAGTGTGGCATAATGAATGGAATGCTACCGTTAATAATAAACTTGGTCCATTTAAGGACACTGTTTCACCCTGGAACTCTTCATGTAGGAATAATCGTCGTGAGGAGGTTATTATTTGCCGTTTGGGAATACGGGACGCTAGGCTCACTCAGATATCTGGTGACACAGACTGATGCGCTTGTTTGTGTGTTCCTATAACAGACAATTCACATACTATTGGATTGTGTCTGTAATACGGCACTGCGTCGGAAATTTAAATTTGGGGTTAATATCAGAAATATGCATATGTATCTAAAGATTTCTGAAGGCCGTACATCTGGATTCAAAAATTTGATTATTCATACAATATTTTTAGTCTATTTATGCCATTTGGCGTATGATGGTGTTTTTGTTTTTTTAAGTTAAATAATTTTTAGGTTAATATTTAAAATTTTATTTTTTAATACGTAAATTTCATGTTTGGGCGCTAATGTTTGGGCACCCAATAAAAAAAGAAAAAAAAACCCTAAAACGTAAATATTTTCAAAAAACCTGTTACCTCATTTTTGACATGATCAAAAGAGCCCTAAAACGTAAAAAATATTGTACTTAATTTTTGACATGAACAAAAGGACCATAAAACGTAAATATTTTCCAAAAACCTGATACCTCGTTTTTGACATGATCAAAATTGACATGATCAAAAGGACCCTAAAACGTAAATATATATGAGAAACTTGATACCTCATTTTTGACATGATCACCATACCAATGATCAAAAAAAAACCAATGATCAAAAAAGGACCATAAAACAAACCTGATACCTCATTTTTGACATGATCAAAAGGACCGACCCTAAAACGTAAATATTTGATAAAAACCTGATACCTCAATTTTGACATGATCAAAAGGACCCTAAAACGTAAATATTTACGAGAAACTTGATACCTCATTTTTGACATGATCACCATACCAATGATCAAAAGGACCATAAAACAAAATATTTCCCAAAATTCTGATACCTCATTTTTGACATGATCAAAAGGACCGACCCTAAAACGTAAATATTTGATAAAAACATGATACCTCAATTTTGACATGATCAAAAGGACCCTAAAACGTAAATACTTACGTGAAACTTGATACCTCATTTTTGACATGATCACCATACCAATGATCAAAAGGACCATAAAACAAAATATTTGCCAAAATCCTGATACCTCATTTTTGACATGATCAAAAGGACCGACCCTAAAACGTAAATATTTGATAAAAACCTGATACCTCAATTTTGACATGATCAAAAGGACCCTAAAACGTAAATATTTACGAGAAACTTGATACCTCATTTTTGACATGATCACCATACCAATGATCAAAAGGACCATAAAACAAAATATTTGATAAAAACCTGATACCTCAATTTTGACATGATCAAAAGGACCCTAAAACGTAAATATTTACGAGAAACTTGATACCTCATTTTGACATGATCACCATACCAATGATCAAAAGGACCATAAAACAAAATATTTGCCAAAATCCTGATACCTCATTTTTGACATGATCAAAAGGACCGACCCTAAAACGTAAAAATGAGGTATCAGGATTTTGGCAAATATTTTGTTTTATGGTCCTTTTGATCATTGGTATGGTGATCACGTCAAAAATGAGGTATCAAGTTTCTCGTAAATATTTAGGGTCCTTTTGATCATGTCAAAATTGAGGTATCAGGTTTTTATCAAATATTTACGTTTTAGGGTCGGTCCTTTTGATCATGACAAAAATGAGGTATCAGGATTTTGGCAAATATTTTGTTTAATGGTCCTTTTGATCACTGGTATGGTGATCATGTCAAAAACGAGGGTATCAAGTTTCTCGTAAATATTTACGTTTTAGGGTCCTTTTGATCATGTCAAAATTGAGGTATCAGGTTTTTATCAAATATTTACGTTTTAGGGTCGGTCCTTTTGATCATGACAAAAATGAGGTATCAGGATTTTGGCAAATATTTTGTTTAATGGTCCTTTTGATCACTGGTATGGTGATCATGTCAAAAACGAGGGTATCAAGTTTCTCGTAAATATTTACGTTTTAGGGTCCTTTTGATCATGTCAAAATTGAGGTATCAGGTTTTTATCAAATATATACCTCATTTTTGACATGATCAAAAGGACCGACCCTAAAACGTAAATATTTGATAAAAACCTGATACCTCAATTTTGACATGATCAAAAGGACCCTAAAACGTAAATATTTACGAGAAACTTGATACCTCATTTTTGACATGATCACCATACCAATGATCAAAAGGACCATAAAACAAAATATTTGCCAAAATCCTGATACCTCATTTTGACATGATCAAAAGGACCGACCCTAAAACGTAAATATTTGATAAAAACCTGATACCTCAATTTTGACATGATCAAAAGGACCCTAAAACGCAAATATTTACGAGAAACTTGATACCTCATTTTTGACGTGATCACCATACCAATGATCAAAAGGACCATAAAACAAAATATTTGCCAAAATCCTGATACCTCAATTTTGACATGATCAAAAGGACCCTAAAACGTAAATATTTACGAGTAACTTGATACCTCATTTTTGACATGATCACCATACCAATGATCAAAAGGACCATAAAACAAAATATTTGCCAAAATCCTGATACCTCATTTTTGACATGATCAAAAGGACCGACCCTAAAACGTAAATATTTGATAAAAACCTGATACCTCATTTTTGACATGATCAAAAGGACCCTAAAACGTAAATATTTGCGAGAAACATGACCTCATTTTTGACACGATCACCATACCATACTTCCCCCTTTAATATAGCTGTTCTAGCTATATTGCCGGAAAATTAAAATCAATGCAATAAAACGTTATACTTCTCGTTGTTTTGAGTACTTTCCAAAACTATGGAACTCAAAACTATTTGCTTTTGTACTGTAAATAATATTAAAACTTAAATCAAAAAATTTGGCATAAACGGGAATGTATTCTATCTAAAACTGATTGGATTTAATACAAAGAGCGTTATATCAAAATTAACATTCTACGTTATATCAAAATTAGCATTGAATCCTAGTGTCTCAAAGAAAATATAAATCGAGGAAAGAACTTTTTTTTATGGAAGGAAATAACAATGAAATCCGTAAAGCGACTAATAAATATTTTGTTTTTATAAGATTCATCCGTTAAATTTGTTAGAGGAACAACATCAGATTCTCCGATTCTTTTAAAATATATTTTTTTACCCAAAAAAGCGATTTAGCATTCAAGAACTGGAAAGAAAGTGGATAACCTAGCTTCCTAATTAGGGTAAGGTCATAAAAACCTAAAAGTTTTAATGGGTGCAGCTGTTTGACAATGTGTTTTTAATTTTTGTGAATTATAATATCATGAATCAAATGTTTGAATTAAAATCTTATATCTTATTTAAATATTTCTATTATGTACATGCATGCATTATATATATATATATATATATATATATTGAATTACGATATGTGATACATTCAGAATGTAAGAGAATACTTCATAAAATATTCAGTATTTATAATACAAGTATACTAATTGCATTGTTTCCTGCTGTGCATGTAACAGTGTCGCCTACATGCATTTTTAAACCTTACCGCTCATGTCTTTTAAATTATATAAAGATATAGACTTAAAGATATAGATTTATTATTGTTTTTTTTCTTTTATTGTTATTTATCTGTTTTTATGTCTGTTTGTTACGTAGAAAGTGAATTATTAAAAAATGGCATAAGTTTCTTTTCAATTTGTATTGAAAAGAAACTTGGAAGAATAATTTTTCACTACTTTTTTTCTTTTTGGATAGACCAATTCATTAGGTTTTATTTTAATTTTGTTAATCGATTCTGAGATTTTAAGGGAAAACACATAATTTTTTTAATTAAATATTGAATTGTATAACATATTGAATTCATAAGTTTTTTATTTTTTTATATTTTTTAGTCAAATAACCGGAGCCCGGTATTCATTGATAGTGGTAGTGTTTAAGTTGAGCCGCTTTGTCGTACACCGTTGCACCTCTTAAAAAAAATTGACATTCAAAAAATCGGAACATGTTTTTAGTATTTATCGGAGGACTACTTCCAAGCCATATCTAGTGAATATCACTTTACTGTAGTCCGAAATGGAGAAATTTTAAAACCATTTTTCAATATTTTTTTATTATCCTTCACCTCTTTCAAGGTCAAATTTCGAAAAATCTAGAAATTGCTTTTTAGAAGATTACTTAATTATTGTTTCTTGGAAAACAATAACAATATGTGAAAACTACGAACACCAAAATCAAGTTGAATTCTTTATTTGTTATCGAGAAGTTAACAAATTAACGGGTTTAAAAAATAAATCAAAAGTCCATTTTAACCTTTTAAACACGGAATTTAAAAAAAATACTTTTTTAGTAGTCTGCATTTCCACGTAAGAAGAAAGTATATAGAGTTTTCGTTAATTCATCTTGAGTATTCTGGGCGTTGATTATGAATCAAGTCAAGACACGTTTCTGGCACACCGTCGCAGTTTAAATGCTGCCACTTGCTTCACACGTACAGTAACAGTGGCTATGTCGGTTGAGCCACCCAGTAGCCACCCAGTACATTGTCGCACCCATTAAAAAATTTAATAAAAACCCAAAAATGGTTTTTGGATGAGTTTTGCAAGTCCGAAGTAAATATTTCGTTTTGTAAAAACGAAATCATGGGGAAAATTTGCAAGCATTGTTCAAATTTTTTAACTTTCTTCACTCGTTACAAGGTTGAATTTAGAAAAATTTGGAAATTGGTTATTAGATATTTACACGAAAATGACACCCACCCAAAATCAATTTTATATCTTCATTAGTTACTGAGAAATTAAAAAAAAAAAAAATAGCCGGATTTCATGCTAAAAGCATTCAAAATCCATTTTAACACTTTAAATTTGGAATTTCAAAAATCTAGAAATTGATATTCACATGAAGATTCAAGTTGATATCGTCATTTGCTATCGAGAATAAAAAAAAAAACCCCCGTAAATTTAATTGCATTTAACCCTATAATCTTCAATGTTAACAGAGGCGGTGCTGGTCACCGCCACTGATCACGGCGCAGCCACCTCTTCAGCATCTGGAAATCAACACTCGAAGCTCGAGTATTGGGCCACCGGGGAGTGCCCAAGGGGAATATACATGCTGGAATGCGTCTACCAAGGCAGGTGGACGCACCGCCTTATTGCGGATATAGGGCCGTGGGCCGGTTGGAGGTATGGTGTGCTGAACTACTGGATCACACAATTCCTGACCGGCCACTAGGTCTTCCACGCCTACCTGTGTGGCAGGGGAAGGCGAATGACCCCTGCCCTTACTGTGGCGACCCGTATACCCCGGAAAACGTGGTGTTCTGGTGCCCGCAGTGAGGTGAATACCGCTTCCCTTGCTTGGTGATTACCGGACCACTCAGCATGGAAAACATCATTGCCACCATGTTGCGGAGCTCCAAGAATTTTGATACTACGCAGGGTTCATAACGAGGGTTCTTCAGGAGAAGCATCAGGGGCTTGAGGATGAGGGACAGCCCACTGCGGAGCTGCTGTTCGCTCGTGGTTGCACAAGTGAGCAGTAGCGACCAAGCGAAGAAGACCCGAGTCCCGGAGGGGATGCCCCACTCGGGGTATCTCCGTTAGAGGCGTTGGCATAAAGACGGAGTCCCAGTTCCCGGATTGGGGGTCCAGGGAGCATTGCCGGGCCTGGTAGATCCTGCTCTGGGGGTTTGGGGCGGGCGCAAAGTAAGTTCCGACCGGCGGGCCGTGACCGGGAAGCTCGTTAGATTATAGGTGTAGGTTATACTCCCCTGGGCTGTGTTATACTTAACTGTAGAATCCAGCCCTGGGGAGAAAGTGAAAAAAAACCCTATAAATTCCGAATTTCAAAAAATCTTTTCTTATTGTGCATTTACACCGTAAGAAGAACATGTATATAAATTGTTATCAATTTATCTAAAATAGTTATTGCTGGACGTTGATAAATCAGTCAGCCAGGACATGTTCTTTTATATTGCCGTAGCCCAATGCATTTTATGTCACGTTAAAGTTTGAATCGTACACCGAAAATTTCCAATTTTTATGTTTAATTTACTTGCTAGCTAATTTCTATGTTTAATGACCATTATCATTCTGCTTAAAATATTCATTTTTTTCCAGTAATACTTTTTAGCAAAAAAATTTAAAATTGTTATTGCGTCCGGTCATGTTTAAATACATAATGTTGAAGATTTTTCGTCCGCTTAAATGATTTTGACGAAATTTGGTGGGGTGATATAAATCTATTTTGAATAGAGCCCTATTGATTTTCAAGCGAATCTTTGTACAGGAACCGGATTTTGTACTAAAACCGGAAATTCGCCCTTCTGATCACACTTACTGCAACAGAGTTTTTATAAATTAAATCCTCAATTAATAAAATATAATTGAATAATATTAATTAATAGAAACTTGATTATTTTTTACATTTTTATAATTTGTTTTCATTTTTCTTTCTGTGACTTCAAGAATTTCGTGGTATGTTTTATGTAAGGATACTTACATATTTATATAATCTGCGTTGATTATCTAATTTCTTGTAATACTATAAATATCTTAATTTATACTTACATTTCCTTTTCATGGTTTTGTCATTTGAGAATTGAGAAGTTGAAATGTTTAATTATATTAACTTGACCAAATTGTAGTTATTTAAAAACAAAATTTCATTGACGTTTCTATAATTAAAAAAAAATCTACCTATTTTGTATTTCAAAACTTATTTATATATAAAATGATGAAAAGAACATAAAAATTGAACGTTAAAGTAACATAGTAAAAAATAAAACATAGTAACAAAATAAAAGTTAAAGTAACATAGTAATAAATAAACTCTACTACAGTATACTGTTCATTTGTAATATATATTACTCAATATTTCACGTCCGGCTTATCTGGATTAGTATTTGTTTAATGCAATCTATTAATTTCACTTATAAATAAACAAAATAAATAAATGAAAAGCTGTTAAAGAAATGAATGATTTTATGGCTGCATTTAAGAACGGATTGTGTTGCTTGAAAGATCTAAAATTGAATTTCAAAAACAGATTCCTAATTTGTAAATATTTTCTGTCTTTAATAATAAAAACATTCAACATTTTTTTATATAAAATGTTTAAATAACTGTTTTGACGTAACAGAAATTTGTAGCGTAACGAAAAGGTATATATATCGTCGCCCCTTAACTCCCTAACGTAGTCTTTATCAGCGCATTAGTCTCAGAGACGTAAATGTGGTGTCATTTTATAACTTATATGGACAGATCGCCGTTAAAACTTTGAGTTTGCGTCACTGGTGAACGGAATGGTGAAGAGGGAGCATAACGCAAATCGGCCAAAACTGGCGCTCTCGCTCATTTCCATTCAGTGTAGCGCACGACTTAGACGGGTCCCAATGTCCGGGTCCGGTGCCGAGGGAGTGAGATCGATTCGGAAGCGTCGCAAAGCTGGCACGGCGCACTCAGTGAACGACGACGTCGGCGCGAGTACCTATTATTATGCCTTATGTATCTTGCTTCTCATATCACAGACCATGTTGAACAATTGTCGTGGAATATTAGTAGAAATAAATATCATGTACCATTTAGTGTCTGTTTTATGTTAAAATAAAAAATTTAATACACAGTCATAGTCTCGTATTTTCAATCCAATACACTAAAATCGATGTGCTGACATACAGACCGACCAATTTATCTGTAGAGTTGGCCAAATGAAGGAACTAAAATTTTCCATTGGAGACTTTGTTTTGTTCAAAAAAAATACGATGGTGGCTGTCCCAGTAAACTCTACAGATAAGATGGTTGCTCTGCAGCTCGGAGGAACTTCATCCAAGGTCTGTAACGTTTCACGTTATACCAACGGGCGTGCGCCGCGACACAGCTCCACCCGATTTAAAAAAAATTTTTTATCGCATTATAATTTTCTTCAAATTAACGAATTCAATTAAACTGAACTGTCTTCAAAACAGTAATTAAACAAAAATTTGAATGTCTTATTAAAGACAGAAAAAATATACAAATTATCAGTTTTTGAAATTCAATTTATGAGTAATCGATTTTTTTTTTTATCTGTATTAATTTCACTCATAAATAAATGAAATAAATCTAAAATTGAATTTCAAAAATTGTATCAGTTTTTGAAATTCAATTTATGAGTAATCGATTTTTTTTATCTGTATTAATTTCACTCATAAATAAATGAAATAAATCTAAAATTGAATTTCAAAAATTGTTAATTTGTATATATTTTCTGTCTATTTGATAAGACATTCAAATTTTTGTTTATTAAATGTTGAAATTATTGTTTTGAAGACAGTTCAGTTTAATTGAATTTGAATATATTTTTACATGCGGACTGCAAATTTGTTTTAAGAACTTTAGCCTACATCTGTATTTATTATTATTATTTTTTTATTTTATATTTAACCGTTACTCATGGTTTATTTAATATAATTACCGTTAATTTGAAGACAGTTATATGCAATAAAAATATAATTTAAAGAAATTTTTTATTTTATATTTGAAAAAATGTAGAATGCAATAAAAGCATTTTGGCTGAATGTACTAAGCATCTATTTTTTCAAATAAATACACGGCTCCATTTTAGATTATTTGAATTTTACAACATTCCATTTTTTATTTTATTTTTATTATTTCTCTAAAGTATGTTATATCAGTTACTTTTTCATTATATTATGTTTGATTATATCTTTTTAATGTTATAGAACAGTGATAAACATTTTATAACAATCTGTATCTCTGAATGAAATCTGCTGCGACCATTTTATAGAGAAAAATTTGAGTGATTTTATTTCATTGAAATTATTTTTTTATCGTTTAATCAATGTTATATTCTTCTGTTTTCTCTAATCGGATATTTTACATTTTCTAATAAAGCAGTTTTATATTTATTAAGTTAAAGTTATGCTTTATAAGAGAAATATTTTATTTTATTAAAACTTGTTTTGTTTTTATCTTATTACTTTCTTTATTTGTTTTTCAATTATTTTTTTATACTTCTCAAATCTTACATTCTTAATTTAATATACTTGCTGACATTGCCGATTGATGAAATTTTGCACAGTTACTATGCAATGGTGACAATACAATATTCCACCATTATTTTTACAAACATCCCCCCGTACGGGGGTATATTATGGGTCCGGGTGTAAAATGTTGAAAAATCTGCAAAAAGGTTATGCGGGGTGTTAAATCCAAATTAACCTATTAATTAAACTCAAGCAATATTTGATTATATTTTTTTTATGTAATACACAGAATTTAGTTAATTTATTTTACACAGAAATTTAATTAATTTTCAGAAATTAATTATGATAGATTAGTATTAATTACGTATTGACACTAAATACCAGGCCATTTGAAAATATTAAAATAGCGGAAAATTAGGCGTAGTTTTCCAAACAGGAAATGTATTTTTTTTTTTTGAAAATCATTAAGAGAGATAGAAAATAAAAGTGGTTATTGAGAAATCATTAAAAGTCACAAATGGTGGTTTGTGTATTTTAAACACTATTACAATCTTAATCAATTTGCATTATGATTTGTTTATTAATAGATGGAAAGACCCAGATTGTAATTTTAGCAATTAGTTTGAAATATAACTTACGTTTAAAGATTTACTGTAATAAAAATGTATAGTCATTCTTAACTCGAGAGAATTAAATTTAATAAACGGAGATGACTGGGGGTGAGGATCGATGAGTCCTCAGCGAGGACTCTGTTACGTCATTCTGTTACTGCCTAGCCAGTGTTTTATCTGCACGTTACTAAATAAATATTGTTTTTAGATTTAAAAAAAAAACAATTCTCTTTCTTTTAATGAAATAAATAAAAACAAAACCAAGAGGATATATTATACTTCCTCTACAGTGATCAGTACAAGGTAGATTTTTTTATTTTTCCTATATGTACATTGCAATCTGTTCAACTAGTAAACAATAAAAAACCCTCCCACATCGGCCAGTTGAGATGAGGATGACGTACGACATGTGAATCAGGTATAATCTTGTACAGACGCAGGCCGGTGTACCTCCAAAGTACACCAGTATCCACTGTCTTGTATTCAAATCTGTTAAAAGTAACATACTTTTACTAGGAACTCAGAACCTCTGATTTTAAAAATCAGCTGTTAAACAACTGATTTGTGACGACGAATTAACGACTAGACCTGTTAAGGTCTGGGTGGGACAAGGTAGATTTAATAAACTAGAACAAATAATTAGCACTATTTTAATTGATTATAAGCCGAAATTAACAAGCTGCCTTTTTCAAAAATTTTAAGTTTTTTTGACCGAAATTTAATTTTTTGGTTTTGAGCCACAGAATCTTTGACTTAGAATACCTGCTCACCGAGGACTGGTGATATATTTATAGAATTTATTTTTTTAAAGTCAGTTTTAAGATTCATATTCCTCTGTACTATTACACAAATATAAATAAATAATTTGATCCAACAAGTACATAACAAAATTAAATTAGGTAGGATGACACTTACATTAGAGTACTTTTACGATTTTCTCGCATCTTCAGTAGTTGATCCAAACTTTTAATTGTTCACGTAAAATTAAATATTATAAATACAATTAAAAAAATAAAATCGTGATAAATACAATAAAAAAACAAAATTTGTTAAAACTGTGAATATAAAATTAAAAAACCTGCTCATTGATTGCTCAATCTTTGGAACCATCCGACAAAATTTAGGCGTGGGTTCGGATGTGAGATTTCTATTAAACCAGAAGGTATAAAACGTATGTTGCGGTACCTCTCCTACAGTGGAATGAAAAATATGATTTAGTGATTTTTGTATTTTATTTTTTATTTATTGTTGTCACTTGTCTATGTTTGTTATTTATTGTTCCTATTTCTTTATTGTTTATTTTTTTCTTTATGATTTATGTTCTTTTGTAGTCGCTAATGACTATAATTGTTGATGCGACTATAAATAAAAGCATTAAAAAAAAGTTTAATTAAAATCAAATTAAATTTTTGTCCCTTTTAACTTAAAATTAAAAGTTAAAATTAAAGGAAAAATACCACATATATAGCAAATATAAAATTTTAAATCTTAAATTTAAAGGAAAAAAATAATCTTAATTCCATTTTGATTATATCCAAAGTTTATATCCAAAGTTTTAACAAATTTTGTTTTATTGTATTTATAAAGATTTTATTCCGTTAATGTTGTGTATTTATAATATGTAATTTTATATGAACAATTAAAAGATTGGATTAACTGAAGATGCGGGAAAATCGTGAAAGTACTCGTGTGTTAGGTAAGTGAAATCCTATCTAATTTAATTTAATTCTGTACTTGGTGGATCAAGTTATTTATTTATATTTATAGAATTTAATACGGAATGGAACAGAACGCAAGAATGGCGGGAGTTTCATTATTTCTCCCTACAAATCGCAGAGGCTGGACAATGTCCCTTGCTGCTGTATCTTTCTATTATCGGGCGGATTTCATCGGTTATTTAGTGGCGGTTATAGATTTTAAGTTTTATTTATGGACGGAGTTGGTAATTTGTCTCCCTATCCGTATGGATCATCGTGAAATTTATTTACTGGTTCTGCTGTCCGTGAGAGACTAAGCTTTCGAGCCTAGTAATCCCGGCGTGATTCCCCTTCAGTCCATCCGCTGAAGTCCTTTCGGTACCAGCGCCTATGAACTAGCAGGAGTGCACCTACCGGAGCCCTAGTTATTTGGAGGGAGAAACGCGCCCCGTTCTCTGGAGGGAGTCGCATATGCTGACTAAATGAAACTGTGGTCTCTTCGTGGGACGGTGTGGGGTGTTGTCTAGCTTTTTATAGTTAAATTAAAATTAAATTATAATTAACAAAATTAAATTGTGAAAACGGTCACTTTCGCTGCCGGAATTTTCGCGTGGTTTCCATTTATAGGTTACGGGATATAGAGGCTCCAAAGACTGGGGAATTTAATACGGTTTTTATTAAATTTATTTTTTATTTAGGTAAGTTTTCTGAAAATTTATTTCATTTTTGAAGCAATATTTTGTACTCAAGCTGACTTTTGGGATATAATATAAACCATCCGGTTTTTTGCCTGTTTATAAAAACGAAAATTATTTTACTTTTTACTTGTTTGTTCAGTTTCTGAGTAAAACTGAATCTGTTAAATTTCAGTACAAAATATCTAAGGGCTTCTTCACAGATTTACTAATAATTACTAGTTTAATCTTATAATAACGTTATTATTAATTTAATTACAACAATTAATTACCTTATCATATTACATAAATATACTAAATAACGTAACCGGGGATAACTAGCTTTACAAAATGAAATAGAATATATAAATTTTAAGATTCCCATTAAAATTTGAAAAAATCTTTATTGAATTTTATTTTATATTATCCACATTAGATATGAATAAATGTTTATATGAAATTATACTGGAATTTTATTTGTTTGAAGGTGGGAAAATAATACCGTAATGGTATAAATTGAACTTGCCTGCAACTTCCTGTGGGCAAAAATTGTTAAAAGTGTATTAACAAATAATTGATAATATCAAGTTTTGGAGTGGCAGTGTTAAAAATAATGTAAGAATGCTTGTTGTACTAGGAGCTTTAGTAATCTATTAAAACTGTTACAAAGCGATTCTTAACGGTCTGCTCTTTTATAAATCACCTTCTCTCATAATCTAGATACACAGATGCATACTGCTGGAATTGTTACCTTCCATTTATCCGTCTAATCTAATAAAGATGATCAATATGAGATATGTTTTGTAAAAATGAATAATTGTTCTATTCAATACAACTTGTTATACACCGTACAGTACATGCAGGTATAAGCTTCTGTAGCTATTCTTTAACGATATAAAAAGAAGGTTATTAAGAAGCCAACCGGTAAGATAAAGATTTCGGCATATGATCTAAACACTTATAACTAAGTATTTCAGTAATATATTATTGTATTTTTTCTTTTCCTATATCATTAATAAATTGTCAGTTCTTTCAGTTACAGTTCAATAAAAAATATTAGTATTTTTGTTACCTCCATTTTGTTTTCCATTTTATCTTTGATTATGACAAGTCAAATTTGTGTTTTTCAAACTATATCAAAGTTAAGATTAAATTTTCCCAATCGAAAATGCGTATGATTATTTAAAAAAATATTTTTGGCGTATTTAAAATAGATTTAATCAATTTGAGACTTTACAGCGTTATAAATAAAAAAATATTTATAATCTCCTAATAGAAATTATTAATAATTTTATAGATGTTCATGATAATAGAAATTTATTATAATAAAAATAATATACCTGATGACAGTAATATTGAACTTTTCTGCTAATTGCCGTTTTCTTAAAATTGAATCATTCTTTCTTATTA
Source organism: Lycorma delicatula (assembly GCF_047948215.1). Classification (NCBI taxonomy): domain Eukaryota; kingdom Metazoa; phylum Arthropoda; class Insecta; order Hemiptera; family Fulgoridae; genus Lycorma; species Lycorma delicatula. The sequence goes on from NC_134464.1 coordinate 45,724,219, forward strand.
ATAAAAAAATGAAAATTATAGTTAGTCTTTTCAATCTTACTTACTTTTCCTCTTTAAAATTAAAAAATATATATATAAACAAATTATTGAGTTTTAATTATTATACGTTGCTATGAAACGCTGTCTTAAAGATTAATTATATATTTTTTTTCCGCACAAATGATTTTTAAGATGAATAATATTTATATATACTTTCCGTTCAGTGCTCGTCTCCAGCCAGGGTGCTGTGCTCCCTGGACTCCATGTGTTCATTATACTCATGCATTGGAAATAATAGTAATAATTATCTATATATATAAAAATCAAAGTTTGTTTGTCTGTCTAACTTAACTCGAGATCTACCGAACAGATTTGTCTAAAATTTTGCACTCCTATACTTTGAAGCCCTGCGGTGAACATAGGCTATTTTTTTTGGACCTGCGACATAACGAAATTTTACAACGAAATGTAAAACAGTTTATTTCTTCCTTACAGCTTATTTAATTTTCAAAATGACTTTGATTTTCAAGAAAAATGCAATTTTTAGCTAACATTTTTTTGAATTGATTAATTTTGAAAAGGGCTGAGGTTTTAACGTACAGTTATTCCTAAGTTTCAATTGATTTAGCGCACATGCATATGTAATTTTTACGATTCATTCATTTACAATTTTTTACAGCTGTTTAAAAACATAAATGGCTGCTTTTGTTTATCATGTGTGTTACTAATTTATAGTGTGTAAAGTATTTAACTGCAATCTTTTAAATTCTGCGATCTTTTTTCAAAACATCATACCATGCCTAAAAGACATTCTTCAATCGGGAGAAATACAAAAAAAGCACGTATGATGAAAACTGTTCGTGCGGCAGAGACTGAAGACGAAAGATAGTCAAGATTGGAAAGCGACCGAATACACACAGTCCAATCCCGTTCGACTGAAACAACTGAGCAACGGGAAATACGTTTAGAAAACGACCGAATACGCACAGATCAATCCCGCTCGACTGAAACAACTGAGCAACGGGAAATACGTTTAGAAAACGACCGAATACGCACAGATCAATCCCGCTCGACTGAAACAACTGAGCAACGGGAAATGCGATATGCCACCGTTACTGTATGTGTGACTGACTGCACCTGCCTCCGGTTACTTGACTATTAAATATAAAATAAAAAGATTGACCACCACGGGAAACGCAAGTAATATAGCGCGAGCGAAGCTGCGACTGGGAGCTAGCAGTATATAAAAATTAAAGCCTATCTAATATATAAAAAACTATGTCATTTCTTCAGAGCTCTAGTTTGGTCAGTACTTGACCCAAAAATGATCCGAAGAATACAGGTTTCAAATAGTTTCTTCATACGGGTAAAAATATTTTTTGCCCTATTCTTAGTGTTACCGAACACGCCGTAGGAGGTGACCGTACTTACAAAAATAAAACGATTATTATTAAAAACATAAAAATAAAAAAAGTATTTTAAAGATAAATGAGAAACGATTTTCTTTTTTTTGTCAAGTAACCGGAGAGGTAGTTGCAGCAGCCAGTCGCGTTGTATGTATAATAAGTGTATGCACTAGCGTTGTACAACGAAAGGCTGTGTTGGTGTTCCCGCCGCGCCATACACCGTCAAACTCCTTAAAAAATTAAAAGTAAAAAAAAAATTCTAAATGATTTTAAAATATTTAACTGGCCAGCCTCCGTGGCGCGAGTGGTAGCGTCTCGGCCTTTCATCCGGAGGTCCCGGTTTCGAATCCCAGTCAGGCATGGCATTTTATCACACGCTACAAATCATCCTCTGAAGCAATACCTAACGGTGGACCCGGAGATTAAAAAGAAAAAAAAATTAACTGAAGAGTCTAGCAAGGTTAAGTCAAATGAATTTTTTTTTTGTATAGTTGGAAATGGAGAAAATTTGCAATGATTGTTCAAAATATTTTTAATTTTCTTCATGGTCAGAGTTTAAAAAAATTAAGAATTAGTTTTTAGGTATTGAAATTTCATTTGTTACTGAGAAATTGAAAAAAAAAAAATACTAAAATTTAATGTTACTCCATTTTAATCCTTTAAACACGGAATGTAAAAAACTCCTTTCCTAGTTAGTGTACCCTTACACCGTAAGAAGAACTTGTATACAAATAAATCTCCATCAGTTTTTTTTTTTTTCAGTAGCTTTTACTGAGCGTTGATTATTATCAATCATGACGTGTTGTAAAATAAAATAAATAAAAATAAAAATTAGAAAATGTTTATTTTTGGATATAAGATTTTATTATATCTAACAATTGATGAGAGTTTAAAATTGTAAACAGCTTATGTAAAGTGAAATTTTTTTAAACTCTTTCAAATTGGTGCATTAAAAATGTGAATAAAAGGTAAATGAAATTTCATGAAAATACTGCTAAGATTTAAATCATGAAAAATAATAATCCTTAATAAAAGTTTACGTTTATTTCCTTAACAAAACGCGATATTTAGTTTTCTAATTCTAACAATGCAATTGAAGGTATAATTAGTGTAAAATAAAAACCATGACAATAATTTAGTCATTTTATTTATTTTTTGTACAAGTAGATAGATATTTGCTTCAAAAAAATTACTCTATTCTCCTTCCTTCGTTCATCAGAACAACACAAACATCCAATAACAATACCCCTTGTTAATCTAGATCTACCAGAAAAAGTACGATTGACCAATTTAGAAACCACTGTGTTTAAGCTGCTCAAATCTCTGAATTTTTTCGACCAACTATATAACATATAATTCCAACCAATCGCAATACATAATTTTTTTACATATCACAAGAATAATTATATAGAACGAATTTTAACATATAATTAAGATGAGATCAATGAAACTACTGATCGGTGTTTACATACCAACCCAAGTGCCATTCCATGATGCCACTTTTTTCTGTCAGTTAAAACAAAATTTACTTATAGTTTTTAGGCAACAGATATTAACTAAGAATACTACGGAATTGTTTGTTTAATCTTTTGTTTAAATTTATAAAGCTTGTAAATAAAAAACTCAATCATTTTCTTTTCGTTTAGCTAGTACGTCAATAATTTAAAAATTTAAATAAGAAAAAATAGGTAACCATTAATATTTTTCTTCAATGAAAACCCAGCAGATGATTCTTTGTAGGAGGTCTAAATTTATCATGATGTTCGTAATTTATTTGTTACAGAAGTAAAAGAAAATTTATAAACAAGTTTTAGCTTATATATATATATATATATATATATATATATATATATATATAATTATGAATGTTTGTTTGTGTATATGTTTGTCCCGTATGTGTTCCTATGCCATTAATCCCGATTGCGATGAAACTTTGGTGAGTTGTTTTTGGCACGCCCGCAAAGTTTCTGAATTAGTTTGAACCCGCTAGGCGGCGCTGGGATCGAGATATTTCGAAAAATTGTATTTATAATCAGATTTAGCTCATATTCATAATATGTGTTATTTACATAGAAAAAAATACCTCTGCAAAATATTGGATCCGCTAGATGGCGCTGGGATTCAGATGTTTGGAAATATTGCATTTACGGTCCGATTTGGCTCATAATCAGAATATATAATAGTTACGTGAAAATAAAAAAATTTGCAGAATCTATACCCGCTAGGTGGCGCCGGTATCGAGATATTTACGAAATAAACAAACAAATATACATACAGACTTTATTCTTCTATATATATAAATTATTCTTATATTTATTTATTCTTTTATTCTTCTTATTCTTATATTATTCTTTTATTTATTCTTTTATATATATATAAAAGTTCATATGTGTCTGCTGTAAAGTAAATACTGTTGGACTGATTTACGCGCGTGAAAAATGGGAAAATGAAAAGAGGTAAATGGAGAATGGAAAAAGATGAAACAGAAAAGGGTGAAGGAAAAAGGTCAAAGATAAAAAGGGGAAAGGGGAAAATGAGGAAAGAAATAAGCAACAGAGAAATAGGACAAAAGGAATATATTAAATTTTATGAAGTCCCGTAATGTTCAGTTTTTTAATGTTTTATCAAACTTTCAATTGTATTAAATTAATATATATACACACACAATTGAAATAATTACAACAGACCACATTGACAGGACGTTACGTTGATATAATTTAAATATATACGGCGACCAACTGTTATAATTAAGCAAATATCACAATTTTCGTACAATTAACATGTGAAGTTTTAATTATTGTTACAAATATGACGAATGATATGAATCCCTGAGGATGGAAATTAATTCCGAAAGCGCTTGAACGCGTCAAATTTATTTGTTAGTAAGCGGTTTTTTATATATTAATTATAATTATATACTTACACCAACGGGCTATACTTAATGAAATCATTAATTTATTTTAAAAATATAAAAACCTATTAATTGTCTTTACCGTTTTTAATCTCCTACAACCGGGTCCATAAACTTAAATAACGCAAAGAATTTCTGCCTGAATGTCGCCTACAACTTCAATAACTTCAATAATTTATAACGTACGTCTATGTTCCTTTCGTTAAACTATATTCCTTTTTATCACCAGATGGATTTTAAGGTAAAACGTATATAATAAATGTAATCGCTTAACGAGGTCCAAGGTAATAGATATTATTAGGTACGATTTTTGTGATCGGAAAGTACTCGTTTCCTTTAACATCAATGGGTTAGTTTTATTTAATGAGATTATGATTAATAAAACTTGTTGAAATGATCCAAAATGAGCATCTTTGTTTTAATTCAATAGAAAAACCACGTCAAATTTTTCAAAAACCATGTCAAATTTTTCCTTATCCAGCTCTTAAAATGACATGTATTCGTGCGCTCTTTCTCTCTCTCTCTCTCTCCGTCCCTCCCTCCATTACATACACACACACACACACACACACACACACACACACACACACACACACACAGAGAGAGAGAGAGAGAGAGAGAGAGAGAGAGAGAGAGAGAGAGAGAGAGAGAGAGAGAGAGAGAGAGAGAGAGAGAGAGTGAGAGAGAGAGAGAGAGCGAGAGAGAGTGCGAGAGAGTGAGGTGTTGTGACTAAAATTTAAGAATTTGTATATTATAATATCCAGACTTGAGGACTACCATAACTTTAATAGTTTTTAATAATAGAAATATTTTTGCCTTTTTGTTTCATAAACAAGCATATGAAATTTAACTGCTTTGTTTTTTATTCCATAAATTATAAATATCCGTTTATCAATCCACCCTTTTTAGATCTGAAATTCTACATTTTATAGGCATAATTAACACATAAATAGAAATCTCTATATCTTATTTGATTTGTTCAAACTTATCCTTAGTTATTAAACTAAATAGCGTAATCTAATACTTACACATAAAAAAATATTTTTAAAGTATTTCTTTGTTACAACTATTTACGTTTAAGTTTATACTATATAAAAATATTAATATTCTATGGCATTAAAAATATCCTTTTTGTAAGAAAATTATAAAGATATAATTGGTTGATGTACTGAATAAAATTAAAGAAAAAGATCACATCTTAATCTCTGTATATACAATAACAATAATAATAATCATAATAATCAAATTACCTTTTCATACTTAAACTATTATTTATGCAACTGAATAATTATTAATAGTTTGTTAATTTATGAAGTTGACCTGCAGAAGAATTTATTGAAGTGTATCGTGGAATGTAGTTCTGGTCGCATAGTTTTCTTAGCAGAATAATTTTCTTATAGTAATAGATTTTATTGAATAGGACAAGAGTACTTTTAACTGAACTTGTAGGTGACAGGTTTATGAAACCTCTTTGTTCTTTAACCGACATCAAAGAAGAATAAAAGGGAATCTAAATCTACGAAGAACAATGAACCTGTCAAGTGTTCAAGTTTAACTCTTATGTGATGTTTTGAATAAGTAGCATGTAGGATTATGATAAACAGTCAGAAATATTATTATTATCATTATCATTATTAATAAAATATTAATAACTGCCCATTACATTATTATTATTGTTACTTCTCTATAGCTACCTTTAAAATAATTAACTTTGTAAACCAAATTAATATTTAATTAAATAATTAAAGTTTTATAAACAAATTTTATTTTAAAACAATATACTCGTATATCAGGACTATCAATCTGTTATCTTAGAATGACAAAGTTTACTATTTTCAGGTTATCTAATTACAATATTATCAGTTTTTAAGAAGAACCTTCTCATCAATTTTCCAATTTCCTTATCAATATTAATCTGAAATGTATAGTTAATCTGAATCATATCTTTAATAACAATTAAAAAACCTTATTTTCAATAAAAACCCTTAAGGGGTAAAATTGAAAATAAGTATTAGTGGTAGAAGAGATGAAAAAAGCTTAAAACACAGTTGTTTCTGATGCAAGGCTTACACACACACGTTAATTTAAAATATTTATGATTTTATTTAAATATAATATTTTTTTGTTTTAACTCAATGATTCTAACTAGCGCGTACTCATATCGTATTTAATTCGCGCGGGTATGGTGGTACTAGCAGCGACGGGAGGCACTAAGTAAACTAATGTGATTTCACAACTTGCATAGAATAAATTTCGCTTGTACGGTCGGCAGACTAGTGTAGCCATGTGGCTTAACGCGCCAAGTACCTAGTCAACCAGGCGAGCAAGTTTGAGACCCGTCCAAACCGAGTTTTACATTTTACGTTGTTTTACATTTTAAAAATTATTAATTTATTTAATTCTATCGCTCACCTAAGACGTTGAAGCATAGCAAACTACTACAACAGCATTTTTTTTTTATTAATGTTGGGTTTCTCGAAACTTTCTTTGGCAGATATTTTTATTTTTTAATTGTAAACGATGTGCCTATGAAAAATATGACCTTAATTAGACGAAATCTCGAGGTTTTGAGGGTGACCTTTCTCTATAGCCTCATCCCGGTGATCTTTGAAATTGAAAATTTAATGGCATCACTACCCTATAAATAGAAGTAATTTGACCAAGCTTATTCAAAATCGGTCCAGTAGTTCTGCAGATATTAACGGTAAACTATGGTAATTCTTTAAACATTTTCCCTTTTAGTATATAATTTACAGTACCCCAGTAATTAAGTTGAATTCAAAATTATATACAGTTCAAATATACCGGTTGATTCAAAAACGACTTCACAACTTTAAAATCATGTAAAAATTTACTGAAATAACTTACAGATTCGGTTGAGACCTCATTTCTTATAAAAACACAAGTTCATCAGCCAACATTCACTTTGGTTCTTATGGCTTTCATTTTTAATGCGACATACATCTCACCTGAAGTCGATATCATTCCAGATTGTAGCCAGCAAGTCGGGCGTCACCTCTGCAGCTGCAACAAGATCGGCAGGTAAAGTTGGAACAAATCCGATCTTTAATAAGACCTCACAAGGAAAAATCTAGCGAGATCAAATCTGGGGAGCGAGTTGGTTGTGTAATTGGACCTTGACGGCCAATCCAGCGATCCAGGAATCGAGTATCAAAAAAATCTCGAACTTCTAGACGGTAGTGAGGTGGTACCCTATTTTGCTGATACTAATAGTCTTCATCATCTAAGTGAGGGATTAGAACATTTTGAAGCATGCCCATATAAAGGATACCATTCACGGTTGCCTCCTAGAAGAAGAATGGACCGTTCTATCTGGAAGAAGAACAACCTGTCACTAGGAAGGTGTGTGGTGGCAAGAATAAATTGTATCACTTATAGGAGGCTGTTACGATGATTAGGTTGAACTGTAGCTGCTGACTGCAAATCATGAAACGAAAACACACAGCGAACAAGTTCCGTACTAGTAATGTATCCATTTTTACATGCTTTTCTTTAACTCATTTTCGTTCCACTGTTAACGTTTTCGTTCCTCGGTGTAGTACGCATGCGCAGTAGTTAGGTAGGTATACCCGAACGATTCATTCGTTCGAACGATTTTATACTTCTTTAAACGAACGATTTATTTTAAATTGTATTTGTGTTTTGGGGATAATAAAAAAAAAGCTTTTAAATTCTTTTCCATTTTTTAAATTCTTTCGAGCGCGAGACTCGAATTGAATGTGAAAGCCAGCGCCATCTAAAGCGTAAATCTTAAATTCGTGCAGGACAATCAAATGAAGAACGTGAGGATCGATTTGAAAGTGAACGCCAACGCTGTTTAAAGCATAAAGCTAACGAAATACCAGAAGAGCTAGAGGTTCGATTGGCTCTTAGATGTCAGAGTTATTCGCAAATTCTTGTAGCAGAGTCAACTGTAGAGCGCGAAGCTTGATTGGAAAGTGAACGCCAACGCTATTTAAAACGCACGGTGAACAAAATACCAGCATGAAATAAGGTTACAAAAAAGGTGTCAAAGATATTCCGGAAAAACCTTTTAAACATTTTTGATTTCAACATAGAAAAATGTATAAAGTTGTCTATTTTTGTAAGATTACAATGGAGAACATGGGGCGCGCTTTCATATTTAATATGTACATAAATTCTTTAAATATGATAAAGGTTTTGATGCTAAATGCAAATGATAGCTTTAGTATACAATATCTAGTAAATCTCTTTGGATGAACGAAGTAAAGGTGAAATAAAAGGTAAAAATATAACCGTGGTCGCGCCCCATGCTTTTCATTGTGGTCTTGCGAAAATAGATAACTTTATACATATTACTTTGTTGAATGCAGACATTTTAAAAGCATGTTTTTAATTTTTTTTTAACAACAGTATTGTGTGTGTTTTAACAACACGCTGGTGGCCGAATTCGGTACTTATGAATTACGTGAGTCACAACTTGATGTGTTTTGATATGAGATGAGACCTTAACCGTATTTGTTAGTTATATACATAAATTTTTATGTACTTTTAGATTTAAGATAGGTATTTGAAAAAGTAAAACGTTATTATGTATGCTTGGAGTACATATTTTTCTTATGTGTAATTTCGCAGAGCTAAATGTATTAGCATATTTATATATTTTGTTCTATTTATTACTAAATATATATATATAGTCAAAATGCGTTTCTACCTCGTATATACCTTTTATAAAGTAAATTATTTTTTATGTTTGATGAGGGCTTTTTTTTGGGAGAAGGGAATATCTTCTTTATTATCGTATCCCTGCTATTTTGAACCACGTTATTGCGGGGTCGTACTGCATTAGTTTTTTTAAGTTTATGATTACTTTTCAATTGTACGTTTGAGTGGTTCAAAATTAAATACTACTTAAAATACTGGATAATTTTATTATATATTAGAAGGTTTTATATAATATTCTGTATTTTTTAATTTTTTTTTTTTAATTTGTATCTTTAGATATAATAATTTGAAATTAGCATCCTTTCTTTAATTTTTCAAAATTTTGTTGTTTTTTTTTGTAGACATATAATTTTTTAAATTATCTAAATTAAATTTGATTAGTTATTTTGGTCCAGATAATAATATATTGAGTTTAATTAAATTTTATTGGTATTTAAAAAAATGATTTATAAAACCACCGGAAATTATTTAAATATTTAATATACGTAATTATTATTATTTATGTGAAAAGAGAAGACATATTAAATATTATGAAATTATATTTTTAAATTAAATTTTAGAATAAGATCAGATGATGTTTTTATAATGATAAAAAAAAACTAATACTAGTAACCAAAAAATAATTACTGTTTATCAATAAAATATCAATTCCAGACATGTTTATAATGATTATATAGCAAATTATTGATATCCGTAATTTAATTCCAGATCATAAAATTATCATTGCAAATTATGGTATATAATACTGTATTTATTATTGTTATATGATATGAATACACAGTACTTATAATTTTATGACATATATTCTTACACATCTATAGTTTTTATATAAAAGTGATTTAAATGTAGCATTAATACGAATATATTTCGTATAGAAATGATGTAGCAAAACTTTAATTGCTATATTTTTTTTATAAATAAATGAAAATTTTATTCAGATTGATAAATAATTATACAAATTAAACATTACGTCAGAAATGAATAAGTTCACTAGTCCACGAATAAAAAAAACAACGAAGAATCAAGAGAAGTAGTGGGAAAATTATTAATCAGTTCTTTATTCCAAAATAATAAAAATAAAAAAGGAAGAATTAAAGTTCATATTTACTTTATAAATAATTAATATATATTTGTTAATAACAAACATATTACCTAAAGATTATATTTCAAAAATCTGAAGTGGACCCAAATGACTTCCTTGTACGCCCATTAATTAACATATACACATTTTTTCCTGTTTTTCATTTAAAATTATTTCATTTCAAGTGAGGTAACCGTCCTCCAATTCTTTAATAAAGTGGACAGTTACACAATTGCGTTGTGGTGAACACCACATTGCATCATATTTTTTTGTAGTGTCTGTATCACCATTTTATATTAGTTTACATACTAATTTTGTTTAACGTCAATCAAGTAATTATGTGGTGTAAGTCCCACGGACACATCGGTTCTAATCCGGTTTCATCATATACATATATTTATTTTTAACTTTTAAATATATTGATTTGTTAATAATTATTAACCTCTGTAAAAAATTTTGAATTAAAATGAAAAGAAAATAAAATTTTATTTCACTAATAACTCCTGATTTTTTTCATTTTATTTTTATTGTTATTATTGAATTATTATTTATTGTACTTTTTTTTTACAATCAGAGGTTAATAATTATTAACCTTTTCAAAGGTACATCATAAGTGGTACTCATTTTCATTAGTTCCAGTGTTAAAGCCAATTAAAATTATAATTAATGATATATTTTGGTTTTACACGGGGAAGGCACATCGGTTCGAATCGCACATTATATCTTTTTTTTTTAAATTTAAATATATTGATTTATTAATAATTATTAAAAATACGCGAAAACAAAGACATTAGCAAAATGCAGCAGACGAGACAAGACCTGCCCTAATGTCAAAACTCTATGAATGAATGATATGAGAATAATTTTTTTCAAAGGTTTATACTTCTTGTACGAAGAAAAGAAAGTATTGCGATCGTGAAATATTTCGGTTTTCAACAGAAATATTTATTTTGAACATGTCTGAATCCATTTTTACTAGTTTAAGCGTTACGTTTTTACGTACGTACGTATGTATCTTACATAACTCAAAAAAAATTAGCAGTAGGATGTTAATTTTAGATTTAGGACTGTTGTAACATCTATTTGTACACCTCCCCTTTTGATTGCAATGGAATGGACCGAAAGTATCTTTTTTTTTCTTAACTGTAGTAATAAGAGCTCATTGAAGGATTTCAACGATATATCATAATTGGTACTTGTTTTCATTAGTTCCAGAGTCATAGCGAAATAAAATTTTAATTAATGAAATATTTGGATCCTAAAGGAGAAGGCGAACATCGGTTCGAATCAGACTTCATTTCCTTTTTTTGTAATTTTTTTATTATTTATTAATTAACCTCTGATTGTAAAAACAAAATTTACGATGAATAATAATTCAATAATAATAAATAAAAAGTATCAGAAGTTATTAATGAAATAAAATTTTATGTATGTTTTATTAAAAAAAAAAAAAAAATCTGTATATGTAATTTAATAGGAGTATAAGGTGTCCACATCAGATTTTTGCATTATATCTTGTAATATCACAAAACTTGATAGAACGATCAACATTTTCTTCTGAAAGTTCTTGCACAAGGTGTAGCTTATAAGCGTGAACATTTTTTTTTTTTCTGTAATAGTAATTTTGTTACTGAAATATAACTAATTGTAATATCGGATAACAGTTTTTCGATTCGTTGAATGAGTGTTCTAAACAAATATCTAATGATTTTGCATAATTAGTGGTAGTTTATATATATATATATATGTATAATGTATATATATATATATATATATATATATATAATATATATATATATACATATATATTATATATGTATAATGTATATATATTGTATATATACATTAATTTCAATAAAAATTGGAGTATAATCGCATTATTTTTACTTTGTAATTTTGCTGTGATGAAGATAATTTCTATTCTGCATTACTAATGTTATCAACGTAATGCGTTTTTTTTAATAACTTAATAAAAAATATATTTATTACAGTAATATATGCAAAACAATAAAATAAATTCGTAATAAAGAAATTCTCTTATAAAATGTACAATGATACATTTTCTAATATTTAAGGTACGACCTACTTATACTTTACGAATAGTATGTATATATATATATATATTTTCTTTTAAATAAAATTTTTCTTTACTTGTAATAACCTTATATAATGTAACATATATTTATATGGAAACAGTTTGCTGTAAAAGCTTTTTAAAAACAACAATCCAGGTTAGAAATCAATCACTCAGTCAATTCAATCAAACAATCAAATAAAATACTAGCAGAATAAATAGAATAGATAAAAAAGGATATACAAGCAAAGTTAATAAAATTCATTTGAAGATGGGTAGTCAAAGCACTGTTTACCTTCTTCAGGTTGATTAGTAGTATGTTAAACCTTACTTAACCGTTTTTGGTACCGAAGTAATCTGACAATCCAACCGGTTGTTTTATTTTGTATTTCCATTTTAATACAATAGGTCTCGAAGGAGATCAAATAAATAATTTTGTATCCGCTTATTGAATAGCAAGTTTTGTTATTTATTTGAATAGACATTAGTTTCTTAAACCTAGGTCAATATAAGGAAAAAATATAATCAGATATGGACATCACATGACTTCCTTGTACGCCTATTAAAGTTACATAAACAAATTTTTTTATTTTTTAATGAAAGTACGTAAAATTTTTATTATAACAATTTTTTTTACAAAGAGGTTAATACTTATTAATAAATCAATATATTTAAATTAAAAAAAGGAGATGAAGTCTGATTCGAACCGATTTGTCTTCCCCTTCTAAGATCCAAATATTTCATTAATTAAAACTTCATTTGGCTATAAATTTGGAACCAATAAAAATAAGTATCACTTATGATGTATCGTTGCAAAGCTCTCAATGAAGGCTTACTACTGCAGAAAAAGTTCAAAATTCAATTTTTTTTTATGTAAGGCTTTTATGGTCATTTTTAAATCAGAATTTTGATATTTGTCAATTATATTTTTAAAGCAACATACTTTTAATGTGATCAGTGGGTAATAAAATTTTGTAATTTTTCTTAAATTTACACAAAATATTCCATAATAAGCCATTAGTTTTTTTTTTTTTTTTTTTTAATTTTATGATGTATTTGAATTAAAATTTTTTCATCAAGTAATTTTTTCTCAAGGCCAGAAGAAACAAATCCATCAGTAATTATTAAAGAAACAGAACCAATTAAACCAATTTTTTATTTATAAAAATATCTTTTTATTTTAAATATTTTAGTAAACTAAAATTTTCTTTTCTTATTCTATATTTCTATACATTTTTGATATCGGAACTTTTAAATGATAATAATTTTCATTTAATTAATCAGTATCTAGGAAAAAGACATTTTTTAAAATTAGTCAATGAATAGAATACTATTAAATAAAAAGAGTAAATATATCTATATATATATATTTATATATATATATGTTTTTATCACTACACATACATCATCCACTGAAAAGTGCAAATATTATTAATTACATTCAACATGTACGTTAAGTAAAGTAAAAAAAGGATTTACTGAAAGCTTAACTATAGAAATAACGGAAATTTAATAGATGGCTGTCGTTCTGTTTAAAATATTTATTTATCGTGTCTAAAACAAATTTATTTACATTATAGAAACAGTTAAATAAATAAACAAAACGGTTTTTGCATTTATACGCATTGTTAGTATTTGTTTAACTTTTAACAAATTGCGTTCACTGTTACTATACTTATATTACTATTGAGTTGTGTGTGTTTGTGCGCAAGCGCTTGTGTGTGCGCGTGCATATACAATCTAGAAATTGATTTTTATTATAATAACTAAATGTAAGAGTTTAAAAATGTATGTTACAAGCTCTTGAAAACTCATTCATTTATTACATACACTTATATAGGTTGTTTCAATTTTTCTTTATTTAAAGATAATTGGGACCATTTGTTTGCTGATGAAGTATAAATACACATAAGGCAAGTTGGAGCAATTCTAATGTAAATATAAAGTTGTGGAGCACATCTAACATTGGAGTAATCTATTAAATTATTTGTTTTATTATTACTTCCACTACTGTTTTCTCTTTTATCTTTTGAATAGTGAATAGCGGTTTGAATTTATGAAGCAAATAATTAAGCATAAATAAATAGAATAATGCCTATAATAAGAGATATATATATACCTATACATATAAAATAACATTTCGCGATTCATTCATAATCAACGCTCAGCAAAAGATTACTGAAGATAAATTGATGAAAATTTCTTTATACATTCTTCTTACGGTATAAGTGATGCACTCTAAGAAAGATTTTTTTGAAATTCCGAATTTAAAGAGTAAAAATGGAACAATAACAGTGAAATTTATTGTTTTAACTTTCTCTGTAACAATTTAAATATCAACACAAACAAAAAAAATAATTCCAATTGGTTAATAATGTAACAAAATTAAAATATTACCAAATGCTACAGTTAAAAATTAAAATTATCTATGTCTTATAAAAAGAGGAAAAGTGTTTTTGTTTGTTAGGGATAAACAAAAAAATTACTCGATCAGTCGCAACCAAATTTTAATCGATGTTTGTTTGTATAACTGAGAAGGTTTTTATATATATTTGTTCTCGAAAAATCTCGAAGAAAGAAAAATAAATAGTAGTAAAGATTTGCCATTTAAAGCACAAACATTAATGAATTAAAATAATAAACTATGAACTGTGAGTTTCTATCACTGTGTAAGCTGGGTTTGAGCTGAATAATTCGAATGAATAATATTACAAAAATAATAGAACTACATTTACATTAAATAAATTTTGTTTAACCATAATGAGCTTCCTGTGGGGATTGCGTGTAACGCTAGAATGGTGAGCTATGCGAGTATCTCGTAGAAAGCTAGACCAATCATCACCATCAACCGGTAACAAATGGGGTGCCTCTGGGGCACCGTTTTGGGAGGTGCAATGGGGTTCTTTTAAAATATCTCTGCAAACAATAGTCTGATTTTCAAAATTCAAATGGGGTATTTGTTAGTAAGTTAAAGGCTAACTTTTGTACGGATCAGGTACACTCCTCAATCTAACAGATTCGGAAATATATATATATATTTGAAAATAATCGGTCAGTTGGTTCTCCCGTGATACGATACCATACAGACAACCTTTAAATATATTAAATATATTTAAAGGTTGTCTGTTTGTCAAATTTTCAAGATACATTCATGTTATCCCAGGGAAGGTTCTAAGCCATCGACCGAGGCACTAGCCTTGAAGGTTAAGATAGAACATTCATTACTACTTCGCCCCCAAGAAGGATGAAGTTGTGAATTAAAGATATTCATTAAGGAAAAAATAGATTAATCCTTTTACTTCATTTTATATTTCTGCCACCATGACAAGGAAATAAATTATGAATTTTTCGTTGTCAAAGTATTTGTACTTTAGTTGCCATAGTTATTATTATTGTATCTTTTCAATTTAACTTCTTTTTCAGGTCTCTATAAAGCCTGAATACTGTAACTATTATTTATCTGTATTTTTCTTACAACCATGAGATAACGTACAGTGAGGGGGATCTAGGGAGTGGAGCTGTCTGGATAGATGGGAATGGCGACCGAAGCAAACTCTGAAATTTTAATTAATGAAATATTTGGATCTTACAAGGGGAAGGCACATCAGTTTGAATCCGACTTCATATACATACATATATATATTTTTTTTTTTTTAATTTAAATACATTGATTTATTAATAATTATTAACTTCTGATTGTAAGAAAAAAAAGACAAATAATAATTTTAAAAAATCAAAAGTTATTAGTAAAATAAAATTATATGTACTTTTCATTTTAATTTAACATTTTTACATATATTAATATATCAATATATTTAAATTAAAAAAATGTTATGTGTATATGAAATCTGATTCGAACCCATGTCTCCATGATTACGGCTCCAACACGTTCTCACTTACACCATATAACTATTTGAGCGATGTGAAACAAAATTAGTATGTAAACTAATATAAAATACTGATACAGACAATACAAAAAAATATGATGTAATGTGGTGTCCACCATAATGCAATTATATAACTGTCCACTTTATTAAAGAACTGAAGGATGGTTATCTCACTTTGAAATGAAATAATTTTAAATGAAAAACAGGAAAAAATCTGTATATGTAATTTAATAGGCGTAAAGGAAGTCATGTGATGTCCACATCAGATTTTTTTATGAGGGGAGACTTCCTTCTATTCTCGTTATAACTGTATCCGTGTTGTTTTGAACCGCGTTAGAACGGGTTTCTACTGAAATTATATTGTCATTTGATCCAAAATTAAATAATTTAACAAGAAAATAACAAACCTTTAGTAATATTTGTTAATACTTATCTTTTATAAGATATTTTTGAAAGTTTTATTTCGTCCTGCGTTCCTTCCATACATTATATATATGTCGCAAAGGTAGAATTAAACATTTTATTTTTATTTTTTTACTGATCTTCTGTTATTATTTATTTCAGAAATGACAGTCGTATATACGCTTGTGGTTTAGAAATTATACAAAAAAAAAAATCTTGAACTTATTAAATCATATCTGTTTGTCCTATTTACTTTAAAATATGATTTATAACTAGTGTAATTATAAGGAAAAATGATAGTATGTAATGATATTTGTAATTAATAATTGCTTTGAAAACAATAATTTTAAAGTTTAAAAAATGAACAGAATTAATTACCAAAGAAAGAACAATATATATAAATCTATAATTTAAGTTAAGAAGCTTACATTATTCGTCATGAATTAGATTTTCTTCTATATACATTGAAATGCATACTAGAAGTATAAATTAAAATAGGTAACGGTTGTATTATCGCTTGGAACGAAGATAATAATATATTTAAAGTAAAAGAAATATAGCTCGTGTATTAAATTATCAATCGTATGATCTGGATTTCATCAGTTAAGATTTCAATTAACATTATGAGTAATCATGTGTTAGGGAGGTAAGGTTGGTAGTATGTATGAAACGAGAAATGTTAATAATGCAAATCTGATAACTATGTAAAACTTTTAACTATGTGATACTAACTGTGAGTAATCCTATTATCAATTAAATTTATACCTTAACAAGTAGTTAAGATTTGTGCTGTTCTATTGCAGATTTACAATATTTTTCTGTACTGAGTTTTTTTTTGTAACATTAATATTATAATTTCAAATGATTTATTTTGCATTTTTATTTATAAATACTACTACATCTAATAAGCGTCTATGATATCTATAGTAGAAATAAGATAGGTTGGCCGGAAACGACTAACGTACATTGTTGTCATTCTTAAATCCCTTTCTTTTGTTATATAAATCATCTAGCACCATATTTTATATATAGACCAAGAACACAAAATATTCAGATCCAAATAAATCACTACGCAAATAATAGAATATAAATATGCAGGTAAAATATGTAGATCACAAATATTCCTTTTTATAATTCTTGAGGTAAAAACAACCATTTTACAATATGCAGTCATATGTACAACAAAGAGGACTTAGGTGTATTTATTTGTTAATGTGTCACTGTATATGAACTCGTCGTCCGATATTATTATACGTAATATGAATGATTAGGTTGTTTTTTGCACTGCACTTGACAAAGCCTTGCATTGAAGACCAAACGTAGTGTTATTGTTTTATTTTAAGTAATGATATCAAAAGATTCTAAAATGGTTCTATTTATCTGAAGAATTATGATATGAAATATTTGTGAACTAAATATTTTATCTGCGTATTTATATTTATTATTATTATTATTATTATTTGCGTAGTGACTTACTTATGCCTGAATATTTTTTGTTCTTGTTATTCTAACATCCAACCGAGAATTTGTTATTTATTATTATTATTATATTTACTTATATATTTATTTTAATAGCCTATATTTTTAAAGCTAATATAAATATCTACTATATATATATAGTAGAAATATGATAGTTTGGCCGGTACTACACGTTGTTGCCATAATGCTGAGAAACGTAATAAAAAAAAACTTGACGGCAAAATTACACTAGAAAAATTTAATGTGCCAGATTTTTGTCATTCTAAATTATTTATTTGTTATGTAAATCATCGTATAGCATATTTTACATGTACGAGTACATATATATTTATTTATTTGTTTGCTTTAATAGTCTACACTTTCAGCATGTAATGAAAAACTGACATCGTTATGAAAAATGAAGCTCTTTATTAAATAAATGTAACAATATGAAAAAAGGCCAAACTACTAGTATTTTATTTCTCCTGTACGTATTATTGAATTATGAATGGTGATTGTACTCAATAATAAAAAGTATTTTTGTTCAATATTTTTATTGTTGTATTTTATCAAATACAAGTTAGATAACAAGATATATGTTATTTTACTTTCATACGGATTTGTTTATTACCAAATTTTCATTTTATTTAAAGTATACCATCCAGTGATAAGTGGTAAATATTTTAATCGGTTGCATTTGCATACGATTGCATTGAAGATGGTATCACCAAAGATTCCTAAACTTCTTCTTGTGATTTTCTCTTGTTTTCTTAAAAAATGAATATTCTTCATTATATTTATTGGACATTAACGCAAAAATACTTTTTCTATTATGTGATCCACAAATCTGTATGATTCCAAGTATGTTGATATTCCTGCATGAGTGGATTTTATCTGTATACTTTTTTCATTCCAGAAAAACAGAGGCAATATCTGAAGAAAGTCTATTAAAGAATTAAGAGTGGTTTGTTTTATGGAATGATCTTTTTTAGTTAATTTTCTACTCTTTCAACGTATTCCTTTTCGTTATCTTTTGTCTCGTCTTGGCTTGATAATTCTTTTGGGGATTTCTTCACTTCGTTAGCTTTTTCTGAGCCTAAGTTGCCTGTTCTAATTTTGCATATTGGTTTTAGTTATTTATTCTCAGTTCCATTTTGGGTAAGTTCGGACATCTAGTCGTAATTATTATGTAAATGTACGTAATACATAAATATGTATATAATTTAGAGTTAAATTATCCTAAATGGATAGCCACAAAATTTTCAGGTTTTTAAATGACAGTGTCATTTTATTTACTTTGGAGATTTCAAATTCTCGTTGTTATAATATTGTTTGGATTTAATCTTCTTTGTCTTCAATCAATTCGTTAGTTTTTAGTTACAAATTTTCTTATCAGCTTTATTAAAAGCAATAATTTATATAAGGATTCTTCACCTTCACATGCGTATTCAACTTTTACATTAACGTTACTAAATGGTACATTTTGCTTCTTATATCATAGTAATTTAATTGATACAAGTATATATATATATATATATATATATATATATATATATATATATATATATATATATATATATAATTATATTTGAGTGTATGTATGTATATATGTCAATGATTTAATTAATTAATTGCAGGTTAAACCCCTCTGAAAAAACAATATAATACAGAACATATCACATAAAAATATTTGAAAAGTTAATAATAAAAAAAATTAAATCCATAAAAACTGTAATTTTTGGTAATTAATCAGAACTGTCGGCAAGAGAAAA
The DNA here is from genome assembly GCF_047948215.1 of Lycorma delicatula. NCBI lineage: Eukaryota > Metazoa > Arthropoda > Insecta > Hemiptera > Fulgoridae > Lycorma > Lycorma delicatula. Next base: position 45,743,896 of record NC_134464.1, read on the forward strand.
TAAAAATTTATTCAGTCTTTTATGTCGTGTAAAACTAATTTAAATTTTTGAAACATTCATCGCTTATTAATTTTGTGAAAATTCATTTGCTAAAATTATTGATTTTTGAATTGAGCTGATTCCTACACAAACGCTTATGAAAACAACATTGTGATCTTTTAAAGATTGAATAAGTCTTCAAAAGTTTTATTTGGAGATAATACAGTCTAAATATCTCCAGATTATCAAAAACTGAATGAATTTGCATTTCAGTTGTGTTGAACAATAAAGAATCTATTTATAAAATTAATGTAAGTTCATTGTGTGTATATATATTTTAGTTATTTTTTTTTAAGCATATAATTTACTTATTAAAAAACTTTAATTTCAAAATATTAAAAGAATAGCCTTACTATTAATAACGATTAAACATTGCTGATTAGGTTTATTTTTTTCGTCTGTACGGGTGACGAAATATATTTGCACTGATTCTTTCTAAATGTTTGCATGATTCTTCATTTAGGTAACTTAAAAAAAAGAATAAAATAAAAATAAGCATCTTCCTGTAACTAGTACTTTGCTCCTTCTAATTATTGTATAGGCAATCTATGTGCCATTTCAATGCAATAAATGGAATATTTTTTTTATACAAACAATATGAATCCGTTGTATCTATCTCAAAGAATATTTTTTCCGAATTTATTCTGGTAATACTTAGCACGATTTTGCATTATATATGGTAATCAGAAACATGATTTTTTAATACGATGTAAATTAACTGGCCTAATAATAAATAATTCATTTTTTTCTGATTTTGATAAACGCTTACATAGATTTATAATTATATTAGCATTAAAATAAAATAAAATTCACACCAGCTCTAAAACTTGCAACTATTATTTATTACTATATAATGTTTTAACGTATTCAGTAAAGTGAAATCTTTCAATATTTTGTGGTTAGAGGTTTGTGGTTGATGTAGAAAATTGAATTTTAGATGTTCAGTAACGATTAGTCGATGCTGTTTAATTCAATATAGATTGATTTTTGTAAGTACACGAGAAGTTACATTGTAGACACTATATATAAAATCTACTGTATACCTACTAATATTAATGTGATAAAATTACTAAATATTTAACTAGATATTAATATTAAATTGTATGTACTAAATAATAACTACTTATCTACTAATACTATACCAACTAATACAATAAACCTGCTACATATAAATCAACTCTCTGAAATAAATAAACAATTACAGTGTAAAGTGATTCAAAAATTTCAAAAGGATGGTCAGATCAGTATCTTTTGTGTATCTAGGAGTTGTTTATTTTATCTGAACATGTAGCTAAAATGTTGTCTTTCATTGCAAATAAAATGCTACCTTAGTTTTGAAAATCTGTCAACAAACATCTGAGTTACTGCGGAATATTTATGTTTTATATAGTAATGAAGAAAAATCTAATGTGGATAGCACATTAATTCCTTGTACGACTATTAAATTACATATACACAATTTTAAAAGTACAAAATATTTTATTACAGTAATAACATCTTTTTTTTCCTATATTATTATTGTTATTATTGAATTATTATTTATTGTAAAGATTTTTTTACAATCGGAAATTAATTATTAATAAACCAATAGATTAAAATTAAAAAAAAAAAAAAAATTACAAAAATATATTTGATTTCATATAAAAAATTGTTTTTTAAAAAAGCTTATATTTAAATAATATTAATATTAACATTAATAAAAAAGAAAACAAATTAGAAAAAACCTCTAAAAATTAAAAAATAAATTATATAAATATCTAATAAATAACCAATAAATAAAAAGTAAATAAATGTAATAATTATTAAATTTTAAAATTATAAGTAATGAAAATATTTAGTTAAATAAAAGCGTGGCGCAGTTTGTAATTTCTTTAAAACAACACAACATTTATTTTTACAACAATTAATCTTCATTTCCATTTTCAATAACTACGCGAGGAGGCGGAAAGGTCTGCTGGAACCTCTCCAGTTGAGACTGACTAGCTACAAGTAACAATTTGGAAAAATGCACCTGCTCGCTTTCTTTGTACGTGTTCTCACAAAATTGAAGTTCATCTTCGAATTCTGCTTGTAATCTAAGCCACATTGAATACACTCTTTCCGCTAAAAGTTTCATTTTAATTAATTAAGAATTTTTATTTAATGAATTCATAATTATGATTACAATCATAATAATGGTAATAAATAATTTTTCAGCTTACCGTCAAAATGTAATAACTTTGTGCAAGATTTCTAAATTTAATTTTTATTTTTAATCTTATTAACCCTTAAAGGTCATCTCGGTGCAAATTTGAACCATCAAAGAATTAAAATTTGAGTTATTTTATTACAGATAAATAAAGTATATACATATACTAAACAACCTCATTAAACAAAAGTATATTTTAAAATACAGGAAATGTCTATAAATACTTATTCGAAAAGATTGTTATAAAAACTGCGCCACCCTTTTATTTAACTAAATATTTTCATTACTTTTAATTTTAAAATTTAATAATTATTACATTTATTTACTTTTTATTTATTGGTTATTTAATAGATATTTGTATAATTTATTCTTTATCTTTCAGTGCTTTTTTATATTTGTTAATATATTATATTTTGTGTTTAAAATTTTCAGTTTGATTATATTCTTATTTTTTTACTTTTTAGAGGGTTTTCTAAATTGTTTCCTTTTTTTATTAATGTTATTAATATTATTTAAATAAAAGCTTTTTTAAAAAATATTTCTTAAATGTAATCAAATATATTTTTGTAATTTTTTTTGTTTTTTTAAATTTTTTACTTTTTAGTCTTAATGAACAATAAACTTTTTCATCCAAAAAAAAAATATTCTTAATAATATTTATATCTGAATATTATTGTTTGTTCAAGTTTGTTTGTTTATTAAGACTAAAAAGTTAAAATATTTATCTTTACAGGTTGAAGTTACATATGTGTACCAAATTTCAATCATTTTCATACGATAGTTCATGAGAAATGAAAATGTTCAACTAAATGCATGAATTTAACGTAGGGGTAGCGCGTTGGGTCGTGGGGGTTGTTCATATGAAATTCTGACACCGTAGTGCTTATTGTCATCGATATTACATACATGTACCAAATTCCATTGATTTTCAGACGATAGATCAAAAGATATAGCAGTTGCAAGATTTGATTATTCCTAAAGCGAGTTAAATAAAAGCTTATAATGAAAAAAAAATGAAATGAGGTCTTCCCCTTGTCAGATCCAAATATTTCATTAATTTAATTTTATTTGGCTATAATTCTGAATCAAATGAAAATTAGTACCACTGATGATATATCGTTTAAAATCTCTCAAAGAGGGCTTGTTACTGTAGTTAAGAAAAAGTAAAGAAAACCCAAAATCCAAAACAAAAATTGGATTTTGGATTTTTTTGGACACTTTTGGTTTAGTCGATTGCAATCAAAAGGGGAGGTGCACAACTAGACGTTACAACAGTCCTAAATCCAAAATTTCAACATTCTACGGCTAATAGTTTTTGAGTTATGTGAGATACGTACGTACAGAAGTCACGCCGAAACTAGTCAATGGATGATCAACGTGGATATTTCCGTTGAAATCTGAAAACCCGAATTTTTTTCGATTACAAAATTAAGTACAAGGAAGTAAAAAATGAATTATTAATATAAATCGCCAACCTCCGTGACGGCCTTTCGTCCGCAGGTTTTAGATTCGAATCCCGGTCAGGCATATTCCACGCAATTCCACGCATAAGCTTCAAATTTATTTGGCGATATCATCAAGCAAAAACAAAGTCTTAACAAAGAGGTTATATTAAAATATAAACAAATTGGATAACTAGAAAAATAGAGTTCATGAAGTGTAAAACTTAATTGTACTCTGTAGCCATTTTTTCTTTACGTGGAGGTTGTAATAAAATTTCAACTGGAGAATTAAATACAAAATTTTAATTAAAACGAAAAGAAGAAGAAATTGTTAATTGATTTAAAGCACATATACACACCGTAACATACAAAAATTAAAATTTTTCAATTTTTTTTTTCAACTTTTGAAGTTTGTGTCAAATCGAAAACAGTTATCACCAATTAACGATGATTAATTTGGCTAAGATTAAATGTTAATATTTTGTAGTTAAAAAGTTTTTTTTTGGAACTATTATGTTTACTTTTTAGTACCGTTTTTATTTATTGTAAACTATGGGTGAAACTAAAAAATAACGCTGTCAATTTAAAAAGAAAAACTTTCACAAGAAACTAAAAAGGGAAACCTAAGAAAAAAAATGCAGACAAACGACGTTCACGTTGCACCAAACTTGAAATTAAGATTCTCTAGAAATTCGGGAAAATGTAGCATATTAATCTGTTAACATTCTGATTAACCTACATTGAACTATTCCTAATATTTTTCTTCTATTTTCACGTAATAATATTTTTAATAACAAAATAAAATTATCTTCTACATCGTTGCGTTAAAATAATTTATTTTTTAAAAACATATAAATGATAAAAACTTTATCTTCCACTCGTGTATTTAAAAAGAAATCATTTGCAAAATCATCTTAATTGATGATTTTTCAAAGAAATGATTATTTTATTTATTTACTTATTTTTTTAATCAAAAACTAATTAGAAAAATTTTATCCTGGGATTACTAGAAGAATTTTCTTTACAAAACTAGAAAACAGTAATGAAATTTACTCTAAAATATAAATAAATACGAGTGTATAGTTAAAATAAGATTTAAAATTCATTCACAACCCGTAGAAAATTACCTAACTAATAATATACTAGGTTTCAAAAAGGTTTATAATACTCTTTAAACTTTAATTGAAGAATTGATATAATTTAAATAAATATTTTGAAAATTCTATGATTTTAATGCATAACCACAATATCTGATTAAGCCCCTACCGGACGGTACAAATTTGGGGTTTTTATAAGATACGGACAACTTCAAACAAAAATTGATTGGTAGGCGGGTTTTCCCTTTTAAGGCGTGAAAAAAGAGGAAAAGAAAAAAGACCGCCTCCTTCTCACATGGTTATTTAATTTTAAAATGAAAAAACTCGATTTTTATTTTATAAATTTTTATATTTTTAGAAATGCATCATCTTAACCTCCAAGGAGGGGACCATGGCCTCCCTTTGGATCCACCAATTGCACTAATCCGATTTTATTATTACTTTCATTATAAAAATCATGATGATATTTATTTGTATTATTAATAAATCATATTTTAATATTCAATAACATTAAAATAAAATATACACATATATTTATATTTTTAATTAATTTATTTTTTCCTGTATTGACGCCGGGCTCCTCCGAATTGCGGGCCCCCTAAGCGTTTGTCTTATTTATATACTCTTTTTTTCTTTTTTTTTACAGTGTTGCGGAGAAATACCATTTACGTAACCCCCAAAAAGTGGGGGGTGTCAGACTCGTACAGGTTCGGCTAGAAGTTGTTATCAGAACCTATGTGTGCCCGTACCCTACCGCCAAAACTCCTATTTCACCGTATCTCCCACCCGAGGCCGGATCAACAGTCAAGCATAGCACAACCTCGGGGGTGTCTTTTGAGCTCAGGGGGTCAAGAGTCCCCGTGCCTCATCACCAGCACCCATCCATTCAGGTGCAGACGAGGGATAGCTCTGCAGAGGGCTGTCCTTCACCCCTTCGCTCTCTGTTTAGTTTACGTCTTGTGGTCTTCCTATCCACCAGTAGTGTATGTTACACATTGACGCTGTTTTGTGGAGGTTATCCCTCGTCTCTTGTCATTTCGTCTTCTCTGCTTTTGATTGTGAATACATGTGTTGCGTATCTCACCACAGGATAAATTTATCTCTGCTGCTTAACATCACCTGTATTATCGTGTCAGTTGTTACAGGTCCGGTGACGTTGATGCATCTGCGCCGTTCACCTTCCCAGTGCCTACATTCGAACATGACGTGCTCTGGGGTATCGGTCTCTCCGCAGTATCGACATAGTTCGTCATCTGCTTTTCTCCTACCATGGAAGTAAGTTCGGAACACGCCCGTCAGTAGTTGGGTCAACCAGTAGTTCAAGTCCCCGAACTTGCGGTTGACCCATGGTTCGACCTCTCTTATTAATTGGTGGGTCCATCTTCCAGTCGTCGATTGGTCCCACCGTTCTTGCCACTCCTGGAAAAGCCGTCTACGCGCCACTATCCAGTCTTCTTCTTCCTCCACACTCTTCCTCATGCGAGCAATCAGGGTGAGAGGGGGAATGCCTGCTAACACTAAGGCTGCTTCGGTAGAAACCGACGCGTAAGCAGAAATGATACGCAGCGCTATCCTCCGTTGCACCCCTTCCATTCTGCGGCGATGGTTTCCGAATTCCATGGCATTCCCCGACACTGAAACTCCGTACAGAAGTATAGAGTTATATACTCTTATTTATATACTCTTAATCTGGTTTTGCATAACTACGTGGTTATTCTTATACATACATTTTTTTACTTATTTTTTATTTCGCTTATTTTTGTTTTTTAGTCAAATAATGGTGGGGGGGGGTTTAGCCATTTGTGTTGTACATATAGTTATAGTTACAATTGCAATGTTGGTTCATCTGACGCGCTGTACACCGCTGCTCTCCTTAAAAAAAACAATCGAAATTAAAGAAAAAAATTGAAAATGGTCTTTAGATATTTATTTGAAGGCTATTTCCAATCCCAAATCTAGTGAATATCTTGTTTAGCATAGTGGAAAATTTTCAGTCATTGTTCAAAATCTTTTTACCTTTCTTCACCCGTTTCTAAAGTCAGGTTGATATCTTCATCTGTAACGAAGTAATTCAAAAATCAACTTTAATCCTTTAAACTGGAATTTAAAAAATTTTTAAATTGGATTTTAGATATTCACATGAAGATTATCCACACAAAACATCTAGTTTATATATTAATTTGTTACCGAGATTTTTATAAATTAGTAAATTTAATTTTTACTTCGTTTTTACCCTTTAAAATCGTAATTTCAAACATTCCTTTCTTAGTGTGCGCTTAAAATGTAAGTAGAATGTGTCTAAATATTTTTATAGTTTTATGTCGAGTAGTATTTGCTGGGCGTTGATTACGAATCACTCACGACGTGTTATTCTATATATTTTATAATAATAACACAAAATTTAATTCAACTTACATTTTTATGATATGCACAATAAATCTTTATAAAAACTGGTATATTCTTTATATAAAAAAAAATATATATATATTCTTTCACGTCCATTTTAATATATAATTTATAATCCAACGGGGTTTATTATCATAATCCGGATTTTATTTCCATAGTAATATTTATGCTATTAAAACTCAATGCACTTTTTATTCAATTTTAGTTTTTTTCATATAATTTATTCGGTTATTTATTGCCGCAACTATTGTTGAAAATATAATAAACTTGTTGACTGATTAGCGGAATTTATATCAGTCTATATTTATAAAGAAAATCATAAATTACAGGTTATAAATAATTCTATATGTTCCTGGTAGTTACTGAAAATATATGGCCAGTATTTTATTATTAAAATAAAATGTTTCTATTTAAATATTGGATTATATTATTGATAGAATAAGCGTTAAATCATGTTTTTATAATATTAAAATGATTCTTTTCCGTAACTATATTTCATAATATAAATTATAGTACTGTAAAATAATTTATTTTTTTTTTTTTTTTTAGGTTTATCCAATAAATTTAAAGCTGTCATTTTAAATGATAAGGTAAAATATAAATGATAAAACCATTTTTGTGTTCTTGATTTTATAAGTGTATCCTACATTTAGCAGTTGGTTTTTTACGTCCTTGTACGAAATAAAGGAAGTATTGTAATCGCGAAAAATTTCGGTTTTCAGATTTCAACGGAAATATCCATTTTGACCATCCGTGAACCCATTTTGACTAGTTTCGCCGTGACGTCTGTACGTACTTATGTACGTACAGTACGTATATTAATGTACGTGACGTACGTATATTTTTCTTAACTGCAGTAATAAGCCCTCATTGAGATCCTTTCAACGTCATATCATAAATGGCACTTATTTTCATTAGTTCAAAAGTTATAGCTAAATGAAATTTTAATTAATGAAATATTTGGATCTTACAAGGGAGACATCAGTTCGAATCCGACTTCATATACATATATTTTTTTACTTTTTTTTTAAATTTAAATATATGGATTTATTAATAATTATTAAATCCTGATTGCAAAAAAAAAATACAATATATAATAATTAAAAATAATAAAAAAATGAAAATAAAAACAGAAATTATTAGTGAAATAAAATTTTATGTACTTTTCATTTTAATTAAAACATTTTTACAGACGTTAATAATTATTAATAAATCAATATATTTAAATTAAAAAAAAGGTTAAAAAAATCCGGTTAACATTAGTCGGATTCGAACCGATGTGTGAATGGTTATGGATCCGACACGTTCACACACCACTAACTACTTTAGTGACGTGAAACAAAATTAATATATAAACTAATACAAAATGCTGATACGGACATCATATTTGTTTAAATGAAGTGCAGAAAAAAAATGTATATACGTAATTTAACAAGCGAACAACGAAGTCATGTGGTATTCATATCAGATTTTTATCTTTAATCAAATAAAATGCTGTTTTGTAGGAGTTACGTAGTAGAAGTTACAGTTTAGCGAATTTGGTAATCTTCTTCCTGATTTTTATGTTAATAAAGTCTTCCTACATTTGCTTGATGAATTAGTTCATTGTTTACCAATAAAGCTGTAAATCTTTTACGTGAGGAATATGTAAATGTAATCTTATAGCGTATAAAAAATGCCATGCCTGACCGGGATTCGAACACGGGATTTCCGGATAAAAGGATGAGACCTTACCACTGCACTACGTGGATAAAGATCTCTGTTACGGAGATCATTGTGCAGAATTTACTATTTCTTCCAGAAATATTACACTAACATATATAAATTCCATTTACGATACTAATCATAAGTAAGTACTTCCTCTTAAGAGTAACTATACTCATTAAATAGCTAATCATTATCGGAAAAATAATGAAGATATCATTTACAGCGTTGAATATCATACGTATCTCTGTAAACTTGACATTTTAAATAAAAAAAAAACTCTTATAAATGGGAAACCACTTCAATCTTACTTTTCTTAAATAAATTATAGAAATGATTATGTCATTTTTAGGAAAATCATAGTATCTCATTTTTTCATAATCTACAAGCGTTAGATTATACGACATTCAGTATAGAAATTTGTGTATAAAATGACAGTTTTTCAATTCTTATTTGAATAATATATATGCACATGGTCCTAATCAAATAATAACCATTATTTGAAATTATAAAATTAGTATTATTATATCTTTTTAGAAATATGTAAATGCATTTCATTAAACAAGAAATCTATTTATTTGTAAAAAAAATATTTTCTTTAATTGGAACCATAATTTTTTTTTTAAATTATCTGTTTTTAAAAAAGAAAAATATGGATTTTGAAGTGATCCTCAAACGTTTCTGGGATATACGTTTATTTATAAATACAGTTATTTTAGAGTGAATTTTTATATCGATTTTAATAAAAGCTTAATGATATAACGATGGTGAATATTTATAATTCTGAGACATTGGTCGAACTTCAGGAACTGATTGAGGACACCAAAGTGAGCAGAAACTTTCATATCGACATATGTCGTATTCTGCTTTGTTTTCCTTCTGGACGCCATTTACTGATTATCAACCAAAAAAATTATTGTTCAGAAACGGAAAAAAAAAAATATTTTAATTAAATTTGGCAATTGTAAGACTAATATCTAGTTTTACAAATTAAAAAAATTTGAAAACGTCACCTTTAACAGTTTCAGAATGGCGGCCATCGTAATCTTTTAATATTCAGTATCTTTGTAATTATTTTTTTGATCAAAATTTTACTTGTTACAAAATTTTTTAACCATTTTATTTTGAAAAAAATGACACTTTATTTGTAAAAATCCGTTAACAAACAATCGAATTATTCTAGACAATTAAACCGGCAGTATGCTTGTGCACCGTAATGCAAGCTGGTAATTTTTTGTGTTTTTATTTCCTCTACCAAATGTAATAAAAAGTATTAATAATGAATAATAATAGTAAATTAATAAACATTATTACCTTGCATTATGGTGTGCAAACGTACTGCCTGGTTAATTATCTGCAATAACTCGTTTTCTTGACAACGGATTTTTACAAATGAAATGTAACTTTGTTCAAATTAAAATGCTAAAGTTTGGTTAATACGTCCCGTAACACTCTGTATAACCTTTATATGAATATTTCTACGTAAAACAGTGCGAGCAAATTTCGATTTATCATTTTTTTGAAAATCGCCTGAGGATAATAAAAATATGAAAAGTTTTTTCGAAGTTGTTTTACCGTTATTAGAGAAAATAAATATCGTCGAAGCGTCGAATTAGGTATTCCAAAATCAACAGTTCACAAAGTTTTCCATAAAAAACTGAAATTACACGCTTATAAAATCCAGATACTGCAGGAATTGAAACCCGATGATGGTGTAAAACGTTACAATTGTAACACTGTTGAAATGTTGGACAGAATAAGTGAAAACGAATCATTTTTAGATGATATAATTTTTACAGACGAAGCTACATTCCATGTGAATGGATGTATTAACAGACACAATTCACGAATATAGGGCTCTGAAAACCCACACGCAATTATTGAGAAACAACGCGATTCGCTTAAAGTTAATGTTTGGTGTGGTGTGATGAAAAATCGTGTAATAGGGCCTTTCTTCTTTGCTGATAAATCAATTAATGGAGTTGTGCATTTTGACATGTTAACCGATTATTGCTTTCCTCAGCTGGATGAACTCGAAAACATTCATCAACTTCGTTTCCAAGAAGATGGTGCTCCCCGCACTTCAATGCATCGGTCACGGACGTTTTGAACGAAAAATTTGGAGATCGATGGATAGGCTGGCAAGGACCCATACTTTGGCCTCCACACCTGACACCTTGCGATTTTTTCTTGTGGGGGTACATCAAAAGCGTTGTTTATACACAAAAAAACAGGATTAATGAAGCAATGACAAACATTAACGAAGAAATGTTAACTAATGTTTGGAGAGAAGTTGAGTATCGTTTGGACATTTGTCGAGCGATTAAGGCCGCACATATTTAAATATGTGCGCCCACATATTTCATTATGTGGGCGCACATAACATTAACGCACATAATTAACTTTTTTTTTTAATTATGTAAAAAAATGTTTGAGACGACAAATTTGAAAAATAAAAAACATTAACTGTAAGTAATTCTGTTTTAATTTAAACCATGTTCAAAACCGCATCATTCTTTTATGATAACCCTGTATATAAACCGACCTTTTCTATCAGTTAAAATCTGTTAAAAGAAATACTGACTTCTTATTGGGGTATAGTACAGCATAATAATAAATATTATGTACTCTCACATACGGTATATTGTATGCTAATTAGATATACACTATATTACATAAACTCCTTTGTTCTATTAAGTTCATTTAAATCATTTTTGAAAAATTGCCCACCATGTCTACTTAAAATTATGGTAGCATATATATAAAATTTATACATATATATCTTTTTACTTATTTATTACAATATAACTTTAAAAAACTTACGTCTAAACTCATAAATTAATAGAATCTTATTTAATTGATGTTAATCGTAAGGGTGGTTGCACAAATGTCTGGAACAATTCCAAGATTTAAATTATTATAAATTTGCAAATACTTCTCTTTTTTAGTAGGTAGAGATTTAAGTATCATTTTTTGAGTTTTTTGTTTTTTAAGAAAAATTTTATCGTTTGAATTTATTATTTTAAATCTACTTTAACCAAGTTTTAGAAAAAAAAGGGTCGAACTAGCTAAATGAAATTTAAAAAAAAATTTTTTGACTGGTATAAGTTCCTTAAAATATTTATATCGTAATTTTTTTCTTTAAAATTTTTTTAACAGTTATCCTTACAGAATTAATCACAAAAAAAAATCTTTTACATATAAAAAGTTTGAAACTCCTTTTAAAAAAGAAAAACTATTAAATTATGCCTTTTAATCTTTTTTTTTTTTTTTTTTTTTGTTTCATTTATCTAATTACAAGCGGTGCCAATTTACCGGTACAATAAGTAAATTTGAATACCAAATAATGAAAATGCAGAGAGAGATTTCTATTGAAATTCGTCAAAGAATGTTATATGTATAGATAGATATATTTGCATATGTGTATTTGTATATACAGAGTGATTCAAAGAAACGGGAAATTTTAAAAATTAAATAACGTTAATGAAAAATTTTTTTTAGAAAATGAATTTTATTTCATGTAATTGTACAAATGTTGCCATTTTAGGATACGTAGATTTTAGTTTATTTTTTAAAGATGACATCTTCCAGGTGACCTTCTCTTCGACGTAAACACTCACGAAGTCTCTTCGTTAAATTGTTCATGGTTTGACGTAACATCTCAACTGGAATTTCCACAATTGCTTCTCGGATCTTTGCCTTCAGTTCTTCCGTTGTAGCACGTCTACTGTGGAACACTTTGCTTTTAAGGTGACCCCAAAAAAAGTAATCGCAAGCTGAGAGATCAGGCGATCTGGGAGGCCATCTAATGTCACCATTTCGTGAAATGACACGTTGTCCAAACAATCGGCGTACAGCTGCCATCGATATTCATGCAGTATGTGACGTTGCTCCGTTTCTTGAAACCAGGCTGTGTTAAGAATCGGTGGAAATCTCTTTTGTTGTTCCACAAAAAAGGTTTCAAGCACGGTTACGTAACGAGCCGATGTCACTGTAATCGCAAGACCGTTGTCATCCTCAAAAAAATAAGGGCCTATAACACCGTAAGATGACATAGCACACCACACAGTCACTTTCTGGCTGTGCAACGGACGCTGGTATAGCTGCGTAGGATTTTCTTGTGCCCAGTATCTGAAATTTTGCTTGTTAACAAACCCACTGAGGTGTAAATGCGCATCGTCTGACATCCACAGTTCGTGAACAAACTCTTCGTTATCATTTATCTTCTTAAACATTACATTACAGAATTGTGCTCGCACAACTGCATCGTTCGGTTTCAGTTTCTGGACGATCTGCAACTTGTATGGATGGTATTGCAAGTCCTTCACTTACATTCTTCGAACACTTGAACTGTGCAATTGTAAAGATGCTGAGAGACGACGGATTGACCGATGTGGATTTCGTGTGACAGCATCTTGTAAAGCTGAACATTCTGTGGTGTACGGACAGTTCGCTCACGGCCTGGAGGTTTCTATTTCATTGCCGAACCAGTTTCCTCAAAATTAGATATCCATGTTTTAATTGCATGTGCTGATGGAACACGGTCGTGCCGTCCCAGATTAAAATGACGGCAAAATTCTCTACGCGCTCCCTTCACACTGTCATTGTTTTTGTAAAACGCTTTGATAGCAAATGCACGTTGCGCACCACTCCAAGGATCCATAACAACTAAATGGCAGGTTAAGTTAGAGAGGCTGGTGCCACTTATCAAGTGGTACCAATCGCCCACGGCTACCAACACAACTTTCAAAATTTCCCGTTTCTTTGAATCACTCTGTATATCTTACACAGTACAATCAAATATATATAATAAACATAAATTAGTGTAGGCTATAGAATTATGAATCCAAAGAACATTGATCAGGTTCAGAACGTAAAAAGCATAGAAAACACTGAAAAGTAGTCGTATTATATTAAAAAAAAAAGAATCTACAGCTTGGATATAAAAAAAAGTTAAAAATCCTGTTTATGTAGAAATATCCTTTTTAAAAGTATTCAAAATTTTAATACCTGGTTGAGGAACAAAATCCGTCAGGTTTAAAAAAAAAACGTGGTATGGCGGTATTAAAATAATGACATTTTATTTTCGTACTTAGTTTTTTTTTCTTGATAATGCCATGTAAGCTTGAAGCTTATATGTGGGATATGGAAATGGAATTTTGTAGCGTATGAAAAATGCCATGCCTGACCAAGATTCAAATCCGGGACCTCCGGATGAAAGGCCAAGATGCTACCACTCTGCTACGGAGATCGGCAACAACGTAGATTTATGTTTAGTTGAAAATTAAAACATTTTACTTAAAAATTTATTATTTAAATAATCTTGTTTGGATTAATTAATTTACTTTATGGCATCTAGAAATGAAAAAAACAAATGCTTCTTTTGCAATCCCTAAAGGATTTTCTATCCCTTATATGTAACTAGTGAACGGCACCGCGTCAAAATAAACAAGAAAAAAACGAAAGTAATGAAATTTAGTAGAAATAACGAAGATGGACCACTGAATGTAAAAATAGGAAGAGAAAAGATTAAGGAGGTAGAAGAATTTTGTTATTTGGGAAGTAGAATTACTAAAAATGGACAAAGCAGGAGCCATATAAAATACCGAATAGCACAGACGAGCCTTCAGAAATATAATTTGTTTACAACAAAAATTAATGTAAATGTCAGGAAAAGATTTTTGAAAGTATATATTTGGAGCGTAGCTTTATATGGAAATTTGGACGCTCGGAGTACCTGAGAAGAAAAGAATAGATCCTTTTGAAATGCGGTGCTATAGGAGAATATTAAAAATCAGATTGGTGGATAAAGTGATAAACGAAGAGGTGTTGCGGGAAATCGATTAAGAAAGAAGCATTTGGAAAAATATAGTTAAAATAAGAGACAGACTTATAGGCTACATATTAAGGCATCCTGGAATAGTCGTTTTAATATTGGAAGGACAAGTAGAAGGAACAACTTGTGTAGGCAGGCAACGTTTGGAATATGTAAAACAAATTGTTAGGGATGTAGGATGGAAGGGATATACCGAAATGAAACGACTAGCACTATATAGGGATTCTTGGAGAGCCAAATCAGTCAAATGGTTGAAGACCAAAAAAAAAATATGCAACTATAAAACAGTAAACTTAACTATTCTGTAAATATATATATATATATATATATATATATATATATATATATATATATATTTACATATATAACATAAATATATATCTAGAACCTGTTTCCTTAAAACAACGAATCTTTTGTTTCTTTGAAACACTGAAACATCAATTAACTTCTATTTGTGAATTTCTCCTTTAAAAGTTTTCAATTTTAAAAAAATTGTAGCATTACGTAAACGTCAAGTTTCGTTGTCCAATAGGTTAATTGTTAAAATATTTAGATGTCCATTGAGTATTGAATGATACATTGAATTAAACTTTAAGATTTTTCTTGCAATTAATTGTAGATATGTTGAGGTCTTGTTGTATAATGATATTTTCTAATGTACCAAGATGATCTGTGATGATGTGTAAAATTCAGAAAACGTTGTAATATATTTAACTTGGAGTTTTTTCATGTTTCTCTTAACTTACTGCCATAAGTTTAAATCGATTTTGCCCAATTATCAACTTTTTCAGAAATAATTTTGAGTTTCTATTTAAAATCCAATACATTTGCCGGAATTTAATATTCGGGTGGTTCCTTTTTTTGCTCAAAAATGGGTTTTCCATGTGTACCATTTGTCTAGGTGAATACTCAAGATTTTTGTCCAATTATTATCGTAGCTGATTGTTACTGAGTATAACAAGTGGAAATGTTGAATGCAACTCTTATACATAACGTAAGAATGTAAATTTTGTTGTTTATGTTAATATGTAACATGTGTTCATTTTAAAAACAATTATTTGACCTAGCGAAAATTTAAATTATTGGAAATTCAACCTATTGCACAATTAATATTCATTGACCATTTTTGTTATAAAAAGTCAACAAATAAGTTATCATGTTCAATTTATAAAGAAGTTAGACATAGAATGCTGTATATGGTTAAATTATGAAAAAGTGACAGGAGAATAGAATAAATACAACTTATCATTTTATGTATAACTTATAAATTTTATCCGTATGTTGGTTAAGCAATATTATAAGAAATAAAGAATTGAATCTGTTTTAAGACGTACAGAGAAATCTTATTTTACAAATACGGTATAATAACAATGACATATAATATTAACGTTAATTTTCTATGATTTATGTTATATGCGTTTGTTAGTTTGTACCGTATACATGTATGTGTAAATGATCAATAATAATCGATGATTATCTTGTCTATATTTTATGTTGGTTTCTTTTTTCAATTATTAAAAGTAATAAATATATATCTATATATTTAAAACATCTGTATGAATTCTTTTCTTATCAAATTAGACATAATTTATCTTGCATTTCACTAATGAAAATTAAAATTTTTCAATTATATTAATAAAAGAGAACATTTAGAAATTTCGGTCGGTAATTATATCCTACAAAATATCTGAATATAATTTTTGTTCTTTTGGTGTCACATTGGTGAAAGTCACTTAGTCAATAAATTTCTAGTTTTTCGAAGAGCGCATTGCCGTAAATTTCCGTTTCTGCCAGTAATTTTTAAGATGATCTTTGTTTCCGCATTTCGTCTGTAATCTTCACTGTGCATCTTTGAGTC
The DNA here is from genome assembly GCF_047948215.1 of Lycorma delicatula. Taxonomy (NCBI): domain Eukaryota; kingdom Metazoa; phylum Arthropoda; class Insecta; order Hemiptera; family Fulgoridae; genus Lycorma; species Lycorma delicatula. Next base: position 45,760,466 of record NC_134464.1, read on the forward strand.
TTTTCTGTAGAGAATCTGTGTATTTTCAGAGTGTTGTTTATTTTTATCTTGTCGAAAGCGTCCTCAATCCTTAGTCAAGTTTCTTTGAGATCCTTTTGAACCTTTCTCACGTATTTTCCACGAGTTTTCTTTTTCAAATTCCTGAGAACTAGTTGCTTCAGAATTCGAATTTCAGGCATTCTTAAGATATAGAAAAAATTATAAATGCTTCTCTTCTTCATCCCGGTGATAATCGGGTCGATTTTTTTTTACGGTTTTGTTAGTGGGAATTCACCTGACCACCATTATTCTGGTAATTTTTGTTTAAAAAGGTTCTGATGATCCTGGGTTCTGTTTTAAATAGTTGATCCAGCTTTAGCTTCATTTTTAAATTGAAATTATACTGTAATCTGATCTTGTTAATTTGTCCCAATTTCTTCTATAAAATATTGTAAAATAAAAATTTACCTGAAATTAAAAAAAAAAAACAAATTACTAATTTTTATATATTTATAAAGCTGAAAATTTGTTTGTCTGTCTGACTATTTGTACATTCTCGCGTCATACCAGAACCAACCGACCGACTGATTGCTTTCAAATTTACAGGATATATTTCTGTTATCCCAGAGAAGATTTTAAACCATATATGGGAATTAAAGTTTTCATTAAAAGATATTCATTAAAGAAAAAAATTATTTCTTTTACTTCATTGTTATAGTTCTGTCGCTATGGCAACGGAAAAACTGTGAAGTTTTTCTCGTCAAAATTGTGTGCTTTAGTTACCATAGTAACTATTGTTTTGTCTTTTGTAATTTAGTTATTTTTCAGGCTTCTATAAAGCCTGCGTACTTTGTTATTTAACACTATTATTCTCACAAGCATGAGGGTAAAAAACACTGTGTAAGTTCAAGATCCTGGCTAGACAATAATGGCGAGCAAAGGGAGATGTGGAGTAGTACAGGGATCCCGGAATGAGCCGCGGCCGGAAAACCCCTGTGTCGGTGCTTGTTTTGCTCAATCAACCGGCTAGTAAATAAAAAAATGAAAAAATTAATTATTTTTTATTGATGATAAAATTATATTTTATCATCGGAAAAATTTTAAATCAAATTGATATTAAATCATATGAAAAACTGATATAAAATCAAATATCAAATTGATATTTTAAATCACTTATATTTTATCAATGGATTCTGGCATATTGTAATAACTGTATAAACTTACATTCTTGATCACTCTATTAATTACTGGGGTTTTTGAGACAAGAAATTATTTTCAAATTATTAAATTAAATGAAATATAATCATTAATACGTAAATTTTTTGTGGGAATAAACAACCAAAGAACCAATCAAGTATCATTTTAACCGACTACGCAAAAGGATATTATTTATTCGACCCCTATATGTACATTTCATTACATGGTCTTGATGTTGGTTTTATTATTTTTTTTAAATAGTTATTTACTGAAAACGTCAAGACTATGTAATGCGATGCACGTATATATAATTGTACGATTCCCACTGATCTACCGTTGGTGTATATTATATATAATGTATATTGGTTTTGAAGTTTTAAGACCAGATACCTCGATTTTTGATTATTAAAATGACACTTGAGTGATTTTTTGGTGATGTATTCGCACAAAAAATGTACGTATTGATTATGTATTTCATTTAATAATTTAATAATTTGAAAATAATTTCTTGCCTCAAGTTTTTTTTTTTTTTTGTCTTTAGTCATTTGACTGGTTTGATGCAGCTCTCCAAGATTCCCTATCTAGTGTCGTTTCATTTCAGTATACCCTCTACATCCTACATCCCTAACAATTTGTTTTACATATTCCAAACGTGGCCTGCGTACACAATTTTTTCCTTCAACCTGTCCTTCCAATATTAAAGCGACTATTCCAGGATGCCTTAGTATGTGGCCTATAAGTCTGTTTCTTCTTTTAACTATATTTTTCCAAATGCTTCTTTCTTCATCTATTTCCCGCAATACCTATTCATTTGTCACTTTAACCACCCATCTGATTTTTAAAATTCTCCTATAGCACCAAATTTCAAAAACTCCCGTAATTAGTAGAGTGATCAAGAATGGAAGTTTAGTCAGTTATTCCAATTTTCCAGAATCCATTGATAAAATATAAGTGATTTAAAATATAAAGTTGATATTTGATTTGATGTCAATTTTTCATATGATTTGATATCAATTTGATTTAAAATCAAATTTATTTTTTATTAATTGTTAAAAAATAGTTAATTTATTGATATACTAGCCAGTCGGTTGAGCAAAGCGATCACCGACCCAGGGATTTTCCGGCCGCGGTCCATTCCGGGATCCTGGACCCCTCCACATTTCGCTTCGCTCGCCATTATCGTCTAGCCACGACCCTGGACTACACAATGTTTTTTACCCTCATGCTTGTGAGGATAATAGTGTTAAATAACAATTAATGTACACAGACTTTATAAAAGCCTGAAAATGAAACTAAATAACAAAAACAAGACAAAACAATAGTTATTATGGTAACTAAAGCGCACAATTTTTACGAGGAAAGCTTCACTCTATTGCTATAGTGATTGAAATATAACAATGAAGTAAAAAAAATAATCTTTTTTTTTAATGAATATCTTTTATTGAAAACTTTAACTCCAGGGGAGCTAGGGCTTCAATATATGGTTTAAATTTTTTTGGGGGATTACACAAATATATCCTGTAAATTTGAAAGCAATCGGTCGGTTGGTTCTCGTGTGATACGAGAACATACAAATATTCAGAGGGACAAACATAATTTCAGCTTTATAAATGTATAAAAATTAGTAATTTGTTTTTTTTTTAATCTCAGGCAAATTTTTATTTTACAATATTTTATAGAAGAAATTATGACAAATTAACAAGATCAGATTACAGTATAATATTGTTTACTACTTATAGTAAGTAATATATATATACCCTTTAATTATATATCATAAAAATAATAGCTAAAAATTTATGGTTTTTTTATGTTTACGAGCATTGTATGAATGGATAACATTCAACCTAGATACATAATAAAATCATCCAAAGAAAGCAAATCATGCGTATATTTAATTTATGTTCGAATAAAATTTTCAACGTCCATGATAAATATATAAAATTTCATGTCAAATCGAGAATTTATTTTGACTTAAACACACAATTATGCATGTTTGTAATTTATGTATTTATAATAGCGGCGCAAGATTTCCTAGAAGATATGAATATTCAATAGTATGTTTGAATATAATTTTTTATAATCGCATTTTATGTAGAAGTCCTTTAATGTACTCCGACAAAATACGAACTTTAATAAAGCTTTTTTCAAAATTAAAAATAATAATAATTCATTATGGTATATATCATATAAATTTTGAGTTTAGATTTTACAGTAAAATTAAATTAATTTATTTTTTAAAGTCTAACAAATATGTTATGTGAATTTATTGAATTCAATAAATTAATTTCAATTTAATAAATTAAGTATAAAATCTTTGTAAAAGTTTACGTTCCAATTCATTGAATTTCCTGATATTTTATAATTATTAATTAAGCTAAGAATCAAAAGAAAGTGATTTAAGTTATTTATTTTAGCAAGAAGTAAAGAATACTCTACTATGAAAAATGCTGAAATTAATAAATAATTTGAAAAATAAGTATTGAATTTGAATTAACGATATTGTATTTAAACGAACAATTATTCACAAATCGATCAGTTTACCTTAATTTATCCAATCCTGAATAATAGAAGGCAATACTTAAAAAAAAACTATTTGAAATATAGAAATAATTTTGTTTCTTAATTAGTTAATATAATCTTTTGTTTAGTTTAACTTTAATGCTGAATTAAAATTTAACATTTTTATTACGTACATTTTAATTTTTAAGTACCTTTAAAAATGACGGATTTCTTAGTTTGTTCCGTATATTTTAAGTCTTAATTATTATCAAATTTATCATTATCAATTATATTTTTTTAAATTATTTTAAAGAAACTAAGGATCCGTACTGCTTCGCAGGATTAGTAAATAAATTAACTTGATTTAGGGGATAGACGTGATGATTGTTTTACGATCTAAACGATTCTGTATGCTTAATTTGTTAACTGTTTTGTTAACAAAACATTAACAACAGTTATCTTGTTAACTGTTAATTCGTTAATGTTTGTTAATTTGTTACACTGAAACCGCCGTATCTAGGCGGTTTCAGTGTTTTTTTTAAAAGTGAGGAAATGTTCCCTCAAAATTATTTTAGAAATGAAGTAATCTAAGTCATTGTGACCTCATTTTATGGCGCTTGATGGGATGTTTTTAGACCAATACGAATTCTTTATCTTATTTATTTGGAATTACTTGAATGTCTTTGATTATGAGAAAAGCTAAGCTATGTTCCCTTAAAATTCCTCTCATAATTGAGTGAGCGTAGTCTGTGCGTTCTGCTTTTCTGTGGCCTGATGCAATGAGAGTTTTAAGATGCCAACGAAGTCTGCAACGAAATTAGTTGCTGAGTAATTGTAGAAAAATTTTAATTTGTTCAGTTTACCAATTTTTATTTTAATATACAGAGTGTTTTTAATATGGTGAGCAAACAAATCCTTAGGAAAAATGGTAATTTCTCTTTTTCTCTCCCAATGTTCGCCATTTTGTTATTAAAATATTTTATTTAACTCACTTTAGGAATAATCAAATCTTGCAACTGCGCTATCTTTTGATCTATCGTATGAAAATCAAAGAAATTTAGTACACGTATGTAACTTCCATGACAATACAGCACTACGGTGTCGGAATTTGATATGACCCACCCCCATGCCCCCGCGCGCAACCACTACGCTAAATTCATTAATGCATTTAGTTTAAAATTTTCATTTCTCATGAACTATCGTATTAAAATGATTAAAAATTTGGTACACGAATGTAACTTTGATGTGTAAAAATAAATATTTTTACTTTTTTAAAAGCTTTTATTTAACTAATATTAATATTAACATTAATAAAAAAAAGGAATCAAATTAGAAAAACCCTCTAAAATGTAAAAAATAAAAATTAAATCAAATTGAGAATTTTAAACAAAAAAATATAATATATTAACAAATATAAAAATGAACTGAAAAGTAAAAAATTAATTATATAGATATAACCAATAAATAAAAAGTAAATAAATGTAATAATTATTAAATTTTAAAATTAAAAGTAATGAAAATATTTAGTTAAATAAAAGCGTGGCGCAGTTTTTATAACAATCATTTGGAATAAGTATTTATAAACATTTCCTGTATTTTAAAATATATTTTTTGTTTAATGAGGTTGTTTAGTATATGTATATACTTTATTTATCTGTAATAAAATAACTCAAGTTTTAATTCTTTGATGGTTCTAATTTGCACCAAGATGACCTTTAAGGTTAATAAGATTAAAATTAAAAATAAAATTTAGAAATCTTGCACAAAATAATTACATTTTGACGGTAATCTGAAAAATTATTAATTATTATCATTATTATAATTGTAATCGTAATTATGAATTCATTAAATAAAAATTCATAATTAATTAAAATTAAATTTTTAGCGGAAAGAGTGCGTTCAATTTGGCTTAGATTACAAGCAGAATTTGAAGATGAACTTCTACTATGTGAGAACACGTACAAAGAATGCGAGTGGGTGCATTTTCCCATATTGTTACTTGTAGTCAGTCAGTCTCAACTGGAGAGGTTCCAGCAGACGTTTCCGCCTATCTGAAGTTCCTGACTTCCTGTACAAGGAAGTAAAAATATATAGTTTTTAATACCGTAGGAATTGTTTCTTATTTTTCATTAACTACAAAGTTTACATTTTCTAGGAAAACATTTGGTTTAATTGTGTTTGATACTCAAGAAATATTAAATTTATTGTGGAAATTTTTGGTTACAAAACTAATTTTCGATATTATCCAAGATGACTTTTTAATGGTTCATTTTCTTTCAATTAATTTTTTGGTCGCTTTCCCCAGCCTTAAACTTTATTTATAAAAGTATCTGATTGATTAGAGATTCATCCACTTACATTTTTCACTTAATAAATTTTATTTTATACGTGGAGGCATCTATTAGCTCATAATGGGCAGTTAGATTTGAAAATTTTAGGGATTTAGATGTTTATTGAACGCTTTACTTTTACTCTATTAATGCATTTAGGACAACTTTATGTATTTTCTAAATGTTGTTTATTCGTTAATATATATTTATTTTTTTTGCTAGCTCAATTAATTCATTAATTCACTACAGAAGCTTTTTGAAGCTTGTACATAGGAATAATGAAATGGAATTTTGTAGTGTATGCAAAACACCACGTCTGACCGCAATTCGAACCCGGTACCACCTAAATGAAAGGCCAAGCTGCTTCAACTCCGCCACGGAATTTGGCAATACTACATATTTTTTTATTTACTTTTTTAGAGGTTAGTTTTTCATTATTTTCAAATTATTGTTAAACAGTCGGAGTGGCTTCTAGTTTTCTTTTTGAAAACTCTTTTTGAGAGTTTTATACTATATGCGTTCTCTAATTTTAACAAACTTTTTAATGAATAATTTGAATGTCATTTTACTTTGTTTTGTTGCTATTATCCCGAGATTAATCAGTACATTTAATTTATTTTAATTTTATATAAAAAAATATATATATTAGTTTAAGTGAACTTCTATTATTTTTTTTTTTTAATTATTTATGTATAACCGTAATTTTTTTACTGTTTCAGGTAATTGTTTCTAGTGATGTTACATCCACTCTAAAACTTAAATATTGAAAAGAAATTACAATCATTTTTCTGTAAGTTCAATATTTATTTATTTACTCTTGAAATTATTATTTATTTAAAAATTTTCTTTATTGTGCTTTTATAAATCAAAAATATATGTACGATAAATGTATAACAGATGTAGCTCAACTTTACACGAGATAAAATCCAAAAAATGCATTGCCACAATTACGAACAACAAACATTCCATGCCGGGGTTATTAAGGAATGAAGTGATATCCCGTTGAGCTAAATACATTGTTCCCATATCAGAGTGCCAAACCTATTGAAATACATAACCACTCTATAAGTAACATCTTATATAATGAACAACATTACTCTAAAAGAAAGTAGGTTTGATTAGTTTCACTTGTATTTCAAGTGTTTTGTATATATCACAAACATAAGAAAGATACTGTAAGGGAAAATATGTTTTTCTCTTACAGTGGAAAATATATTTGACTAGTTAAAAAAAAAAACAACCAATTATATTCTCAAAAAAAAATCTGGTGTGGATTTTGAATTCCTTGTATGCCTATTGAATTATATATACATACATTTTACTGCACTTCATTTAAACTTATTTGATTTGAAAGTGAGATACGAACCTCCAGTTTTTTAATAAAGTAGACAATTTACACAATTGCAATGTGGCGGACATCAAATTCTATCACATTTTTTTGTGATGTCCATATCAGCATTTTATAATAGTTTATATATTAATTTTGTTTCACGTCGCTGAATTATTATGTGGTGTTAGTGAGAACGTGTCGGATCCGTAACCATGAACACATGATTCAAATCCGAAAGTCATATACATATGTATTTTTAGTAATTATTAACCTTTGTTAAAATGTTGAATTAAAATAAAAAATACATAAAATTTTATTTCAATAATAACTTCTGATTTTTTCATTTTGTTTTTTTTTCAGTCGGAGGTTAATAATTATTAATAAATCAATATATTTAAATTTAAAAAAAAAATTAAAAAAAAAAGAAATTTCATTAATTAAAATTTTATTTGGCTGTAATTATGGAACCATTGAAGATATGACAACTTATGATACATCGTTGAAAAGCTCTCAATGAGTGCTTATTACTGCAGTTAAGGGGCTTTTTTAGACACTTTTTGTCCAATTGATAGCAATCAAAAGGCGAGGTGCACAACTTCATGTTAGAACAGTACTATATCCAAAATTTTAGCATTCTACGGCTAATCGTTTTTGAGTTATGCTAGATATATACGTACGTACAGACGCACGACGAAACTAGTCAAAATGGATTCAGGTCAAATTCGAAATTTCCCTTGAAATCTGAAAACCGAAATTTTTCGCGATTACAATACTTTCCTTTACTTCGTACAAGGTAGTATAACCAATTTTACCACTAAAAATTATAACTTTTATTTTCGGTAATTTTTTCTTTCAATTTTTATCTTTTTTTTAATAAAAGGTTATCTACTGGAGAGAATGATATATAATTTCTAATTTTTATAACTTTGGTAAGATGTAATCTGGTTTTATTTTAAAAAAACGTCAATGTTTTTGTCCACATAACTCAATTTTATTTTATTCCAAATTCCAATTATTAATTTTTATTTATTTATTATTTTTTATCCAATTATTAATTTTTTCCTTTTGTAAAAGAGCAGTTTAGAATTTTTTATTTTATTTAATGATATGTACGGACATCGAATGCTATGATTATTTAGCCTGAATAGCAATTTTTAAAGTATAAAAAATGCCATGCCTGACCGGGATTCGAATCTAGAACCTCCGGGTGAAAGGCGGAGACGGTATCACTCGCGCCATCTTTTATTATTATATACATACAAATATATGTTTAATTTTTTATTAATTTATACATATTTATTAAAAATAAGTACCATGATTATAAAATAAATATGATTTTTAGTTAGAAAAAGGGAGCGGGTTAAATTTTAAACTGTACTTAATTGCGAGAAAATTTTAAAATAATAACTAAATTATATATTACGTATAATCTTTAGATGTAAGGGATTATATTTTCTAAATTATTACTTGAAAAAATTATTTTTCGTTTTTTTTTATCTAGAAATATATATAACATCAATTATTATTCTTTAATTAAAAAAAAAAAATAAAATGTTTAAAAAAATTCATGGATGATTACAGAAAATTGAAATTTAATATCATGGTGATTTAATGAAGAATTCGGTGTATCTTGCTAGATATTCCTTATAAAAATGCTAAAAGATGGTAATTTTAGTCCTCAAATAAGAATTTATTTTCAAAATAAATTGATGAATAAATAACAACCACAAAAAAATAAATAAATAAAATAAAGGAAGTTGTAAAAGCGGTTGATTTTTTAGTTTGTTGATTTTTCGATTTATTTTAATTTCATGGTTTATTTTTTTATTTTTTGTTTTCTTTCCTGTTGAGTTATTTCTCATTCATATGTTTTTTGTTTAACCTTTTATATATGTTTCTAAAAAAAAACAAAAAAAAACTGAAAATAAATGCAAAGTGCTTCACAACAACACTTCTATTAAAGCTTGTGTTATATAATGTAAGCAACTAGAAGATTCAGTGCCACACCTATTTTCATTTCAAGTTAAAACGGGAACCGAATTTATGACTATTTTCTCAGCAGGTTATTAAGATGTTTTATGAGGTAATTTTAAATCTTATAAGTTGTATATTAACTTTAAGAAAAAAGTAAAACAAAACATGATATGGGGCATGTTAGGTGTTAATACTCTGAAAATTTGCGTTGGTAATTTTTTCCTTAGTTTATTATTTTCAGTCAAAGTTTTTAATATTAATGGAATTATTGATATAAGTTAGACATTTTATGAAACAAATCTTTTACCATCCTACGTCTCTTTACGAAACGTTACAATTTTTTAAGTGGCATTTTAATAACTATAAGAATAAAACTAATATAAACTAGTTATTAATATAAAGTCTTATAAGATTTTCCCGAACGAACTTATTATTATTATTATTATTATTATTGTTTTCTCAATTATATTAATTGATTGCTAACAAAGTTATTATCTCTAATTTCTACCTAAGATACATATTCTAAGTTAATATAATTTATTTATCTCGTCTTCTGGCAGTTATTGATTTTTTTTTTCAATTATAAAAAAGATTTTTTTTACGCCGTTTTGGATCTTACAATTGATTTCCAAAATGAATATTTATATACTTTATGCATTTTAGTACATCTTACATTATTATTGCGTTTGAACCAAATTGATAGTTAACATCGTTTTTACGTAATGATTATAACAAACTTTAATTTCGGCGGCCATTTTGAGGTGAACCCTTTCGTATATTTTTGTAATCCTCTAACGATCTCTAATCCGAATTCAAAATCAAAATCCGAGACAAGAACTTTTCATACCCATACATATATATTGAAATCAACAACGCATTGTTGGTTCGTTTAAAATTACATAATTGTAAGGATTACTTCCTTGTACAAAGTAAAAGAAGTATTGTGATCGCGAAAAATTTCGGTTTTCAGATTTCAACAGAAATATCCATTTTGATCATCCCTGAATCCATTTTGACTACTTTCGGAGTGACGTCTGTACGTACTTATTTATCTCGCATAACTCTTAAACGATTAGCCGAAGAATTTTTAAATTTTGAATTTAGAATTGTTGTAACATCTAGTTGTACACCTTCCCTTTTCAATGCAATCGACTGGGCTAAACGTGTCCAAAAAAGTTCAAAATCACCCAAAAATTGGATTTTAGACTTCTTCTTAACTGTAATTAGCCCTCATTGAGAGCTTTTCAATGATATATCATAAATGGTACTTATTTTTATTGGTTTCAGAGTTATAACCAAATGAAATTTTATTTAATGAAATATCTTGATCTTAGAAAGGGAAGGCACATCGGTTCGAATTAGATTTCATCTCCTTTATTTAATTTAAATATATTGATTTATTAATAATTATTAACCTCTCATTGTAAAAAAAAAATTATGAATAATAATTCAATAATAAAAAAAAATGAAAACAATATCATAAGTTTTTAATGAAATAAAATTTTATGTACTTTCCATTTAAAAAAAATTGTGTAAATGTAACTAATAGGCGTACAAGGAAGTCATGTGTTTTTTACATCAGAATTTTTTAATTAACTAATGTTGCTTTATTCTTGTTTCAATTTTTATTTATATATTTTTTTATACGTATCCTAGTTGTTGCAATAACTATGTTTAAGGAGACCCTGCAATGCTTCGCTATTGGTAGATATGAGTATGTATATATATATATATATATATATATATATAGAGAGAGAGAGAGAGAGAGAGAGATGGAGAGGGAGAGAGAGAGAGAGAGAGCGAGTGGGAGAGAGTGAGGAAGGGAAGAGAGAGTTTAAATGAACACAATTGAAAATTTGATAAAAAAATTAAAAACTGAACATTACGGAACTTCACAAATTTTACCTTTCACTTATTCTCCTTCCCCTTTTCCCTTTCCTTTTCTCCCTTTCATCCTTCTTCCCCTTTCCCAGTTGCCTTTTTGCCCTTTCCCCTTTTCCTCTTTTCTCTTTCCATCTTTTCCCCTTTTCCCAGTTTTTCATTTTTCCCTTTTGCCCGCGCGTAAACGGTCCATTAGTTTTTTTGGATACACATACGAACATGCCTTTTATATATATATATATATAGAATAAAAAATTCTGTTTGTACATTTGTTGGTTTATTTCGTAAATATCACGACACCGACCCCACCTAGGAGGTATAGTTTTGCAAAATATTTCTTTTCGCGAAACTAATATTCATATTCTGAATATGAACCAAATCGGTCCATAAATATATTTTTTCTAAATATCTCAACCCCAGCACCATCTAGCGGGTCCATTTTTTGCAGAGGTAATTCTTTCCATGTAAGTAACACGTATTCTGAATATGAGGCAAATCGGACCATAAATAAAATTTTTCGAAATATCTCTACGCCAGCGCCACCTAGCGGGTCCAAACAAATTTAGAACCTTCGCGAGCGTGCGCACAACAACTCCCTAAAGTTTTATCGCAATCGGATGAATGGTATAGGAAGGCATAAGAGACATACAGACAAACAAACATTCATTTTTATATATATAGGTATTATAGATGCCGCTTTTTCAGCGAGTTTAATTTTATTTTAGCATTTTTTAGAACAGAAGTCGGTTTTTTAGACGTAGCCATTGTAACATTAAAAAATTAATTTTTTAAAATATTTATTACGTTTTTACTATGCGGAGTAGAATATCCTATAACATTAAACGTCTTGCGAGGTCTTTTCTTTATGCTATAAATTTTTTTCCTAATCAACTTATTAAACTGAACTCTATTATTAACAAAATTCCTCTGTAAAAACCTCTAAGTCAAGCGGGTTTTTTTCTGTAATTCATCTTATTAAAAGTTTTCACCTTATGTTACATAAACAGAATTTGTTGTTAGTAAATGTAATGTAACTAAGTTGTTTTCATTTTGGCATTAAGTTATTTTAAGAACGGAAATTTAAAGGATTTAGAAAATTCGTTGTATTCTTTATTGTGGTATTTCGTTTTAAAATTAATTTTATTAAAATTGTTTTTATTCTCTAAATCTGTATTATAAAATTCCAAATTTTTTTTCTGTAATGATAGAAGTGTTGTATACTTTTCAAAAGTCCCTTACCGTTAGATACATAAATGATAAAATTTATACTAAACTGTTTTTACGTACGTACATTATACGAGTATGTATGTAGGTTATGAAATACCAACAATTTTTTATTTCCCTTTTTTATTGAAAGTTTAAAAGAGATTTGTAAAAACTTATACGGGTTTAATATCTGCAACTACTCTTTATAGCCAAGTTACTATATACATTTCTTTTTTCTCTCCCAACTTATTGATACCCCGAAGTGATAATATTACACTAATAATACCCTGTTGAATATAATATTGATTTAATATCGCTCTTTTTAATTTTTTCTCCCTTCCCATCTCTCTGTCACACATACCCACTCCGAGTTTTATAAAAGTAACTCAATAAAAATACTGTAACACTACATATAACATAGTATACAATAAATATATACATAGAACAGCTTCTTTATGCTTCATATGTAAATTGCTTTAGTTTTGCATAGGTAAACATAGATACGCATTTATGATTTCATGATTTCTGATTTAACCGCGTTTAACTTAACGTAACTTAACAACTTAACGATTGGTTTAAACCCTTTAAGCTATTTATTTTTATTTATTGATGTATTTATTTTACCGTAGGGTATATTATATGTATAACAATTTATAATAATGGTATCGATAGGTTACATTATATTTTCACAGTAAAATGCTAAATATAGGTAGTCTGCTCAGGGTATCGTACGTGATTTTATGAATTACGTTATATCGATAATGTTTTTAATCGATGAAAATCATTTACAGTAGTTAAAACTATCGGTTTTATATTTCAACTAGGTTATAACTTACACATACATAGCATATTTTCAAATCTAGAATTTATACGTTTTGATTTATGTGGTTTTTAAAATATAAAATATTCTGTAAATTTTTAATACGTTTCTTTTGTTGTATGCAGCACAGGTTTCAACATAAAAATTTGGATTAAATGTTAATTAGTATAGTAAAAATAAAGAGTAGAGTAAATGTAGAGTAAATTAGTATAGTAGAGTAAATGTTGATTAGTATAGGAGATTAGTTAAATATTCTTTGTAACTTCGTGTGAAATGCTGGATTCTATAATGAGCTCAAAGGACCTATCAATCAAAACATTGTATGAATTATTGTTTAAATGAATTAATAACTTTTTTTTATTACCAAATTTTAACTATTAATCAAAATTTAATCATCCCGTACTGTAAAAAAAAATTAAAGAATCTTTAATATGATTTTTCCCCTCTTTAATTTTTCCTTCTAATGTTATTTTCAGTGGCAGCTCTAAGCTAAAATTAGTGAGGTGCTGCTCCAGAAAATTTTTTCTGGGCCTTTTCAAGGCCATGATTAAATTTTTCTATAAAATAAAAAAAAAACCGAAAAAATTAATCAGATAGAAAAGCTGGAACCAGAATAATAATCTAATTCTACACTTTATTACATTCAAGAATATGGTACACGGATTTAATCACGATGTGCTTAAAAATCGAATTTGGTTTAATTGAATAAATAATATAGTGTCAATGCAGATAATATTTTTTAGTATTATTAGATAATAACTTAATAAAATATTCGCTTAAAAACACTATAGTTCAATGGTGCTTAATTTAAATTTCTATGTATACAGAAACAAATATGTAATACGTTTTTACTAATTACCTTCTCTTTCGCCCTTCAATCGTGTTTTTGGACAGATTTGGCAATCAAAGAGCTCTTGCTTTCCGCCATCTTCTGATCACTACTGAAAAAAAACAACTAAACCACTTTCATATTCCGACTAAACTAGAAAAGAAAACGAACAAGGAACGTTCCATACACAGCGGAATAAAAAAAAACTACGTTCCACCAGCACACCAGGGTCGGCACTGCGGTAACGACAGTGCTTTATCCATCGCAGCCTTACGTGCAACGTCATATGTGCACAACAACCAAACACCACACCACTGAAACTGTAAAGCGCACTGTTCCATACAAAGGTTTTTGTATCTTTTTCATAAATTAGGGGTTGGCTACTGGTATTAAACTTAAAGATTATGTATTTTACAAATATAAAAAAAGAATTTGTACAAAGTACAAAGAAAAAAAAGAAGAAAAATGGACTCATTATATTAAATTTTATCGATAATATCAAGTGGAAGTGGCGGGTGCTGCAGTTCTACAGTGCCTACACGCGAGCCCCAATTAGTTATTTTAATCTAAGATCATCCTTTGTGAATAAAATACAAGAAAATAGTTTTTTATATTTCAAAAGTTTTACATCCTTAGGTTATTTTAAATTTTATTTTCTTTAATTATTATTACCTGAAATCTTTTTTAAAGTTAATCCTCAGCACGTACATCCTGTAGATGAATGTTTTTACTATAAGGTAATAAATATATTTCCCCTAATTTTTCTTTTTATTGTTTCCTTTTTTTTGGGATGATGAATTAATTGATTACAGAAGCTTGTAAGTGGGAATATGAGAATGGAAGTTACTAACGTATGTAAAAACCATCTCTGACTGGTATTCGAGCCCTGGACCTTCGGATAAAAGTCCGAGATGCTATCTCTCCACCACCGAGATCGGCTTTTTATTTTTAAATATTTTGAAAACGTACTATTTTTCTAAAATGTTTGTACCCGGGTACTTTTTACCCGGCTGGGTTACTAACAGAGGAAAAGTATTATTATAAACAATTTAAAGATTATGTTCTCCAGTTTGATGTAATCCTTGAAGTTTTGAGGTTCTTTGAGTACGTACTTCGTATATTTTATAAAAAAAAAAGAATTGACACGTTTGAGAAGACAAGAATATAGAGTTGCTAGCTAATGGCAATTGTAAAGTGTAATTTAGTGATGTAACATAGATAAGAAAAGGAGAGAACGTGTATGTGAAGGAATGAGTTGAAGAACTGCCTTTTATACTGATGCACACGTTCTTATACTACCTTAGATAGATGTTACATGTTTCACGAACAACGAAAGAGTGCTTTATTCGTTTGTTCTCACAGATTTATATGACTAGTTGCAATCATTATTTATTTTTCCCTCTATAGTAACAACAAGCGTACGCCCAATTACAGTTACCTTGTTTTTCCTTTTTTTATTATAAGAAATTAATTTTATGTAGCTTGCAAAAAAAAAAAGGATCTATGACCAAGATTTGAAGCCAAAACCTATCGGATGAAAGACAGAGACGTTATCACGCCACCTTGGAAATCTGCTTGGTAACGATTTTTTTATTTATCTACAGTGGCTGGTTTTTCCTCCTTGAATATTAATAATAATTTTAGAATAGATAAAATATAAAAATTTTGAAAATATTTTTATATTTCTTTAATTGTATGAGCGTATTTGAGAGCGTGCGTGCGCAAGTGTGTGTGCAGCAGACACGTCATTATTTTTTTTAAAATTAATTAGTTTCTAATAATTAATTTTGTTTTAGTAATTTATTAATTTTTCTCCTGGTTTGGATTCATTTTGTATCATACTAGCAAATACCTCGTTTGAATTTCGGAAATCGGAAGATCGGTTGGGAAGATATAACAACATTTCCAAATAACCATGATCTGTATGATTAAGAGAGTGCCTGATGCATGCAAAAGTTAGCTTTCAACTTACTAACAAATACCCCGTTTGAATTTTGAAAATCAGACGATTGTTTGCAGAGATAATATAAGAGCACCCCATTGCACCTCCCAAAACATTGCCCCATATATATATATATATATATATATATATATATATAGTAGTGGAGATTTTTCGGTTGAAGCATAAACTTTAATGAAATGAATTAATGAACTATGAACAGTGAGCCTGTATTACTGCGTTAACTGAGTGAACTGAATCATTCAAATAAATCAAATGAATATAATACATAAATAATAGAATTAAATTTACGTTAAAATAAAATATTATTAAATTTCCCATTTGTTACAAGTTGATGGTGATGATTAGTCCAGCCTCGCACCTCGTGCAAGGCTGGACTAATCCAGCTTGCATTACCTCATCACTCTAGTCTCACATGCAATCCCCACGGAAAGCTGATTATTATTAATCAGAAATTTTTATTAAATAGAGACATTTTTTAAAATTTATTTAATATTTTTTTTATTTTATTTAACTTAACTCTAATTCTATTTATTATTTTTGTAACATTATTCTTTTGATTGATTTGAGTCATTCAGTTCAAACGTAGCTAATGTAGTAATAGAGGTTCACAGTTCACACTTCATTAAAATTTGAGCTTTAATCGATAAATATCCACTACTACGTACTACGGAAAAAGCGGGCCTACCGTCTTCATATAAAAAATCGTTCATATAAAGAAGTATAAATCGTTCGAACGAATGAATCATTCGTTACCCAGCTACACGGCGCACCACGTCCTCCGCTCTGCAACAATAACAACAAAAGTAAAAATCTGTTGTGTATACCACTTGACTTCCTTTTACTCCTATTAAATTAGATACAAACACTTTTTTACAATGAAAAGTAGATAAAATTTTATTTCATTAATACTTCTGGTATTTTTTCATACTTTTTTTATTGTGATAGAATACTTATTAATTACAACAACCTGTTACAACAAAAGGTTATAATTATAAAAAATCAATATATTTAAATTAAAAAAAAAAAGTTTAACAAAAGAAGATGAAGTCGAATTTGAAAAGATGTGCCTTCCCCTTGTAAGATCCATATATTTCGTTAATTAAACTTTTATTTGGCTATTACTGTGGAACCGATAAAAATAAGTACCACTTATGATACATCGTTGGAAAGCTCTCAATGAGGGCTTATTATTGCAGTTAAAAAACGTCCAAAATCAAATTTTGGGTTTTTTCGACAGCTTTGGTTTAGTTGATTGCAGTCTAAAGGGGAGAAGCACAATTACATTGTTACAACAGTTCTAAATGCAACATTTAAACATCATACGCCTAATCGTTTTTGAGTTATGCGAGTTACATATGTACAGATGTCACGCCGAAACTAGTCAAAATGGATTCAGGGATGGTCAAAATGGATATTTCCGTTGAAATATGAAAACAGAAATTTTTCGCGATCACAATATTTCGTACAAGGATGTAAAAATGTGAGTGCATACATCAAACAAACAAACAAACCCACGCACCATCATTTTTACTTCCTTGTACGAAGTAAAGGAAATATTGTGATCGCGAAAAATTTCGGTTTTATCTCGATTTCAACGGAAATATCAATTTTGACTGTTCCTGAATCCATTTTGACTAGTTTTGGCGTGACGTATGTATCTCGCATAACTCAAAAACGATTAGCCATAGGAAGTTCAAATTTTGGATTTAGGTCTGTAGTATCTACTTTTGCACTTCCTCTTTTGATTGGAATCGAATGAACCAAAACTATGCAAAAAAGCCCAAAATAAAAAGAAATAGGATTTTGGACTTTTTCTTAACTGCAATAATAAATAAGTCCTCATTGAGAGCTTTTCATTGATAACTGGGGCTTGTTTTCATTGATTTAAGAGTTATAGGAAAACAAGATTTTAATTAATGAAATCCTTCGATCTTACACGGGGAAGGCACATCGGTTTAATTCCGGATTTTCTTCTTTTTTAACTTTCCTTTTTAATTTAAATATATTGATTTATTAATAATTATTAACTTCTGATTATAAAAATAGTTTTACGATAAATAATAATTCAATAATAAAATTATTATTTCAATAAAAAATATCAGAAGATATTAATGAAAAAACATTTTATGTACTTTTCCTTTAAAAAAAATAAATAAATGTAATTTAATAGGCGTATAAAAGGAAGTCATGTGATGTCCAGAGCAGATTTTTTATAGAGAATGATATATATATAATATTCATATTTATATAGCTTATGACACTCCTGGTAACATAAGGAGATCATATATCTAAATCGGTTCGGCCGTTGAGCTGCTACTGTGGAACAAGCTAACATATATACATACATACACCGTATTTACGGTGTATATACATATATATACGGCGTAAATACATTATACTCCTTTTTGGACAGTCATGTAAAAAGAATATATTTTAATATATTTAAAAAAAATACATGTTAAAATAACTGATGACGTCATTGTAATATGATTTCTTATTTTTACTCTCATCGCTATACTTCCTAGTTTATTTTTCCATTAAAATATCGTTTACTTAATATACATGGTACATAAATATCCTAATGGTGTTACACGCTTTCGTAAGAAATTAAATATTGCTTTAACTTAATAACTTTACGTTTATAAAACAATAAAGTGGTTATAAATAATTCATTCGTTTTTATAAGCGAAAAATCCATTTAATTACATATATATCAGTTTTACAAGTAATAGAAATTATATTTTAAGATAACAAAATAAAATAGAAACCAACAATAAAAAAGATAAGATATTCTGGCTATTAAATCCGACATGTAAAATGTGTTTAAAATGTTTTTGACAAGTTAAAAGAAATTTCATTTTGAGAATTTAAGGGTAAAGATGTCATGTCATATATTAGATTGGTTTATACATTATTTATGTGTAAATTAATCCGATTGGCTTTCACTGGTTTTGTATTGGTTAATAAACTATTCAAAATCAAGTCTAGCCGGTCTGTGTACTTTAAAAAAAAAATGCTTATCCCTTGCGTTTGACAGTAAAATCTGAATTCTTCATAACAAGACAAAAAATTAATAACAAAGATAATAATTTTTTATAATAAAGTACGATTTTCTTTTATGGTGTTCTGAATTTTGCAATTAAATTTACATTTTATTTATAAATATTTAATTATGAGGATATTTTACTTGCGATAAATTAATTGTAGTGATAAAACCAATTTTGAGATAATTAATATACTCTCTTCAGTAGGGTTTTAAAAATATATAATAGGTAATCTAAAACGTGTTGAGCCTTTCTCACACAAGATAGCGTTACTGTATTCCGACAAAGTCGAGAAAGACCGGCATGTAGGCAGTCATGACATCGCCAATGACCTAAAAATCTATCACAAAACAGTGTTAAACCATTTGAAAAAAGCTGGTTACAAAAAGAAGCTCAATGTTTGGGTGCCAAATTATCTGACTCAGAATAATTTGACTTTAAATCCAATTAATTTAGCGGTTCTACATGAAATCTGAGCTAAAAAAAGTTTGAAAAAATATAGGTCCCTAAACTGTGTATTTAGTGGTTTTCGAGAAAGCTGGGATAAAAGACAAAAGATTGAGATCGAAAACACACTATTTTATGTTCGCGTAAAATAACTTTACTAAATGGGTAATAAATATATAAAATGTTTAAACAAAACTTGCCGAGAATTTTATTTTGAGTGAAATAGTATGAATTAAGTCCACGAAAATTGAACACAAATGTAACAATTTTGAAGTTTATTAAAAACAAAACGTATAAAAAAAAATGTGACAGATTTTAATTAGGTATTAAACAAATCAAAATGTTCAATATTACAAAACAAAAGAATTAGATATTTTAAAATACTAAACACAGTTTTGGAATATATATTTATTTTTTAAATGTTCAGATTTCATATAAAATCACAAAATTTACACCTTAATTTGTGTCCAAAGGATTACAGTCTTGGTTAATTAAAAAGCCTGAGCTTACTGTTTGCTGTGCTTACTATTTGCGAATGCGACGATAGCTGGTAGATGTTGGGGTAACTTGCAGTCCACCTTCGCGCCTCCTTAGACATTCTTCACCACTAAGCCAGCTGACCGCGCAACACGCCCACCACAGCGGCGCTGCGACCACACCACTCATGGGCTGCTTTATAAGCATAAGCAATGCACAGTAAAGCGAGAGCCATCCAGTACATGCTCTCCACCTGAAAAGGGAAGCACATTGCCTCCTTCAAACACTAGGGCCCCCGAAAGGCGTATATTTGCTAGGCCTGAAGGCAGCACCGAAAGGAATTTAGGAGACTGACAGTAACGGAATCACGCCGAGAGAACAAAGTTCATATGCGCCTACTCTCCCATCATCAGACCCGGTCAACAAATTCTCAATGGTCTAAAGGATCGGAACGAAAATAACAATTGCGTTCATAAATAAAACAAAATAATTATAATCGCCACTAAATAAACAGTAACCCATTCGATAAATGAAAGACACACCTATAAAGGGTAATTGTTCAGTCTATGATTAGTAGGAAGATACAAATGTTCCCACAATCCTTGCGTTCCGTTCCGCGAGAGCCATTCTCCCGCGGACCACCATCAGAAGCAGACCAAAAAGAAAAAAGAAGAAATCCCTCGGGTCGCCCAACGTAGAATTTCGTGGCCGATGCCGGCATCTCCGCTCGAGCAGCAGGCCTTTCCGGCCCGGCAAAAAGCCTGCTAGCGCCAGGAGGTATAGCAGTGAAGACGGAGTCAAACGAGTACTTCTCGAAGAGAACCGCCTGAGCCACGTTGACGGAAGACAGCTGACGCCAACCCGTCACTGCGGGGCTCTGGGGTCCACCATAGTGGTGGACCCAACCCACTATAGTAGTGGGGACCCAACCGTCGCTGACGGAAAGCTCGATCCGATTCCAATGAAAGAGCCCGAACTCCACGACGAAGCATCAGGCCAAGCCGACTTTGCCGAAGACTAGTGATCCGGGCTCAATAGCTCTTCTCAAGGATACCTTATAAACACACAAATGGCCCTTTTTGAAAAACCAGTAACAAATCCCAAACAACCATTTTCATGGCAACCACAAGGTTCTAAGGTACCTATTCCGTCGAAGCCATTCGGCGAAAACTAGTTGCACAAAAATCAGAGCGAAATCTTTCACCAGTTAACAGTCGTCAATGAAGGATTTTAAAACATTATTTTATATGAACATTATTATCTTTATCTTCATTATTATATAATTATTACATAACATTATTATTTTATATGAACGTTCTTCTATTTTTTTTTTTTCACCAGTAGAAAAGAGGAATTTTGTTACACTTTTCACGAACACTCTGAATAACTGATGACATAATTTCAACTTTCTGGATGTAAATAATAGAATTAAATTTTTTCACATATCAATATTTGAGTTTCATTGGAAAATTTCAGATTTTTTTTCTCACGTTCTTGTGCCTAATTTCAACAATTAATCTCTAAAATATATTTTATTTGAATAAATAACAAAGAAAGAACATAGGATGTGACAATTATGTAGTTACGCTGTATACTATGGGCTATAATCTTATATGAATCTTGATCTAATTGACGTCACATGTGTAAAAAAGTTGAAAATATATATTATTTATTTTTTATAACACCAGATTTTTTTTCAGGGCGTTATATTACTTTGTTTGGAATGTGAACAGGAGGTGCGTATTGTGTAGAATATTTATATATATATATATTTTTTTTTTTAATACATACATAACCCGCCTACAGATAGATTTGCAGATAGATATATGCATACTTATAGATATTTACAAAGATTTATCTCTTTAGAATGCAGCGTATTTCTTCCAGCAAGACGCTTTAAGAGAATCCATGTATGCATAGCTTGTTCAGGATGCGGCTTCTATTTAACAAAAGGATATAGCCGCTGTGCGACCGACGTCATCGTAAAAGATTTGTTTACGATAAGTAAATAATGACCCGTACTGTTATTATTTTTTTTTACGTCACTATATTTATTTTCTTTTATTTATTTATTTTGTAATGTTTTTTTTTTTTTTATTACCCCTATTTATTTTTCTAATTAATGATAAATAAAATTACTCAAAAACAATAAATATGCGGGTATTACGCATTGGTGAAACTACTGATATTCCAAGATAATTAAAAACTGTAATTTTTTTTAAACATTTTTTTTTCTATTTTCTTAACGTGTACGTTTCAATCTGTTCATCTAGTGAACAATAAGCTACCTCCGCACGGCTCAATGAGATGAGAATAATATGTGAGACATGTAAATGAGGTGTAGTCTTGAACAGACATAGGCCGACCATTCCTGAGACATGTGGTTAAATGAACCCAACCAACAAAGTACACCGGTATCCACTATCTGCTATTCAATTCCGTATAAAAGTAATTAAAATTTAACTAAGATTTGATCGTTAAAACCGTCGATTTCGAAAATCAGCTGTTAAAAAACTGATTTGCGACGACGATTTAACCACTAGACCATATAAAATTATTAATATTTAACTATTATAAAATAAAAAATTGATGCACTAATAAACAGTATCACAGTGTCGTAAATAAAACTTCGTTCTTTTTATGGCATTAATATAGAGAATCTTAACCCTTTGATAAAAAAAAAAATCAGTCAAATTTATAGTATTTTACTTCTTCCCATTCTTCCGTTAGGATATTTTGTTGTCTTAATCCATTTTACTCCATAGCCGATGTTCACTGGATTCCAGTTTTCTCTTTCAAATCGGATATTATAATTTTTTTCACCTGTTTTCCATGAGAATAATTTTACTCAAATTTATGAATTTTATATTTTTTATATCCCGTCTTTTATGCCATGTAATGCACTATTTTTCGTAGCGAAGAGGGATTTCATGTATTCCAGGATTAGTGTAACGACAGCTGTATTAAGCTACTTTCTTTAAAATTCTTACTAATCCTTATTTTGAAAAAATCATTCTTTTCCTCAGTTTTCAACCACTAATTTTTAAGATTGCTTCTTTCTGTAATGTAAAATGGAATAAGATAATCAGGGTTTTCAGGATAACCAAAAATTAAATTCTCAGTCGTCTTCCTGTATAAATCTTGATTTTGAGCCCCGGTTTCCTGCTGAGATTGAAAATACATTATTTAAAGGGTTTTCTTGGTTTTATGTGAAGCTTATTGTAAGGGTATTTTTCTTTATGAATAAATTCACCACAGAAGCTTTAAAGCTTGTAGGCATATAGAAATGTAGCATACGAAAAATGCTATGCTTGACCGGGTTTCGAACGCATAACTCCTCAAATGAAAATTCGAGACGCTACCACTCCACCCGGAGATCGGATCTTAAATGTAAATTAATGGTTTTCTTCTTTTTTTTAAAATTAAACATAGAAGGTTAGTGAACTAAATATTAATGTCCGCGTTTTCTGGGTCAGCAGAACAACATACATAAAGTTTACTTTTCATGTGGTTCTTTGGTTACATTTGGAACTAATATAAACTAATAAGTAAATAAAATGTTTCAATATGAGGCAGGATTAATTAAATAACCTATTATTTTCGTAGTTTATAAGTATGTTATTATTCTTCCTAAACGATTAGACTTTTGTAGCGGCAAGGAAGATAAAACTAATCAATCTATCTATATAAATAAAATACAATCTTCGTTTTCTGTTTGCCCTAATAATTAAAAAATTACTTAACCGATTTCGCTGAAAACTTCACAATCTATTATTATTTATCCCGGAAACGTTTACATGTTATTAGTTGCATGATCTTTAATAACATAATATTTAATCGCATAATAATTGTCTGAGAAAGTCGATATTGACAAAAACAATGATCGATATAAACGATATGTTTCGATATATACAACGACATTAAATGTAGAAAAAGAAGTTTAGGTTATTTATTTATACGTTTTTTACTTCCTTATAGGAAGTAAAGGAAGTTTTGTGATCGCGAAAAATTTCGGCTTTCAGAATTCAACGAAAATATTCATTTTAACCATCCCTGAATCCATTTTGAGAAGTCTCGGCGTGACGTCTGTACGTACATATGTATCTCCCATAACTAAAAAACGATTAGCCGTAATATGTTGAAATTTTTGACTTAGGACTGTTGTAACATCTAGTTGTGCACCTCCCCTTTCTATTGCAATCGACTGAACCAAAAGTATCCAAAAAATACCAAAATCAAAAATCAGTTTGGATTTTGGATTTTTTCTTAATTGTAGTAATAAGTCCTCATTTCAACAATATAGAGAGCTTTTCAACTATATAAGTGGTACTTATTTTCATTTGTTCTAGTTATAGCCAAATAAAATTTTAATCAATGAAATACTTGGATTTTAGGAATGGCACATAGGTTCGAATCAGATTCCATTTCATTCTTTTTTATCTTTTCTTTTTGTAATTTATATATATTGATTTATTAAGATTTATTAATAATTATTAACCTCCGATTGTAAAAAAAAAGTAAAATAAATAATAATTCAGTAATAGAAATAAAAAAAAAAAAAACAAATGAAAAAATATTAGAAGTTATTACTGAAATATAATTTTATGTATTTTCATTTTAAAAAGATGTGTATAAATTATATATTTATATAATCGCCTGTTAAATTATATATTTAACAGGCGTACAAGGATGTCAATTGATGTCTACATCACATTTTTTTTTTATGTCTTCCTAGGCATAGTAATAGTGCAAGTGACAAAAAGCAATAGTTGGGGCCATATTAGGGTTCGGGAGCCAAAGTTTAAAGATATTGATTGTTTTTAATTAAAAAGATTCTTTTTTGGTTTATTTTCATGTATCATTAGTTTTCTCCCATATAAAAATAAATAACAATGCCACGAGAGTATTACAGCTGTAACAGCTTTTTTTTTTTTAATATAAATATATTAAAGATACTTTTTTCATTTTTGATCATCTGAATTAGGGTATTTATATTTCTAATTGTAAATTTTTTTTGGGTATTTCTTAATATATATATATATATATAATTACAAATTTACACATAATTGCTGAGAATACTCTGTGTTATTACCTATCTCATTTCCTTAGAAATTTACCATTTAAATTAGTATTATTAAATTAAATACACTAGAGTATTAATTATTTTGATATTATTTTAACTTGTAAATTACATTTTATAATAAAAGATAAAATTTAATTTTGAATTGCCCTACATTAGTAAAGCAATTACAATAAAAAAAATTTGTTATTGGCTGAATTAAATATTATAGAAAATTTACGTAAAACCATTATTTTTTTCTTTGTCTCTCTTCTTTTTGCAATTTTATTCCACATTCCCCCCCTCTACAGTAAAAACGTTAACTTAATTATGTAACATATTTATTACCTGGGGGCATTAATTATATTATGTGGTAAAATTATGGGTAGTGGGGAATGTATACATGCATTCCTTGAGGGTAATTGTAAAGAAACATTCCATTACAACACCCCGATTTGCTGTTTTATTAACGCATTAATGAACCGCCATTTCATGTATCATTATTATTTTTTGTTTATATACTATCTTTTTTTTTTATTAATACTAATAGGAAAAGAAGGATTTATAATTATGGGAATATTTATGTACTTACAAAGACCTAATTATTAAAAACGAAGTGTTTTTTCTTATTTAAGAAGGGTTTTATGAATAAATTCTGAGTTATCAGATTAAAAAGTGAAAAAACTGATGTAACAGGAAACAAGTTAATAAGAAATTGAATTTAATTTTGAAAGAAACATGTTGAACAATTTTTTTTATTTCCTTGTTTTTTTACTTGTAATGTAAATAATTAAGTTGTTATCCATGTTAGCAAATATGTTCATACTAATTACTGTAATTATTATTATTTTTGTTTACTTTACCGCTGAATAAATAAAGAGCAAATTCGTGTCGGTTTCAAGAGATTCTTGAAATCTAGACTTTCATCGGAAAAATCTTAATTTTAAAAATTAGAATGGAAATTACCTTAACCTTTTCCCATTACAATGATCCGCGGTTGATTAGCGCTCCGCGAAAATATGTTGGTATCCGATTACCTCCCTTCATAGTCTTAAGATACCCTCTTGTGAAAAAATTTCAAAAAATTACAGTATATTAAAGAAATTTAACAGATTTTGACCAAAAAAAACCGTTATGATTAGATATATTTTATGCCTGTAACAACAAAAAAATTGAAACTGTAGAAAAATTACGATAATTTAATTACAGAATTTTTTTGCGCATTTCTACCGCGTTTTTTATTAGAAAATTTTTTTTTTGCTTTGTGTTATGAAACATAGTTTGCTAATTTTAAAAATAATACTTTCAATCAAATCGGTTGAAAATTGGGCAAAATATGATGAAAAACCTTTGTCATATATCACAGATTAGTAACGTATGTTAGTATAAGTGAAAGTAGATTCAGAAACCTACGTTTTATAAAAATTCCCATCACTCAAAAGGTTATTCAGATTGACAATAAACCATTTTTACTGTAAACCCTTATTCATTATGAATCTATATCCGTTACATGTTTACCGATATCACTTGTCAGAAAAGATATTTATAGGCTTCAAGTAAAAGTGACGCATTTATGACCACAAATTCTTTTTTTTTGTGTGCCGTATATCATAATTTATTAATGTGTTTTAATACATCGATATGTTGCTAGTAAGATAAGCTATTTTTGTAAGTAATAAATAAATCCGTAATTCTCATAGCAATTATAATACACAAGTCACACACACACACACGCACACACACAATCGCACACACGCACACACGCACCAATCTCAGGAATAAAACAAACATCA
The DNA here is from genome assembly GCF_047948215.1 of Lycorma delicatula. Lineage (NCBI taxonomy): Eukaryota > Metazoa > Arthropoda > Insecta > Hemiptera > Fulgoridae > Lycorma > Lycorma delicatula. The sequence continues at coordinate 45,787,294 of NC_134464.1, forward strand.
CTAAAAAAATTAATAGCATATTCATCAATTTCAAATTCACACAAGCACATTTTTGAGAAAAAAATGGTCATATTCTTTCTAGTTTAAATAAAACATTTTACATCGTATAAACGTCGTTCAAATTGTGTAATAAAACTGATTCCTTTGTGAATATAAAAAAAATAACCGACTTAGATTCCATATAAAATGATTTTGTAACAGCGTTTTAAAACTGACGCCGTACATAGCCAGTTTAATGGCTAATGATCTGAAAAGGTGATAAAAATTAATTATATGTGAAATTCTAGAGCTTGGGAAGTTTTGAAATTTTATAAATACTGGATCAGCTTTTTTTAGTATGATAAGGCTCAGCGCTATCAAAAGAAATCAATTCGTTTCAAAACAAATCAATTATCGAATGCCGGCTGGCAAAAGTTTTCGACCTGATATCTCCGCCCTCGATAAAATTAAGCCAGATTGTATTTCTTGGGAACTAACTAAACCAGTAAATTTAGTGGTTTAAATGAAATTTGATCTGAAAAATTTTTAAATAATGAGTCAGAGCAGTAGTATTGTCTATAGTTTTTGAGAAATCTGGGATAAAAGACAAAATCTTGAGGTCGATAAATAAATTATTTTATGTTTGTTGTAAAATAACTTTGTTAAATAAAACAAAACAAAAATTAATAAATACATATATAAGTAAACACATAATTAAACAAAATATATAAATTAAACAAGACTAATTGAAAAGTTGATTCTGAGTACAATGAAATTAATAAAGTCTACAGAAGCTAAATAAATACGTAAGAATTCTGAAGTTTATTAAAAAACAAAACTAAAACTCCAAAAAAATATTGCGCGTAGACATATCTTTTTTTCAATTTTTCAATTCAGATTTCATATAAAACCACTAAATTTACTCCCCAATTTAGGTCCTAAGAACCACAGTCTCACTTAATTTAACCAAGGCGCAAAAATCAGAGCAAAATCTTACGCCAGCGGCAGTTGCTAACGAAAGGTGTACAAACTTATGTTTGTATAAAACTTCATTTCTTTCATCGGTTGAAGATGATCGGAAAGTTTGTTACATTCTTCATGAATCATTCTACATAAATATAAGCTCAAATAATCTTCGTAACGCCTTCTGAATTGTCAGTTATTTGTAGTATTTTTTATGGTTATTTTTTTTTTTTTTATATCACCTTAATAATATTTTATTTGTTCTTATATTTTAAGTAATTAATATGAAGTTTGACTCCTAAATATTTAGTTTTATAATAATTGTTTATTTTTTAATATAGGGTATCCCAAAATGAACTGATATTATAAATTTGCTATTTTTTTCGTGGTTTAACCAGAGTAGAGATTTTTATATGCTATTATATGTAAACATTGAAGTTAAATTATGGAAAAGTATACACTTAAGCAACGGGTAAAGATTAGAAAAATAACAGTATAACCAACTGATAACGAGTTTTCAACAAAAAAATTATCTTTAGCGATGAGGTACATTTCCTTGTTTCCGGCTTTATCAGTAAGTCCATCGGGCTGGTCTAATGGTTAACTCGTCTTCCTAAATCAGCTGATTTCGAAGTCGAGAGTTCTGAAGTTCAAATCCTAGTAAATGCAGTTACTTTTATTACGGATTTGAATACTAGATCGTGGATACCCTATGTTCTTTGGTGGGTTAATTAAAATTTTTATTTTTTGTTTAACCTCCGGGTCCAACGTTAGGCATGCTTCAGAGGGTGAGAAGAATGATTTGTAGCGTGTGTGAAAAATGCCGTGCCTGACCGGGATTCGAACCCGGGATCTCGGGATTAAAGGCCGAGACATTTACATGTTGGGCTTTTGGTTGGGTTTCAATTAACCACACATCTCAGGAACGGTCGACCTGAGACTGTACAAGACTACATACACTTCATTCACATTCATACATATCATCTGCATTCATCATCTAAAGTAATACCTTACGGTGGTTCCGGAGGCTAAACAGAAAATGAAAGGCTTTGTCAGTAAATAAAACTGCCGAATTTGGGTATCAGAAAGTTCAAAAAAATTGAATAACTTTCTACGCATCCTCAACGAAATACAGTTTAGTGAGGATTTTGGACTGAAGGATTAATTGGACCTTACTTCTTCACAAATGAAAATAGTCTTGCCGTTACCATCAATGAAGTTCGATATCGTGAAATATAAAATTTTTTTATGGTCTAAAATTAATGGTATGGGTATGGAGACATGCAGTTTCAACAAGACGGTGCAACATGCCACACTGCCAATGAAACCATGCAGTTATTGCAAGAAAAATATAATAGCCGTGATATCTTGCAGTAAGGTGATATGATGTGAATTGGTTACCAATATCGTGTGACTTGATTCCGTTGAACTTTGTAGTTATTTTAGGTATATATGTATCAATAAACCACAACAATTGAGAATCTCAACCAAGAAATTTGATACAAAATTACCGAAATTTTCCAATAAATATATCAATATGTTTTCGAAATTTTTTTCAAAAGGACGACTTGTGCAGGCAAGGCCGGGGCTCATTTGTTAGATGTTTTGTACCATATATAACCTCCATGCCAGTACTTTATAAAAAAGCAAATATATTATCAAATAAAAATTGTGTTTCATTAAAAGATTAAAGTGTCAGCTCATTTTGGGACACTCTTTATTGTTCTGTTCAAGGTTTTATCATGGTTTTCCTTGATCCATCCAGAAAAATGCTGTAGAATTTACGTTTTTGTATCAATTGAGTAGCATATCTACCCATTCGTGATGTGTTGTACCGATCAGAATTAATGATTTTTACTTTACTTCGTACAAGGAAGTATTGTGATCGCCAAAAATTTCGGTTTTCAAATTTCAACGGAAATATTCACTTTAATCATCCCTGAATCCATTTTGACTAGTTTCAGCGTGACATCTGTACATACGAACGTATGCACCTCGCATAACTCAAAAACGATTAGCCGTAGGATATTGAAGTTTTGGATTTAGGACTGCTGTAACATCTATTTTTTGACCTCCCCTTTTAATTGCAATCGACTGGACCAAAATTGTTCAAAAAGCCCAAAATCCAAAAATATTTGGATTTTGGAATTTTTCTTAAATGCAGTAATAAATCCTTATTGAGAGCTTTTCAACGATATTCATAAGTGTTACTTATTTTCATTGAATTCCGAGTTATAGCAAAATAAAAATTTAATTAATTAAAAGTTTGGATCTTATAAGGAGAAAGCACATCGGTTCGAATCGGACCACATTTCATTTTTTTTAACTTTTTTTTTAATTTAATTATATTGATTTATTAATTAATTATTAACCTCTGATTGTAAAAAAAATTTACAATAAATAATAATTAAAACAATAAAAAAAAAAATTTTAAATCAGAAGTTTATTAGTTATATAAAATTTTATGTACTTTTATAAATCTGCATATGTAATTTAATAGGCGTACAAGGAAGTCATATGTTGTTCATATGAGATTTGGTGAAACATCTGATTATTTAATATAATAATTTAAAATTATAAGTTAGTATCGTATTATTTTTTTTTATTTATCTATTTGTTTCAGTCTATAATAAATGTCGCTATAAAATTTAGTACCCTTCTCTTGTTTCGTTTTTGTTTTCATTTTGTTGATGGTTATATCATAATTTAAAAAATACAATATTATATACATTTAAATAAATATGATTTTTACTCTAACCTAATATTTCCGGTAAGATTATTGAAATAATAATTGTATAATTATTCGTGTTAATAAAAACTAATGTTTTAGCAATTATATAACTGTCCACTTTTATTAAAGAAGTTGGAGGATTGTATCTCACTTTCAAATGAAACACATGTAAATGAAGTGCAGAAAAAATGTGTATATGTAATTTAACAGGCTTACAAGGAAGTCATGTGGTGTCCACATCATATTTTTTTACTTATTTCTAATAAATTAGAAAGTATAAGTTGTTTATTATAAAAAGTAATTGTATTTTTTTTATTGTTAATTCCTTTGAAACAAGTAATTTTATTTTAAGAAATCGTTTAGGCTATATACTTTTATTAATAATTTTAAGTACTGTTTTAAATTTTTAATATAAACTTAATCCAGTGAGGCACCATTATTAAAAAAAAATCATATATTTGGACTCCTAAGTAAAATTACAGCCATATAATTTAAGTATAAATTCGTAGCCGTGGTTATTTTGATAAATAAAAACCTTCTTCTGAGCAACATTTTAGTAATAAATTATTAAACAAAAAAAAAAAAAAATTAAACTGGTTTATTTACATAAACTCTTAAAAAGTAGTAAAACAAGATTAATTTTAATGATTGATTAAAAATGCATCATGTTAAAATTTTAAAGTGTCAAGCAAATTTGTTGTACAGACTTAACCGGATATAAGTGTATAAAAGATAATTTAAAGGTTCTTGAATGTTTTGCGATCTATAATTTCATTATCCCTTTTTAATCTTATAAAAATGGTTTCAAACGATGATTTAATGCTAATATGCGCGATTATACGTACCCAAACACACACACACACACACACACACACACACACACACACACACACACACACACACACACACACACACACACACACACACACACACACACACACACACACACACACACACACACACACACACACACACACACACACACACACACACACGTATATATATATATATATATATATATATATACAAATAAATTTATTAAACAAAGGAAAGTTATTTAATTTCTTTGAGTAAACCTACAATTCCTCTTTACGCCTTAAGTTAAAAAAAAGTTATTTCCTTCAAGGTAAATAGATGGCGTTTGAGTTCATCCAAAACTAAATTAACTACAATTACTGTACAAATCACTATATTCAAATATAATAGTTCATTCAAATGCCATTTAGACTAATTTCACAGAAAGTTTTTATAGTTTTTTTAAAATTCGTAATGCATGATATATATGACAGAGAATAACATAGAGTAATTCTACCTATTTGTTATATTTGAATAATTTATATGTTACTGTATTACTTATTAAGTTAAATTAGTATACAAATTATAAATAATTTATAAATCGTGTTGAATTACACTTTCAATAGTTGTACAATACACGAGTTAAAAATTCCATTTGCTACAATCAACGAAAGGTAAGTATTTTACAAATGAAGATACTTTTAATAAAGGTTAGAATTATACTGCGCAAGATAAAAAAATAAATATTTTGTTTTTTTAAGAAATACTGCGCAAGATAAAAAAATAAATATTTTGTTTTTTTAAGAAACTATTTCTTTTTTATCTTAACGATAATCTCCATGGGATAATTAGTGTCTCGGTTTTCTATCCGGGGGTTCCGGGTTTGAATCCTGGGTAGGCACGGTATTTTTCATACGCTACAAAATTTCATTACCACATTCCTACGCACAAGCTTTTCTATAAGCTTCTAGGGTAAATTATTTCATTAATAAAAAAAAAAAAAATTTAATACGTAAGTGAACTATCCAGCGTACTTATTTAAATATTCTATTTGGGAATTAATGTATTTCAAAATTTTTTAAAAGAGTATTTTCAGGTAAATTATAATAATCTTTTAAAATTATCCTTATCCTCTGAAAACATAATTTTCAGTTCTCTTTAATTCAAGTACACACAGAAGAAGAAGAAAAAGAAAAATTAGAAAGAAGAACCACAACGCGACCCACCGACACGGACTGGAGTCCGGCGGACCGAACCCAGCAGAGAAGCAGCACTAAGGGCAGCCAGAATGAAAAAGTTAATTTTTCCTTACCAACTGCTCACCTTTCTTTCCTAACTTACAACTTTACTTCAGCCAGCATATGAGACTCCCTTCGGAGAATGGAGCGCATTGGTTCCTCCAAAAACTAGGGCCCCGGTAGGCGTATTTCTGTTAGCCCGAAAGGCGCTAGAACCGAAAGGACTTCAGCAGATGTACTAAAGGGGAATTACGCCGGAAGTACGAGGGTCATGTTCACTTCGTCTCCCACGAACAGTTCCGGTAAATCATTTCGCATTGGTCTAAAGAACCGGAACGCAAAAACCAAATCCGTCCATAAATAAAACATGAGAATCTACTACCGCCACTGACTAAAAACCCGAGCGATAGAAGAAAGACACAGCACAAGGGACTTTGTCCAGGTTGTACGATTAGTACGGAGACAATAATAAACTCCCGCTACCCTTGCGTTTCGTTTATTTAATTGAAGTTTCATCGGGTTGGATTTTTTACAGAAATATCTTCACCTGCTTCAATCGATGAACCATCTCTCTTCTGCACTTCCTCCATCACTGTATTCATCCATTTAATTACCCTGAAATATTTTGCTAAAAACAAATTATTATTAGTGATGAAATAAGAAATAACAAATTGTAATTGTTAAAGGGAAAGGATTATTTGTTAGGATAAAAAAAAAATATATATATATATATATATGTATTATAAAATTATTTTAATTTTTATCCAGATGGAGTCTTTTTTTTTAATAAAATGTTAACAGATAAGTAATTAAAAAAAAAAAAACAATTCATAAAACAGTAATTATTTAGTTGATTTTTTCATTTTTGGTAAATTATTTTAATATTATTCATTACGTTACGTATAAATTACGAATAAAAATTTCTGATAATTGTGAAACCGTAAATCTGTAAATTCGCTCTTACAGAAGGCCCATCAAATCGAATAGATCATATACTTGCACGTAGCACAAAAATATTATACAGCGTGTTCCGGGACGTATTACCGGAACTTCAGGTACAAACAACAAAGTATTCAGGTATTCAGGACAACAAAGTGAGCAAAAATGTTCAATCGACAGTACTCTTTTGTATGCCATTTTCTGATTTACAACAAAAAAAAAACTATTTCTCAGGAAGGGATAAACCTACTTTAATTAAATTTTCCAAATCTAAGACTAGTGTCATATTCTACAAAATAAAGACATTTGAAAACTCTTCCTTGATAAATTTCAAAATGGCGGCTATTTTAATTTTTTAATCTTCAATATCTTTGTAATTATTTGTTTGATTAAAGTTTTACTTATTACAAAATTTATTAAGCATTTTACTTTGAACATATCATACCTCATTTGTAAAAATTCGTTGACAAAATCCATAAAAAAATGACCAAATTATGTTCACTCGCAAAAGTCCCTCAATTTAAACTTTCTCCAAATGTAACAACCATTAACAGGCAGAGCATTCTATTATAAAAAAAAAATCCTTAAAAGTAAAGATGCTAGAAAATATAATTTATTAACATCAGGTGTGTAATCACGTGCTAGTATTTCTGATTTCATTTTTTTTTTTTTTATTACTTTCTTTTATCTTTTTATATTTTACTAACTTTTTTAAATGTATTTTATCTTATTTCGATATTTTTGGCCATCTGCGGACCATGTTAAAAACTACTGGCAAAAAAATTGCAAAAAATATTTTACTTTGGTAATTTTTAATTTTTTGTTAATAGAGGTATTTCTCTCCTCAGACTACGTCAAGTTGTTGAATTGTTTTTAGTTCTTTAAACCTATTGAAATTCTTGATTTTGTTTTTCATTGGTGACATATATTTCTTGCATATTTTTTGGATGTCGTCGAACCATATATTGTTTAAGTTTCGATGTAAGCGAGGAAACGTGTTCTGTGAGTCTTTTTTGTCATTCATACGAGAAATATGACTGTAGAATTGGATCTTGGTTTTCGGATTGTATCGGTAATTTTTTCACAAACCTTGTAGATTTCTCGTTAGTTCAGAGTTTGTGTATCATTGGTATTCCTAGGGCGTAGGTTATTCCTGAGGATCTTTCATTCTTTGCGTTCAAGAACTTGTGTGTCGAATTTTGCTAGTGGTCCCAGGCTTTCTTCTCCATACATGATAACTGCTAATATGGTGTAAAATTTTGTTAACCAAAAGATCAACATTATTGTATCGTTGTCGCTACTTAAATTTAACCTGTTAGGAATAAAATATTTGTTGGTATATCTCTCATTGCATTCCAGATATCAAATTTATTAAAATAATACTATTTACTATTAAAATAATAGGGACTGAAGTACGGAAGTAAAAATGAATTTACTGCAAAGCAGGCGTAGAAATGTAGAAAGTTCCTTACGCTAATAACTACACAATTGACTTTGTGTGGTTACACTGCTCACGTACTTTTAAAAAATTTGCCTGTCAACGAGAATTATTCAGAAATTGGGATAAAATATAAGAAATAGAGTATATTAAACTAAAATTTGTTGAAGGATTATACAACTTTTTAAAAATCATCCTCAAGCCTATTTAAAGTTGTCCGCTTTCTTAAATTATGATTAGAAAATAAGTTTATTAGTTGAAAAGTTATCAATCATAAACAATATTACTTGCGCTGAAACATAAAGTAATAGAGTTAAACTATGAAAAAAATTATTATGAAATTGTACAACTTTTTTTTAATTATATAAAAATAAATATATCAGAAAAATATAAAGAAATTATTTACTTATTCTATTTTATAAAAATTATATTTAAATATTAAAATGTATTTTTATCTATTTATAAATGAAAATAATTATAAAGACATATTTACATAAAATACTGAATGTCACCTTATAGTAGGAGCATTAGATCCAAAACACGAATAAAGGAACAAAATTTTCTTTTCAATCAGACCAGGTGGAAAAGGTCCCTAAGCATGTCTCAATTAACTTTAACTTTTGGCTGTAGGTTGTTGATTTACAAAAAAAAATCATTCTCGTTCAAAATTTAGAGCGTAAAACTTTACACAAAAAAGTCAATGTACACATTACGATCAGATTATAAATAAACGAGCAAGTGCAATAAACAGTAGCGCTCTATATACTGCTTACGCGGAGACGAGGTAACCGGCGGCACCGCTCAACGTGCGCACGAGATAAACATATACCTATAACTTTTGATCTACGGTAGATAAATGGGAAAAATCAAAATGTCATCAATAAATGATATCTAAAGGAATAACTCCTGGTAAATTTAAAAGAATCTATTACATTTAAGAGAAACATATAATATAATGTTATCAGGTAAAGTATTTTCAAATTATATTATCCAAATCTCTGAAAATAAAAACCAAATCCAAAAAACAACTAAACAACTATATTCTTATTTATGAAGTGATTAGGAATGATTATTTATGAATTACATTAGTTATGTAGCAAAATATATTTCGGATTTTTGTATATTAGTAATTTTAAAAACAAAAATTATATTTTTGAAAAAACGCAACTATTTTAGGACGTTCACTAAGTACAAAAATCTGATGTGGACACCATATTACTAACTTTTACGCCTATTAAATTACTTATACACATTTTTTTGCACTTCATTTAAACTTAGTATATTTGAAAGTGAGATGGATCCTGCAATTCTTTAATAAAATGGGCAGTTACACAATAGCTCTGGTGGCAACACATTTTTGTGTGGCGTCTGCATCAGCAGTTTGTATTAGTTTAGATATTAGTTTCACGTCGGTCAAGTGGTTTCGTAGTGTAAGTGAGAACGAGTCGGATCCGTATCCAAGCACACATCAATTCGAATCCGACTTCATACACATATTTTTTTATCTTTTTCTTTTAATTTAAATATATTAATTTATTAATAATTATTATCTCTGTAAAAATTTTTGAACTAAAATGAAAAGTACATAAAATTTTATTTCAGTAATGACATGATTTTTTTAATTTTTTTTTTTATTGTTATTTAATTTTTATTTATTGTAAAACTTTTCAATCAGAGGTTAATAATTATATAGGTTAAATCAGTATATTTAAATAAAAAAAAAGGAAATGAGATTACATTCCAGCAAATGTGCTTTCCTCTTATAAAATCCGAACATTTCATTAATTAAAATTTTATTTTGCTGTAACTCTGGAACCAATGAAAATAAGTACAATAATGATACATCGTTGGAATGCTATCAATGAGGGCTTATTACTGCAGTTAAGAAGAAGCACAAAATCATTTTATTTTGTTTGGATTTTGGGCTTTATAGACACTTTTGGTCCAGTTGATTGCAATCAAAAGAGAAGGTGCACAATTAGATGTTACAACAGTCCTAAATCCAAAATTTGAACATTTTACGACTAATTGTTTTTGAGTTATGCGAGATATAAACATACGTATATACAGACGTCACGCCGAAACTAGTCAAAATGGATTCAGGGATTGTCAAAATGACCGTTGAATTCTGAAAACCGAAATTTTTCGCGATGACATACTTCCTTTTTTCGTATAAGGAAGTAAAATACCATTCGTAAAATCCTTAAATTTTACTATATGAAAAATTTTACGAAATTAAATATTGAACAATAGCAGTAGTTAGAGGAAATATTTACTTTCAGATGGTAGTACAGTTTTGCGTAAATTTTAATTTTGACAGTTTTGTAAGCGTAATATTTTTAAAATGCGTCAATGAGTACCAAGAGTAAAATAGCAACTTAAATAAATGTTTGTGAAAACTTAAACAAATAAATCAGATTTTTTTGCTAAACTTGGTAAATTAATAACTTTATCATAACTTAGAAGTGGAGCGCAACAGTCGAATACTCGAGGGGGTGCAGAGGCATATTGCTCTCAAAACTATCTCAGCGTACGTCTCTGCATCAACGGAGACGGTAATAGTTGTGGCGGGAATTCCGTCTGCAGCAACTAGCCAAACAACGTGCTCTAAGATATAACGGCGAATCAAAAGAGGAAGCTGTTTTAATGCGCGATTTGCAACACAGATGGGATGTTTCCACCAAGGGCAGGTGGACACATCGGCTGATACCCAGGATCGAGGACTGGGTCGGGAGGAGGTTTGGTGAGACCAACTTCTAGCTTACACAGTTCTTGACAGGGTATGGGATCGTTAGGAGCTATCTGTATGGCCGGAGGAGGGTGGAGAATTACAACTGCTCTTATTGTGGGGATCCTGATACACCCGAGCACGCGGTATTCCAGTGCCCAAGGTGGGAGGTACAGCGACAAGGGTGTGTCACGAACACGGAGGCGATCGACGTACAGTCCATAGTAGAGACCATGCTGGCAAGTGAGGAGAATTTTCATACGATTGCAACGTTCGTGTCGGGTACACCAAAAGTAAAAGAGTGGGAAAGGGAGGGGGTGAGAGACAGCCTCGGCTGGAGTCGTCGTCGTCCGTGGGAACGTGTTATTACACGGATGGGCGGTGGCGATGAAGGTCGGGGAATCTCGAGCCCCTGAGCTATTACGACCGAGACCCGGCAGGGGTTCCCCTCGGGGTTACTCCTGTTAGAGGCAGGCACAAAAGACCAGTTTTGGCGGTGAGGTGGCTGGGAACGGCATAGCCGGGCCTGGCTGGCTGCCCTCGTGGTTATAGGCGAAGGCACTTGCCGGAGCTGTGTGATACTTTAAGCTGTGTGATACTTTAAGGAGCATCCAGCTCCTGGAAGCAGGTGGAAAAAATGTTAATTGAGGCATGCGTAGAGGGACCTTTCCCACCTAGTCTTATCTACAGATAAGTTTTGCCCCTATATTGAATCTAATGCTACTATTCTACCTGCATTTCAATTGATTTTGTATCCTAATTGTAACATTGTATTGCATTATACAATGTAATCTACTCCTCACCTTTCTATATTTTAGCTGGCATAGAAACTTATTACATTTATCATAGTCACATCATTTTCGGAAGTTATTTGTGTCTTATTAAGTCACTCATTGTCATTCAGTTCAAGCAGCTTATAAAGGACAAGTTTTTCTTTTTTTTAAATTTTCAAACAAATTTATTATAGCCTAAAGAATGATTCTTAATTAAGTTACGATAGGTTTAAAGGAACTAGTAATAGTAAAATTCCATTAAACTAATTCTTTTTAAACCTTACTGAAGCGAATTCAAGAGCCAAAGGAGGATAAATCAGATTTATTTAAACCATCCAGTTTTCTGCTTAACTGGTGCTTTCCATTTGTTCTTTTTATTTGTACGAAGTAAAGGAAGTATTGTGATCGCGAAAAATTTCGGTTTTCAGATTTCAATAGAAATATTCATTTTAACCATCCCTGAATACATTTTAACTAGTTTCGGCGTGACGTCTGTACGTATGTATCTCGCATAACTCAAAAACGATTAGCCATAGGTTGTTGAAATTGTGGATTTAGGACTGTTGTAACATATAGTTGCGCACCTCCCCTTTTGATTACAATCGACTGGACCAAAAATATCCAGAAAAGCCAAAAATAAAAAAAAAATGTATTTTGGAATTTTTGTTAACTTCAGTAATATGTCCTCATTGAGAGCTTTAGAACTATGTATGATGTGGTACTTATTTTCATTGGTTTCAGAGTTATAGCAAAATAAAATTTTAATTAATGGAGTATTTGGATCTTACAAGGGGAAGGCACATCGCTTTAAATCCGACTTCATGTCTATTTTTTTTTTAAAACTTTTTCTTTTTAATCAAAATATATTGAGTTATTAATAATTATTAATCTGTGATTGTACAAAAAAATTACAATAAATAATAATTCAATAATAACAATAAAAAAAGTTGAAAAATACCAGAAGTTATTAATGAAATGAAATTTGAAATTTCATTTTAAATAAATACATATATGTAATTGAATAGGTGTAAAAGGAAGTTATGTGGTGTCCACATCAAGTTTTTTTAATCTCTATAATTTTACAAAATTTTATGAATGTAATATAATATTATTTTTTCTAATTGGAGGATATTTAAGATTCAGATAGCGCCGTATTGTTATAAGATACCAATGAGGGTTTAATGCATTTTCAAAAACAAGACATGTTTTAGAAAAACAATGCTTTAAAAATTGTTTTTTTTAATTTTTCTCATGAAAATACATTGGGTTTCAGGCACGAAATATAGTTACTCTCACCTCTTCTACAAAATTTTATAGTAGTGATGATTCCCTTTTTAGATCGGAAAATCAGGAGTAAGAAGTTTTTGGTTCAACGATTAAAGATTTTCTCAAAAGTAACAGATAGATATAAAAATAAAATCAAACGGAATTAATGAGAGAACAGTTAATTGATTTGCAAATCACCATCTCTTATTTGGATATTATAATAATTACTGAAGTAGGCTGTAGTTATTTGGACAGTATATTTATATCAGTAATAAAATATTTAGTTATTTTTAACTATTTTTTATTGAAAGAAATGTTAAAAGAGTGTTTATAGAGGAACATAACTCTAGAAATTTATGCCCAATTATTATTAAAAAAAAACAAAAAAAAATAATAGTTACAGTGTTAAGATCTCTGTTTCTTTATAAGGTAAACATGCAACATTTTACGTACATACGCGTGCTGCTTATACCTATTTTATTATCATTTTAGAGATAATAATATATGGTGTATTAATAAAATAAAAATCCATAAAATAAATCTTTTGTCATGATATCACTTAAAATATAATAAATATTTTTATTACTCCTTTTTAAATAAATGATAATTTGCCAATTTTATATCTACTATAAAATAAACCTTGTTTTTTAATGTTATTTTTTTATTTGAAATATTACATAGGCTTGTATGATAAAGGTGACACAGTTTTTTTATGAAAACGTATAATGCCATCATATCGGCGGTTTTAAAAGGTAATTTTTTTATTACTAAAACGCATAAAAATTACAATTAAACATCCTTTTTTATCATTAAAATGCCGTGATAGAGCGTATATTTTAATATCTCCATAAAATTATTTCAGTTAATGAATATATTTTCAGTATTTTTTTTATTCTTCACTTCTTATTTTAAACTCATTATTATTCAAAAGTTGTGTTATTACTATTTTTTTAAATAAATTTATTTTCTAAATAAAATATTCACTAAAATTAAGATTAAATAGTGGTTTTTCATGTATCGATCTTTATTTATTACTCAATATTAAAAACAAAATTATAAAAATCCATACGTCGATTGTCGATACTTCTGCCGATATCGGTATAGACCGATCTCCGTGGCAGAGTGATAGCGTCTCGGCCTTTCATCCTGGATTCGAGGATTCATCCTAGATGGAAGTTCTGGATTCGATTCCCGGTAATATATGACATTTTTTAAACGCTAAAAATTTCCATTTTCATATTCTCCTATACAATTTTCTTCGTAAGTTTTTATGGTGAATTAATCCATCAGTCAAATAAAGAATTTTAAATTTTTTTCTTAAAAATGTCTTTTTTCCACCTGAAATCTTACAGTAAAATAAATTATCAGCGAGTAAGCACAAAATTCTTCCTGCAACATTTCTTATCAGCGTATTAAAATTTTATATTTTGATAAGAATATTAAATTTTAAATATTAAATATTATTATTTCATTTAACGTGTAGAATGTGGAGTGATACAAGGAAGTGTCCTTGGTCCTTTGCTTTTCTCAATGTTCGTTATTGATCTGTCTAAAAATCATGAACCATTCATTTGTAGATAAAACATTTATAAGTACATATGAAGAAAATTATTTAATGACATGAAAATTCCTTGTTAGCAGCTCAAAAAAATTATTCATTGAATGGATTGAAACATCTTAGTTTAGAGATGGACAAAATCGATTCAAAGTGATTCTAAGATGTAAAATTAATAATCGCGTAGATAGAATTACTGTATTTTGTTGTTAAATAAATTTTTGGTTAATACCTAACTAACACTGGTTAGTAACACATAACAACAAACTTACAAGAAAATTACGAATCCCTCAAAATATTCATTCATAGTAATAAATCCACATAAAACCGATTGAAAAAGATTACAAACTGATCTCCGAAACAAAAGTAAGTTTTTTCTTTTTTCTTTTGCAATAAAAACATTAAAGTTACTTTGAATAAATCTAGGAAATTTACCAATATTTTGAGAAACGATGAAAATAATATTATATGTTAAGAAAATAACTGTAATTTAAGATTTATGGGCCAAACTAAAAAAAAAAAAACAAAATTGAAACTAAAATAAATATAAAAAAATGTTTAAAACTAAGAACGATTTTGGTAATTATAAACATAGAGGACTATAGAAACCAATGGAAACTAATATTTCCTGAAAACTGATCATAAAATCAGTTTATTTAAGAAAATAGTTCAAAATGTTTAAGTAATAAGCATAATTTTGTAGTTCAGAAACTTTCCTTATTCAATCATAATATAGTAGCTTAAATAAAGATACGAGTCCTACATCTAACGAACGACCTTTTTTGAATTTTAAATTTTATTTAAAAATCTTTTTTTTAATGTTTCTAGCCATAAAAACATTAGCCTATTTATTAAATTTTTATCTGACTGGTTTAAAATTCATCCTAATTATCGTTTTATTTTTCTATAAATAATGATACTAGTATTTGTTAAGACTAAATATTAACTATTGTAATATTCGTTTATTTATTACTTAATTAATATATATCATAAATAATTAACATTATTTAAAATCTTACCCCTGATATTTTTTAAGTAATTACTTTTTGTATATCACTAATATTTTTCTTGTAATATTTGTAATTCTCTTGAGATCATCTCCTTCTAGGTAGTAATACAGCTCTAGAAAATATTGTAATCGGTCCTATTTGGGCATATGCGGTTTTTGCCGCATCCTGACGTTTTGATACCTAAGGAACCCAAAAAGCCGGATGCAATTTTCGGTTGTCAGGACGTTCGTCTGTACGTGTGTGTGTTCGGTGTCACCCTATTAATCACCAAATATCTCCAGAACTACTGGACCTATTTTGACCAAAATTTTACTTCTATATAGAAGTATATAGGCATTGATGATGCCATTAAAATTTAAACTTAAAAGGCCAAGGGGGTGAGACTGTAGAGTAAGGTCATCTCAGTATTTCGAGATTTCGCCTAATTAAGGTCATATTTTTACACATTTTTTAACAATCAAAAAATAACAACATTGCAAAAAAAAAACCGTTGAAAAATCGCACCCTCATCCCCCCAAAAAAAACTCTAAACTAGTGGCTAAGTGGGTATAAAATGTCAATAATACCTTTTGTCACCACAAGAAGCGCTAGTATAGCACTGACCTACAGCTGTTGTAGTCATCTGCTATATTTTGACATCACAGGTAGCAGTAGAATTGAATAAATTCATAATATTAAAGTTTAATTACATACAAAAAATTATGTGTTAAAAAAGCTTTTATTTAGCTAATATTAATATTAACATTAATAAAAAAAGGAAACAAATTAGGAAAACCCTCTAAAAAGTAAAAAAATAAATTATATAAATATCGAATAAATAAACACTAAAAAAATTAATAAATAAATGTAATAATTATTCAATTTTAAAACTAAAAGTAATGAAAATATTTAGTTAAATAAAAGCGTGGTTTTTTTTTATAATTTTTATAATATAGTTTTATAATTTATTTAAAACAATACAACATTTATTTTTACAACAATTAATCTTCATTTTCATTTCAATAACGATGCGACGAGGCGGAAACGTCTGCTGGAACCTCTCCAGTTGAGACTGACTAGCTACAAGTAACAATCTGGGAAAATGCACCCACACGCATTTCTTGTACGTGTTCTCACATAGTAGAAGTGTATCTTCGAATTCTGCTCGTAATCTAAGCCAAATTGAACGCACGCTTTCCGCTTAAAGTTTCGTTTTAATTTTTATTTAATGAATTCATAATTACGATTACAATTATAATAACAATAATAATTAATAATTTTTCAGATTACCGTCAAAATGTAATTACTTTGTGCAAGATTTCTAAATTTAATTTTTATTTTTAATCTTATTAACCCTTAAAGGTCATCTCGGTGCAAATTTGAACCATCAAAGAATTAAAACTTGAGTTATTTTATTACAGATAAATAAAGTATATACATATACTAAACAACCTCATTAAACAAAAACTATATTTTAAAATACAGCAAATGTCTATGAATACTTTTTCGAAATGATTGTTATAAAAACTGCGCCACGCTTTTATTTAACTAAATATCTTCATTACTTTTAATTTTAAAATTTAATAATTATTACATTTATTTATTTTTTATTTATTGGCGATTTAATAAATATTTATATAATTTATTTTTTTTACTTTTCAGTGCATTTTTATATTTGTTAATATATTATATTGTTTTTGTTTAAAATTCTCAATTTGATATAATTTTTATTTTTTACTTTTTAGAGGGTTTTTCTAATTTGTTTACTTTTTTTATTAATGTTAATAGTTAAATAAAAGGTTTTTAAAAAATAATTTGTTATATGTAATCAAATATATTTTTGTAATTTTTTTTTTGTTTTTTTTTTATTTTTTACTTTTTAGTCTTAATGAACAATAAACTTTTTACATCCACAAAAAATACTCTTAATAATATTTTATCTGAATATTATTGTTTGTTCAAGTTTGTTTGTTTATTAAGACTAAAATGTAAACATATTTATTTTTACACATCGAAGTTAGATATGTGTACCAAATTTCAAACATTTTCATACGATAGTTCATGAGAAATGAAAATGTTCAACTAAATGCGTGAATTTAGCTTAGGGGTAGCGCGTGGTGGCGTGGGAGTGGGTCATATCAAATTCCGACAACGTAGTGCTGTATTGTCATCGAAGTTACATAAGTTTACCAAATTTCATTGATTTTCAAACGATAGATCAAAAGATATAGCAGTTGCAAGATTTGATTATTCCTAAGCGAGTTAAATAAAAGCTTTTACTTAAATTTTTTAATAATAACTTACCTATCTTAACCTTTTCATATCATTATTATAATTGTAATCGTAATTATGAATTCATTAAATAAAAATTCATAATTAATTAAAACGAATCTTTTAGCGGAAAGAGTGCGTTCAATTTGGCTTAGATTACGAGCAGAATTCGAAGATGAACTTCTACTATGTGAGAACACGTACAAGGAATGCGAGTGGGTGCATTTTCCCAGATTGTTACTTGTAGCTAGTCAGTCTCAACTGGAGAGGTTCCAGCAAACGTTTCCGCCTCCTCGCGTCGTTATTGAAAATGGAAATGAAGAATAATTGTTGTAAAAATAAATGTTGTGTTGTTTTAAATAAATTATAAACTGCGCCACGCTTTTATTTAACTAAATATTTTCATTACTTTTAATTTTAAAATTTAATAATTATTACATTTATTTATTTTTTATTTATTGGTTATTTATTAGATATTTATATAACTTATTTTTTACTTTTCAGTGCATTTTTATATTTTTTAATATATTATATTTTTTTGTTTAAAATTCTCAGTTTGATTATATTCTTATTTTTTTTACTTTTTAGAGGGTTTTTCTAATTTGTTTCCTTTTTTTATTAACTTTTATTATATTGTTAAATTTTCTTTTTAATAAGTCTTTTTCTTTTTTTTTTTTGTGTTTCATAGAATTTATTTCATCACTTTTCTCACAATTAATTTCTCTGCAATAATAAAAATAAAATTTAATAATAAAATGATAATAAAATGTATTAGTCACTTTACAAAGTTATCATTTTTCAAACTTAACAAAACGTGTTTTTGTCACCGAATTTTTCTGTTTAACATTGTACATCATTAAAACTACGGAAGATATAATTCTTGGGCTTATTTTTCATTCGATTTTTCAGACCAAAAAACATAAGAAACCATAAGGTTTGCTTCTTATATAATCCTAAAAAAATCCAGAATGACCCAGTTTCATTGGGCGAACTGAAATCTGGGCGAAATTTTTCGCTACCCGTAACTTGATAAAATATTTTTTTTCGGATATATGTTTATATGAACATTTTTCCTTATTTCAAACTCTAGAATCAGTTCCCAAATTATTTCCCTTTCCTCCTGAATTACTGTATATTGCACTTGTACAATGCTGAGTTACGAAATGTTTTGTTTGAGTATTCTGTTATTTACGATGGATGTTAATTAGGATGAAATGCGTTTCTGACGTTTCTGATGAATTATTTCAATAAATAAATAATTTAGGTTTTAAATAAGAATATTCAACATTTTATCATAATCAGTAGCAAGTCCATAATTGCATATAATTTTACCATTCCTTCATAACCAAACAGTTTTGCAATTTGATAAAAGATACGTTATACTAATAATTGCATATCCGTTTTAAAAAACGATATATTCTTGAAAAATTACTAATGTACCCGTTCTTTGTTCACTGTAATGCTGGTGGTATTTTGCCTTAAAAGTTTTACAAAGTAAGGAAATGGTTGTAATGTAAAAGGTTACTTTTCATAAATAAGCTACTGTAAGAGAAAAGAACTCTACATGATATTTATTGTACCTGTAATACTTTAAAACTCTAATTAAATTAAATTTTATTTAAAAAAACCGGGTATTTCTAAAACGACTTCACTAAAAACATATAAATTTTATTGGGATAACATACAAACTTCGGTTGAGATCTCATTTCATAGCAAAACACGACAATTTTTTATCATGGAGTTCATTAGTACCGAAATTGGCTACCAGCGCTGTCAAAAATGTTGTTAAAAATGGAACTGGTGCGAAACGATTTGGTTTCAAAATTTGCATCAGTAACTGCAGTTCAACGCAATTTTCGTAGAGTACGCTAGGAAGCCTCTTAGTAGGATACAATTTCCTCTTGACACCAGAGCTTTGTTGAGACAGATTGTTCTTCTTAGAGAAAGAACAGTCCGGTCTTCTTCCAGGAGGCAACCGTAAATGGTGTCGTTAATCTGGACATGCTTCAAAATTTTCAGATTCCTCAGACGATGATGATCATTACTACAAGACGCAAAACTACCTCACTACCGCCTAGAAGTCCAAGATTTTCTTGATATTAGATTTGCAGGTCAGTGGATTGGTCGTAAAAGTCCAATTCCATGGGCAACTTTTTCCCTAGATTTGACCCCGTTTGATTTTTTCTTGTGGGGTTTCATTAAAGATCAGGTTTATGTATGTACACCTTTGCCTATTTATCTTGTTGAGCTAAGACATCGAATTAACGCCGCAGCTGTAAAGGTAACGCCCGACTTGCTGACTGCAGTCTGGAATGAAATCGAATTCAGGTGGGATGTATGTCGCTTTACAAATGGAAGCCATGTCGAACCAAAGTGAGTTTCAAACTTGATGTGTTTTTCTATGAAATGAGACCTTAACCAAATCTGTAAGTTATCCAACGTTCAAATAATCGAAATAAAACAACATTTCGTGTTATAGCTACACTTTCAATTTTAATGAAAAAAATATTTACTTTGTTGCTTTCTATTACTTTACATTCCAAAATACATTTTTCGTGTACATTTTATTTAAGAATAAACAATTAAGGTTGAAATGCCTTACTATCCACAATATTTAGCATAAGTACCAGGCATCTAGAATGGATGTGGTTATTCTGTCTAAAAAAAATTTTAATTACATCTTCCTGTATACTTAATTTTGTTTGAATTTTATCACTTTATAATTTCCTATAAATTTAGTAATAGTTAAAACAGGTAAAACTATATTTGTTGTTATTTTTTCACCAAGTCTAACTGGTATTGGAATCAAAAACCTTCGGGATAAAGGGAATAAAAACATCACCATTATTGAGACATTATTGACATTATATACATTAGACATTAGACATTATTGACATTAGAGACATTATTGAGAATGTATAAAGCATTGGTTCAATCTAAACTAGACTACGGATGTATCGTATATTCATCCGCTAGAAAGTCGCATTTAAAAAAGTTAGACGTTGTTCATAATAGCGGAATAAGATATGCAACAGGCGCTTTCCGCACAAGTCCGACGGCTAGTCTGATGGCTGAAGCCGGAATAATGCCACTACATTATAGAAGAGAGATCCTTTTACTAAGATACGCAGCAAATATATGGGCTTATCCTGCTCATATAAATAATAAACTTTTCAACAACCATCCTATGGCTGCATTATACGAACGTCGTGCTACCTATTCCAGACCAGCCGGAATTAGGTACCACGAATTAAGAAGTAAATACGAAATTGCCATTCCAGATACATTGGCAATTTCTACTAGAGAAATACCGCCATGGCTCTTGCCAGCGGTAAATACAAGTTTGGATCTCTCTCAAGGAGAAATAAAAAAGAAACCAGCAGTGATCATCCAGGAGGAATTTTTAGCAACCGTCAGTAGTTACGAAGAACATATTAGAATTTATACTGACGGTTCTAAAACCGAGCATGGTGTTGGATGCTCAATATACGTAAATGGAGAAGCCCACTTTTGGAAACTGCCAGATGTGGCCCGTATCTACACGGCAGAACTCACTGCAATTCAGCAAGCTCTTCGCTACACTGAACACTGTTGCGAAGAGAGAGTGCTAATATGTTCCGATTGTTTAAGTGCACTTGTCGCAATTCGGAACAAGATCATTAAGGATGTCCTAATTGCAAACATCCTGTCCATTTTTTACGTTCTAAAACAACGAGGACAGCGATGCGTATTTGTATGGACTCGGGCATGCTGGTATTACAGGTAATGAAATCGCAGACGAAGCTGCCAGAAAGGCAACAGTCTGCGATGATTTGGATGCATTTCCTGTAAGAGTGGCAGATGTTAAAAACCGTCTAACAAACATAGTAAAAAACAAGTGGAATGCTGAATGGAGGAGTTTAAATACAAAATTAAACTCAGTAAAAACTTCTCCTTATAAATGGAAAAGCGACATTAAGTTGACTCGCCGTGAACAAGTAGCGGTGACCAGACTTAGAATCGGTCACACGCGATTAACAAATTTATATTTGTTAACCGGCGAAGTGAGACCAATGTGCGTTGTTTGTAATAAAACACTGACAATCAAGCATCTAATAGAAGAGTTTACCATATACGAGAACCACAGAAAGAGGTTCCGTCTTACAAATAACATTAGTGCTGATCTGGATAATGGAAATGAAGAAAATATAGTTGCATTTTTACACGCCAGTGGACTTCTTAAAAGTCTATAAAATGAAAGTTTAAAGCTGTGATAAAAGAATCTCTAAGCGGTAGTTTATATATATATAAAGAAAGAAATGGTACTGATAAGTTGAAATTTTAATTTCATGGTCTTTTGAGAACCTTATCTCAAATTTTAATATCGGGGCCATTTACACCCCGTAAGTGTTTTTTATTGTCCTTGTCTTTTATGTCTTAATGTTTTGTGTAGTTTGTGCTTTTAAATAAAATGTAAGGGCCCTTTACACCCTTACATATGACTATCCAGATGGTGATAGTAATTTCTTTTAAAGATTGTGACGAGGGCAAAGACCTTAGCAGTCGATGTCCGTAAAAATTCAGATAGAAAAAAAAACATCACCACTCCGTCATAGAGGTCAGCTAAATGATAACAATTTATAAGAAAACAAAGTCATGTAATAGATCTTTAAAGTTTAAGCGCAGAACTTCAAATAAAAATTAAACGATATTCCCACCTTATTTAAGTAAGAATTTGTGTTTTAAAATTTTTGAATTAATGATGGATAATTTAAATAGTTTACTATATAGTAGTAGTTTACTATAGTAGTTATAGTTTAGTAGTTATATAGTAGTAGTATAGTAGTTTACTATATATAGTGTATTTGATGAATACCTGTTTCTTTAAAAATGATACGTTTGTTTATTTAAGAGATATAATTAATTTTTCTTTTAATAATAATCATGTTTATGATTTAATTACACTGGCTTTGCAGAAGACGCATGTTTACTTAATTTGATAAAGTAAGCTGAACAACTACATTTATATTATACGTTAATAATTTATAGTAGTCAGTTCACGAGTTATGTGATCAAAATAACACTGCCTTACTATTCTTTCGTTGATACATTTAAAAAATTTTTTAAGATGTAAAATAACTAATCATTCTGTCATTTAGCCGCTTTCTTTGTCGTTTAATAAATAAAATAGCCATTTAAAACTAAGTAAGTGGGTGACTTTTTTGTGTTTTTCTTTTCTTTTCTTAAAGGATAATTAAACGAAATGTAGAAACGAATATTTTATTTTTTGTGTTTTTATTTAATTAAAATTATGAAAAATTAAACCGGAAATCACTTGTTAATAATACCATAAAATATTGATGAATATTTTTCTTTGGAATGTTAATCTAATTTTCATTTTTCTATGGTAAAAATAAATTATTCCTTAAAAGGAAAAAACGTATCTTGAAAGCAATTTTCTTTGTTCTTTAATTACATATTTTTATGTAAATATTCTACATATAAATATTTATTAATTTATTTTATTTTTTACATAACCTTTACAAACATTACTATTCAAATTAAATTGCAAAATATTTTTATGTAAATATCATATATATTTTTTTAAATTTTATTAATATTCTAATGTATAAGCTGTTTTTTCTTCTAATTACATTCTATTGATTCTCCTCGGATTATTTTAATCAGTTTTTCTCCTCTTATTATATATCCAGGATATTGTAATATTTCTTAATATGAATTATTGTGATTAAGTTTCAATTCTCATTTACTTACTACATGAAGTAATGTAGTGAAAAATGAAGTAATTTTTCACTATTTCAAAGTTATTTTCTCCAATCTTCTTCCTGCCTAAATAGAAAATGTTTTCATACTTCATTTCTTCTTTACCTTTAGAAACCATTATTATCCATAAATGTATTTTTAACATAACAATGCAGAAGGAGCTTATTTACGTCTATTACATGATAAAAGTTTCGTTCCACTGAACGCTAATCATATTCAATTTATATATATTTGCTGTAAGAATAGCGTCCTTATTTATACACACGTTTCAATTTACGTCATATATATTAAGTAAAATTAAGTTAATGAATTTTTATTGCACGCGAGCGTGTGTGCATTACGGTATATTACCGGCGAATATAGCTAGAATAGCTACATTAAAGAGGAAAGTTTGGTGTCATATCTAAAATGGGGTATCAGGTTTTTGAAAATTTTTCTACAAAAAAAAAATGTATATATTTATGTATGTACGTATGTGTGTCGCACTGATTTTTTTCTTATTCTCATGATTGAGCTAACCGTTTTTCTTAAAATTTGGTTTAGGTATTTCACTGTGAGGGAAATTGATCATATTCATTTTTTTTCAAAACCCGTTTAGGGATGAAGGAATATCCCAAAAAAAACCACCATTGATTTTCTTCAGAGGCATTTTAGAGAACACTTTATTAAAGAAAATTTGTTACTTACAATTCATATATGTATAATTTAAAAAATCAACCCACACCTCATAAAATTGAGGTATATGTTTTTTTTTCTTTTTTGCATGCCTCTATTTGGTTTAAATATATTTCAAAAGTTTGTTGTAAATTTATATATTGTATAAGTAGATATATACATATAAATACGCGTATATATATATATATATATATATATATATATATATATATATATATATATGAGGAGAGAAAGAAAGAAAAGCTATTAAGCCACTTCTATATATAGAAACCTTTCTTCAGCTACTTCATATACGAGTATGTATACAGGAGCTACTAAGAAATATTAAATTCTTTCTGTTTAAATTATACAGGAAGACTCCGGATCTGAAATGCAGAGAAGGTATTTTCTTTTATTTTAGCCTTTATTGAAGGGTGTGTCCGATTTAGAGAAAACTTTATTTAAAAAAATTTGTAAGCTTATCTTACACATGAATCATTTTTAAGAAATTTACATAAAATTTATTCCATACCTCTAAGAAATATATTTTTTTTCTATCTTTTGTTTTTTTTTTGTCAAACTCTTTTAATTTTTATCATTAATTGCTGGAAAATTGGTGCAATACTTTGCCAGCTTTTATACGAGGCTATGTAAAACATCTTGTATACTAAATTCAACCTTAAATTAATGGGCGTTTATAAAGTATAGAATTCTCACAAGATGAGTAACTCTCTTGATAGTAAATGTGAAAGTGTAGAAAGTAATTTAGAATTTTATGGCAATATTTGGAATACTTAAACAGTTGATTTAACGAAATTAATTTTGTTTAGGAAACCTAAGGAAGCGTTTCGTTCTGTTTTGTTACAACCTACTTAAAACCTACTAGAAATATTGTTTTAGGACCTACTATATTAAATAATCCAGGTAAACAAATTTATAAAAAAATCAAAACCTTCTTCTTAAATTAGCTCACAAGAATTTTATTATTTATTAATTTTACCCCTAGACGAAAAAAAAAGGCGAAATATTTCAATGGAAATAACACGGAATATAACGTTTCCAAACACTTTTATAGGGTTTTTATTTATTTAAATTAATGTACCAAATCAACTCCCGAAGGATGTCCATGAACTTTTGAGTCTTCAATATATACATATATAAACATAAGGTGTGTGTGTGTGTGTGTGTGTGTGTGTGTGTGTGTGTGTGTGTGTGTGTGTGTATATATATATATATACACACACACCTTTCAGGCATAATAAAGGTTAAATTAATCCCCTCTCTTTCTCTGTCTTCCTGAGTGTGTGTGTGTGTGTGGATGTGTGTGTGTGTGTGTATGCGTATATATATATAAAATGATAATTATGATTTAAAATTATTTCTATTATTATTTAATGAATTCAACTAAGGTTAATTAATTATGTTTTATATGATATTATGAATGACAATATATCATCAAATTGATAAATGAACGTTTTAAACTGAAATGTTATTTCAGTTCAATTAAATTTTTTACTCTTAATTAATATAACGATGGCAATAATAATATTAATAATAAATAATTTTGATTGACAGGTATTTAAAAATTTAATTACCTGAATAAATCTAACATCTAGTGAAGCTTTAAACTTGATTTTTAAAATTTAATTACATATTTCTAAAGATTATATTTTATGATAAAATATATTGACATTTACGTTATCTGATTTGTTATTTATGTTACTATAAATATTTTTTTAATAACATAGACTTTCTTGTGTTGTAGTATCCATAAGACATTAATTTAATATATATTGAAAATAATTATGTAAATAAAGTTTTATGTGGAAAAAATTACTTGTCAGAATTATATATTTAGCTTAAGTTTATATATTGAGATAAATTTCTTTTGCATTATAATCAAATTTAATTCAACGGAAAAATCAAATCGATGGAAATTAGATTGACTCAAAAAGATAATATTTGATCTAAATAATTTTAAATCTTTAAAAGTATTTTTCGTATGAGAATTGATTATTTTTTTTATCATTAACTAGGCTAAATTTTTTTTGCTTATTTCTTTATTTCTTGCAAAAGTAGTTTATAACTTTTTTCTTTGGAACTCTTACACTTAAATTATGGAGATTTACTGTTTTATTTAGTTATGTTATTATACAAAAAAATAAATATGCTTAATTGTTTTGAAGTAAAAAATGCAACGATAAAAAAATCAAGAATTTTTTTTAATATTTAAAGATCTATGATAACACGGGTATTTAAATGATTACAAAATCTGATGTGGACAATACATGACTTCCTTGTACGCCTACTAAATTACACTTACACACTTTTTTTTAAATGAAAAGTACATAAAATTTTATTTCATTAAAAACTTCTGATATTTTTTCATATTTTTGTTGTTGTTATTATAGAATTAATATTCATGCTAAATTTTTTTTTACAGTTACAAGTTAATAATTATTAATAAATCAATATATTTATATTAAAAAAAAAGTTAAAAAAAGGAAATAAACTCTTTTTTGTACCGATTTTCCTTCCCTATGATCTAAATATTTCATTATTTAAAAATTTATTTGGCTATAACTCCGGAACCAATGGAAATAAGTACCACTTACGATACCAGCAATTAATTTTGAACTTCCCAAGATCTTTCAGCCTTAGACCATGGTTAGGAAATTTAAATATATAATATAAAGTTAAAAAATTAAAATATTAAGCACTCATGACTGATTGCTGAGCAAAGGTTTTTTAAAGGTGATAAATTGTTTAAACGCGCACTATATGTATAGATAAAAAGAGATAATAATTAAAATTAAATATCATTCATACAACATGGTTCCTGTTGATTTTATTTTATTCCACCAGATTGCACTGTAAGTTTCAATCAGTATTACTAACTAGCAATCAGTTATGACTGCATAATATTTTAATTTTTTAACTTTATTTTATAATAATCTTTTAATCTCCTGACGATGGTCTAAGGTCCGAAAGATCTTGATAAGTTCAAAATTAATTGCTGGTAAAGTGAGTTTTTACTTTTTAATAATATATCAGCGTTAACCATGTTTGAGAGATTGATTCTTAACGTAATTTTGGCCTGTTTATTTAATCAGCCATCGCCTTCCATGACCGCCTGAACGCTACCAATTTTCTGTGAGCCTTCTACGGCTCCCCCTGAATGCTTCCAGCGCCCAAAAAAGGGGCGTTATCGCCCACTTTGAGAACGAATGATCTATACCATTTAGCCACAGATCTTAAATACTGGAAAAACTATGGAATTCTGGATAATTTGAAACAAGAAACTTTCCATTATTTACGTTATAATATATGGCGGACTGATAGCGTCTTGACCTTTCATGCGGGGGTCTAGGGTTCGAATCCCGGTCAGGTATGACATTTTTCATACGCTATAAATTTCCATTTACACATTTCCACATTAGCATCACATTTCTTTGTAAGCTTCTCTTTTGAATTAATTCATCAGTAAAAAAAATTACATACAAAGAAAATTATAATTATAAATACATTACAAATGAAAACCTCACGTGTAAAATTTTACGAGTCACTGTTCAGTATCAAACTTATCTAAACAATCAAATATTATTAATCGATACAGGTTTAATCGATCACTTTATAACTATATTCCAAGTACTACTTTTATTATTTTATTTATTATATTTATTATATTTTTATTTTATTTATTATATTTTTATTTTATTTATTACATTTTTTAATTATACTGTGATTATTGAAGTGCTGATAGATCGATTATTCTTTTGAAATGTGTTTTTTTTTTTTAGTATCACATTCACTCGTTGAAATTACTGCTTATGTTGTAAAAATGATGACACCGCTATTTTACTAATGAATGATTGATCGCTCATTGGTGACTCGGTATGATAAAAAACTTTTATATCCGATAAACTAAATTAAATCCGATGATAATATTTTGTTTACTATCAATTATAATTTTAAATTTATCCATGAGCCAGAAATTTATCTCCGAAAAAAAGGGGGAGAAATCAAGATAGAAAAGTGTCGTTTTAATATTCTAATAATAGTGGTTGTTTGGTAATCTTAAAGCAAAATTATAAAGATATAGGAACGATATTTAATTGTGTGAAATCGCTTTAATTGTTCTTTTTTATGGTTTTTGGTTAATCTTTGAAGTAGCAATTGTATTTTAATGTATATTATTTCCCGGCGTATATAGCTAGAAGAGCTATTTTATTAAAGATAAAAGTATGGTGATCATTTCAAAAATAGGACATCGGGTTTGTTTGCAAATCTTTATTTTTTTAGGGTCCAATTAATTCATCAAGACAAAAAAACCATATTTATATGTATGTACGCGTGTGTTTTGCCCTGCTTTTGGCCTTCTCTTTCAGGATTGTCCAAACTGATTTTCTTCAAAATGATTTGTTCATATATATCTATATATGGGGCATTGATCATATTAACTTTTTTTTTCAAAATTCGTTGAGATGAGATATCGCAAAAAAAAGTAATTTTAATTTCTTTTAAGGCCTTTTAGAGAAACCCATATTAAACTTTTAAAATTTAAATAAACGTATTTGTTCTTTTGCTGTATCTCTCTTCGCTTTTAATAGTTTTCAAATTTTTTTTAAAGTTTATATTTCATATGTAAAGCTATCGACAAATGTGTACATTTTTTTTCAAATTATAGACCCCGGACCTAGATGCATGTTTTTTTTGGAAAATTTTCTGTTTTGTTATTTGAGCCTACTTTGAAAAGTGCGTTAGCTATAGATAAAAACTTTACTTAAAGAAATTTGTTTAGCTTAACATTTATTTAATATTTCTAGAAAACGCTTTGTTAAAATTTATCCTTTAAAAAAAATCCCTTTCGGCATGCTGGAAGGCGTAGATAGATTTCAACGGTGCTAAGTAGAGGATAAAAAAAATGCCCACCTTAAAGTTAAGAAAAACAACAAATTTACTCAATATGACAGTACTTGCATGTGAAAAAAGTTTCATTATGTTTTACACACAAGCCCCATCTTCTTACAATTTCAGAAACATTTTGGACATCCATTATCGAAAGGGTTGCTCACATCAAAAATTGTTTCACACAAAAGTTTTAGGTAATATTTGAAGGACTAATGACTACTTTAAACTGATTCGATACTGTGCCTATTAAAGGATTTTTGTCTTCGAAACCCAATTTTTTCCACCCCCTGATTTTCCAGGTTTTCCTGGGCCAATGGTTGGTGATATCAAAAAACTTTATTACTATAAGTTTTAGGCCCTTATCCAAAGAATAGTAGGAACTTTAAACGAATCCGATATTTTACTTAATAAGAGGGTCATAGCGATATTTTGCTTTTTTATTAAAAAATGCCGCCCCCATTTCGAAAAAAAAAAAAAAAATATATATATATATATATATATGTACATGTAACCTTTTACTGACTGTGGTTTTGAGGCCTGGGGTAAGTTAAACGCGAAGATATGTCGAAATTTTCCGCAAGTTGAATCATGGTACCCATTACAATAGGTAGCTTTTTTATGAAATCTACCTAATATATATAAATTTTCTTTTTTTTTGCTGTAACTCTCAGTCTTTACCAAAAAATTGGTAAAATCTAAATTCAATATGAATTGTAACTAGAGGGTTCAAAAAAAACTTTTCAGTTACGTGAGGAGCATTTAATTTGATAAATTTAATACAAATTCTGATTGTCATTGTCACACACACACACACTCTATATCTATCTATCTATCTATCTCACTCACATGTACGCACAAACGCGCACGCGCACGCCCACGCACAGGTTTACTGATCCTTCCTTAATTTTAACATTTATTATTATGCTCAGTCATATTATAAAAGCTTGCTTGTCTATGTTAATTTCATTTAATTTTAAAACATAACAGAGACTTTTAAAGTATAATTTTCATCATTTTTAAAAAGTTATTTGTCACTAATTTTAATAAAAACTATTAGTTTAATTATCCAGTACTATTTTCTTTTGCCCTAAAGTAATAAAATATTTATCATAAAACTATCGTAATCTTTAAATATCTTAACAGTTAATAATTAGAATATATTTAGTGTAAATTGTTAAACTATATATATATAATCGTTTCCATGGAAATTTGATAAATGTTATATATTCGTAACCTGTGAATTTGAATTTAATATGTTAACGTAACAATTTCTCTTCAACGATAAAATTATTATTATGAATTTAATTAAAGGAAAAAACATTATTACCTGTTTTTAGTTGTTAAAAATACATTTTTAAAACTATAAAAATCTAATTAAATATGATCAGATACGTCAATTATCAATAATTAGTCATTTAAATTTTATTACAGCATGTAATAATTATATGCATATAATATTATTTTATTAAAAACTGCAGATAGTTCAAAATTACTAGTAAAATAGTTTCTTCAGTATATAGATATAAAATGTTTTTATTAATTTTGTAATGGCTTTTGTTGTCAAAATCAAATTTTGAATGAAATCGGGAGAATATTGAAATTGTTTAAGAAAACTTTGCTCCCAGCACAGTCTCATCATTCCATTTCTTGGCAATGTAATGGTTACATAATTAATTTAATCGCTTCAAATTCAGATACTTAATTTCAGGGTGATAATAAAAACTGATTTGAAACCTAACATGTTTTTTTGGAAGATTCAACTTGACTTTGAATCGAGCGTATATGTTGCTCTTCAAGTCTTTGAGAACGCTCTGGCGTATATTCACTTTGTCTACGATCATAAATTCCAATAGCCTTAATTCTTCCTATGATCTCGCCAACATGAAAATTTTAATACTAAATTGAAAGTCAAAACTGTGTCAATTACGTGCATGCCTTACCCTGATCAAAGTTTTTAGTTCATTATATAAAATCTTCTTAATGGTGTTATACTCACGTGAGGATGAGTTCTCGTGAGTCGCCGGCAGATGGCATTTGATATCTAAATTCAATCCGCCTCAAACCAAAAACCGTAAGTAGTAGACATTGCCTTTAATATTACGAACAAACTAACCTATGTTTCCGTATATTACTATAGTAATAAAAATTTATTTTTTATAGACAATGGTATTACATTTTGTAAATCACATAGTAACAACCTGAAGAAATCGATCTTAACATACACAACGATCGATATAAGCAATAACAATCATTATAGGCAATATACATTTATGCAGACATCATAAAATTTGGCAAAAGCGAAGTTCTAGGTTATTTATTTATACACATCTTTTTTATTTACGATTTATATATCAGTGAGTTTTGAACTACGGTAACTATTCCAGGGGTCCTAAGAAAATCATAGTAAAAATTTTATAATGATTGGTTCAGTAGTTTTTGCGGTTATCAGAAACAAAAGAAAAATACGTTGTTTCTATAAATTAGTGCATTTTTTAGTCAGCTCACCGGGTTGGTATAGTGGTTAACTCATCGCAAATCAGTTGTTTAACTTATTTTCGAAATCAAAAATTCTGAGGTTAAAATCCTAGTAAAAGTTAGTTGAAAGTGGAAACCGGTGTGTACTTTGGTGGTTATGGTTCAATTAACTATACATATCAGGAATGGCCGGAACAAGAATGCATAATGTACAAGAATGCACCACATTTACACACTATACATATCTTCACACACTGACCGCGGAGGGGGTTGGTTATTTTTCATCAGTTAAAAGATTGCATCGTACACATATTTTTCAGTTATATTTTATTACTATTACTTAATTTTTATTTAGCTTAATCTTTCCTCAGTTGAAAAATATATGTAAAACTCGTAATCAATTGGGGTCTGACATCAGAATATGAAAATACGTTTCGAAATTGGTCTATAGGCAGAGCCACCATCACCACCGAACTGTACAAATAAATACAAATAAAGATCATAATTAAATGTGTAATAAAAGATTACACATGGTGTATTTACCATAAAAACACCACCAAGGAGAAAGGAATTAAAATTAAAGAACAAATTTAAATTGAGAAAGACAACTTTCCACAGAGGAAGACAAAACCCACTCAAAGACAGTGGCCGTCCACCAACCCATAATAAAACAAATTTTTGTTTCTATAGAAATTAAAAATGAGCTATTGTTAATTATATGTGAAATAATAACTGACAGGAAAATAGTTTAACTTCATAAAATTGTTTTACGAGAGGTAAATACCGTTTCATAAAGAAAGTACCATCTCATTGTAAAAAGGTTTATTCTAAAAACTTTATAAATAATTTTTATTTATCTTAAACTACGTACTTTATACTACTTCTGACTATAATCGCCACATGAATTAAGTAATTTATTGTAGCGATATATCAGCTTCAATATACCCTCATCGTATTCTTCTGACCCCAGTCCATTTAGCCACTTTTTAATAGAATTTTTAAGTTCATCGTCGCCCGCGAATTGCTTAACACAAAAATTATTTCAATTTCTCAAACAAATGGTAATCAGAAGTAGCTAAGTCCGGAATATATAGTGGGAGATTGTAAATTTCCCATCCAAATGTTTTCAGTAAATCACGTGTCGGACCCACAACATGTAGACGTGAATTATCGAGCAGCAGGACGATGCCGTCAGTCAGCCGTCCACGTCGCCGATTTTGAATGGTGCGCCGTAAGTTACGTAGAGTTTCACAATAGGCTTCTGCATTTATACTCGTTCCACGTGGCATGAAATCAATCAGCAGTATACCAAACCGATCCCAAAAGACTGTGGCCATGTTTGCGTCCAAATGTTTCTGGCTTGACCTTTATTAGTATGGTTGGTGATTGAGGATGACGCAGTTCACTTGACTACCGATTTCTCTCTGGCATATAATACGAAATCCATGTTTCATTGCTGGTAACAATTGTATTAAGAAACTTGTCACATATTTCTGTGTTGCGTATCAAAAATTTCATAGCAGAACCTATTCGAATGTTTTGTGACGTTCCGTTAAGACGTGCGATATCCAATGTGCATAAACCTTCTGAAGCGTAAATGGTTATGAACAATGCGACCAATAACAGATCTTGAAACATCGTGTAAAGAGCCTGGTAAAAAATCGTTGAACGACGAACTTTTCTGATTTTATCATTGACGCATTTCAACAAATCCTCGGTGATTATCGAATACTTCCCAGAACGTTCTTCATCGTGCACATTAATTCTGTTATTTCTAAACGTTTCATATTATTTTCGGACTTTTCTTTCATTCATTACATTATCACCGTACACAGAAACCAACTGCCTATAAATTTCAGCCGGATTAACTTTTTGATGGTTTAAAAAACGTTGACCCCGCGTATTTCACAGTTGGCAGTAACATAGATTTTCCTATTCAATTTTATAACGTAATAACTCACACACGATCAAATATACTAGGAGAAAAAACACAAATTTTAAATATAATTGGATTACCATGAAGTTTTTATATACCATGATGAGTAGTATTATAATTTGGAAGGAAGGGTATTTTCAGATTTTTTTCCTGTAGTAATGCTATTTGTTATCTTTCAGACATTCTGTTTTTTTTTTATATATGTCTCCTTATATTGATCAGAAAATTTATATAAAAATTAGCGAACCCGACAGACGCTGTCCTGTTCAAACGTTGTAAATCCAAAAATTAAAAATTTTTCAAATAAACTATAAATTGTTTGGACTGTTTTGATGAAAAAATTTGTAAAAAAAATATATATTTAAAAAAAAAATGACGCCATCAAGCGTATAGTTATCACAACTCGACCTATGAGATCTTTCAGCGTTCTATCGAGAGCTTCAAGTAAATGCTTGTGAGCCATAATGCATTCATCCCAGATAATAATTTTGCATTTTCTCAAAACTTCAGCCACGCCTGAATGCTTCTTTATGTTACACATTTCGTCTGAATTTGTGTGAATGTTCAATGGCAACTTGAGTGCTAAATGCGCAGTCCGCCTACCATCAAGCAAGGTCGCTGCAGTGCCTGATGAAACAATTGCCAACGCAAAATCGTTTCCAAAGTTGCCACTATTTCTCGCTCCTTCATCTGCTCGGTATGGTTGTATTGGCAGCATGGTGTGTTAATTTATTGCTCCTCATTGCCCATGAAGTAGATTTACAAAAATGTTGGATCGGCATCAGGCATTGAGAACAAAGAACAATTTGATGATACACTTGGCCCTGAATCTTATATGTTGATTCAAAATTACGACCATCCTCATTCTGAACGATTTTTGTCATTTGGAAGCAAGAATTGAATTTGCGAACTCTATGCAAAAATAATTTCGATTGAGATGTGGCTCCAGCCAATAGTGTTTTCAATGGTCTAGCGGCGAATTCAATGGTGGAACTGAAACTTTCCCTGATGCGCAGCAAAGACCGGCCGATTCACCTTTGTATCAAAACGCATGACAGTGTTGACATTCTTTGTTATATTGCCGATGACAATTAATGCATGTGATGAATAGTCTATTTCTGGCTCATATTTGAACGCAAGGCGGTGAAATGATGCACGTGTCAATACGCGATGTTCTTGCACGCGCTGTCGACCATGTGCTCTGTGTGCATCGGTGACAAGTTGACGTGCATTTCTTTGTCTCAATGCATTAGCTCGAAGACGTTCATTGTGATGTTCTCAACTTTCACGTGTGTTTGCAACCTGGTCTCTTAAATTTACATTGTCCATCAATTGATCTTCTGCCGTTCTTTTTAACTGACGGTTATGGACTATTTGTGCATGCCGTGTACGTCGTAAAATTAATAATTAGTGTAATTAATACATTTTAATCCAAATTACTGCTAATTTTCACTTAAGATCATTCTAAAAAAGTACCTCCTACATTATTTTTTATTAATTTATATTATTTTTAATTTATTTTATTTTTTATTAATTTTGAAGTTTCATAACCATGTGATAGTTAAATTAATCAATTAATAAAAAAATTAAAGCACTGTAAAAAAAAGCAACGTAGTTAAAAATTTTAGTAGAAATTTTTATCATTTTTCTCATTCTTTATTTTAACATCTATTTTTCCAAAGTTTAGATAATTGTAAATAAAAACCAATTTTTGAAAATTTTTTATAATTTTTTAGCTATAAAAATATATCTTCAATTTTTTAAATATATTTTAGACTAAAGTTATTATTATAAGTAACTTATATTTTAATTTTATAAATGTTATAATTTATTTTGAAACTTACATTTTTATTTTCAAAGAGCCGTTCAATACTTCATAAATTGCATAGAATGAAATGAGAACTGACAATTTAAATTTGTAGGTTAAGTTGATTGTTATTGAATGCACGTGTATACATCATTAAAATTTCATTAAAAATCATGCAAAATACTCACTTCAATACTGTATCTTACAAATTTGCACAACGTATTTTTATTTATTTTATTTAATTACACTTGTAAAACCTTATTTCAAGAAATAATAATATAATATAATATAACATTCTCAATAAGTGTGCACTTCTAAACGCAATCGCAGCGCTTCCTACTGGATCCAACTGTGAACCTTAACCATCCCAATATCAACAACACATAAATAAATTAATTAATTTAAAAAAAAAACATTTTCACTTCAATACTGCACCTTAAAAATTTGCACAATATATATTTGTTAATTACACTTTAAAAAGTTATTTCAATAAACAATAGTATAATATAATATAATATTCTCAATAAGCGCGCAGTTCTAAACGCGTTCCTACCGGATCCAATTGTAAACCTTAACCATCCCAAGATCAACAACACATAAACAAATAAATTAATTAAGAAAAACATTTTCTATCGGATCAAATTGTGAATCTAAACCATTCTCGAATTCCCTTGAACACACACAAAATATTTCATCAAAATCGGTCCAGCCGTTTAGGAGGAGTTCAGTGACATACACATCCACACAAGAAATATATATATAAAGATTACAGTTTTCTGCACAATTACATTTTCTACACAGTAAAAATTACATTTAAATTTCTTCACATTTTATTGGAGGAAAATTTTGGACGTTCATATTTTAATAATTATTTATCTGTTGTGTTATAATAAATTATTAATTTAAGTTTTTTTCTTACCTGCTAAATAATAATGCAGTTTCTTTTGATTTACGTGAAGTAATTTAACTTTCCATATATGTGATCTTAATAATGAATAACATGTTGAAATAAAAAATAATTAAGATAAATTTTTTGTGACAAAATGTAGCATCAAGCATAGTTACACGGATTGTATTGCTATATTATGTAAACCTTGATTCCGTATTTAATTTAAATTACCACTTTTTTCATATAAAAATGTAGATAATGATTTGATAACCTGTTTTGTTTTACGCCCTTTAATGATGTAGCAATTGTATAAAGAGAAACATCATTAATTAATGTTCAGGATGTTTTTGTTTACATTTAATTGTGACTGAAATAAGAATATGTTATTTTTATAAAATAATGACGAAGTTCTTGCATTGGATTTTAAAATGAGAAATTTGTAACAAATACTTTGTAAGTTAAACCTACAGAAAATCAAATGAATTAAAAAATCAAATTAAATGTTATTTTATAAAATTTACATTTATTATAAATAATCGTAGTTTTGAATTGAGTGAAATGTTTAATAAATGAGGTATTTTGTAGAAGATATTGAGAAATTGTTACGCCACTATACTAACATTAGAACAAACTTGGCTTTCATGTCATCGCCTTCAACGATAATAACATGGTTCTTAAATGCGATTTATTGAATTTTAACACGCGACATTTGAGGGGCTCGCCGCAATATATACTGGCTTAAAAACTCGTTTGTTGGTTATAAACATACACATACACACACTCACACACACTTAAAGACACGTCCGCCTGCACACACGTAAACTATCTAAGGTCAAATTACTTGATACTGTATAAGTATTTGACATTTATTCTAAACTAGTACTAATATTGTTTTCGTATATTTTATATATATATTTATTCATTTCAATTTGTTTTTTTTTTTTTTAGTTATGAATTAGTTAACTTGTTTGAAGCTATTTTTCATTTATTTCTATTCTGTGCTAATCGTTTAACTTCAATAGAATTATTAGATAACCCTACATTCTCGAGTACAAGTTTCATATATTCCAATTTCCAATCTTTGTCTTTACAGTTTTTACCTATTATATATATATATATATATATATATATATATATATATATATATATATATAATACAACGTGATTCGGGAGGAAAAGTAAATAACTGGAACTGATTTTAGAGCTTATGGTAGGGGAAAAACTTCATAAAACATATCTCGGAAGACGATTTGTTGTTACTCAATTACGGCTAGCGAAATATTTCACCCGGATTTCAGTTCCCCCGGTGAAATAATATCATACTTAAGTTTTTACGCCGTTATATAAAGGTTAAAGTTGATGATTTTCTTATGCTTAAATACCTGAAATATCGAATATAAAACAGGTTCCAGAACTGTATATTCCGTTTTCAATCCAGCGTAAAATAGAAAACTTTGTTACGAAAAGCAGGTTTTTTTTTAGGTTTGAAGTACAATAAATAAGTACGTAAATTATCAAAACTTGTAGATGATTTAATTCTGAAAAAATCGATGCAATAAAATCTAAGAATAGCAAAAAAAATCAACGCAAAACAAAACTGAAAAATGTTATGAATTTGTAAACATTAAAAACAGCTGTTTTTGTATAATAAATTTATAATTTTGAACAATTAAAATACCTTTAATTTTGTTTAAAAAAAAAATAAAAATAAAATCCTTAGTGTGGTTTTTACTGGATTAATTTAAATATATCTTCTAAAATTCCAACACTGGCATCGGTGCACTTTTCAACTCGTTTCTTTACACTTGCTGTCGCCAACCTAATTATATCTTTGCGTTCCTTGATGAGAGTAGCAGCATTTAGAATAAGAGCGATTACTTCATCACGTGTGTCTACCTTATACTTACATACCTCGCATTTCATCCATCCCCAAAAACATTAATCGAAGGGAGTAAAGTCCGGTGACCTAGGTGGTCAATTTACCGGTTCTCTACGTCAAATCCATATAATAATTAATTTGTCAAAGTATTTTCGTACTTCGTGTCTTGAAATGTGTTTGTGCTCCATCTTGTTTCGATTTTCTCGAAAAGAAAAGAAACGAATTAAAGGAAGTTTTGTGATAACGAAAAATTTAAGTTTTTAAATTTCAACGGAAATATCCATTTTAACCCCCCGTGATCCATTTTGAATAGTTTCAGCGTGACGTCTGTACGTACGTACGTATGTATCTCGCATAACTCAAAAACCATTAGCCGTGGATGTTGAAATTTTCGATTTAAAACTTTAGTAACATCTAGTCGTGCACCTCACGTTTTGACTGCAATCGACTAGACCAAAAGTGTCTAAAAAAGACCAAAATAAAAGAAATTGGATTTTTGACGTTTTCTTAACTGCAGTAATAATTCCTCATTGAGAGCTTTTCAACGATGTATCATAAGTGGTACTTATTTTTATTGTTTCCAG
Organism: Lycorma delicatula; assembly: GCF_047948215.1. Taxonomy (NCBI): domain Eukaryota; kingdom Metazoa; phylum Arthropoda; class Insecta; order Hemiptera; family Fulgoridae; genus Lycorma; species Lycorma delicatula. The sequence goes on from NC_134464.1 coordinate 45,825,857, forward strand.
AGTTATAGCCAAACAAAATTTTAATTAATGAAATATTTGGACCTAAGATGAAGGCCGGTTCGAATTCGACTTCATTTCCTTTTTTAACTTTTTTTTAAAATTGAAATGTATTGTTTATTAGTAATTTATTAACCTGTAATTGTAACAATGTTTTATGAAAATAATTCAGTAAGAACTATAAAAAAAAAAAATATGAAAAAAATCAGAAGTTATTAGTGAAATAAAATTTTATGTACTTTTCATTTTAAATAAATGTTTATATGCAATTTAATAGGCGTAAAATGAAGTCATGTGGTGTCCACATCAGACTTTTTTGATAATTTAACTATAAAGTTTTTTCGTGCTTTCGTGTTCTGTCAATTAATCTGCTATAATTCCTATTTAAATTATCCAAAATAAAATATTTGTTAAATAATAACATTAATTTTGGTTTAATGATTAATTAATTCACCACAGAAACTTTCAAAGAAATTTCTACGCGGGAATATGAAAATGGCAATTTTTATTAAATGAGAAATGCCATACTGGTCGTGATTCGACCCCGGGACCTCCAGATGAAAGGATGAGACGCTACCACTTCGCTACGGATATAGGTATTTATAAAACTCAACAAATAACTTTTAATGTAATTGTAATTAATTACTTTTTATCTTTTGTTGCAGGTAAATTCAGCTTTATTTATATTCGGCTTTTTTGGTATGTATGTACTGACAGTTTTTCATGTTATTTAGTTGTTACTTTTTGAAATTATTTCTCTTTTGTTTTAAAATTTTTAAGTTTCATTATAAACTTTATTTTATGATAATTTTTTTAAGAATGAAGGTACCTTATTCAGACAGTGTACTTAAACTATGGAAACTAAACTATGGACGACAGTAAACTTTAAACTATGGAAACGGCTTCATATTTTCAAAACTGAAACGGGATACTAGAAAATACGAGTAGAAACAAGTGCAATTCTGCTTAGTTAGAAAATATTACTTTAATGGATTTTTAAGATTTTTTTTTTTTTTAAATAGGAAGGTGATGATGTAATACATGATTTTAATGTAAAAATTTACGAGAAAAACAATGATGAAGACAGTTTTTTTCGATAAACTCCTTAGTTTTTTAATTAAAAGCAGTAAGTTTTGCAAAGATGTTGTAAAAAACGCGACAGTAATCTAGGTAGTAACTTCTTATTTCGTTTTATCTTCAGAGTAACTACAGTAGTTAAACACAAAGTTTGGTGTCGAAAAACAAGTTTTTTTTTAGGTTTGTACTACAATAGCTTTGTTAAATGACCAATAAATGAGTAAGATTTAGTAAAAAAACTTGATAATTTATGACAACAGATTCAAACGAAGTACACAATTTTGATTGTTGACCAACTGTTAGTATTGCCAACTATCCAATAAAAATATGTTAAATATTTCTAAAGTAACATACATTTTAATTTAGTTTTAGGTAGATTTCATAGGAAAGCTACCTATGTAAACGATACCATGATTCGATTTCCAGAAAATTTCGACGTAGCTTCGAGTTTCACATCCTCCAGACCCCAAAACCACTGTTTGTTCAACAGTTTATATTGTAAAAAAAACCGGTATAGCGGCCCTGAATAACGGATTTTTACCAATTATTACAAAAACAATAGAGAATGTAATTGACTGGTATGAATCCAATTACAAAAAGGAGAACCCTTTTTTTTAAAGAATAGATCTGTTTTTACAATTGTCTTTTGTTATACTACCCCATAACACACAATGAACACCTGTTGCACGGTGATTTTGGAATTTATGGGAACAGAGCCTCGATTGACTCTTCTCACGCTTCGACTCGGGTCCGATCCTACAGGTAAAAAGCCGCTAGCTGTATAAATAGCCCTGTAAGACCAGCTAAGAGTTCAGCTCGACAGAGTTCTGCGAGGCGTTACAACGTCGGTCTCGCAAGGGCAGTTCTGCGAGGAGAGGCTGCGATTTGTGTGGAGTTGTGCAAATTCGGCAGAGAGTTCTGCGAATCAGTCTAACGGGTCCAACGTGGAGAGTCACAGGTGTGAATCTGCGAGACGTCAGTCCAGCGAGGAGAGTATCCAGTTGGATACGATTAAGGTGACACCAGAAGTAATTCAGTTACCAAGAAATTACTATCGGTGAGTTACAGTAAAACTATAAGTGTATAAGTGAAATGAATAGTTCAATAGAATTCATTCATAAACTGTTAAGATGGACAACAAAAGGGATTTGGAAGTGAAGAAATATCAATAGTTTCGGCAAGACAGACGTTTCGCCGAAACTTTTGAAAATCGATTCGGATGATCCGAAAACCGGATTTCCGTGAAAACCAAATTTTTCGCGATTACAATACTTCTTTACTTCGTACATGGAAGTAAAAATGTTGACCACTTCAAAAACTTTATTTTTTAATTTTAAATTTTATTATTTTCTTTCTTTTCCAGTTACCCCCAAAAATGCTTTATTATTTCATTTACTCAATTAATTTTCCACTTTCACTCCGTATGATAAATTTATTCTTTCTTTCTTACATATTCCTATACTATTATCCTTAACTAATTTGTTTCTTTAAAATTTTCTATTATATTAAAATAATTATGATGTAACACATTCCTGTCTACAAAAATGTATAAGAGTAAACCAGTCTGAGAATCCCAATTTTGCATACTTTTAATTTTTCATATACTTTTTTTTTAAATCACTTCATACTAATTTTCTCGGCACGCTGTCATAAACTTTGAGTTGTGAATCTTCTATATTTAATTATTAATTTTTTTTTTACAGTTGCTATGCAACACATCTCTCTATTAGCTATGAAAAGTATTGTTTATATTGTCTAATAAATCAGTTTAGCGCCGGCCTTCGTGGGGCGAGTGGTAGCGTCTCGGCCTTTCATCCGGAGGTCCCGGGTTCAAATCCCAGTCAACCATGGCATTATCAAACGCTAAAAGAATTGTCATTCATCTCATCCTAATATATTTTTTTTCAAATTTAATCACTTAAAAACAGTATAATAAAGATTTTTTTAACGAATATATATTTATTTTAAATCATTCATGAAATGTATTTACATCTATCTACTTTCAGGTATCAATAAATAAGGTATAATGTTGTTTTTATTTTGTTTACGATTTGTGTTACGTATTATCATTGTTATTTTTTTAATGTCTTTTGAAGGTCAAACATAATATATTAAGCTTTATATGTATATATATATACGGTAGCGTAGGTCCGTTCATTAATGTATAACCTTCACCTTGTACTAACTTATACAATATACTTAAAATTGGCGTTTTTCTTTATGCTATATATGTGTATGTGCTGTGTTAAGAATACATAAATAAAAGTATTCTTAAAAATTGTTGGTCGCATTAGCAATAACACTTTAAACCACGTTTGTAATATTAACTGATGTACAGCTGTTCAATAATAATTAATGTTATTATTTAACTATCCAGAATATTAAACTGAGAATAGTTTTACTTATAAAAACTATTTAACTTAACAGTATTTAACTGATATAATGTACTTTATATTATATGAACTGTACATAAAATGTTTGGGAAGTTTAACATCGATATTTAACTTTTACATTCTAACACTTAATCCATTATTATATTTATGTAATGGCTGAATGTAGTTAAAAATAAGTGGGAAAGTATTACATAAATATTCCGGCTATTAATAATAAAAAATAAACGCGTTAGAGCCAAAACACAAAAAAAGGAACAAAAAAAATTCAGAATATAAATTTTTTAAAGGCGAAAATAAAGTTTAAGAAACATATTCATATGTAGTTAAGACTTAACAAATTTTCTTAAATAAAAAACTTTTCTATATTTTAGATTCAGGGCCTGTAATTTAAAAATAAAATTGTAGACATTGCTTGATACTAATACATACGAAATATAAGCTTTCAAAAAAATATTTGTTATACGATCACCATTATTTCCCTTTAATACAGTTATTCTAACAATATTTACCGGAAAATTAAAATTTTTAAACAAAAGGGAAATAAAATAAAAGAACAAAAAATATATATTTCAATTTTAAGAGATGGGCTTTCATTTTTTCAAAAAAAAATAAAATTGTAATATTCATGTTTACATTGTAAACAACAAATTTGCTTTAATAAAGTCTTCTCTAAAATGTCTCGGAAGAAAATCGATATTGGATTTTTGTAATCCCCTTCTTGAAAATTTTGAGAAAAAAAATAATATGATCAATGGCCGACGTAAAGAAATATTTGAGCCAAATCTGAATAAACTCGATTTGGTCAATCCTGATATATTAAACCAAAAGCAGTGCGACACACATACGTACGCACATACATATATACATATGTTTCTTTGGTCTAGACCATTCGTTCTCAAAGTGGGCGATAACGCCCCTGTATGGGCGCTGGAAGCCTTCATGGAGGACGGTAGAAGGTTCACAGAAAATTTTGGGCGTTCAGGTGGTCTAGAAAGGCGATGGCTGATTAAAAAAAGGCAAAAATTATTTTTTCCTTATATTTCAAACTAAAATTAAATACCTACTACACTAGTACAAAAAATTAAAGGGATACCTATATTTTATGTTAAAAAATAATCGTATTCAAACTACATAATTTTGCTAACAAAAGGCTTAGAGAAACGAATAAAAAAGAAATTAAAACTTGAACACACTACTGTTTGACAGTATAATTAAATTTCAAAAATCATCAGATTAGAAAAAATCAGTGAAAAGAAAAGTTATACAAATTTGAAAGTTTTTCTACCCGTTTGATCAAGTACATTTAATCAAGATTTTAGCTTTAATTTATTTTTTTGTATGTCTCTATGATTTTTCTGAACCAAAATATTCCACTTTAAAGGGAAAAGGCAATTTTTTTTAAAGAGAAAGCAATTTTAATAAAAGTACTTCCAAGTATTATTAAATATGCGTTTTAATTGCTAAGTTTCAACTCAGAAATAGGATACGCCAAGTTACTATTTACGGCAATTACTATTTTTAACAGAGTAAGTTTAAAAGTATTGGGCCACTGGAAAATCTTTGATTCTCAATGTGGGTGGTGGCCAAAAATGGTTGAGAATCAATGGTCTAGACGAACTAGTTGGACCATAAAACATAAAAATTTGCAGAAAACCCGATACCCCATTTTTGACATTACCATGATCTCCTTTATTCTATCTATATAGGCATATATATATTATTATTCACTGGTGCTACAGTCCAATATGAACCTTGGCCTCACCCGCATTGGGTTTCAAAAAGGTTATTTTTACTGAGTAATGTTAACTCTACGCCTAACCTCCAAATTGGAGGACCAGTAGATTTTCTTATAAGAGTTACCTTCTAGATGCACCCGATAGCTGCTGCAGCAACAGCTCGGCTACATATATATATATATATACAACTCTCTCTCACTCTATCTCTCTCTCTCTTTCTTTCTTTCTTTCTTTATAGAGAGAGAGAGTGAGGGAGGGAGTGAGAGAGGAAGAGATAAAATTAGGAATAATTCCTGAAAATATTTATAAAATATAGACAGTAGGAAAATGAGAAAGAAAAATAAGAAAGGGCTTTTTAAATGTACTACTACAGATATATAGATGTTGAAAATTAGGTGGGTTGATTAAAAAATGATGTATTATAATGGTGAAAAATTCAAAATAACGTAACCGGTTTCGGAATTTTATGCCATGGTCAGCAACAAACTACAATATTATCAAAATTTGTTGAATCCATTAACGAATTTTATGGGTTACTTTTAAAATTTAATGAAATATATTTACTATTTTTTTCACTGTTCATTATCGCATACCTTCTCCTTGGCTTCTTCTAGTTTCTAAGCTTCATCTCATTTACATATTTCATTCTTCTTTTTGCTCGTTTCCTTTCTCCTTCTGCTGATTCTTCCAATGCAGTTATCAAACTCGCACTACTTTTACCCAAATCTCTTAACCAGGTTCCTTTTTTTTTTGTTTTTCCTGCATAAGTATTCTTTCTTCTTTAATTTACTTTTTCATTCCTCAGTTTATCTTTCCCAACTTTGTCTTTATCTTTAGCTCTGAAATGATGGATGTGAGCGAGACGACCTAACCAGGTAGCACCTCAACGAGCGATCTCATTTCACTGCAGGATCACTCCTGCAGAAACGACATCAGTTTTTATCAGGTTACGGTAGTTTAGCGTCTTTTTATATTTTATTGAAAATAAAGCTTCTGCTCGGTAGAATTTTTGAGATTATTTTCTTGAAATGAAAGCTTCTGCTCGGTAGAACTTTTGAGAATTGCCTTCTCCTCTTTAAAAGTGGTATAATCTTGCGAGTGAGCTGTCATCCCCCACAGTTAACACATATTTCTTCCTCCTGGCATTCAGAGTCGTTGTGGCCTTCGTTTTCGCATCGAACACAGATTCTGGCAAGTAAATGTTTAACGCACAAATCTTTGACACTGGAAATATCGCTTAGGTTTGGGAATGAATGATCGCACCCGAACCATGTTACCATTTTGACATGTAACCTATTCTGATTTCCTCCATTCCCATTCTTCATCTTTACATCTCAACTTCAATCAAGTCGCTCTCCTTTTTCATTTACTTCTATTCTTATTTTCATCAAAACCTTCCATACAAATCATTTGGCTTACTTCTTTCTTATTTTTAAGTCCAGATTTTTACATCATAATAATTTATTCTTCTTACTGAAAAATTCTTTACTATTGCTATCCTTCTTTTTAATCTCATTTGTCTCTTCTAGACACTAAATATCTATATATTTTTTTATTTCTTCACTATTGTACGACTGTAAATAAAATTTCCAAAATTTTTTTGTTTTTAAAGTTGTAATAAAATTAGTGAGAGATTGGTAATTATCTGACAAAATGTTATTTATAAATAATGAAAAATTTTTCTGATAAAAATAAGTATAAAAACAGTTTAAAATAAATAAAAATTGATGTAAAAAATACATGAAAAATAGATTTATGACTTTTTTTTATTACACTTGTTTAAGTTCAGTTAAAATTGAAGATCATATCATTTTACATATAATTGGACGTTTAATATTTTTGTGATGTAAACTGTTTATATTTTAATGACTATAACAAACATCTCAGATCAATAAAAAGATTTATTTTTTATAAAGAATTTATTATAATGTCTGTAATCCGAAGAAAAGAAATTATTCTTTTTTATAAATTACTTATGTTTTTTTTTTAAATAATTAAAAATATTTTTTTTTTATAATAAGTTTTAGTAATAAGATTTGCCATTATAGTAATTAAGTTACCTTTTATGACATCCATAATAGTTTTTATTATTTATTTTTCATCTTTCTTCCTTACTCGTACAAAATTAAAAAGAAAAAAATCACGGTTAGTTAATTACGTTGTTTTATTATTATAAGATTTTAGTTGTATATAAAAATAGAATTTAATGTACCGTAATTAATTATTTTATTTATTTTACCATTAGTTGTTATTTTTATTTTATTTTACATTAAAGTCAATTAAAATAGATTTATCAACGTATTTAACTAAGTAAACAATTATTTTCATCTGTTAGAAAAAAAAACATTTACAAATCATTCATTCTGATACATCATTTAATTAAGTTGTAATATGAAAGGTAAATGCTCATTATTTTTGGTTTAATGGTGAGATATAATTGTTAAAATAGATAAATACGCTTTAAATTATCCATTAGCCTCTTTAGATATAACGTAATAAAATCTGTATATATTGTTAAGTAAGTAAGGTTATATTATTCTTTTTTACATTTCTTTTGTCTTAATTTATTGCTCTTCCCTGCTGATTTAAAGCAAGTTTATATATAATAAATTACTTTACAATAGAAAAGAATACATTAATTTCTTGTAACAGAGGAAAGGTGTCACTTGTGGAGCAAAGTGACCACATGCGTTTTACTGGTTTGGCATGCTGATAAGCAACCGTGCATTAAATAAAAAAGGCAGAGAGGTGTTGGTTATTATTAAAGAAGCCTGTATATTTTCAGAAATGATTTGTGACTAATGTCAGGTTGCCTACAACCTTTACCGGTTAAACACTTTAACATACGTAGAATTTATTTTTATAGACATAAATTATTTTATAATGTAAATTTTATAAACTTTCAGTTTTCAAATAGTCTTATCAACTTTTTTTTGTGTATTATAATAAAATCACTTTGATATACCATTTTGTTTTTATAAATTTACAAATTTTGGCATTCATCGTACCAATTTTAACTCGAAATGGGTACAATATAAAAAAATAAGATTATATTTCGTCTTCAGGAAACTCTGGATTTAAATTATTCAATACAATAGTGACTTGTTTTGTTGAAATTTTACTATAACTGTGTTTTCTGAAATATTAATCATTTATTTAATTCTATATAATCTTTATTTCATTAATAGTAATTTTAATTAAAATTAAGTATCATAAATCTTATTTAATATTTAAATTATTATTTTATATAAATTTAACATTTTTTTCATTATATTTGTTAACAATTTTTACTGACGTTTCGAAGAAAAGTACGATACTACTTTCGCTCGAAAGGTCTTTGAGAGGGGGGATCAAAATCAATTATCTTTATGTTTCTGAGGTATGAGCAGTACAAAATATCATTCACTTAAATAGGGTTTCCTTTTTATATATTTATTATTTATATATAGACCTATGTATAAAATTTTGTGGCAAGGGTCTACTGGTTAAGCGAACGTATATATTGCATTGTACTCTGAAAATCAGTGCGTTGCTGACAACAAGATAGTGAGGGCGTTGAAAACGAAAGGTCGGTCTTCAGAAGTTTGACTACACCTAAAACCTAATAAAAAAAATTAATTTCTTTTTAATGTATAGTTGAAATTTGGTTAAATTATTTAACATATTTTACTAAAATTAGATAGATGACTTATTAAAACAAAGTTGTGTGATAGTATAACATTATTTTTCAAGTCTTGTCTACCCACCTACAAATATGATAGATAACACTGATTTTCTCTACGTAGAAAAAGTAATTGAAATGGAAAGAAAAACAGAAACAAAAAAAATTCTACACTTCCATATGATCCTGTAAATCATATCGGATAAAAATTTAATATGATGGTATACCGTTTCATAATATTTCCATAATATTTAATCCTAGTCATTCTTGATTGTTTATATACATTTATATTTTTATTTTTCTTAAATATATTCTAATTGTTTTGATAATAAATAATTTTCATAGATACCTTTATTAAAATTTCAATTTACTAAGTATAACGTTATATAATTTATAAATTCCTAAAAGTTTTCATGTTGAAATTTAATTCATGGATGTAACATTAGCATGATGCAAAACTATGTTGCTACGTTACTGAATCAAAAGATTGTACTTTTTCAAACAAAATTACTTTATTTTAATAAAAAAGTGTAATATTTGACCGAAAAATCAATAAAATTAAAATAGAAAAAGAAATATGAAAGTAAGAATGTTATAAAAAAAAAAAAATTATTCAATAAATCCACAGTAATTGTAAACCACTACCAAAAAATAATTTTGCTTAATTTTATGAAATACAATGATAATTTTAGGTTTATGAAATAAAAATAAATTATTTTATAACACCAAATGGAAATTTTTTTTTGTAATATTTGACTTTCTGTATGAACTACGGTTAAGTATCTGTTTATTGGCACCGCTGACTATTTATTTAAATGATAAAAAAAGAGTAAGTTTCCTTATCACAATGACGTAAATTCAAGTCGTGTACCTAATGTACTCGTATTGTAACCGGTTAGCTAGAGTTGACTCTGTGGGTTTATCATGAAAGCAGTTTAATTTTGCTATCGATGTTTTAATATGAATGTTTGAAATTTACTGACTTACAAACACAATGCCATTCAGTTCCTGCAACTGCGTGGCATTCTGTGAACCAGAACATGCATCTTTATGAAACTGACAGTGTTGTACGATTATAGCGTTGCAACAAACGTACTTGTCGTGGAAAGTTAATATGCGTGTCTCGTTAGACGTGGTTAAAAATTCGAGTTTTGGAATTGTCATACGTTTCGTTTATATTATCATTTGTGTCGGCTGTATTGAACAACAAAGATAAATAAATTTGGAAAAACGATATTGTCGAAATCAGTGAGATAAATAAAATTGGGAGAAACGATATTATTATCGAAATCGGTGAGACGTTGTTATCGAAACCAAAAATAATGCTGGTTTCTTCTACCCACAACAATGAGTTTTCGGCGGTATTTGCTGTGATACCGGTGAACGTGAAAAGTTGCTGATTTAGAAACAGAAGGGTTTTGCCATTACACTGCGAATCAATGGTGATCCTCAAAGCGGTGCTCAGACTCAAACCATTGAACGTGGAATAAAAAGCTCAGGGAAACAACTTGCTGAATTCATGTGGCGTCGCATGATAGAGTTGAGAACCCGTTCCAAAAATACTCTATGAATAAGGGACACCTACCTGGCTGGCAGATATCGCCATGTAGCAATCGGTAAGTAAGAGATATGTTCGAAAAAGCCACCTATTTAAAGGGAACAAATAGTGGTACTGGTGTTCAATTGTACCCAAAATTTTACGTTTACATAGTTACTTTTATCCATTTTTTATATTGCATTGCATACGTGTATGTTATAAAAAATTCCTCCTCCAACTGCTTGAAGGAGAAAAAGTTCTGTTCGCCTACCTTTCTAGATATCCAGCAAGCATTCAAGATCTGGTTGCCTGGTCTGCTATACTAGCTAAAAACAAACTACTTCAACTATTTTATATAATATTGAGCAGTTATTTGGACGGACGCTTTTTCCAGATTAAGTACAAGGAGAAATTATTTGAAAAATAATTATCTGAATTCTTTGACAATTCCTCGGGTGTTCCTTAGGATACAGTGTTGGGGCCTATCCTCTATTCCAGGGGTTCCGAAACTGCCTGCGGGCCAACAACGGCCCGCGAGTACCACCAATCCGCTCCCCGAACATGCCCGGTATCCGGCCCGCTATAGTTTATTTTGATTACATTGTAAAATTGAAGTAAATCGTATAAAATAATAAAAATTTTTTTATTTAATGATACGTAATTATTTAATGAAACTGTAATTAATGATATATGATTTATCCTGAAACCTTACAATAAGAGACATATATAGATAATTCACAGAGCGAAATTTAACATTATAATTACGATTGAGATTTATGTAGCTTTAAAGTGGTGGATCAAATTTACTAGTAAAAATTATCCAATTATCTGCAGCGACTTCAAACAAATATTTTTTGTTGAAGAATGTTTTTTCACACAGATACGTAGGGCCGAAAGCGGAAAAAACCACAAGCAAATTATATCACTGATCAAACTGTGGGTGGAAGACTTATCATTAAATTCCTTCAGTGATGACTATATATTTTTCTCTAAAAATATTGTTACACTGCAAATCATTCATTTCCATTTTAATTTCTGGGGAAAAGGTTTCTATATCGGTGTTAAAATGATTTTGAATAATCTTGGTGTGAATCAAAATATGCAGTTGAATCAAAATATGAAAAACGAGACGCAAAATTTATTTTTTAAAGCACCCAAAGTTTGAATTGCGAAATCTACCGGAAATGGAGTCACAGTTTCCTGAAAGAATATCTTGGCATGTATTACAATGTATGAAAACAATTTTTTGTCGATTGCTCCTAAAAAAAAGTGTTGACCCTTGGGGCTTTACTTAATTTTCACTGAGGATCTTCCAGTCACTGAAAATACAACTATGGCATCGTTTGCCAACGGCATGGCAATCGTGGCTGATCCAACCCAAGCTAAGTTGCAATCTGGTTTAGACCTAGTCAAATGGTTTAAAAAAGCGAAAATAAATATCAATCTTCTAATTGCAATGAGAAGAGGTGACTTCCAGGAATCCATTTAGATGTCTAATTTAAGAAGTTATAATGTGCATCTCCAATGGGACATTTTTGATAATTCCTTACAGCATTGAAAAAACAACATTGTTGTTTTTTCAACAATGTTGAAAAATAGTTGTATATAATAAAATATTTTTATCTATGCAGGTTTTTTTTAATAGTCAAACGGATGTTACTTTTCGATCCATCCTCGTATTAAAAATAATCTGCGGTGAATAACATGTTTTATAAAATGTTCGATATTTTCCCATAAATAAGTGATACTAATCGTAAAAGACAAATAAAAATGCTTGCAAAAATGTTATACAGTTCATACATTAGTATATGTAATAAAGATTTATTTAATGAACCAAATGTAATAAAATCAATTATAACAGCAGTATAAATAAATTATTTTCTACAGCATGGTTTTTATATTAAAAATAATAATAGTAGATGTAATAAAAGTAAAAGTAATAAATTTTTTTTTGATGAGAGGTACCTTTAAAATGATGCAAATTATCCATAAAATTATTTATGTATACAAGAATATATTATTATAAAAATAATAATAAACATATTATCCTCAGCAGATCAGACTTGTTTAAAAATTAAATAAAAATAATATGCAGGTTTACGGTACTTTCATCTAATATTCTTGCCAAAATGTGACAAGTGGTTATTGTAACATGCAGTTTTTAATACAGGAGGGGGTATTTCGGCAAATCCGGCGCATGCGCAACATAATACCTCCTCTTGCTCGATCACCACCTCCCCCTTCAATCCTTTATCCCCCTCAATGACCCCCCTTGACGCATCTAGCAACCTCCAGTCTGCGATCTGCGCTCCTATATCCGTGACTATCCGTATCTTTTATATATTTTGCTCGTCTGTTTCATTCATGACGCGAATTAAATTATTCGAACATTATTTTTGTTTTAATTTATATTTTGTACAAGTATATATATTTAATAATTTTTAATGTGTTGTGATGTGTTTGTGTATATTATGTTACATTTTAGTGAAACTTTTAATTAAGTGAATAAATATACTTAAAAAAAATTAAAACGTGTAATATTTTCAATTATTTATTTATTTATATCATTATATTACGTATACTTTTATTGTGACTTAGAAAAGAAAATCTACCATGGTTTACTTCAATTATATTTGTGGTAATTAACAATCTTCATTTAAAATATATTAAAACAATGGTACATTCTAGGTAATTTTTTTTATTTGTTACAGTGTAATCTGGTAATAAAAAAAAAACTGTATCATTTATACAATACAAAATATAAATCATACAACCGTTATAACTTTATTTTATAAAAAATTTAGCTCTTTTTATCTAAAAAAAAAAAAATGAAAATAGCTCTTACATGTCATTAATTTAATTTAAAACCCCTTTAAAAATTTTCGGTTCAATACTGATTCCTAAGTTTTACTGATTCAAAAAGTATTCCTAAAACATTTTTACAGTTTAAAAAAATAATCAAAAAAAAAAATTACACTCAGACCCGTATTATTTATTTTTTTAAATAAAGTATTAATTTTATTAAAGCATAAATTTTAATAATTTTTTTCTAATTTTATTATGAAACTTTAAAGACATCATTATATGAAAACTCAAATTATATAGGTTTTACTTTATAGTTTGATGAATAGATAATTAATAGATAATATTTTTCGTACAGTAAAATATAGAATAATATTAATAGAATATATAAATATAATAGAATAAATTTCTTTAATATTTGACCTTCACACTACTTCGTTTTTATAAATATTAACTTCATTCATTTTTGACATTTATTATTATTATGACTAATGATTTCTTTTTTAGATTGTTTTTTGATTCATTCATACTTAAAATTTCATACATTTGTAAAACAAAAATCTGTTTGTTCGTTTTAATACTATTGGGTATTAATCCTTCAAATTTATTTATCTATACTCTTTTACTAAAGTGTATGTTAATAAAATTAGTAATTTAAAGTTAATTTAAAAATCCCCATAATTTATTACATCTTTTAGAAATATTATGTTAAAAAATTTATTTGACTTATTTACATTTATAAAACCAGTATATCGTAAATGACATACTCATTCTATACATATAATAACAAATTTTACCATTTAGCTTTTTTATTTATTTATTTTTTTTTTTTGTTTTAGAAATCATCTCAATTTACTATAGTAAATTACAGTATTAAAACATAAATTCAAAAAAAAAAATTTTTTTTTAAATATTATTCGTTTGCCGTAGGAGTATGACAAATTATAGGGAAGAACTATCTAATTAACGTATCATAATTTTTTAATTAACTTTAGAATATCGTTAAAAAAGGTAATAAAAATTTTCTTTGCTTAGTAATTTACTTTTTTGTATATCGTATACAAAAATATAATAGTAAAATTTTAGATGGATTTCAAAGTTTGTAATTATAAAAATATTTCATTAGATTTTTTGTACCACATTAAAAAATAAATTAAACATTCTTATTTATAAAAGCAAGTCGGTAATTAAATTAAAAAACTTTATTATAGAAATTACAACCTGTAATTTAATTAATTAATTCCTTTTTTATTATTTAATCATTAAATTTTGTTTGTTATAATGATTAGATACATTATTCTTATGTAATTATTACATTTATTTACGAATTTTCTTTTTTTGTTTTCTTTTATTATTTGGATATAAAACGTAGTTGAGAATTCTTAAACTAAATTAGTGGGTTTTGCTTCAGAAAAAATTAATCGATCGATTAAAATTTTCTAAAAATTAGTTGAAAAATGAAAATAGTATATGTTTTTATCAAACATGGCTCGTTGGTATGAACATACAATAAATATTTAAAATATAAAACCCACTTAGCAATAACATTTTAATTCGTCCTAGCGCTTTCGGAAACGAATTCCATCTTCAGGAACTTTTTTTTATTAACTACAACTTTGTCGCCAGGAATAGAGTTGTTATGTAAAGTGTGTAAAATATATAAACGTTCATTATGACAGGACGTTAAGTCGACGCAATTTTAACGCATGACGACCACCATTATATATTTTACACACTAGGACGTATTAAGAGATTGGTGTTAGGTGGGTTTGGTATTTTAATTATTTATTCCACATATTGTTTCCATTTTTCAATTTGTGATTATGAAATTTCATCAAGTTAATCCGTTATCATCGATTATTTAAAGTTTTTCTTTTTACTGTAAAATATATAGAAATCTATATGTTTTAGATTAAATAACAAACAACCCTGGTTTACTGGTATTGTTTTATAACATCAACATATTTCTTTTATTTCATATCCCAAATTATTTTGAGATAAGGAACATTAAATCTGATTTTAATTTTTTATCTACTTCAAAAAAATGTATAGCTCTTAAGTCAACTATTTTCATTCATTTTTAATTATTATTATTTTTAATTTATACAGGAACTGGTAATCATTTTAGATTTATTTCCAGATATAGTGTAAATTTTTTTCTATTTATGAAAAATTAATTCGATACGTTTATGATTTAAGATACTTTTTTCCGCTGTAGTATTGGGTTTTTGTTATGTATGATGTTTTAATGGGAAAATTCAAGAAAAGTTATTGAAAAACATGAGTGGAAAATTTCTACAGTTAGTTGGTAATTCGCTTCTTTTCATTTGTTTTCTCTTTATTTATCAAGATGCAAGTCTTTCTATTTTTGAGTTTCTTGTGAATAGTTTTTTTCTCGTAACCCACCGGGGGTCTGGCGGTGAACTAATCATCGTAGAATCCTAGGCAGTTACTTTTTTAAAGGCAGTTACTTTTATACGGATTTGAATATTGAATACTATATCGTGGATACTGTTGTCCTTCGGTGGTTGGGTTTCAATTAACCACACGTCTCAGGAATGGTCGACCTGAGATTGTACAAGACTTCATTTACATTTGTACGTCTCATTCATCTGAAATTAATATTTTACAGTGGTTCCGGAGGCTAAACAGAAAAGAGAGAGTGTGAGAAAAGTTATTTTATCATACAAAAGCATTTTTTGTTGCCCTATTTGTATTTTAAACAAAAATAAATTTTAGAAAAAAAATCCCCTTTTATCAATTATTTTTAAATGTCTACATAATGATATCTGTGACAAATTTCTTTACAACATTTTTCGTTTTTTTTAAACCTTATTTCTGTAAAAGAGCAAATTAAAAAAAGGTATTGAATTTTTTTTCATTCAAGTATTTTTCTTCTTTTTTTTAGAATATTTGCCAATTTTTTTCAAACTGTATTTTTCAAAATTTTCTGTGCATAAATTACATGCATTTAAGTAACTCTGGTTTTCATAAAGTAATAATTACCGGCGTAATGTAACTGAGTTTATAATAATATTTAACCTTGCTAAAAAATACATTTAACTATAATAGATAATAACGTATGAATAGTAAATTAAATTTATCTTATCTATCTTTGTAAATATTTATTTTTATATATTCCGAAAAATATAAAATATTTTAATTTGTTTTTTTAGGCAAGAATTTTGTTTATTATTATAAGTAGTAATTATGTTTTTTGATAGTTTAAGCAGAACTATTTGGTTTAAAAAAAACAAAATTATTTTAAAGATATTATTTATAATCTATACGATATTATTCAATTTTCTATTTTTTGTGAAATATTTATAAAAAAATATTTATCTTACGGGGTCATAATATTTTTAAGTTATTCAAAATTTTTGTCTACAGTTTCCTAGCTTGGCACTTTAATTTAGTAAGAGAATAAACTGAATATTTTATTACATTAAAGTTCAAAACTATTGTAATCCTGGTTTGAAAATACAACTAATTAAAGAAGTTTTATATATCTTTAAATCTATCTATAACAGGTTATCGGGATTTTTAAAATATTTTTACAAATTCATATGAATTATTTACAGAAGAAGAATTCATTAATTTAATTTGATAAAATATTTTGGAAGTGTGAAATTTAATTTAATTTTTAAATTTATGTTAGTGCACGTATATATATATATATATAATTTTATCTGTCATTGATAAAAATAGGCAATTCTTTTTTTATACTGTTGTAGTGTTGTAGTGTTACGTATAAGACAACTTAAATAAATTAGCCAATTATACATTTAATATACCCCTTAATATACATTTCTTTATCTAGATGTTACACAATAATAAAAATGTTTATTGTACCGCATATTTTATTTTAAAAATATTCGGCCTGTCGAAACGAAAACTTTTTTTGAATAAATTTTTGCCGCGTTTTAAGATCAAAAATTAAATGGCTAAAAGCCGATAAAATATTTTTTAGGATTTTTTTTAATTTTATTTAAACTGAATGAGGCTCTAATGCCCTACTTTACAAAGGAAAAGTTATGCATATAGATTAACTTGACTGTTTAAAAGGATATGTTCTTAGGAAAAGTTATTTAAATTTCCTCGTTTATTATGACATATTTATACTTTAAATATGTAATATTTATATATAAATATATATATATATATATATATACACACACACACACACATATATACGATCTTCATATAAATTTAAATCTTTTATATATGTAATAAATATATATTACATTTAATATGTATTTAATATATGTATATATATTTATATATTATACTTAGAATAAATATGTGATAACAAGCCAGGAAATTTATATAATTTTTCCTAAGAATATATCCATTTAGACAGTTTCAAGTAAACTATTACAAATAAACAATGAAATTTTTATCCAAAAGTCAAGTTTGTCTACATGCATAACTTTTCCTCTGTAAAGTAGAGCAGTAGAGCCTCATTCAATTTAAATGAAATTAAAAAAATCTAACAAATATTTTATCAGCTTCTACATCAGTCATTTAAAGTTTAATCTTAAAAACGCGGCAAAAATTTATTGGAAAAAATGTTTTCGTTACGACAGGCGGAATATTTTATATATATATATTATTCGGCCTGTTATGGTTTATTTAAATGAGTTAAAAAGGTATGTGCTGATAAAATTATTTTAATTTTCTTGAATCTTAACATACATTTATTTTTATATTATTTATAAAACTTGATTGAAAATGATACCTTATAGTACAGTTGTTTTTTATACTTAAAATGAAAAGCTTTTATTGGTAGATGTAATATGCTATCGATACGCTCGGGAACTTTGTCATACTTACCACATACAGAAGATGCATATTCTTTTAAATAATCAGTATCACGATAACAGAAAAATTAAATTAAAAAAATACACGTGTATCGAGTATATATACTGATCAACACTAGAATGTAGAAGCAAGTACGAATCTACATAGTTACATAATTATTACTTTATGATATCCATAATTTTTGTCCTACATTGGATAAATTTTTTCGGTCGTAAATCACTTAATACAATAAATTTGAAAATTTTTAATAATGTAAAAGATTATAAAATTTATAAACTTTACAACAATGCAGTTATTATTACGTCACAACGATGCAAGTTATTAACTTCTCATCTTGGCGTCTTACTGCAACGTACAAATAATTGATACAAGAAGTACTTGATCGTCTCTAAATTAATTACGTATAGTGTTCGGGCCATTAATTTCAATATTAACTGTTTAAAGTTTGTGTTATTCGATGTAATTTTGAAGGTAAAACGAAATAAAATAGTTACTTCAAAGTTTTTTACCTTGTTTTATCACTACCACGGGTTTTTCCTTTTCTGAAACTTTGCTTGTAACTCAAAAACGAAAGCATTTATTGAGAAATGGTGTTCGCGTCATTTTTTCGTAAAATTTTACATTAAAATTACATACCATATGTTTGCCTTCCTATTAAAAAAAAGATTCAGCATGGTGGATCCAAGAAATGACAAAGGTGTCAAACATACCAAAAATAGTAATTTTGTAATATGTAGATCCGTTTTTTTCTACCTCCTAATATCCCTCAGTTTTTAAATATGAAGGCGTTCTTTGATATCACTCTGAAAAAAAAACATATATATATATATATATATATATATAATGTATGTGTGATTATTAATTAAAATAATTTATATGATTTTAGATATATTAATTAATTTTACCTCAAAGTTACTAATATTAAGTTGCACAGGTAAATGTTTTCTACATTGAATGAAAAATGAAAATATTATAAAATACCACCCAACTCAACTTGCAACCAGGCATGAAACAGATAGAACATTTTTTTCATATTTATTAAAGTTATTTATTTTGTAAATCCCTGTTTAAACTTGGTACAGAATTATCTGATTTTTATCGCTTCTGTATTTGTTTTGTATGATTATTAAATATAATAATTATTAAATATTCTGGAATATGTTGAACTGTATTTTATTATACGAAGAAAGCTCAAAGAAGAACAGGCGTAATAGTTTTGGTTGACACGTGTATAAATGAAACGTCATCATGCTGATGGTTTAGTTAAGAACCATACAAACTATTATGACGTAATAGTTTGACCTTCAAAGGTTGCAGAGATTTCTATTCCCAAGATGAATAGAGTAAATGTGTATATTGATAGTTTTTTAAATCTTTATTGATAACATTTTTTTTAATAATTATCGAACATATCAGCTTTAATCAGAATAATTTCTCATATAAAATATACTGTCAAATTTGTACATATTTATAAGCTAATATTTAAAAATTTCTAAGCTAAAATTAATTTCTACCAAGGATTATTATCGAATCTACTACGATTTTTGGGGTATGTTTTAACTTATTTTACTTATTTGTGGCTTGCTAAAACGTTACACGTTGAGTTTTCTATGTGTGTTCACTGCCGGATGAAGTATACATAAATAATTTTATACGGGTACATGTACTGGATTATATATATTTTTTTAATTCACTTTATTTTTCTCACTAAAAATATATTTCAAAACATAAATTAATATAAAGATATATTGAAGGATATAAAATTAACATAATTTCTTAATTTATAGATTTTATGAGCTTTACTCAATATCAGAACGTTAATTAGAGAATGTTTTAAAATATTTATTTTGCATTCCAAATAAAAAAAAAATATATATAAATGTTTTTGATTGGTAGTCTTCGTTTTTTTTTTTTTAATACAAATATTGTATTATCTTTTCTGTCTTCTGATTTCTTTTAACTAAAATAAAGTTTATAAAGTATTATTAGTCACTACAATTTTAAACTTACCTTAGGATTCGATTGGGGAGTTTGTTTGAACGGTTTAATTGTTATTCATATGAACTGGCTGTAAATTCCATGTGCCAACCCTAGATTCGAGTTTTTTCTAACTGATTTTATAAAACGTTTTTTTAAGATGATAAACAATTTTTGTTTTTTCATATAATTAAAATTTTGAAATACAAAATCTTTTCTGTATAGAAACACCATTCACATTACCCTAAGGATTGTGCTGCTTTGAATGGCCGTTGTGCTTTCCTACCGGATGCAGAAACATGTAAAAAATCCAATTTGTGATCTAATGGGAGGTCCTAAAACGGGACGAAACTCGGAAAACTCTGTTCTTATCCGATAACGTGTAAATTCGGGCTATCGTGAAAATCCGGGTCTTAAAAGATAAAAAAAATAATTAATTTTTATTCCTGTCTTTAAAATGAAGTTTATCTTAATTTTTATTTGTTAATTTAAGAAGATTCTTAATCTAAATATATAGTATAAAGTAAATTTCAGTTTAAAGGTATACGATTTTAAAGTAATCGAGGTGGCTCAAGAAGGGAAACGGAACTACAACAGGGAAATTAGAGAATACAAAAAAATGAAGAAAAATGATAACCTAGAGATGGAAAAAAATTAAAATATCAAAGGAAAAATAAAGTTTGTTAACGTGGTTCAGTGATGGTAAAAAAAATTAATTTCCTCCAAACAAATAATTTCTATAACATTTTTTTTTTTAAATTGATGTACTTCCTGATATATTTTATTGGCCAGAAAATAAATTACGTTACTCGGTTAAATTTGGCTAAAAAGAATTGGTGGGAATTAGATTAAATGCATTATTTAATCTTAAATTTTCTCGTACTACTAATAACGTAAAATAAATTTACGTAATTAGTATTAAATCTTTTACATATAGAAGTTATAAATCCCATTGAAATTCCTTTTAAATAATTAGCCAAACGCAGCATTTTACGATAAATTACCCGCTGTAGTGATTGAAACAATCGTGTAAGATATTTAACTCTAAATATGGAATGAGATAATGTATTAATTATGTTTCTGCTAACGAATATATATAGAGTTTAAAAAAAAAGAAAGAATTATGAGTATAGTCTTATTAAGTTACCCTAGATTGTATGCAGATTTTAACTTCATTGTACGAATTAAAGGAAGTATTGTGATCCCCGAAAAAAATTCGGTTCTCAAATTTCAACGGAAATATTCATTTTGACCATCCCTGAATCACGCCGAAACTAGTCAACATAGTTTCGGCGTGACGTCTGTCCGTTCGTACGTATGTATCTCGCATAACTCAAAAAACGATTAGCAGTAGGTTGTTGAAATTTTGGATTTAGGATTGTTGTAACATAATTGTGCGCCTCCTTTTTCAATTGCAATCGACTTGACCAAAAATGTCCAAAAAAGCCCAAAATCCAAAAAATTTGTATATTTTTTTCTTAACTGCAGTAATAAGCCCTCATTGAGAGCTTTTCAACGATATATCATAAGTGGTATTTATTTTTATTGGTTCCAGAGTTATAGCCAAATAAAATTTTAATTAATTAAATATTTGGATCTTACATGGGGAAGGCACTTCAATTTAAAACTGACTTCATCTCCTTTTTTTAATTTAAATATATTGATTTATTAATAATTATTAACCTCTGATTGTAAAAACGATTTCACAATAAATAATATTTAATAGTAACAATAAAAAAATATCAGATGTTATTAATGAAATAAAATTTTATATAATTTTCACTTTAAAAAAATGTGTATATGTAATTTAATAGGCATACAAGGAAGTCATGTAGTGCAACATCAAATTTCTTTGTAGTACTGAAACAGCAGGGAGTTAATCTACAGAAGAATAGAGTATTAGGCTCAAACAAAGGCCGTTATTTTTAATTTACCTAGATACTCTATACTAAAAGATACTCTATACTAAAATGAAAATTTTTTTTATTATTTTTTTTAAATTCCATATATAATTAGTGTAAATAATAAATTAATGAAAAACGTTTATATTGTATGAGTATTATTTTTAAATTTAAAGTTTAAGGTGTTCAACTTGTGTTGATTTTTTTAAAACTTTTATCTTTAATAAGAAAAAAAAAGAATAATAAATTGAGATATTATAGCGCTAAGATATCTTTTATAAAATTGAATAAGTAGCAGATACCTGTCAGATATACTCTACTAACAGACAGTTTGGTTTTATAATCGGCGAAATACCTTTGATGAGTTTTCGATTTTTTTCTAAATTATTACTACTTCATGAACCGTTATATTTATTTATATCAAAAAGCTTTTTATCTTTATTATAAAAGTCTGCGATAAAAATTCCATTTTAAAGTTTGGATAATTTATTTAAAATATTTAAACTGGAACGTTTTTAAATAACAGTTTTGAATTTTATCGGTTATATCAAGCAAATCTTAAAAATAAGCTATTATTTATGTTTAACTGTTCATTTATTTTCGATGATTTTAACAGTCGATCTATTAATTTTAACAGTTGATTTAATTTTTACTGAACAAATCTGTGAAAGTTGAATAATTTTATAAAAAGTAAGTAAATGTACTATCTTTGAAAACTTTAACCTTAGTAAAACTATGATAAAATCTTCTGATCAGTAAATACTTTTGTATATATATATTCACACATTTATATTCACGTAGAATGTAACACTCAGGACATGTTCTACTGGTGAAAATAAAGAATTCATAAGAACTTATTGATTCATTAGCAACTGTCGACTAGAAAAATAATCGCCCTTATTTTTTCGTCTTAAATAAATTTAAGCCAGACTGTAATTCTTGGTACCCAAATTAAGCGGTAAGTTTACTGGTTTTATATGAAATCTGTCCTCAGAAAGTGAAGAAAAGAGCTCCCAGAACTATATTTTCGTAGTTTTCGAGAAATTTGTTGCGGGATCGAAATTGTGTTAAATAAATTTGTTAAAAGTGGTTAATAAATACATATTTTAAACAAAACATTTAGAGAATTTGATTTTGAGTAAAGTAAAATGGTATAAATAAATGTAATAAGAAAGAAATTAGTTGTAGGAATTACCAACTTATGATATAAGTTATTTCATAACTTATTTATATTCATATAATTTATTTTTTTACTTTTTATTGTGGACATCATTTATACCATTTTATTTAGAATCAAATTCTTTGTAATTCTTGTTTAACATACTTATGTTTATTACCCATTTAATAAACTTATTTTACACCAAATATAGAATAGTGTGTTTTCAACCCCAATTTTTTGTCCTTTACCCGAGATTTCCAATAACTATTAAAAAGACATCTTTTTTAATTTTTCTGGTCAAATTTCTTAAAAAACAACTTTAATTTGGTTTCCAAGAATTATAGTGGCTTAATTTTATCGAAGGCGCACAAATCAGGATAAAATCTTTTGCTAGCTGACTATAGAATTTTAATCGCTATAGAAGCGTTTCCGGACCTAAGTTTATATGAACGTTTTTCTTTATTTTCACCACAAGAATATTTCCTGATAATTTCTTACTTTCATCGTTACTCGCATGTATATATACAATATATATTTTTTAAGAAAATTATAACTTAAATAAGTTATATCCAGAATTTTTTGGTTAGAATTTTCTTCCCTTTATTGAAACTTATATTTTTTACATCAACTTTGATGTTTAAAAATTTTTTTGAGATTTAAATTTTAAAAAAGCGTTTCTCATCCCGGTTTCTCTTTTTGGTGATTAAAAATCTAGAAAATGAAAATTTTCTAGTAAATTTTGGATAGAGATTAGAGGTTTTATAAAAATTCCATGTTCGAGTAGTAATTAAAATGCTCTGTTTAATTTAACGGATTTTTCTTCCGCCTTAAAGTGAACATATAGTGATAAATCGATTATTTTAATATGGTTTTTGAATGTAAGTATATTAGCCTTTCTAAAACTTTGAACCAACTGGTTGATATCCTTTCAGTTCATCGAATACTTACAAAACTCTTTTAGTATTTAATCTTAATATTCAATGATTTCATATTGCACAAACAGTTTAAATCTCAGTCATATATTCCATGGTAATTTTAAAATTAAAAATGAAGAAAATAAAACTATGGAAACCCTAATTTTTATATATATTTTAATTAAATATTTATTAAAAAAGAACATAGCAGTTTTAAAGGAAATCAATCATGTATGAAATTGTATTAGGTTCTAAATCATACATTTATATTCGTGAAATTTTGTCTGGATACTGAATTGTATTAAATTATCAATTTAATAGTACCCTGAATATATTAATATTTCTAGAATTAGAATTTTATGATTTTGACCTACTTTATATAACAAGTAACGTTCTTGGTTAAACTGTTTGGAAGTAAAAACAGTTTTAATACTAGAATAACCCGGTGGGTTAATTTAATCTGTAATTTAAATTTGTAAGGAAATGTATATATATAATATTTTATATATATATTACATATATGTTATATATATATATAAATAGCTTTTGTGACTCAAAAATATACAAAAGTACTACATCAATTTCATTGAAATTTAGATATGCTGTAGTAGTGTATCTAAAGTTGTGCAAGTGAAAAGTTGATGAAGAATGATTGAGTTGTTCTTAAGTTACGCTCAACTAAAGTTCGAAAAAAATTTAGGCTTACGTTGACAGTGAAGTGGTAAATTTTTCATATCAGCTGCTTTTTCTGCATTTTTCATCTGCTTTTTTTTAGTGCTTTTTTGACGTGTAACTATTTTTTATAAAATTTGAGGTATGATGAAATAATGCTTTTTCAAAAGGAAACAAAATTATATAACGAACAGTCGGTCCTGTTGTGCAGAATGCGCAAGATCTCTTTTTAATTTCCATTTTTTTTAAATCGGTGCCAAGTTAATGATTTGTAAATTCTTGGAATCTTCCATCAGCTTCATATTATATTTATTAATTATATTAATTAGCTTCACATTTAATTTTTTTATATTAAAAAAATTGAATTGTATTTTTTTAAGTCTGTTTTTGTTGTTATTTTTCTACGCATTTCAACGTATTTAAATTAATTTATAATTTAAATTTATAACCGTGTTAATAACGATGGTACTCCATATGATAACCGAAGGTAGATAGTATTAGGTAGTTTTCCGGCCTCGGTGGCGCAAGTGGTAGCGTCTGGACCATTCATCCGGAAGTCCCGGGACGAATCCCGGTAAGTCATGGCATTTTCACACGCTACAAAAATTGTCAATCTCATTCTCTGAAAGTAATACCTAACGGCTTTCCCGGAAATTAAAAAAAAAAATTATAAAAAATAGTATTAGATTTGATTATGCAAAGGATTTATTACAGTTTGTTTAAATCCGTCCAAAAAATTATCTGGTCAAATTCCTCCCGTTTAATCACAAGTAAAGCTTAAAAAAATAAGCGTATAAAAATTAAACCCTAATAAAAACTTGGTTTTTAAACTACAGCTAACTTATTATTCTGCATCTTTATTAAATTTATTAGTTTTTTTAGTGTTTCTCATAAGAAGATCTTATTTTTATTTTTTTTCGTACTATTCAAGATCAAAATTAATTTATTTCCGCTAATTAAAGATTGTTTTATAAGTTCTCATTAATTTAAAAAAAAAATCATTTAATTACCTTTTTATTTGTTGTTATTCTTTTCCTACCGTTTTTGTAGGTTATTATAGTTACTTAATGTTTGACCTTGAATAAAATTTAGTTTATTCATAACATTGACTTGAACTTGTTATGTTTTCAAAATTTAAATCTGTCTCATGAATAAATAATAATACTTAATTTTTTATATATTTTTTTTTAAAATAAGTAATAAAAGATTAGTAAATTAAAATGTTTGTCTGAATATAAAATCTTCTTAGTCTCTTCGTGGATTGGTATCTTTATTTTTTCTTTATGAAAAAAAGTTTTATTTTTATATATATAGTGTGTGTATGTATACGTTTTTGAATAATCTGTTAGGATTTAATGAATAAATTTAGATGTGTTTTATTAAATAATCTTGAATATAAAAAAACAAAATTTCCATTTCATGAAAATTGCTAAAATGTTGAAATTGCTACAATTTTTTTTTTAAATTTGTTTTTGTTTAAAATTATAAATGAGAATTAGCCCGATATTTTTGTTTTAACACGAAATATAAAATGTGAACCTAACTTAGATTAACATTGTATTTCAAATTTATACAAAGACGTTTAATCTAGACACATTGGAATTCCCGTTTTTAAAAACTAACATCAATTTATATATCATAATTTTTATCTCCACCATAATTTCCATCATAATCACCTTCATAATTACTATCTGTGCGACTGCACAAATCGGTTTTTAAAACTGATTTATGGAGTCGCTAATTTAGCCTCATTAAAACTTCACGTAAATTTTAGGACATCAAACTAATTATTTACTTTATATTTTAGGTATTTATTAAAAGTTTTATAGTGAATCAATTAGTAAAATTAAAACTAATCTTTTCCCTCTGTTTAAATAAAAACAGTAACTTTTTATCAACAAAACTTTGATCCACGAAAATATTTGATTATTCATGCTTAATACATCTTTGTTTTCAATTTTAATTAATTTTTTTTCCAGTAGCCACTACAGTTTTTTTTTCTCATTTTTTTAAATTTTATATACCGGTATACAAATAAAATTGTAAACCCAACCACTCATACTGTTATCTGTAAAATATAATCTTAAACTATTAGAGATATTTCTGTATCTACAGATTGGGTTTGAGATCGTAACATTTCTCCTTATTACTTGACGTATAATCTTAACTTATTTCATTTCATATCCTTTCGTTTCTGTTTTTTACAATTATTCATTGAAAATTTAACACACTATCATAAAATTTTCTGGTGAAGTTTCGTAGCATCTTTCTTGGTAAAATTAATTTGAGATTTTAGCATTTACCTACTGAACAGAAAGAATTTGTTGCATCTCAAAAAAAACAAAAACAAAATATGATATGAAACAGTTACAAATGTAAGAATAAAAACAATATGAAATTGTATTTTGATACTTGAAAGTTCTTCGAAAAATATCTGTAAGGATTAACAAAATGTTTACAGGATTATAACATTATCAGTACTGATTGTCTAGATCATTACTGATAACAGTTACATGTTTTACACATTGCCTATTTAGCAATTAAATGTTAAGTGTCTTGCAAGGAACCAGATATTGTGTAAAACACACGCGTGGTTAGAATATTACGCTATGTCCAAAGACAATGTCGGGAAATTGGCTAGAACTGCTCGTCTTAGAAATAGTCGAAAGTGTTACTTACTTTTCGTAAAAACTACGCAAGGAAGGTACTGCATCAGTGTCGAAGTTGTTTTTGGTTTATGAAAGGAATTATTAATAATTTTTTAATTTGATTTCTATAAATTGATTATGGCTACGTTTGACAAAATATAGCGCTTGTATACACAAACAGTTTCGTACAAACGATTGAATTTTTAATCAAACTGGTATTTTAACAACTTTTGGGTTTATGCAGAACGAATCTTTGTTGCTAAATTAATTACAGATATTATTCTAAATGAATTCATTCAACCGTTATAAAATAAACATATTCCTGATGTTCTATATATATTACTATAATGTTAACAGATAACATATATACATTCAATGAGCACGCGTGTTTGTTTATATCTCTTCTACATCCATCTTTTATTTAACTCTTCGTGTTAATTTTATTTTTGTTGTAATTTTAAGATTTATCTACAAATTAAATATATCAAACTCTTTTTGTATACAATTTTTTTTATATATCAAACTTGATTTATAAGTTCAAAAATTATTTTAATATTTTTTCCATTAAGTATAAGAACATTTCGTGTCCTTAATAATGATACGATCATTTAATATTCGGCAAGAAAATATTTTATAACAGAAAAAACAAGCAAATGTAAATAAAATAATATACTAATTGTATTGAGTGTGCGTGTTTCTTTGTTTATAAAATCTCGTGGTTTACCTATTATGAGATATACTGTAATAACATTAACATTATAATTGATTTATTTTTTAATTAAGAATTAAAATGGTATTCTTATTTATTTACTGCTCGTTTAACCAGGGTGCTCGGCCTCATGGATCTTCACTGTGTTCGTTACCTTCATGTTTGTCTAAATATTACTGATAAACACTTAAAAGGTGTAAAGCTCTCTTTCCTCCAATTTTCCCTTATTCTTGATATTGAAGTTCTGATACACTGTGGATGTCCAATAATTGACGTCTTGGTGTCGTACCTTGATTAGAGTAATTAACTGTTCTAATCCTTTTTTATTGCTGGTTCATGAATAAATAAAGCCTATGAATGTAGTTTAAATTTAGTTATTTTTATTGAATATTTGAATATGTAACATATATATGTGTATATAAAATATTATTATTGTACTTGTAAATTTATGTGTAATATCACAGAACTTATAATTGAACCGTAATATTATATTGAGTCCATGAAGGCTAGTAGAAGGCTGACTAGCATTAGAACAATAGGCCAATTACTTTTATTTAATACGTTTCTGTTATTTTTTTGATGATACGGATTTTGTAATATATAAAATGATGTTAAATCTTATCAGAATTCAAACTCAGAAGGTTCCTCCGGTTGAAAGACAAAAATGAGATGCTAATCCTCTGTCATGTTGTAGGTTATCAAAATTAAAAAAAAAAAAAAACATGATAAGTCCTCTTACGTTTGATAAGTTTGGTTTCTTTTTTTACTTTCCCGTCTAGATAGCGCTATAGCAGATCTATAGCCTTTATTTTTTTTTTAACCTCCGGGACTACCGTTACGTATTACGTCAGAGGATGATATGAATGACAATTTTTTTAGCGTGTGATAATGCCATACCTGACCGGGATTCGAACCCGGAACCTTCAAATGAAAGGCCGAGACGCTACTACTCGCGCCACGGAAGCCAACAGAGCTATAGCTTTAGAAGGAAAAGTAGTGAAATCAGTCCAATTTGGGCACATACGGTTTTCACCAGATCTTGAAGTTTTTAACACCTAAGGAGCCCAAAATATTGGATGGAAATTTTCCGAATGTTAATGTTCGTATGTACGTGTATATGTATAAATATATGTGTGCGCGCGCGCGTGTGTGTGTGTGTATTCGGTGTTGACTTCTAAATCACCTTATATATTCGGAACTACTGGACCGATTTTGGCCAAATTTGGTCAGATCACATCTATATACGAAGCACTGATGCCATTAAAGTTTCAACTTAAAAGGTCAACGGAATGAGAGAGTAGAACCTCACGCGTTCCGGATCGCGGGTTTAGCCGCGTAACGAGAAAGTCCTAACGGGAGTGTTGTCATTTTTTATTTTTAGTTAAACTAATTCTTTTCAGATTCTTTATAAAATCTTCAGATATTTTTTTATATATAAATTATTAAATTTCAATATTTATTTTAAATATAACTCAATGATAAAAAAATATGTTGAAGTTTGGTTTCAAAATAAACTGTAATCCAGTATATTTGGTAGTAAACTGAAAATCTAAAAAAAAAAACTCAGAACATTTTTAAGTTCTCTATTAACCTGTGAGATCCCAAAATTTCTTCTCATTACAAAGAATTTATCTAAAGATAGTATTAGATAGTTTTGGAATTTTAATTTACAAAAAAAAACCATTTCTTTTCAACATAATAAAAATAGATTATTAGAATTTCATTTTTAATTATTTTCTCTCTTCAATATTAGATAGAGAGTGTACGACATAATCAGGTTTGTATCTGATCACTTCAGCTTTATTTATTTATAATTACGGAATAGAAAAAAGTCTCGATTGTGAAATCCTGAGCTAAAAAGAATACTGAAATGGCTTTCAGTATTAAAGGTAGACTAATAATGGATAATATGAGTAACGGAGTATTGTGCGTTTGTGTGTGTGTGTGTGTGTGTGTGTGTGTGTGTGTATATATATATATAAATACACACACACACACATATATATAATAAAAGTAATTTTCCACTAGTATAGAACTATTTTGTAATTGTATGTAGTTTTAAAGGTAATAAAAGTAAAAATAAGAGCATGAAACACTGAAAAAACTTTGATTCATCTATATATATATAATTGCGCATGTAAAACCTAATTACACTTAATAAAGATTACTGTATTTGTTTGGCGTTTATTGGTAATTTTAAAGTTATTAAGGTATAAATAAATAAAAAATATATATATATATAAATAGCAATAAACAATAAATATATTATTTATACATTTAACTTTCTAATAAAAAGAATTTATGTAGCGAGTACAATTCAGAAGATCTTTTATTTGGATCGCAGTTGTTACAGTATATAATAAAACTTATTTAATTGTTTAAACGACGTACTTGATTCAATAAAGTTTGTAAATAAAATATACCTATTAAATCTAAGTAAATAGAGTATAATTGTGTAGGTTGGTAGACGTGGGATATAATAACAACACAACAGAAGCTGAGACGATAGAATTAATAGGATGAAAGCAAATACAGACATGTAACAGCAATCGAATTGTTTATTTATTCCTAATTTGGATTTAATTAGATAAATATTTATGTCTAATTTTAATAAAACAACGACTGCTGATACTAAAGGATAAATAATAAAAGAAACACAAAGTTACAACTCCTTTCTATTTTGAATTTTAATTTATTTTTTTGTATTTTTGTAGAGACGTTAAAAAAATAAAAAATATTTTGTTTCATTTGAAAAATTAAGTGTCATGTTTTCGTAACCTTTTAGCGTATAACTTCCAACACCTTGTGATTATTATATCATATTTACAATGTTTTCTCCTTATATGCAACCGTCATATATAAGAACAGATTTTTTTTTAATTTATACAATTTATCCTTATGTTATTAAAGCAAATACATTTTTTTATAAAATAAAATCATTTTAAACGTGTTCAAATTTTTATATCGATTTTATTAAATTATCGATTCAATTCACCGTACATAAAACATAACAAATGTACAAATTATTTATTTATTTTTTTTTTTTTTTTGAACTGGTTTTCCTACTTTTTATTATATATTTTATGTGTAATGATTGGTTGGCCGAGTGATTCCTGGGATAAGAAGTCTTCCTTATCAAATTCCATTGTTCTCTTCCAATGATAGATGAGCGAGTACAGATCGGAACCACCTGTTGTCCTTGGTGTGAGATTGTTCAAAAGGTGGAGAAGGGATTTTCAACGATGGTTGTCGGCATTGGAATGTAGAAGCTTATGGAAAACCAGAGCATTACTGTTCCAATGGATATTATTCTCAGGAAAATCTTAGCAGCTATTTTCAGTATGAACGACAACATTACATCTAACTTTGTCTTATAAAAATAAGACAAATATTATACAAATTAAGCATAAAGAAGAAGAATAATTGGTTAAAGTTATAAAAAAAATTGTTATTTCTAGTAATTTACGTTATTTTTATAGCAAGACGTACGAGTTTATTGGCGGTAAGATCTACTGTTTGGGGAAAGATTTCTACTACAGATTATTTAGTACAATTGTTTGCCCAGTTTTTATTGATAGTACATGGTGGATAGAATAATGGATAACAAGTAGATATAAACACCGTACAAATGAAACCCAAATTTCAAGCACTTTTACATAAACATAAAGTTCTTTTGAACAAATGTCCCACCTCATTTCGTTTTCCCTTTAACTACTATTTTTGTTTTTTTAATAAAAATGTATATCTTTACAACAGATGAAAATATTTAAATAAGATTTATTAAATATCTACCAAATAATATCTTCTATTAAAAGATATAAGTATGAAAAGTTTATACCTTTTAAATTTTGAAAATGGCGACCATTAAACTTTTTTTAACCAATAATAACTTCATAAATAATAGTTTTATCAAATTATATTTTATTGGATAAAATTTTAAGCCTTTTATTGTGAACAAAGTAATGAAATGTAATTTATTCAAATTGGTTAATAAACAGCTGAAATATTGCTGAAATTGTTAAAAATTTATGCTCTGTCAGGTAATTTTGTGGCTAACTTCTCTTACTTATAATAAAAAATAGTTTTAATTCAAATAGGACAGGTAACTGTCCTAAATGCTCAAGAGAAAATATTACTACAATTTTTCGTGACTAAATAAATAAGTATTGTAATAAAACATTTTTAAACGAAATTGAAATTTTTTTTACTTCCTTAAACGAAATAAAGGAAGTATTATGATCGCGAAAATTTTCGGTTTCCAGAGTTCAACGGAAATATCCATTTTCACCATCCCTGAATCCATTTTGACTAGTTTCGGCGTGACATATGTACGTACGTATGTATCTCGCATAACTCAAAAAAGATTAGCCGTTCGATGTTGAAATTTTGGATTTAGGACTGTTGTAACATCTAGTTGTCCATCTCAACATTTAATTGCAATCGACTGGACCAATATTGTCAAAAAAAACTCAAAATCCAAAATTTTGGATTTTTTCTTAATTGTAGTATAAGCTCTCATTGTGAGAACTTTTCAACGATATCTCATAAGTGGTACTTATTTTCATTGGTTTCAGAGTTACAGCCAAATAAAATTTTAATTAATGAAATATTCTGATCTTACAAGGGGAAGGTACGTCAGTATGAATTCGGACTTCATTTCCTTTTTCTTTAACTTTTTTTTTTAATTTAAATATTTTGATTTACTAATAATTATTAACCTCTCATTGTAAAAAAGTTTTACGCTGAAATAATTCAATAATAATAAATAAAAAAATATCGGAAGTTTTTAATGAAATAAAATTTTACGTACTTCTCATTTAAAAAAAAATTATAAATGTAATTTAATAGGCGTATAAGGAAGTCATTTGTTGTCCACATCAGATTTTTTTATATACCGGATGATTCAGGTAGAATGTAACAAACTTTTTGGATATGAAAATAAAAAAAAAAATTATATAAACACACGTTCGGAAACCTTCGTTAACGTGTGTTGGCAAAAATTTCACCCTGATTTCTTCTCCTTTAGTAAAATTAAGCAAGATTATAATTCTTAGGACACAAACTAATGAGTAAATTCATTGATTTTATTTATAATCTTACCTGTAAATTAAAAAATTATGTTTCAGTTGTATTAAGTAATTTTGGAGGAATATGTGGTAAAAGACAAACGAATGGGTCGAAAACAGCCTATTTTATGTTTAGTGTAAAATAATTTAGTTAAATTTGTAATAAAGAAGTAATAATTTTAAACAAAGCTTGTAGAGAATTTCATTTTGAGTAAAATGTTATGAATAAGTTTACAGAACCTAAATACAAATATAAGAATGTCGACGTAGTTTGTTAAAAATAAAACATATCTAATTGTAGCAGATTTTAACTAGATATTAAACAAAATTTTAATAGGATAAAACCAAAGAATTAAATAAATAGTCTTTTAGAAAAACATATGTAATTAGGCTGAATTTATGTGATTTTGATGGAATATTATTATCAGTATATTCATTCAGATAAATATGTTTCTGCCTATGCTTTTTCTCTGCAATTAATTATGAAAAATTATTGGAACTTAATTTATCTCCTTACATTACATCATAAAAATTAAAAACAAATTTCAATTTTTTATTACTAGGAGATAATTTTATTATAATGTCCTTCTAAGTTATGTGGAATTTTATTTTTTACATGTTAAAAGTAAGATTTACATTTTTTTGAATTAAACTTCAGTTCCGTATGGTGGATTTGTTATAGGTGTTTATGTGAAAGTAGAGAGAGTTTGTTTTGCTATCTTTCAGAAATAAACTTATGAGCAAATTGAAAAATGTTTATTACATCTGTTTTATAATTAGCTGAACTTAAAAATTAATTAATATTTATTAATCTGAAAAAAAGTATTACTTTAGAATTTATTTTTATTAATAGAAGACGATTTATTTATTATTAATAACTTTTCGGTCAATACTCGCATCACTCGCCGGAACGTCTAGCCACAACCTGGACCCTGGTTGGCGCAGACGATCACTGGGTCCTCCCGGGACTACGGGGTCTACCACAAGCCCGCAGCTCACCATTCCTAGCTGGCGTGTCTAACCCCTAAATAATAATGATAAATACCCAATTCAGGCATAAAACCTGTAAAACAACTAAATTACTAAAAAACAGAATAGTAATAACTACGGAATCTAATGTACACAGACCTTCGCGACGAGGAAAATTACATAAATTATTTCTGTTGCCATGGTGACAAAAATGAAATTAATTTTTAATTATTCATTTTTTCTTCTTTAATAAATACCTTCTTTTTTTTCTTTTTTTCCTGTTTAGACTCCGGGAATTACCGTTCAGGTATTACTTCAGAGGATGAACAAGAATGATATGTATGAGTGTAAATGAAGTGAGATGAAATCCAATCCAATCTTGAGATGTGTGGTTAATTGAAACCCAACCACCAAAGAACACCGGTATCCAGGATGTGGTATTCAAATCCGCAGATCATAATAAATACCTTTAATTGACAAATTCACTATTAAGTGGGCTAGGGCCTCGGTCTACGGCTTCACCGTAGACCTTCCTTGGAATAACACCAATGTATCCTTCAAATTTGAAAGAAATCAGGTCGGTTGGTTCTCCCGTGATGCAATATCATACAAACAAACAAACTTCCGTCTTTATAAGATAATCATAATAGAATATTTGTATGATGCGTATCAGAAGGTTTTTTAGTAGTTATGAATAGAGGCATAATCACACATCAGTATATTACCTCTGAACCCACCGGGTTGGTCTAGTGGTGAACGCGTCTTCCCAAATCAGCTGATTTGGAGTCGAGAGTTCCAGCGTTCAAGTACTAGAAAAGTCACTTATTTTTATACCGATTTGATTACTAGATAGTGGATACCGATGTTCTTTGATGGTTGGATTTCAATTAACCACACATCTCAGGAATGGTTGAACTGTGACTGTACAAGACTACACTTCATTTACACTCATACATATATATCATCCTTATTCATTCTCTGATGTAACACCTGAACTGTGATTCCCGGAGGTTAAACAGGAGAAAGAAAGTATATTAGCTCAAAGACTAAAGATAATTGATAGAATGAATTTTTTATAAACTGTAGGATAAATTGAGCTTCACATTCAAAATATGTTTTGTTAATGTATTTCTTCTATTCGTATATGTATTTCTGTCTGTTAATAAAATAAATAGAAATCAGTTGATAAATTCTAAATTATGCTATGTATAGAACTAAATGTGCGTAGAATAATGTGTAACAATTTATAACTGTTTATCAGATCAAACTCATGTCCTTCTAAAACTTTCAATAGTTATAATAATTATAATAGTAATAATACTACAACAGAATTTGCATTAACGCAATTTCTTCTTGGCAGAATCATTTGTCCATCATTTATTTTAAACGCCATCTAATTATATTTCCTTAATTGGAATAAATGTAGATCAATTTTTAAAAGTTTTCTATTCATTATTTCTATTTAATTTTATTGATGTTTGTTTACTCTTATCTTTCAATACTTCTGCTTCTTCATTATCTTATATTCATATTTTTTTAATACAATTTCTTTGCTTCATTTTTTCTTTTTAATTAATATTATTACTATTTCTATGTTACATTATTATTTTTTTTTTTATTTTACTTTCTAATTGACATTTGAAAGGTAAGTCCTTTCTTTGTAATTTAAATCACCGCAAATTTGAATTTAATTTTTTTCTTATATTCCTTAAAATACTGGGTGATCAAAAAGGACTACAAAATTTTAAAAGCATATAAAAATTTATTTCGATAACTTTCACATTCGGTTGACGTTTCATTTCATAGATAAATATATCACATTTTCACCCAATATTCACTTTGGTTCGATATGTCTTGTATTTGTAATGCGTTCCATTTAAATTCGATTTCATTCCAGACTGTACCCAGTAAGTCGGGGTTAACCTCAGAAACTGCTACGGTAATTCGAAGTCTTAGCTCAACAATATCAGCTTAAAAAAGTGGTATATAAACCCGATATTTAATGAAACCCTACAAGAAAACATCTACCGCACTCAAACCTGGGAAGCGAGGTGGTCTTGCAATTGGATTTTCACGACCAATTCAACGACCTGGGAATCGAGTATCAAGAAAATCTCGGACTTCTAAGCGGTAGTATGATGTTGCCCTATCTTCCTGACATCACCGTATAACTGAGGAATTAGAAAATTTTGGATGTTGTGCAGATAAATGATACCATTTCGGTTGCCTCCTACAGTACAGTCTTTCCTCGTACAGTCTTTTGTTAGGACACAAAAATCGTTGAACTTAAGGCTGTCACGAATGTGCTGCAAAGTTTCATGAAACTTTTCTGTATTCTTTATTCGGAGTTATGGGTGTTCATCTGCCCACTGATATGAAACGTTGACTCACCACTAAAAATTATGTTGTCTAAAAATGTATCGTCGTCTGCAATTCTACTCATCATTTCCACACAAAATTGTTGCCGAGTAGCTTTGTCGTCATCTGTAATGTGTTAAACCATGGTTAGTTTATATGAAATCAAGTGAAATCGTTTGCCACCCTCCGTGGTATGACTGAGCGTCTCGGCCTTTCATTCGGAGGTCCCGGGTTCGAATCCCAGTCAGGCACCTCTGAAGCAATACTTAACGGTGGTCCCGGAGGTTAAAAAAAAAGAAGAAAAATGCAATCGTTTACAAAACAAGCACCAAAGATTCATTTGTGAAATGTTAATCTCATATGATACAAGTCGAGTTGATTTTTTCGAACTACGTGTAAAGCTTTCTCTGAGTTGTTTCAAAGTAGATTCAGAGATGCGGTGGACATCCTAATGAGTTTGTATCTTTAACAGAACAACCTGTCTCGACGAAGGTTTGGTAGCAAGAGTAAATTGTATGCCTACTAGGATGCTCCCTACCGTACTCTCTTCGAAAATTACGTTCAACTGCAGTTGCTGACTGTAAACCGTGGAATCAAAGCACACAGCGAGCACTTTCCGTTCCAGTAAGTGTATCCATTATTACCAACACTGGTGACAGCGCTGGTGGCTGAATTTGGTACTAATGAACTACGTGAGTCAAAACTTGATGCGTTTTGCTATGAAATGAGACCAACAGTATCTGTAAGTAATTTAAATAAATATTTATATGCTTAAATTTAATTTCACATAAATTTTTAATCGGAATTAGAAAAACGAAATATGGAAAAATAGAAGAAATATTTCATAATTTTTTTATTGAGATTTTAAGAAATATACTCCTTTAATAAAATAGCTAAGTTTTTGGCATATTATGAAATATATATTAATATTTTTCGTAAGAAGAAATCAGTTCTCTTGGCGTAACTATTCTGATTTTTTTTTACTTAAGAAATAATTTCTCTTTTCTTTTTAATATGCTACTAATGATTTTTTTTTAAAATTAATATTAATTTAAATTTTCCCTCTTATGACTTTTTAATACCTGAAGAAAATCCAATTTTTACACAGTATATTTAAGCCTAGCTTTTGTAGAATCGATCTGTAATATGTTGTTGCCGACCAGAGTAAATTTACGCCCAATTTCTGGGAAAATGTAGGCTGGATGGATGCCAATTGAGTGTAAAGTTAATTTAGCTTACCTCTTTGAGAAGAGTCGGCTATCTCGTTTTCAGTCCCATCGTAGCACATTGATTCTTTACCACCATCTGCCCCTTTTCCGTACTTAACCTTACTCCTTTTATTGCAAGGTAGTGTTTTTTTGGATTTTTTTACCAGCTTATTATATCCATGTTAACGTTGTTGTTAATTGTTTAAGCTACTGTACATTGGTATGTAACCACTTACATACCAATGTACAGTACCATATGACCGACTCTGCCTACATGCCTATCCGGAAACCCTTTTCCATATCCGGTATCCAACTCGAGGCTCCAGGTTATTGAGTAAAGCAGAACCTCCTCTTAATTGTTCTTATTATAATACAATAAAAAAACAATTGATTTTTTTTGTGTTATATTTTAATTATTTTAATCAAATAGCAGACCCGGCAATGCTTCGCTATTGCTAGATTTGAGTATATATTTATATATGAACTAAATGAACACAATTGAAATTTTTATAAAACAAAAAAAATGAACATTACAGAACTTCACAATTTAACCTTCCCTTTTACCCTTTCTCACTTTGTCCCTTTTCCCTTTCATCCTTTTCTCTATTTCATTTTTTGATTTTTCCATTTTTCCTATTTGTTTGAGAATTTTATTTCAATTTCTTTC
Source organism: Lycorma delicatula (assembly GCF_047948215.1). Lineage (NCBI taxonomy): Eukaryota > Metazoa > Arthropoda > Insecta > Hemiptera > Fulgoridae > Lycorma > Lycorma delicatula. Next base: position 45,864,129 of record NC_134464.1, read on the forward strand.
GGAAGTGCGCAAGTAAGTAACGAGTATTGTGTTTAAAACTGTTATGTTTAAACTGTTGATTTGTGTTAAAAACATATGTCTATGGATAAGTTTTAATTATCCATACGTCATAATTTTACGCTGTCATATTTATTTTCATTATATGGCTGGGGGTATCCGTATTTTTCTTAATATTAATTAGAATTTCACGTTATCTAGCATATTCGCATTAAAAATTTGAAAATTAGCCCTTTTTCAATTCATGGAGACAATTCATAGCACTGTTCCTTTTTTAGTCATCATCACAACATAAAGTTACTCACAATAACTGTCACATATATTTTTGTAACATTTATGTTCAAAATTTCCTCATGATTTCTTTAATACATAATTTATTTTGTAGTGAAGATTTCGAATTAATATTCTGTCAGATATCGTTTTGATTTTTTTATTACCATTATGAATTATTGTATGATTACAGCTTAATGATATATAATTTAAAGATCATTATGATAACCTAAGTATTTTCAAGCTAATTTTCAACTTGTAGAAAACTTGAGGTTAAAAACCTCATAAAAGCTAAATTTATTATATATAAATTATAAAAAATTAAAATAATTACCTAAATAGATTACTTTAATTACCTTTACTTAAATTTAATTAACTAAAGTAATAAATAAATTACTATATTACCAAACTTGACAAATACGATGTTTATAAATAAATAAATAAACGAGATTAGTTCAGAAAAACGTTTTATTTACAACTCAATAATACATGGACTCTATCACCTTTGAAATACTTCCCTTGGAAGGCACACAATGTATCAAACGGGTTTTCTACTCTTCATAGTAGTGTTAGAACTAAGAAACCGGAATATCCATCAGATGGTCGGTTAAATTTAAAAAAAATGTTTTCTACTCTTACAAAATGGTGTCCTTCGAGGTGTTTTTTAAAGTCGGGAACAGGAAAACTTCACAGGCACTCAATTCAGGTGAATAAGGTGGTTGAGGAACTACAGGAATTTTTTTCTTTCCCAAAAACTCATTGATTGAGGGTGCAGTGTGACAAGGTGCATTGTCATAATGCAACATCCAGTTATCTGTCTTTGATGGCTGGTTTCACCCAGTCAACTCTTTTCCTTAGTCTTTCAAGAATTTCCCGGTAAACATATTGATTTACAGTTTGTCCCGTAGGCAAAAACTCCTTACGGACAATGCCATTACTATCGATGAAACAAATTAGCATGGTTCTGTTTTTTGATTTGCTCATTTTTGCTTTTTTGGGACGTGGTGTATTTGAAGTGTGCCACTCCTTGCTCTGGCGTTTTGTTTCTGGGTTGTACTCGGATATCCAAGATTCATCACCAGTAATAACATTTTTTTAGAAAATCAGGATCAATTTCAATTCGCCCTAAAAGATCGCAACACACTTCCACTCTGTTGTTTTTCTGTTAAACAGTGAGGATTTTTTGGGACCAATTTTGCACAAATTTTTTTCATGTCCAATTCATTTACCAAAATTTTGGTGGTATGGTTCAAATCCAATTTTTCTGCAAACATTCTGACAGTTAATCGCCGGTTGTACCGTATTAAGTCTCCAATTCGTTCAACATTGTCATCACTTTTTAACATTAACGGTCTTCCAGTGCTTGGATCGTCCGCAACTGATTCCCGGTCATCTGAAAATGCTTTAAACCGCCTAAAAACTTGAGCTCGTGACAGAACGTCATCTCTATACGCCCTTTTTAATTTAGTATTCTCACAGGTTTAGCACAAAATTGATTGCACAACGTTGCTCATAATTAGTATCATACATTTTTGAAACAATAAAAATTTGTTTCACGAAAAGTTTGTTTATGTCTCACGTGGCAACAATAGACTAAAAATATTAATACCTATTATAAATCAGCTGATAATATAACCATATGTTTACTAGTAACTTTACAGTGTTGCCACTTTGGCTACCAAAAAAAAAACTATTCTCATTCATTTATTTACAGAGCTCGTATATTCCACTATTCTTGTCAATCTTACCTCACATTCAGTACTATTCATTTAACGTAATTTTTTTTACCAAGAAATACATTTCTATTTTTTATATTTCTAACAAATAATTTTTTTCAAGGTTCATATATTTTAAGTAAGAATAAAATAAAATAATTAAATAGCTTTAAAAAGATATAATAAAAATAAAACCAAATTAAAAAGTCATTAAAAATTAAAACTATAGTCAATTTTTTTTATATTTAAGTTTAAATTGTTACTAAGAAATTTTTTTTAATATTTCTTTTTACACTACCAATCAGTGTAATGTAACTGTACCGGTAAATGTATCCACCTAGTTGGTGGAGTGGTGAACTCGTCATCGTAAATCTGCTGATTTTGAAGTTGAGAGTTCTAAGGTTCAAATCCTAGTAAAGACAGTTAATTGGGATTTTAATACTAGATCGTGGGTACCGTATTCTTGGGTGGTTGGGTTTCAATTAACCACACATCTCAGGAATGGTTTTCCTGAGACTGTACAAGTCTTCATTTACATTCATAGATATCATCCTCATTCATCCTCTGAAGTAATATCTTACGGTGGTTCTGAAGGCTAAACAGACAAAAGAGGGACGACTAAAAGGTGTACCGGTAAAAACGTGTAGTGTAATCGTGAAGAAATTCAGACAGGCCATTCCCATGACACGTGTCGTTAATTGAAATCTAACTTCCTTTAATTCAAATCCAATTAAAAGCAACTGCCTTTATTAGGATTTGAGCCAGAGAACTTAGATTTCAAAATCAGCTATTTATGACGACGGTTTACCATTAGATTTAATTCTTAGCATCCTGTGGATGCTAAAAATTAAATTGATGACAGTTCATTTTTTTTTTTATTTGTGGGCAATTTTAAGAAAATAATTATTTAAATAATATAAAAAGTTTTTGTTCGAATTTTATTTAAATTCGATTTCATTATTTTTATATCTGTTATCCGTCTTAAATTCACTAAAATAATAATACACAAAACTTGAAAAATTAGACCCGATATAAAAAAATAACCCTTTTAAAAACCAAGCCCGATTAGAATCATCCAGCAGCAAGGGACTCTGTCCAGGTTCTGCGATAAAGTAGGGAGTAATAAACTCCCGCCAACTTTGCATTCCATTCCATTCCATTTATATCTGTTTTTATTTTTAATAACAAAATTATTAATTTATAAATTTAGAAAATTTGTTAATTTTTCTATAAAAAACTCTCAAACAAAATTTTCACACGTTTGTTTAACAAAAAAAACCCAACATTTAATGGTTTCAAGAAACAAGGAAAGATTTAAACGAACTCGAAATTACTGATGCCAGCATCAAACAACAATACCTCTGAATATAAATTACAAAAAATAGCAAGGTTTCAGGAGAAAATAAATTATTTAACAGGAACAACTAGGACTGAAGAAGTAAAGAAACCAAAGGAAGAATATGATCGAAATGTGGAAGAGCAAAAAAATTTCCAAAATGAATTAAAATTGAATCTGGTTCTTTAAAGAGGCTTATTCGAACCAAAATAAAAAAAGGTTTCTATAATTATACATTTTTCTCATTTTTTTTTCTCTTTGCGATAGTCTTGTAAGGACCATACAAATATCAGTTCATCTGGTTTCGTTCTTTTTCTTCTAGAAGTTCCTTAATATTTTGAGCTATTTAGCTCAAAAGAGAGCTCATATATATATATATATATATATTATGTGTGTGTGTATATATATATATATATATATATATATATATATATATATATATATATATATATATATATACACACATAAAGAGAGGAGCTAAACAGCTCCTCTTTATGTATCCATTTTTCTCTGCAAAGTTTATTTATTTTATCTAGAGGAACCTTTAATTCAAAAATTCTTCCTTCTATATCACTTTCGATCAAAACAGATTTTTTCTGTAATAATGAAAAAAAATTTATTTTTTATTTTTTTTAATATATTTATTACGTATATACATTTTTTAGTTGTATTTGATTTTAGAAATCAGAACGTAAGGAATTACAAGTATTTTTTTATTTTATGTAGTATTTTTGTCATATGGAATCATATTTTACTGTTAAAACTTCATTATAAAATTCTAATTATTGAAGTTTAGATTATACATTGAGAGTTTTATATATACCTGATGTACATAATTTGTAAAAAAATTATTTATGAACATGATTAGTTTTTAAAAATACTTTACTCGCACACCCGTATAGCAATCCGTATGTATATATTCATTAAACACATATTTGTAAATCTTTACCCTAATCAACGGGATTCTCTTTTTCAATCTTTTTTTATGTTTAGGAATTTCAAATAGGAACTTAGACTGTATAATAATTTTTTCTAATAATTTCATATGAAGTTTTTATTAAAAATGACAAAATAATCAAGGATTAACTTGTTTTTTTCTTGTATAATTTTAAATGGAATGTGTTATTAAATAATCCGCAAATGAATTTTTCCCTAAAGGAATGAAGATAATTTTTTTTAATTTTAGCTATAAATTTCACCATTTAAGGTTAAGATTACTTCTAGTTGGTTTTTAAACATTTTAAAACCTGTATGTTTATTTCTTTTCTTTTGTTTAGCGGTGAAGTTAAAGTGACATTACAAGAGATTACAACACAAATAAAGTGGGAGGTTTGATATGTCGGGTCGGTAATACAGGTTAGTTTTATACCAGACAGTGATCAGACATCAAGTTAAATCTTTTACCGGTACATAAACGGGTAAGGAAAGAAATATACTCGGCCGGCAATCAGTCCACGCTGTAAATATACTGCATAAACCGCCAAGACGACGTACTCGCAATGTCTAGTTGTTTTTATTTACGCCATTATCGTACAGTTATTAAACCAGGCGTTCCGTTCTGCGAACAGAGGGAAACGAGTTCAACTTAACAAAGATCCGTACACTGCTTGTTGTTATAGTATAATTCTCTCTTTCTTATCGATGCCACTTTCCATAAACTTGATATTTCTCACGGAACTAAAGAGAATCATCTGACTAACTGTACAATTAGTTTTTTTTTTTTTTTAATAAATATGTAGTGCATTTGTGTAGAATTATTAACTATAATATTTCTTTTAATTAATTAAAATATCTTATATAAAATTTTATTTTTAGGAAGTTGGAAAGGCCTAATATTTAACAATTTTATAGAAATTACATTTTTTATTGGCTTTCCTTTATAATTATTAACAGCACCGCGTCAGATGCTAGGGGGTTTCTTTAAAAAGTATTAATAAACTAAATTTATGTACAAATCTCATACATTTATACTTCCTTGTACAAAGTAAAGGATATTGTGATCGCGAAAAATTTCGGTTTTCAGATTTCAACGGAAATATCAATTTTATTATAATTTTATCAAACATGGCCCGTTGGTATGATTAATACAATATATAATTAAAATATAAAACCCACTTACAAAAAAAAATCTTTTAATGCGTCCTAGCGCTTTCGGAAGCGAATTCCATCTGCAGGAATTAAAATTTTTTTTATTAACTAAAACCTTGTCGTCATGAGTAGAATTGTTATGTAAAGTGTGTAAAATATATATAAAGATGATCGTTATGTGTTAAAATTGCGTCGACTTTAAATTCCGTTAATCATAACGATGGAGGAACTTATGACAGGACTTTAAGTCGAAGCAATTTTAACACATGACGACCACCTTTGTATATTTTATACAATTTACACAAAAATTCTGCTCATGTCGTTACTGGAATTGTTACAGGCTATATATATATATATGTTTAAATAAATTTTAAAAAATTGAAAAATTTATAGTACAACAAATAGTACATACAAAATTGTCACTACCACGTTCATTAATCTATATTAAAGAGGAATATTTGTTAAAAATGTTATTTTGGCAGGTCGTTTTTTTTTAATTTTTATCTCTTGCTTACCTATTTTGATTTTTGTTAATCTTTTGCTTGCTTGAATCTAAATAATTTTCCAATATTTAATTATGCGTTTACATTTTCTTGGCTGCTAATAAACTCTAAGATTATTCTACCTTCATAATAAAAAACTAAAGATATAAGATGTATTCTTCGAGCGTTTTTAAAACAATAATTTTTTTTTATTTTTAAAAATAATTTATAAAAGGCCAAGGTATTAATTCGGGATATATTATGAGTTACTAATATTTTTTAACAGAATTATAACGTTTAAAAATCAGGTTTTTTTTACTGAAAAATTATTTTAACACAAAGAATTTTGTACGTGGGAATATGAAATGAAAATTTTTAGAATATGAAAAATCCTATGCCTGATAGGGATTCGATCCCAGGATCTACTGATGAAAGGCCGAGACGCTAACGCTCCACCACGATATTTCCTTTCATATGTTAAACTGTACAATATTATTTGTCTCAAATTGTATTATCAAATCATATTATTTATTTCAATTCTTATATATTGGTTTTATATTAATTAAAAGGAATTTTTTTAAACACTGCAAAAACCGGTTTAATACGTGTGATCTTATACTTATTTATTCAACTTTTAATGGTGGTAAACTTCTATATAATTAAGAAAAAAAGTTGTTCTTAAAGTTACTTCGATTAAGCAATTCTACGTTGTAGAATTTGAAATTGGTTAGCTTTCTATCTGTTTTATTCCTACTTCTTCACAAGACGGGGATATCTCATCCATTACAGTTTCATTGTAGGAATATAAGTGTGGAGGATTGCCACCACCTTATTTCATATCTACTGGGGAAGGTTATATAGAGATTAGTAATTTTTTTTTTTTTTTCTAATATTTCAGTACTAATTGAAAATTTTAAATTGTCTGTTTTCAGAGATTTTATTTAAATAAGTAGATTTTTTTAACAGTAAAAGTTGTTAGTAAATCCAATGATAATGTATTTGATCAAATATAAAATACTAATAATTAAAAGGTTACATAGATTTTGTAATAGATAAAAATAAACCTGTAAAAGAAAAAAATTATTTTATTTCTTTTTTTTTTTTTATCTATAATTCTTGGCTTTTTTCTCTCAGAAATGAGGCTAAAAAATTTGGCTTAATTGGCTTTTTATCTAGTTTTTCTCTCAGAAATTAGAATAAAAGCAAACAAACAAGTACTTCGCACTTATCATTGAACGAACAAGTGATGAGGTATTAATCATAATGCATTGGATGTAATCAAATTGTGACGTATTTAATGATGTCTTAGCAACACATGGCCTACACTTTAAGAATTATGTGATAGTAATTATAAGAATGTTTATAAATAGATCAGCGTACAGCTGGTATATTGAATTTTTTACTACAATAGAATACTATTCCATGTGAATTAGCTTTACATTAAAAAATATAACTTACGTTTAGAGCATGTATAAGTTAATATGGAAAATGTATAGCTTAAAGTACAGCTACATTGTTTATAATAATTAAATACTCGTAATTAAATTTCTGTGGTCTCTGAAACCATCATTCACACCATTTTTCTCTCGCCATTGCAAAAATGATTGCTGGACTCATCCTAAAAGCATAATAAAAAAATCTGATGTGGATATCACATCACACCCTTGTACGCCTATTAAATTACATTTACACAATTTTTTTTTTAAATGAAAAGTACATAAAATTTATTTCATTATAACTTTTGGTATTTTTTCATTTTTTTTTATTGTTTTATTGAAGTATTATTTATTGTAAAATTTTTTTACAATCACGGATTAATAATTATTAATGAATCAATATATTTAAAATAAAAATAGATCATAATAGTTATATCAAATCAAAGGGCGATTAAATGATTGGCAAAAAAAAGCGAAATGATGATCAACTCCGACTTAGGGAGAATATTTTCCAACAATTTCAAAGTAGTAAACTAAAAGATAAAAATGTTTTGCCATTTATTAAAGATTTGGCATGATGCCTCAGTGCATATCTTGGTGTTGTGAGGGTCTATTTTTCAGTCACTATGTAACTATAATGTAGACAAAATTAAACAGAAATTTCAAAATTATTTAAAAAATTTAACAGAAATTAAACAAGAAAATCCAAAAAAATACTATCCTAATTATAATTTTCAATAAATATTAAATAATCAGATGTATCACCAAATCTATTACACATACATATGTGTAACAGTGACTATTAAATTACTTATACACACTTTTTAAAGTACATCAGATTTTATTTAACTAATAACTTCTATTTTTTTTATTGTATACAATATATATAGAATGACTCTCGAAAAATGTAACAATTTTCAGGACATGTTCTATTAGTGAAAATGAAGAAAAAAGTTCATATAAATATAAGTTCATAAAGGCTCCGTTAGCTTGGTTTTTGAGTCCAGTCTTTGTATTTTACAGTTCAGGCCAGATTTCATGAGATAGCTAGATTTACTCATTAGTTTTGGTCCCATGAATTACAGTCTGGTTAATTTTACCGAAGGTACAGAAATCAGGGCGAAATCTTTCGCTAGCTAACACTCGCTGAAAAAGCGTTTCCGACCCTATGTTTATATGATATTATTCATTTTCACTTTGTGAATGATTCTCTTCTCTCTCTCACTCTCTCTAACTCTCTCTCTCTCTCTCTGTGTGTGTGTGTGTGTGTGTTGTGCGTGCGCATGAGTGAGCGAGTGTGTGTGGAAAGTTTAAATTATAAAAAAAGGATATAAAGTTTTTTAAAAAGTGTACGAGCGAGGATATTTCAACAGTATCGGTGCCAGTTTCATACACAAAAAATGGATGAGAACAAAGAAATAAAAAATGAAAAATAGTACTTTTAGCCTTCGAAATGAATTTAGTTTTTGTGCTTAGTATACATTATTTTCTCTCTTTCTCGCTCTATATGTTTGTTTATCTAATATTGTTTTTTATTTGTTCTACATTTATGATTTATTGATGTAGTAGTCACTTCATTATAGGGTACACAGTATAACAGTATAACTGGCGGCCTAAAACCGAATTGAATCTAAACAAGCGTGCATGAGCAATAACCGGTAAACCTTTTTTTCTGCAACACTCCTTTTAAATAATAATAATATTGATCTGGTATTATTATACGTTATGTTTACTGATAATGATGAATGTAACATTACCTAGTCATTGATAACGGCACCATATTTAAATTTAACGATCAACCATGAGATAGATTCTCTTGCCGTTCTTTTACTTTTGTCTTGTTACAAACCTTTTTATCGCTTTACCAGTTTGGTTTTATGTTTAAAACTGTTTTACTGTTGATATGTTTATTAAAAATAATGAGGTATAAAATGTATTTATTACAAACTACATAAAATAATTTTTTTTGAATAATAATGCATCATATCGTTTTACTGGAATTTATATAAACATATTTATTATCAGTGTAAGTTTATGATATTTACTTCTTCGCTGAATTTATTGCTCATTAGCAATTTTTTTTCTGTTGCTCTTATTTAAAGTTTAAAGCTTTACTAAAATCAATAATTTTTTATACAGTATTTTAATAGCGAAATTATTCGATACTAGACTGTTGTTATGATTATTATTTTTTTGTTTGAAAACTACCTTTCACAGTTTTCGGAAATTTACTTATTAACTTTTATAATTCTAATAAATCTGGAAACACTCTTTCAACCCCAGTTAAAAAAAGGATGAAAATAAATCACAAAAATTGTAATTATTTTACTATGCACTGTATGTAAAGAAGCTAATTCTGTCTTCCATATATCTACTAGCTCCAAAATATCAAATTTTCATATAACTAATAAAAATTAGTAATTTGAGTTTGGTTGTTGCTATTTGAAAACATAAAATAAATAAAAATTTGAATCAGTCTAGTTATGAACTTAATAATAATTGAAATTAACTAAATTAAGGAGTCTGGAATTAAAGCTCTAAAACGTGGGTTTTTTTGTATCCATCTTACTTTCCTTTCTTTTTCCTGTTTAGCCTCCGGGAATTACCGTTCAGGTATTACTTCAGTGGATGAATAAGGATGATAATGTATTGAGTGTAAATGAAGTGCAGTCTTGTACAGTCTCTGTTCGACCAATCCTGAGATGTGTGGTTAATTGAAATCCAACCACCAAAGAACACTGGTATCCACGATCTAGTATTCAAATCCGTCCAAAAATAACTGACTTTACTAGGACTTGACCGCTGGAACTCTCGACATCTAAATCAGCTGATTTGGAAAGACGTGTTCACCACTAGACCAAGCCGGTAGGTCTGTATCCATCCCACTAAAAACTTTCATATAAACTGTTTGAAAATACGTTTAAAGTCAATTATCAGATTGTTAAAAATGAAGAGGTTATACCGGGTTATTCAAAAAAGTCTTAACAAATTTAAAAGCACGTAAAAATTTATTTAGATCCAGACTTTCTTTTTCCTGTTTAGCCTCCGGGAATTGCACTTTATAGCAAAATACATCAAGTTTTGACTTACGTTGTTCATTAGTACCGAGTTCGGCCACGAGTGGTGCCACAAGTGTTGTTAAAAATGGATCTCAAATGAGGCCCCAAATTGGGCACCAAATCTTCGTTGAGACGGGTTGTTCTGTTAAACATATAAAAAATCCAGGAAACCAACGCAGAAAAAGTTTTGCACGAAGTCCGAAGAAGTAACTTGACGTGCGACTGGGATTCCACAGACTACTGTTAGCGCGTATTACTTAAACGAAAAAACTAAACATGGTTTAACACATTACAGATGACGATAAAGTTGCTTGGCTGCAGCTTTTTATGGAAATGATGGATAAAGTTACATACGACGATTTATTTTTAGACAATATAATTTTCACTTATGAATCAATGTTTCACAGCATGGCAAGATCCATCCATAACTCCGAATAAGAAGTAGCGAAACCTTCATGAAACTTTGCAGCACATTCATGGTAGCAATAAGAACAATGTTTTTTGGTATCCTAAGCAACAAAAGAATGTATAGCCCGTTCTTCTTCCAAGATGCAACCGTAAATGGTATAGTTTACCAGGACATGCTTCAAAATTTTTTATTTCCTCAGTTGGACTAGTATGACCAAGATGAACACCATTATAATCAGAAAGGTAGAGCACTACTTTACCGCCTAGAAGTCCGAGATTTTCTTTATTCTCAATTTCCAGGTCGGTGGATTGGCCGTGAAATTCCAATTGCATGGCCACTTAGCTCCGCAGATTAGATCCCGCTAGAATTTTTCACGTGAGGTTTCATTAAAGATCAGGTTTATGTACTTCCTTTGTCTGCTGATATTGTTGAGCTAATACTTTGAATTAATACCGCAGCTGCAGAGATAGAAATAAAAGCGACATCGGAGGAAAGTGAATGTTGGGTGAGAAACTAGATGTGTTTTTCTATGAAATGAGACCTCAACCAAATGTGTAAGATATCTTAATTAATTTTTATAAGCTTTTTAATTAGTGAAGTACTTTTTAAATCACTCTGTATATATTTTGTAATTTTATGAAAATATGATAATCTATTTTCAAAATACATATTCCAAAATTTCTTTCCCATATAATTTTAAATCACATAATAAATAAATCGTCATTATTTTATGGATAAAAAAACAATTAATGGAATTATACAGAATTGTTCTTCTAATGTATTATTTAAACTACTCAGAGCTTTATTACTTTTTAAAAATTACATTAAATTTATTGTATCTATCTCAAGGGAGTATCGAAATCGCAAAAAATTTCGGTTTTCAAATTTCAACGGAAGTAACCATTTTCACTATCCCTGAATCCATTTTGACTAGTTTCAACGTGACGTCTGTATGTACGTACATGCATACGTACGTATGTAGGTATGTTTCTCGCATAACTCAAAAATTATTAGCCGTAGAATTAAGACATTTTGGATTTAGGACTGTTGTAACATCTAGTTGTGCACCTACCTTTTGATTGCAATCGACTGGAACCAAAAGTGTCCAAAAAGCCCAAAATCCAAACAATTTGGATTTTTGACTTTTTTCTTAACTGTAGTTATAATCCCTCATTGAGCGCTTTTCAACGATATATCATAAGTAGTACTTATTTTTATTGGTTCCAGAGTTGTAACCAAAAAAAAAACTTTACTTAATGAAATATTTTTTATATTTCAAGGGAAAGAACATCGATTCGAATCCATCTTCATTTTCTTTTTTTTAACTTAAATATATTGATTTATTAATAATTATTAACCTCTGACTATAAAAAAATTACAATAAATAACAATTCATTAATGATAAAAAAAAATCAGAAGTTATTAGTGAAATAAAATTTTATGTACTTTTAAGTATATGTGTATGTAATTTAATAGGCGTACAAAGAAATCATATGGTGTCCACATCAGATTTTTTTAAAGTGAGAACGTTTTTGACCTATAAGAATATATTTGATTAAATTATTAAAATAATCTGATATGGACACCACAAAAATTCTTTGTACGCCTTTACATATACACAATTTTTTAAAATGGAAAGTACATAAAATTTTATTTCATTAATAACTTCTGATTTATTTCATATCTTTTTTTTTTTTTTTGTTACTGACTTATTTATTGTATTTGTTTTTACAATGAGAGGTTAATTAATAAATTAATATATTAAATTTAAATAAAAAGGAGATGAAATCTGATTTCAACCGATGTGCCTTTATTGTAAAACCCTTTTTTAAAATAGCAGGTTATAATTATTATTATTTGAATACCAGATCGTCGATACCGGTGTTCTTTGGTGGTTGGGTTTCAATTAACCACCCATCTCAGGAATGGTCGAACTGAGAATGTACAAGACTACACTTCATTTACACTCATACATATCATCCTCATTCATCCTCTGAAGTATTATCTGAACGGTAGTTACCGGAGGCTAAACAGGAAAAGAAAGAAAGGTTATAATTATTAATAAATCAATATATCTAAATTAAAAAAAAAAAAATTAAAAAAAGGCCTTCTCGTTGTAAGATTCAAATATTTCATTAATTAAACTTTTATTTGGCTATAACTCTGGAACCAATTGAAATAAATACTACTTATGATACGTCGTTGGAAAGCTTTCAATAATGGCTTATTACTGCAGTTACGAAAAAGTCCAAAATCAAAATTTTTTTGGATTTTGGTGAATTTTTGACACGTTTGATTTAGTCGATTGCAATCCAAAGGGGGGGTGCACAACTATAAAAAAAGGGGAGGTGCACAACTATCAAAAAAGGGGAGATGTTTAAACAGTTCTAAATCCAAAATTTCAACATCCTACGGCTAATCTTTTTTGAGTTCAGCGAGATACATACGTACTTACGTACAAATGTCATGCCGAAACTAGTCAAAACGGATTCAGGGATGGTCAAAATGTATATTTCCGTTGAAATCTAAAACCCGAAATTTTTCGGGATCACAATACTTTCTTTACTTCGTACAAGGTAAGTTAGTAACTAGAAGTTATATTTTTATTATTAATTTTATTTTAAAAGGGCTTTCTCATTTTTTATTTCCTAATTTATTCATATCATTTTTTTTCTAATGAAGTCAACTAAGCATATATTTATGTTATTGTAAATAAGATGTCTTCAGTTGTGGCCTGTCAGCTTGTAACATGTCAAATCTCTTTATTTAAAATGGCGTTAATTATTCCTTTATTAGTATATTAACCCGGTTCTTTGTACAGTCTCTTACAGTATTTTAGTATGAATGGTAATAAAGTTTTAAAACATATATATATATATATATATATATATATATATATATATATATATATATATATAGTCTCATATTTTAAATTAACCTTTAGTGCTATATAAATGTTTAACATAACCAGAAGTTTCTTTGGGAATCAACATACGAATAAAATTTTTAATTATAATTTATGATCCAAACATAATACTTCCTTATTTACGATTTCTCTTTATTAGCGTAAATTATTAATATAATTATCAGTGAGAAACTGCATTTTATTTTTATATATTAATATATTTCTCCTTTGAACTGTGTTACAATACAAAATGGAATAATTACAAACGTCTCTGTGGTGTTCTAGAATATATTTACAGATAAGCTAATGGATACAATTGCACGATTTTTTTATTTATTTATTTAATAACTGTTTTAACTGTGTTAGTATAATTATATGAGTTTTGAAAGTTATGCTATATCTTTACTTTTTTTGTAATTATTGATTAAAGTTATTACATGAAACTTACTAATATTTCTTTATTTTTATATTCTTATTTACTAATGAAATTGAATTGACTTTTTTATTTACCCGTCGACACTATAATAAGGAAAATAAATTTGGTTTTTATGCATGATTGTGCTTCTGTAACGCTAGGATTTTTTTCGTAAACTAGATGTCAGTCGAGATTTTATACTATCATATTCGTGACGTTGTTTATAATTATTTTAAAAGCAAAACAAATATTGCTTAGTAGACGTTATTTTTTTTTTAACGAGAACAAAACATAATTTTTTACTTACTTTTCGAATAAATGTACGGTATTACTTTCGGTCGCTTAGTGAGCGTGGGAGGTAAAAATGGATTTTCTTTATTATTTTGAAATATGAGGAGTTCGAAAATATCATTTACTTAAATTAGTTTCCTTATATAATTATTGAGTATGTATAAAATTCTGTAGTTCAAAAATTTTCAAAACTACTTAATCAGTTTCATTGAAATTTAAATATGTTCTAGTACTCTATCGGAAGTTGTCAATGTGAAAATTTGATGAAGATTTGTTTAATTGTTTGTGAGTTACGCTCAATTTAAGGTCAACTACAGACAAAATAACCTCAATTTGAGGAATTTTTTTGGCCTTTTAGACGGATTGGGGAGTGAATGAATTTTCTTTACATTTTGAGGTATAAGGATTTTGAAGATACCATTCATGTAAAACATTTTGCGGCTTGACAATTTCAAAAACTACTCAATTTCATTTAAATTTAAAAGTAGTGTATCTGAAGTAGTGCATGTGAAAATTTGTTGAGATTGGTTGAGTCGTTCTTGAGTTTAAGGTCGAAAAAATATGAGCATGCCGAGTTAGAAGCTTGGTTCGTTATGTTGCTGCGAGTAGGAATGTTGACTTATCTTTATCTGCGGTATCTATTATTTATTTTTGTCTTCAGTCATTTGACTGGTTTGATGCAGCTCTCCAAGATTCCCTATCTAGTGCTAGTCGTTTCATTTCGGTATACCCCCTACATTCTACATCCCTAACAATTTGTTTTACATATTCTAAACGTTGCCTGCCTACACAATTTTTCCTTTTCCTGTCCCTCCAATATTAAAGCGACTATTTCAGGATGACTTAATATGTGGCCTATAAGTCTGTCTCTTTTTTTAACTATATTTTTCCATATGCTTCTTTCTTCATCGATTTGCCGCAACACCTCTTCATTTGTTACTTTATCCACCCGTCTGATTTTTAACATTCTACTGTAGCATCACATTTGAAAACCTTCTAATCTTTTCTTCTCAGGGACTCCGATCCTCCAAGTTTCACTTCCATATAAAGCGACGCTCCAAACATATATTTTCAAAAATATTTTCCTGATACTTAAATGATGTAAGTCTGTTGTTAGCAATATTAAATCAAATTAAAAAAAAAGCATTAAAGTTATTAAAACTAAATTTAATTAACGAAACGGTGATCTTATTGTGCAGAAGTGCGCAAGAATTTTCTTTGTACTCATTCAGAGAGGTATAAAATTTAAATTTCTTTAAAAATATCTTTACATATCCGTTTAGAATTCTGAAAAAAAAACATATTTTTTTCAAGAATAATAGTAATAAAAAGTAAAATTGATATAACTATAACTTTTTTACAAATAATCATCAACAAATTTAAAAAATTCATTTAAAAGATTAATAAACATAAAACACTGTACAAATAGATTTTTAGAAATAAATAAAATTTCTATTTAGAGTATATATTTTATTAATCGGAAGAATTTAAAAGAGAGTTCTATCTCTTTATAAAAAACAAGACTCTGTAGAGCTGAACCCAGGAGCTTTAGCTTACCAGTTGGTGTTATTACTGATCGAGACCGCTAAATAATATTTTTAGAAAAAATAATATTAAATATTATTTAAAACAAAATTAAATATTCTTTTTAAAAGTAATATTATATTTTTAAATCTATTCTTTTTTTAAAGAAAAACGAATAGCTTCTATTAATTATGTAGGCTGTACGCTGAATTAATTAGCAGGTCCTTCTTAATGAAATCAATATAGTCTAAATCAAGTTAATATGCAAGAAAGTAATTATTTATTAGAATTTAAATAATTAATGTATTTATTTTATAAGAATATTTGTTATGTTTAAGAAAATGTATACTTTTATTATTTTGTTTTCATAAATCAGATAGTATCTTTGAAATCCTTAAAATTGTTTAAAGTCTCTCTTGTGCTAATATACAAGCTGTTTTTAAAATGGTGGGCTGGCTATACTTTTTCGGATTCTACTTGTAAAACTAAACAAAATATATCCTTAGAAAAATGGCAATTTCTTCTTTGTTCTCCCACTGTCCACCATTTTGTTATTTTATATAAAAATTTATATCTCAAGTTCGGATAGACGAATCACAATTAATATTTGGTAAGCGTCTTGGTAATAAAGTTTTAAAATTAGTAAAAATCAGGACTTACATACCTTTGCAAATTACAAGATGGCGGCTATGTTTATTTTTCAATCCGTTATATCTTCATAAATATAAATTTTATCAAAATTTACGTTATTTACAAAAATATTAAGTCTTTTATTTTGAACAAAATGATATTTTATTTTTGAAAATCGTTAAAAAATAGCCGAATTATGGCAGAAAATCGACTTGTAATTTTGTGTCTGTTTTCATGTCCTCCACTTTAGGTTCAATTCGATTAAATTTGATGTATGATTTTGTTTAGTTTTACAAGTAGAATCTGAAAAAGTAAAGCAGCCTACCACTTTAGAAACGTTCTCTATATTTGCAAATGTAATAACAAGAGAGACTTGAAACATTTCAAAGATTAAAAAAGATAGTATCTGTTTTATTAAAAACAAAATAATATAAGTATAAATTTTCTTAACACAGCAAATATTCTTACAAAATAAATACAATTAATTATTTAAATTCTAATTAATAATTACTTTCTTTCATATCAACTCTCTCTTTTTCCTGTTTAGCCTCCGGTAACTACCGTTTAGATAATTCTTCAGAGGATGATATATATGAGTGTAAATGAAGTGTAGTCTTGTACATTCTCAGTTCGACCATTCCTGAGATGTGTGGTTAATTGAAACCCAACCCACCAAAGGAACACCCGATATCCACGATCTAGTATTCAAATCCGTGTAAAAATAACTGGTTTTACAAGGACTTGAACGCTGTAACTCTCGACTTTCCACAAATCAGCTGATTTGGGAAGACGCGTTAACCACTAGACCAACCCGATGGGTCTCATTCATATCAACTGGATTTGGACTACATTACTTTCATCTAGAAGGACATATTAATTAATTAATTCAACGTACAGTCTACATAATTAATAGAAGGGGAAAAAGACTCTTTACAGGATAATGCTTAAATATGTTATGTTTTTATTTATTATTTTGATTAATGAAGGAATTACATTGGTAATATTTGTTCAGAAAGAATCCGTTTAATTCTTAATAAAATATAATTTATGTTATAATAATACACTTTTATTACATTAGACTGATGTAAAAAACTGTAAATTAATTTTAGTTCCCGTGAGAATTTGTAAATGTATATTTTATTTTACTTTTTATTCTTATTCTCAATTAAAAAATTAGGATCTTTGTGATTACTATATTCGATACACATTTAGTAAGAATTAGAAATTTAAAAAACGAAAAATTATTTTAAATATTGGTACAGTAGTTTCAAAAAAAATGTTTAAAAATAGAGCAATGTTTTTTTTATCTTTATATTTTTATGTTCACATAGATTACAGTGAGAACATTCTATCCTTTAAACTCTGCGCTATCAAGAGAAAGTTTATTTCTGTAAATATTTCACTCTCATTCATTAAGTATTAGATAATTGTTATCAAACTGTTAATAATTGTTTTTATAGAATATTATTTAATTTTGTGATTAACTTGCACAGTTTTTCTAATTCGCGTACATTTAAAATAAGCTTTGAATCCCAATCAGTCTGATTATTTTGTAATAATTTTTTGTTATGCTATATAACGGTGTGAAAGATTTTAGTGATCAAAATCCCTCTACGGGTCTATTTTTTGTAACTTATTTGTGTTCAAAAAATTTTATCTATACATGAGTTTTAAGATTATGTGGTTTCTTATCTCTAAAATGATTTAATCTATAACAATAATATATTTTATTATTAATTTTGAATCCCCAGATTGTTTTTCGTTTTAAAAGATTAGATGACTTAAAGATGACTTTAAAGATAAGATGACTTATAGGACATATTTAGTGTACATATATTTACAGGGACTACATGAAATTAAATTTTTGTTTGTGTCTTTTGTTACCTTATCAAGATATATCATTTGAAATTGTATACTGGAAAAGTTTGAAGAAAATATTTATTTATTTCAACGTTGTTTTAACTCAAAACATTTGATTTTTATGAGTATTATTTTATCGACTTGATTTTTATTTATAAGCTTATACTTTTTTTTGATAAATAGCTATTTTCCGGGAAAAAGTAAGTTTTAATCTTTATTAAAGTAGAAATGTGTAAAATTTTTATTTAAAAAAGGTTTGTAAGATGTTTTTGGCAATGTTATGTGATAACGTAAATACAATAAATAAATGTTTGAATTTGTTTCTTACTTTTAGAAACAATTTTACAGTATAACCTAATTATTATTTTATGATTCTTTTCGTATATTATTTTTTTTCTTTTTCTATAAAACAAATGTATAAAAAAAAGAAAAAAATATTGAAAGTAATAATACGATTTAACTTTTTCAATTTGGGAAAAGTTAAACTTAAATCTTTAGATAAATGCCGGAGAAGGTTTAGCAAAACTACTTTTAGACTGTAAAATTGGTGCAATATAGTATATATTTTTATTAAATTATATCTTTTTTTTTTTTTTTTTATAAAATTTTTATTTGTTATCGCATCAATAATAAAAGTGACTTTGAATTGATTGGAGAGTAACTTTAAATGTAACGGTAAACGTGTTCTCTTGAGCAGACTCAGGCCGACCATTCCTGTGACACGTAATTAATTGAACCCCAACCACCAAATAACACCGATATCCACGATCTAGTATCCAAATCAAAAATAAAAGAGGCTACCTTTATTAGGATTTGAACCTTCGAAATCAGCTGATACGAGTTTTACTACTAGAACAACCCGGTGGGTTTATTTAATTTGTAATTTAAATTTGTATGGAAATTTATTTTATTTTTACTTCCTTGTACGAAATAAAGGAAGAATTATAATCGCGAAAAATTTCGGTTTTCAGATTTCAACTGAAATATCCATTTTGACCACCCTGAATCCATTTTGACTAGTTTCGGCGTGATGTCTGTACTTATGTACCTCTCATAACTCAAAAACGATTGGCCGTAGAATGTTGAAATTTTGGATTTAACACTGTTGTAACATCTAGTTGTTCACCTCCTTTCTTGATTGCAATTGACTGGATTAAAAGTATCCAAAAAAAACCTAAAATCTAAATAATTTGAATTTTGGAATTTTGTTAACTACAGTAATAAGCTCTCATTAAGAGCTTTTAAAAGATATATCATATGTGGTACTTATTTTCATAAGGTCCAGAGTTATAGACAAATAAAATTTTAATTAATGAAGTATTTTGATCTTAGAAGGGGAAGCGCATCGGCTCAAATCCGACTTCAACTGCCTTTTTTTAACTTTTTTTAAAATTAGAACTTCTGTAAAAAAAAAAATTACACTAAATAATAATTCAACAATAACAATAAAAAATAAAAAAAATATCAGAAGTTATAAAATTAATGAAATAAAATTTTATGTACTTTTCATTTTAAATGTATATGTAATTTAATAGGCGTACAAGGAAGTCATGTGGTGTCCACATCAGATTTTTTTTTTTTAATTTATTTTCTTCTCGACTCAGATCGTTTAAACTACTACATTAGCTTCTTTATTATCACAATAAAATCTTCTGTCGTAGAAAATATTGTTATTATCTCAGTTTTAGTTATTTTTGACTCTTATAGATTTTTATAATTTTATTTGCAAAAAAAATATAATATAAATTACTATTTTTAACGTTTTCTGATATACATACGTTTAAAAATAACAAACTTGTAGACTAATTTCATGATTAAAACAACCCTACATGGTTAAATTAATAGATTTTTTAACTCGTTTATTTTTAAAGTTTTATTTATTAAAAAAGATTCTATGAATATTACTGATTGAAACATAATGAAATACTAAAAACAAACTATTTCATTGAGAATTCACTTTGAGTAAAATCAAGATAGAAATCCTGTAGAATTTCTAATGTGTTAAAGATTAAATACAGACGATTTCTTGTAATTTTATCGTATGTCTGTTTTATGGTGTTCTTTTATATTTTTTTTTCTTTATTAGTATAAAAAAACACTCATTTATTTATCAATTCTAAGTTTTTCAATTAACTTCTTTATGTTTCCCAGACATATTATACACATGTAATTGCTCTTGTCTACGTCTCGATTATTTTTTTATGTATTTATATATATATACTTTTTTTATCCAGTGTTACAGATATAATTCTATCTATTTTTTTCTATTTAATTTTCCATCTTACATTAGTTTTTTTTTTCTTTACTATTTACTCGTTTTAGTCCATTTATATATCCGTACCTTTGTTCGAAGAATTTTTTAATAATTAATATACGAGTAAAGCTAGCAACCTGTTAACAATCTACAGTAACTGTATTTCCTTTTTTCATTTCACTGGTTGCTTCTTTGACAATTTATCTCTCTTTCTTTTATCTATCTTTTGCCAACTTTTAACACCAATTTTATCAAATTACGATTTTTATCTTCTTTTTAGACAAAATTAAAATACTTGTTTTCATATTTGTTCTTGTTTTTTTTTGTTTTTTTTATTAGTTAATTAATTTTAAGCCAACTGAATAACTGTTAATTTTAATTTTATAATTTAAAAGAAAAATAAATATAAGTTGTAGTATTTAAATAAATTTAACTTTTTATTTACTTCTTAATATACCATAATTTGTTATATATAAAAATTTAATGATAAAACTATAAAAATATGCCAAAGCAAGTATTTCATCAAATTACAGCTATAAATTATAAACATCTGTGAAAACGAGTTTCTATAATAAAAACTAAAGTTTTTTTTTAGCACACCATATAATGGAAAATATTGTTTCATGTGTTTCTATTTAACAAAACAGGATGGTATAGTGCTCTAATATAACTACGTAGATTTATATATCGTATATTATTTATTTTCTTCACGTAATTTTTATTTATAATGTATGAATTAACTATTATTTAATTGCTTTTATAAAAAAATAAAATCAGTTTCTCAATAACGGAATATTTCCTAGAATAAACTGGTCGATCAAATATATTAAATGTTTCCATATCTATCTGGTCTTGTATTCAGTTCGCGATATAACAATTTGAGAACTTGTTCGTCATTTCTTCTTCAGACAGAAAAAATCTTAGAAAATTATTAAAAAAAAAAACTTGTTTTAATACCTATTATCAAAGTAGTATTAAATAATTATTGCTATTTATCTGTTTATTTATGCTATTTTTATAATACATTTGTTTGTATAATACATTTTATTTTTATTGTTTTTATTAAAAATTATTTAAATTGCTTTAATGACTTCATAATAGCATTTTCTCTTACCAAAAATAAAAAAAAATAAGATAAATATATTGTATAAATTAAATTTCCACTTACCAACAATTTAAAAAGTGTAAATCCTAGTACTTTCGGAGCTCTTACTCCATCTTCAGGGATTTTCTGAAAGATTTTAATTTAAATTCAAATCAATAATCGTTTTAAAATTAAACTGTTATGTTCATAATTTTCGGTCGTCAAGAATAAAATTAATTCGTACGTTAATAAGAAAGACAGTAAGGTAATGTTTGTTAGATGTTTGCGACTATTATGTGCTATTATATAATATATACTATTATAATACTTAGTATATTAAAATATAAATTTATTGCCAAGAACGTGGATAAAAATAATTAAATATATAAGAAAGAAGTATTTTAAGGAAAATCATGTAAAGATAAGAAAAAAAAATTAAAAAATCTTGTCACTTTACAAGAGAACAGCCTAAGAAAAATATTTGTTATTATAGTTCCAAACGGATATCTTACGATAAGACCAAACAAGTTTTTAATTAGTTTAGTTTTTCCAAGATATGAAGAAAGTGGAAATTATAGAGAAAGATAAATATTAGAATACATAAAACAGAATGAGATATAAAAATATCATTATAATTTTGGCACTAAATATTTAGCAAAGAATAGAAAGGGATGGAACATTATAATCTAAATTACAATCTAAAGCTGCATTTTTATTTTATAATATTAAAAATTATAATAAAAAATAAAAATAATCATTATTTCAGTTCTTAAGGTGTAGCTTATAGAATTTCAATCAGAATATATGAATAAATTCTGTTTACGTTCAAATATATAGTTATTTTTTTAGGGTTTTAATTTCTATTAATAAGAATTTTTATTCCACGCTCATAAAGAAAAATGAGGAATGATATGGCTTCTCAGATTCCTTCGTAAAAATTCCGAATATATTATTCCATATCAGTAAACAAATTCCACTAAAATTCAGAAGAAATTTGATTGTACAAATGATAGTTTCACTCAGTTTATCGTAGAGACTGAAAATGTACATCATTACTCTGAAAGAAGTAATCATCTCATAAAGAATTTTAACGAGTTCTTTCATAAGGTTTGGTTAAAACGGTTATATTTAAAAAAAAAAAAATTAATACCTTTTTACTTCCTTTTTACGAAGTAAAGGAAGTATTTTAATCGCGAAAAATTTCGGTATTCAGATTTCAACGGAATATCCATTTTGACCATCCGTGATTCATTTTGATTAGTTTCGGCGTGACGTTTGTACGTACGTACATACGTCACGTAATTTATCTCACGTAACTCAAAAACGATTAACAGTAGGATGTTGAAATTTTGGATTTAGGATTGTTCACACATGTATTTGTGCACCTCTCCATGTGATTGCAATCGAATGGACCAAAAGTGTCCAAAAAAGCCCAAAATCCAAAAAAGTGTGAATTTTTGACTTTTTCTTAACTGCAGAAATAAGTCCTCATTGAAACCTTTTCAGCGATATATGATAAGTGATACTTATTTTCATTGGTTCCAGAGTTATAGCGAAAAAAAGTTTAATTAATATAATATTTGGATCTTATAAGGGGAAGACACATCGGTTCAAATCCGACTTCATCTCATTATTTTAACTTTTTTTTTTATTTAACTGTATTGATTTATTAACACTTCTTAACCTCTGATTGTAAAAAAATTTACTATAAATAATAATTGCATATATATATAAGAAAAAATATGAGAAGTTATTAATGAAATAAAACTTTATGTACATTTCATTTAAAAAAAATATGTATATATAATTTCATTGACGTACATGGAAGTCATGTGGTGTACACATCAGATTTTTTCAATAAGCAATAAATCTTAACACTTGATAAATACTTTTCTAGGGAAAGTTAAACTAAATTTCCATTAACAAATTAAATTGCATGACTTTCCCGGCTAATAGTAATAATAAGAATTAAAACCAAAAAAAAATATATATATTTTTTAACGGTGGGAATAGATTTTAAGAAAACATTTTATTCATATATATATATATATATATATATATATGGTTAAGCTTAACAAACTTATGTAAGTAAAGTTTTCTCTACGCCTACAATTCCCTTCCGTAAAGGATGTTTTTTCCGCAGTGTTTAATTTACAATCGGTTCCAATTAACTGAAACCATAAGTAAATTTAAATTAAAAAAAAAATTAAATACAGATCGGAGTTTCCACTAAAATCCCTCAAAGAACATATACAGTATATATATAAATAGATACTAAAGATAATACAGAAATAATACACAATAATATAAACTAAAGTATATACAGAGATGAGTCCAAAGAATAGTAACCAAAGTCCAAAGTTTAGAACACAAAAAGCAGAGAAAACACTAAAAAATAGACTTATCAATTACACAAAGAATAACTAACCAAATAAAGAAACAAGGAAACAAATTAAAGAACCAATAAAAAAAAACGGTGAAACGAAATGAAGAATTTTGATGATGCACAACATCTTAGGGTAGTTTATTCATCTCAAAGGCTCAGAAAACTTACAGATCTAGTATATGCAATTGATTCAGTTGTTCACCACCCGCCTGTGGAAGATGCTGCAGAGCCTCGCGATGGAAGCATGGCAGCTGGAAGTTTAAACGAGATCTGGGGGGATGGTATGCCTCGAGGTCGTTTTTAAGGGCAACGGGTTCCCAGGTGCTCACCAACCACTATAATTTGAACAAATTTCTGTTTCGGTTCCGCTTGGCACCTGATGAGCTGTGCGTCTACGGGGTGGTCCATTTAAGTGAATACCTGATGTTTGACTACCCTGTTCTTGGGGGGGGGGGGCAGAGATCGGGCCACCCTGGAACTTAGAGATCAAGGGGAAAATTGGTACTCACAAGCGGCGAGTCAATGTGGCTAGAGCCGCATTGTCGGACCGTTTGGCACTTCCTTGATGCGGTTGCTTTATTCAACCGACATCAGTAATTAACGTAAGGGAAAGACTCCTACCGCACTGCTGTAGGAAGCTAACCTAGAGAAAGGTGGCTGACTACCAGCCAGTTATGGCTCCAAGCGCTTTAATATGGTGAACAGGTACTTGCTGGTGACCCGCCGGGTTGGTCTAGTGGTGAACACGTCTTCCCAAATCAGCTGCTTTGGAAGTCAAGAGTTCCAGCGTTCAAGTCCTAGTAAAGCCAATTTTTTTTTACACGGATTTGAATACTAAATCGTGGATACCGGTGTTCTTTGGTGGTTGGGTTTCAATTAAACAACATCTCAGGAATGGTCGATCTGAGAATGTGTAAGACTACAATTCATTTACACTCATACATATCATCCTCATTCATCCTGTGAAGTATTATCTTAACGGTAATTACCGGAGGCTAAACAGGAAAAAGAAAAAAAAAGGTACTTGCTGGCATTCAGCTACCTACACGTGGCAGCGAATTGCTCTCTAGACGAAGTAAATTTCAATTTATGGATGTCATATATATGTTTAGTAGTTGACTGGGTGCGCCTACCAATTTTAATAAATACATGATAAGAAAGGGTTGGGACACGTAAGCCGGTGGTGTATGGCACAGCGCTTAGTCTGCTCGCGCTATTAGGTAAGCTCTAGGAGCAATTTCGGATACTGGTCGCTAAACTGTTTCGAGGCTCAGTAACCGTTTGTGGCACAGACATTCGATCTTACACTTTAGGGCGACCGAATGCGGTGGTGGCGGGAGAAATGCCAAGAAAACCAAATATGCAATTGCTTTAGGCATCTAACGTTCTTGCTGTTATCTAGGGGATAACCGCAAACTAGTACACATATTTGTTAAGTTTTCTTTTGTATTTTGTACTGAATCACCGTATCTCCTCTCGAACGAATTATCTCAGATAATCATATATTACAGTGTTTTTCGCAAATCACGGCGCTTGTGTTATTTTTCACAGTAGTTTTGTTCTGGAATTGGTGTATCACTTCGATTTTACTTTGGATGTTCGTACCCCACAGTTGGACTCCGTAGGGCCAATTGGATTTCAGGACGCTGAGTACAGCAATTGCTTGTTAGATAATGATAATTGCGACCATTTGTCTTATAACTAATACATCTCCCTGAACTTAATATTAACCTGCGTCTTTTTCTTCCTGTCATCATTTCTCCATGTTAGACTGCGATTCACATGCAGGGCTAGGTATTGCACGCGTTATCATTAAAATCCCATAAGTTGAACTCACGGGCATGTACCACTATCCATAAAAAAAACGTTTCTTAACATTATAGACATTTCTTGGTAGTTTTATATATGATGTTTAAACTTTAAAAAAATAATTTTTAAATATATAATCGGAAGGTTTAACCTCATAAAAAATATATATTTCAATTTTATGACGTGGGATTAATTTTTTGAAAAGAATTTTTTTTGGATTGTAGGTAAAATCTTCTTCAATAAAGTTTTCTCTAAAATGGCTTTGAATAAAATTGAGATAGTTTTTTCCTGATATTCCCCATCTCCTTAACACATTTTGAAAAAAATTAAATTGATCAATGCCTTATATATAGAAATATTCGAGCCAAATTTGAAGAAAAACTGTTTAGTCAATAAGATCAAAAGCAATGCGACACATACGTACGTACTTACATACGTACATATGTTTTTTTTGGTTTCGATAAACCAGATGGATATTAAAGTAGATCTAAAAAAACCGATACCTCATTCTTAACATGACTGCCATAATCTCTCCTTTAGTATAGTTATTCTAGCTATTTTTGCCAGGAAAGTAAAAAATTGAGGAGATTTAAAAGATAAAAGTTTGTAAAAGAAAATATGATAGGTGTTCTTCAATGCTATAATTTTTACTACTTATATTTTACTTTTTTAACAATAATAATTTTAATATAATCCAGTTGAATTTTAAGAATGTAATAGAACGGTTCATATTACCGTTTTCTAATTGTCGTAAGCGAAAATTTTATAAAATCATCATTCACTTTAGATAAATTTCCATTTTTATATTTCACTTACACATTTACAACAAATTCACCTAATTAAAAAAAAAGAACAAATTATTGTTATTACTACATAAGTGTTGTATGTAACTATATCTATATTACTGTATAATAATATTTGTATTTTTAATTAACTGCAAAATAAATAAATTCATTTGCATATCTTTATTATTCATTGCAAATAAAGTTATGTATAATTATTGTTTTTTAAATACAAACAAGTTTTATATATTAAAATTAATTGAAGATAATTGATTTATTTGATAAGCATATACTAAACAAATAGACAGTTATTAATTTATTACAGCTATTAAAATTAAAATAAATGTAAAAACATTTGTTTTTAGATACTGTTAAATTAATTTAATTATTTTGTATCTTCGTAACAACATACAGTAAGTAATACAAAAATCTGTTATCCTTTTAATTAGGAATATAATAATTGTTCATTTTTATTTTTATATTTAATAAAGTTTAAATTTTTTGATTCCGTTACGAAAAAATCATTTAAAAAATCTTTAATGTATGTCCTTAAAAATAATATCTAATTACAATTTTATCTTCATACATATTTTTATATTTGTTCAAAATTGTATTTAAATATATATTTTTTTTATTCCAAAAGGGTTGGAAACTTAAATAACTTAACTTACCTATTTATCGAGATATAAATATACACTTTTAACCATAACTTACAATTTTTTTTTTTTTTAATTAAATAGTTACTCATCTCTTTTTAAATAATTTTGATGACTTTTTACTTCCTTTTACGAAGTAAAGGAAGTTTTGTGATCGCGAAAAATTTCGGTTTTCAGATTTCAACGGAAATGTCCATTTTGACCACCCTGAAATCCACTTTGACTAGTTTCAGCGTGACGTATGTACCTCACATAACTCAAAAACGATAACCCGTAGGATGATAAAATTTTGGATTTAGGACTGTTGTAATATCTAGTTGTGCACCTCCACGTTGGATTGCAATCAACTGAATCAAAAGTGTCCAAAAAAAGTCCAGAATCAAAAACAAAATTGGATTTTGGAGCTTTTCTTAACTGCAGTAATAAGCCCTCATTGAGAGCTTTTCAACGATATATCATAAGTGGAACTTAAGTTAATTGGTTTCAAAATTATAGCCAAAAAGATTTTTAATTAATGAAATATTTGGATGTTACAAAGGGAAGGCACATTCGGTTCAAATCAGAACCGATGTTTTTAATTTAAATATATTGATTTATTAATAATTAATTATTAACCTCTGATTGTAAAAAGATATTTACAAAAATGATAATTCAATAATAACGATAAAAAAAATTATGAAAAAATATCAGAAGTTATTAATGAAATAAAATTTTATGTACTTTTCATTTTAACAAAATGTGTGTATGTAATTTAATAGGCGTAAAGAAAGTCATGTCATGTCCAAATCAGATTTTTTCAAAATAAATAACCATTTTTATTATAAATCCCATAAATTTTATTATCAAAAAATAGTTTATAACAAGAGGGATCGATCATCTTCATCCGCAAAAGGAGTAATTAAATAGGTACTAATGTACGTTATATTTTTTTTTAAATTTAAAACAATTTAAAAGAAAAAAAATTAATTATTTAATACCGGCCGAGTTATTTAAAGAAGTGTGGTCTTTTTTAAAAATATGGAAATGAATGTTTCATTTGTATTGTACCGAACACTTTATCATTTCTAAATATACAGGTGATATTTAAATATGGATACATCATGCAATAAAATTAATCATGCAGCGCGTTACCTCGTTTTATTCATAATACAATTCTTCCTTCACTGCAAGTTTGAATGCTTATAAACTTGTTAACGAAGGCATTAACAGAAAAACGGGTTTCACCATTTTTTTTTTTAAATTTTAAATCAAAATCGTGTATCATATGTCCACCTTCCTATTGAAAAAAATTAAGTGATTTAATATGGCGGACAAAAATTTCACCATAATTCAGATTTTTTTTTTTAATTATGTAGAACCCCATTTTTTCTGCCTCCAAATACCTTTCAGATATGCAGTATAAAGATGTTTCCATACTTAAATATCACTCTTTATATGTTACGGTTAGTTACATTCATATATTTAGTATATTGAGTACATTTTTTACTTTTCACCCTCACGTGATATTTCCGTGTCAATCGCCGATCTAGGTGCACTCGTATGTATCTCACTCTCTATGATTGTGGAATCAAGGCAAAAAATATAGCAAGAAAATAAGTCGTTACTATGGAAATCAATCGTGTTTTATTTAATTTTTTTTTATAGATTAACAGGCTACAAAATATTCATATCATACCTTTTTTTTTTAAATGAAAAAATATGCAATTTGGAAAAGAATTGTCAGTTTGTGAAACGTATAAATTTCTCTGTTTCGATAAATTAATAAAAAGAAAAAATCTTCTTTTTATGGGCTACATTGTAATAAATAGGCGTGCAAAACCACTGATAGGAGCTAGTAAGTCTATATATGTATATTAAACAGCTCCATGATTGATAAGAATTAACAAATGCTGCAATAAACTGTATAAATCAAGGCTACAATAGAAAAATACGTGGCTCGGCTGATAAATGTTTCACATATATGGGTAGCATAGGAATGAAATAAAAAAATGAATAAAAGTACAATACCTTAGCTACAAAATGCAGTATATATTTTTTTTTCAATATATATTATCCAAGTTATAACTGATACACTTTTCCCAACTTGAAAAGTGTATAACTTGTCATATATTTGTACAAGTTTTTGTATTCCGCCACTGAAAAATTCCGGCCGACTTTCTCGGTTGCAAGTGGTCACAGCTTCTTTCACCTTCTTCATTTAGCTTCTTCTTCTTTTCAGCTTCTTTCATTGTCTGTGGTGTAATGATTACCTTTCAGATCCCTCTTGTGATGAAGGAAGAAGTGGAAGTCACACGGAGCCAAATCTGGCGAGTATAGCGGATGCGGAATACGCTCAAAGTTCAGCTTGCGAAGATCCATAGAGATTGCGCGGTACTCATCGTGCACAGATTTTACGGTAACTCAATTGCTCGATATTATGGTCTACTCGTTCTTTAGTTATACCTAGGTGAATAGCGATGCGTTGCTGAGTGATTCGCCGGTGACTTTGAAGCAAATCGTCCATCTCCTTTCGATGTTTCTCGTCAGTCATAGAAACTGGTCGTCCATTGCGAGGTGCGTTCTCAATTATCGTTTTACCAGCTTCACATTCACGAAATTTCAACGCCCACATATTCACAGTACTCCTGTCAACAGCGTAAACCGCTTTTAAATGATGAAAAATATTCGTAGGATTCACCCTTTCTGCTGTTAAAAATTCGACCACTGAGCGCATTTTTAACCGAGTTGACATATTGGCCGTACTCGATTCTATTTTAACTGCTACTGAAAACAAACCGTTAAAAGGATTTCAACGCATTATCACAGGTTTGTATAGGGGGATTATAGCTACCATGTGCTGCCACGCTCAACTCGATAGTACTTTTTGTCTCCGAGTAGCATGCTAGTGTGCAAAATTTATCAGCCGAGCCTCGTATGTTAGGAGTGACCTACGTAAAAATGATAGGGTAGACCTAAAATAGAAAGGATATGGACTTGTATGAAATTTGGTGGACAGTTCCTTTCTTAAAGTATATATTACCTGGAAATTGTAGGTATTTTTATTAGATAAAATTAATTTGTATTATATAATTAATACATGTCTGCTTTGTTCTGATTAGCAGTTATCAGACATCAATATTTATGACTGAAATTCTGTATTATATAGATAAAAAAAAAACAATAACTTATAAACTTAGAATAAAACAAGAAATCTCTTAAAGGAATGTAGTTTTTTAACTGCTGCTTTTTAATTTGTAGTTTCTTTATAAAGAAAAGATTGTATCCTGAATGTTTTAATTGTATTTATTTATTTATTTAACAATCATTTATTAAATAAATTGGCAACAATAAACATAAAAATTGAAGAAATATATATTTTTTTAAATGTAATTACTAAGCGAGCGGATACATATATTGACTTGAATATATATGTACACATCAATTTTCCTTAAATTTTAAATTACTGGAAATATTGATTTTAAATCGATTACTTTTAGTAAAAATTCATTTTTGTCGTTCTAAAGATTGTAAATTATTTCTCGTTATCTTGTCGTAAAACTAAAGGATAACCTACTACACTATTACACGCTTTAACTTCTGAGAGTTGTTTTCAGCCTACGCTATACTAAAAATGATTTGTTGGTATATTTATAATAACGATACTCTTCTTTGTACTAGTGGAGGAAAAAAATTTGTTTTTTTTTCTTCATGATTTCTAAATTGTTTCTGAGAAGTTTGTACTGATTTTAAGTACAGATTATCTCCTATTCTTCTATCTTTTAATATATTTATTTGAAATTTTAATTAGAAAATAAAAAAAATTCAACCTTTATAAAATTATTGGAAAATGTTATTACAATACGTTATCTATCGGGTAATTTTACTCTCCTTTCAAACGACTGTTCAAGTCATGGAGAAATGATTTGCTCCAATGAACACCATCTAATAACTTTTAACAAGACCTGTTTTACTTCCTCTGATGTAAAAAAAAGAACAAAAACAGAAACTTTGACGCATTTCTTCTACTTTTAGTTTCTTGTGACAGAGCTTAAGTTTTTAAATAAAGGTGTGTGTGTGTGTGTGTGTGTGTGTGTGTGTGTGTGTGTGTGTGTGTGTGTGTGTGTGTGTGTGTGTGTGTGTGTGTGTGTGTTTTGCGTGAATAAAATATTATCTGTATTCTTAAATCATTGTTAGTTCATTCATCTGTTTTAAAACCGTTTATTTATCGACATAAATATTTAATTATGAAAGCATTACGTTTTTTTTTTCTGTAATATTAAAAACTAATAAAAGAATAAATTAAAATTAAATTTTTTTTTGTCTTTTCTTCTTTTTAGTAATTGAATTTACTTTTTTTTTATCATAACCAACATTTTTGTTGAATTTCGATTCAAAATCGTATATCATATTTACAAAAAAATAAAAACACCCTCCCAAACAAAAAATAAAACACATGAAAATGCATTTCCTAACATCATTCTGTAATGTCCACTGATTCTCGAAATAGTATTTATGGTATTCCTAATATGGTAAAATATTTTAACACAAAAAAAACCTTTCATAATAAATTTCCATTGCGAATTCCATTTTTAAGTTTATTTTAGTGATTAATCCAATTCACTTTAGAAATAAATTTGGTAAATTAATTACAAATAAAGCAAAGCTTATTGTTTACAGAAATATTAATTTTGTAATATCTATTTTTACTTACTCGATTGTTAGCATTCAAAAAATGTGATACGGTTATTTTGCATTTCTTGACCCAGCAACCCCAAAAAATAAAAAAAAGAGGTAGGAGATTATGTTCGTACGTATGTATGGGTGGGTAAAGTTACGTACGTGAGCTGGCGTGTTTGAAGTTTGATTAGATTAACCGAGTTTGATGAAATTTTTTACCGAGACTCGTGTGTATGGGGCAATCTGTTGGTAAAATTTTGGAGTCAACATATCCAGGGGATTGGGGCAAATGGTTTTTTGGGATCAAATTTATAAATATTTTGGAAACATAATCCTACTTTATGTTAAGCTGTCTCTATATTTTTAACATGCGTGAATGCTTATCTGAACTTTTTTTTTTAACTTTTGTCCCAGAATTCCCCCTTCCCCCAAAATTGAAAAAGCTATCTTATTTATTTATTTCATACTTATTAACGGAATTGTTTAATATCTTCTTAAGCTTAGAAATGTGGCAAGTGATTCAAAACATATACTTTGAGGAGAGGTGGAATGCCAATCAAAGTTAAAAATTCGATTTAATTTTTTAAAACTTCTTTTGGTAACTTTTACTTTGTAACTTATTCAGTAAAATTTGTTTTTAGTTTTTTTCATTTAACATAGTAAACGTATAAAAATCAAAAACGATTTTTGGAAGGTGATTTTGGAGGGGGGATGAAAAAAAGAAAAAATACCGGTTAATTTTTAAAGCTTTTCTTTGGTTCGTTAAAAATTACCCCCATTCCAAAAAGAGATCTTAACTAAATTTTTCATATAAAATTATTTTTTACTATATAAGAATAAATAACCAATGCCAGGATGTATTACAGCTTTGTTATCATCTTTTTTATTATTTTTTATTTTATTTTAATAGTAAATGATCGTTATACTAATTTTACATTATTTAGTTTTCATAGTGATAGACTCCGACTCTATATTTTTAACTTACCCAGAAGGATAGTGATGAGAAAAATGCAGTAAATTAATACCAATATCCTTTAATACATAAAGGAATGTCTTACCATTTAGGATATTTTCAGTAATTAGAAAACTTCACTAAAAGATTTTTTTACTATGAAAACTGTTTTGAGTTCAAAATTAATGATGTGTTGTTAGATTGTTACTTTTCCTGCGAATATAGCTAGAATAGCTACGTGGAGTTTGACATGAGATAATGTCAAACATAGGATATCGAGTTTTTTTGTGCAAATCTAAACATTTTAGGAATCCACTAATAATTCTAAACAAAAAAATATATATACTCGTATATGCATGAATGTATATGCGTTACGTATATATGGTATCTGTGTCACCCTGCTTTTGGCCTTATATCTCAGGATTTTTCAAACCGATTTTTTTTAAGATTTGGCTGAAATCTTATATATAAATGTAAAAGTTTGTTTGCAACAGTATCACGAAGAATCATCCGACCGATTGTTTTAAAATTTTCAGGGTACATTTGTGTTTTCCCCCCTCAAAGGAGCTTGACCTCCTTTGGGGGCAAGCTATAAAAGGAGGCCCTTGCCCTCTTGGGGGGTGAAGTTATGAATTAAAAGTATTCGTAAAAGAAGAGAAACTAATCCTTTTATTCCACTATATATCTGTCACCATGGCAACAGAAATGATGTAAAAGAAATAATTTTTTTTTCTTTAATGTACATATGTAAAATACTCAATAGTCTCACAATAATGAGGATAACGAACACGTCGGGGGTCAAGGGGGCAGAGTTCCCTGCTAAACGCTCGGTCAAGCGAAGCGAGCCCCAGTTGGTTAGTATTTCTATATATGGGGCATTGATCATATTTTTTTTTTTTATTATTATTTATTAAGGGGTTATATCGTGAAAAAAACTATTTTCGATTTTCTTCAGAGGCATTTTAGGGAAAATTTTATTAAAGCAAATTTGTTTCCTGCAATGCATATGTAATAAATCAAAAAAATAAGTCATACAATATTTTCGTAGTTTTTTTAATTTAATTATTTATTATTAAAATTAGTCATAATAAGATATAAAATAAGAAATAAATTAATACATTTTATTTAATTTTAAATAAATCTATTTTAAAAATTATTTGTATTTTTTTACAAAATAAATAATTAAAAATTATTTTGTGCATCATATAATATTTGTTAAATTTGTATAAAATTGTTATTTCAAATATCTTTGGTTATATATATTTTTATGAATAATGTTTCAAAAATACGGCTGATTAACCAAGCCCATAATAAATAAAAAATGTTGATAATATAATTTTATATTTTCATTGTATATTTCATTTTAAAATTATTACATTTTCATAGTCCTATATTAAGTTATAATTAAATTGTTACAAAAAAGAAATTACTGCAATCTAACTTTTCTATTATTACCTTCAAATCAATTATGCATTAAACATTTAAAATTTTACTGGATAAGATTATTTAATTTAATTATTACCTTAGTACATTGTAACTGGCAAGTCATTTGCAATATTAGCGCATAATATTTTTACTTCTGTTAATAACCAATTCTAGTTTATACATTTGCATACTAGTTAAAAACACTTTAGATTTTCTAATCTAAACAGCAGGCTGTTAAATTTCTCTCCTGTTGTCGCCTATTTATTTTATTACCACATTTAAAAAACAGTTACATACAAATACAAACTACATGTCATGTGGACAAGTAAACATTGAAATGTGTTTTAAATGATTTTTTATTTTTATTTATATTACTTTTTTTAATCGATTTTATTATAAGATAATACAGATAATTATATTAGCTTTTAACAACCTTTAGTGTGTTTATAAGTAATTTAAAATTCATTAAACTCTTTAAACCTTAACTGTTAATTTTATTTAAAGGTTATTAAAGTAAACTGGTTAAAGCACATGATAAGGTGATTTTCCCTTATGAATAAAAGATAATTAGAATTTCAAGTAAGTAGTAAGAAATGGTAATAATTACTTTATAAACACTAACTATATATATACAGGTACAGAGTGATTCACAAAGAATGTAAGAAACATTCAGGACATGTTCTACTGGTGAAAAAAAAAACTTTCATAAAAAGTTAGGTTTGGTAACTTCGTTAAACGTCGGTTGGCGAAAGGTTTCGCTCTGATTTCTGCACCTTCAGAAAAATTAAGTCAGAAATAATTTTTGGTATCCTAATTAAGGATTAAATTTAGTAGTTTTAGTTAGTTTAACGTTGTAAGAAGAAAAAATGTTTTAACGATTACAAGTATCGTTATTGTTAATAGGCTAGATTTTTTTGGAATAGTTGGTTGACGGCTGGAATTGTCCTCTAAATTAAAAGTTTCCTTACTCAGAATTATAGATATCTTTTACATGACATATATAAAGTAATGATGTCCTTATACATTAGTCAATGATAGATTATTTCTTTGAATTGGATTTATTAGCCACTTCCGAATGTATGGGTAAATTTGAAATAACTTAAGAAAGAGTTTGAAGAAAATAAAAGAAGAGGAAATATACGGTAGAGTTTAGTTGATTTTAGGTGTAGTTATAAAGAAGAAAGAAACATATTAATATACAGATGCAGTGACACCTGTTGCATTTTCACACACGCTACAAATCATTCATCCTCTGAGGTAATACCGAACGGTGGTCTCGGAGGTTAAATAAAAATAAAAAAATGATGCAGTTACACCTGAGGAAATAAATAACAAATAAAGGAGGAGCAGAAATGAGATAAGAAAAAATATTGTTTAAAAGCAGAAGGAATTATACGGGATGTATTAACCAATCATATGATAAATAATGATAACATACTTAATAATATAAACAGGTATTTATATCAAAATTAAATTGTGTTTTATAAAATTTATATAATCGGTAGTTAATAAAATTGATAAAAAGTAAGTAAAATTGTATGTATGAATAATATTTGCGGTTGTTTCCATGAAATATAGTTATGAGGTTATTTTTTCATCCATTTTCATGATGTTTCACCCTTCTCCACAATCAAGTACCAAGATTTATAAAAAATAATTTGTCTAACTTTCTTAGTTTCTTTTAGAGGAATCTGCTAACAATATTTTTCCCTCATTACATCCCTACTTTACATTTACTATTTTTAATAAATTTCATATCATTCAAATTATGTTTTTTAATAACAAGGAAAAATGTATTATTTCTACATCTTTAAACCTATTTTTATTAATTTTTTTTTAATATTGCATTTCATTTATTCTTTTATTATTGCACAGTTTTTTTTTGCAACTCTTTTTAATTTTTTTATTAATATGGTGTATCATTAACATAAATTTTTAAAACTTTATATATAAATAAGTATTTAATTTATTAATAGTATTTAATTTTTTTTATAATTTCCATAGAAACAAATGAAATAAATATTCATTTAATTATTATTTTCATTATAATTCTTTAAATAATCTATTTATGTCATGTTAATATTTATTGTAAACTCATGGGATAAAACGTAGAAAAACACGCGCGCGCTCGTAGAAAAAAAATAAGAAAAATTATAATTAAATCAGGCTATACAAGAATCAGTTTTAATACAACTTATAAAAATGGACACTGAAAGAGTCGGAGGAGTTAAAAGAATGAGACAGAAAGAGTACAAGATTTAAGTCAAGTTAAGTTGTTTTATGCAGTTTTTCGCTTTCTAATTCGATCAATATGCTACACACGATGTTTTGTGAAACTGCGTAAATTATTGTGGTAAATATCTTGTTTTTAAGTGGTCCAACAGTTTTTTTAATTTTTTTTAGTATTTATTTTTTTAATTAAATTTGATTTGTTATAATTTACACTTATTAATTATGTACAACATTTTATATACATATATATATATATATTTATTTACTTATGTTAAAATATGTTTAATTTTATTAAAAACATGTTATACAAGATTATTATGAAATTTTTATAAAGAATTTCAGGGAAAAAATGTTTTGAATATCTTCAATCTATATTATTATCTGATATTTCTTATTTTAATTGTGGAAGGATTATTTCTTAATAATTTTTTTTAAATTATTTTTAACTTGTTTATTACACATTGTTTATTATTTCAACATTATCACCCATTAATCTTGTTCAGTTTTTCATACATTTCCTTTCAAAATTGTAATTCTATATTGATATTGATTAACATAATATTACGTATTTTTTTTTCTTTCACTCTCTCGCTTTGCACGTGGTTTTTGTATGTGCGTGCTTGTACGTATCAAACCTACAAGTATATAAGCCGTGCCTAAAAGCGGTAGCTATATGGAACTGTTAGTGAATGTCATATATATTATATATATATATATATAACTCCAACAAAAATTTTAAATTTAATTTACTTGTTGATAATAGTCGTAAAAATCTTCTGGACATGACGTTACAGTCTTACTGAAGTACAAATTCATTTTATTTCTTGACGACTGACATTTATGAAGGTAACACGTTTTAATTTAAATATGATTATATATTTTAATTTGAATTAACATCTTAAGGGAAATCCCTGGTGATGGAGTAACGGCTCCGAAAGTAGTCGGATATATATTTTTAAAATTGTTGGTAAGTGGAATGTTTATCATTTATGTAATTTGTTAAATATAAGATCGTTAAGTTTCGTAATAGTAGCTTTAATGAAGTAACCCACCGGGTTGGTCTAGTGGTGAGCGCGTCTTCCCAAATCAGCTGATTTGGAAGTCGAGAGTTCCAGCGTTCAAGTTCTAATAAAGTCAATTATTTTTACACGGATTTGAATAGTAGATCGTGGATACTGGTGTTCTTTAGTGGTTGGGTTTCAATTAACCACACATCTCAGGAACGGTCGATCTGAGTCTGTATAAGACTACACTTCATTTACATTCATACATATCATTCATCGTCTGAAGTATTACTTTACGATGGTTTCTGAGGCTAAACAGAAAAAGAAAACTTTAATGAAGTGATCTGGATTCATGTTCTTTGCACCATTAATTTGAAGTCGCGTAAGCTAATAAATTAATACTTTATGAAAAAATTGTAAAAGAAAAATCTATAAAAATTAAATTTTTTTATTTATATATATTTTTTTGTAAGGGCATCAACTTCGAAGATCATTAGTCTTCTTCATATTAACTAAAAAAAAAAAAAAAAAAAAAAAAAATCACCAATAGGATCGTCAGATCTAACAGTGAAGAGTGTATAGGGCCGTTAGATTTACATAAAACTTAAAAATATAAATACGGCATTAAAGAGAAATTAAATAAAATACATAAATAACTCTACTCAGTTCTCAAGGGCCTTTACGCAGAGGATCTGCAGTCAAATTTTAATTTCGCTAAAGACTTACTACAACAGGTTTAGTTACCAGCTTTCATAAAGGTAACTATTGTTTATTCTTTATAGTTTTTAAATCAGCAGTATAATTTCTTAATCTTTACCTCGTTCTGAGGTTTCGTATATTATACACTATTGCAGTAGACTCTTTGTCAGTCGTGTGTGTCACTGATTTCAGTCTTGTCAACGTTACTTGCTCTCAGCGATTAATTTTTACATCTTTCTTCCATTTATAAGTAGTATTTTTTTTATTGCATTCAGTTTAGTGATTAATCTTCTCCATTCATTGTTCCAAGTGTTTCGAATATCGTTGGATAGACATTATTATTTTAATGTTCATAATTTGCGTACTTTTAATAATTAAAACTCAACAATAACTTAAATCTAATAATTAATCTTAATTTTGTTTATTGCTACTTTAATTCATAAAATCATAAAATCATAAAATCTTAAAGGATAAAAATAATATAAATATAATAACAGAATAAATAACGGAACTTTTTTTTCAAAATGTTAAAAGTACGTTAAAGAAGTAGTGTGAAAGAAGTATGATAAAAGAAGTATGATAAACTCCTCATTTTTCAAAGTAGTGAAAATTTAAAAATCCCTTCTCTTTATAAAGATGAATTAAACTTAAATTAACATTATTAAGATTTGTTTTTTATTTTGAATATGTATATAACATGTCGTCAGTGAATCATAACCAACTCTCAGTAAAAGATATTGATGAAAATTTGTATACAAGTTCATCGTGCACTCTAAAAAGATTTTTTTAAATTCCGATACATTAAAAAGGATGAAAATAATAGGATTTTTAATCTTTTTTTTGAAACCCGACTATTTTTTGAGTTTCTCAGTAATAAATGATCAACTTTATTTTCAGTGTGTTTATCTAAAAATAACTTTCCAAATTTTTCAAAATTTGATCTTGGAAGGAGTGAATAAAGATGAAATAATCTTTAAAAATATTAGGAAAGTTTCCCCAATTCCGACTATAATAAACAAGATATTCAGTACATATGAGCTTGCAAATATTCTTCAGATACAAATATTGCAAGATACATGCAATATTCTTCAGATACAAGCTTGCAAATATTATTGAATGATACATGTTTTAACTGATGAGACCCTTTAGTAGTCACTTAATTTTTAAACAAGCTATGAACGAGTTTATCTCTTTACATTATAGAGACAGCGTTTTTTCCTATTTCCTATGTTCCCGCTAACCACGAAAACTAATGAAAGAACCATTACGTAATTTTAACTATCTTTCTTATAACTTCCGAAATGTTTACCATATTTCAAATCTTACCAATCTCACTACTATATTAATAATTTTATTTATATACATATATAACATCTAGAACATCTTTTATTAAATTTAATACCATTATCTTTAGTACTAAGTATTGTCTATGATATCAACCACTTCAGGCAGTTAATATGATTTAAGAAATCTGTTGTCATTATCTAAAAAAAAATCTATAGTATTTTTATCCTAATATAAATATAAAAATCTGAAGTAGATATCACATGACTTCCTTGTACGCCTATTAAAGTACATATACACATTTAAAAAAAAATGAAAAGTACATCATGAAACTTTTTTATAGTATAAAATGAAACTTTTATATCATTAATAACTTCTGATATCATTAATAACTTTTTACAATGAGAGGTTAATAATTATTAATAAATCAATATATTTAAGTTTAAAAAAAAGTTAAAAACAAGAGATGAAGTCTGATTCGAATCGATGTGCCTTCCCCTTGTAAGATGTAAATTAAAATTTTATTTGGCTATAACTTTGGAACCAATGAAAATAAGTACCACGTATCATATATCGTTGAAAAGCTATCAATGACATCTTATTACTGCAGTTAAGAAATATTTCAAAATCCAATTTATTTTTTTATTTTGGGCTTTTTACACACTTTTGGTCCAGCCGATTGCAGTCAAAATTGGAGGTGCACAATTAGAAGTTACAACAGTCCTAAATCCAAAATTTCAACATCCTATGGCTAATTCTTTCTGAGTTATACGAGATACATACGTACACGTACGTACAGACGTCACGCCGAAACTAGTCAAAATGGATTCAGGAATGATCAAAATGGATATTTCCATTAAAATTTGAAAAACGAAATTTTTCGTGATCACAATACTTCCTTTACTTTGTACAACGAAGTAAAATTGTAATTCATAACAGATTTTTAATAAACAAATAGAAACTGGAAGAAATTAATCCACAAATGTTGATTTTTTTTAACTTATAACATTTGATGTATTTTTTTTACAGTGTCTTTAATTACTCGTATGATTCGTTTTTTTTTTTGTTTACTTTATTCAATTTCTTTTTCATTTCCTTCTGTGATTTTTAATTGTCGACCATTTCCGATGTTTTTTTTGTGATTGTTGTACCTATTCTATTGTTCATTTTAGTACATAGTTTTTTATTCTAGTCATATACTCTTTTTAGGCTTAATATTATTATTATCATGTTTATCCTGTATCCTTTTATTTAAAGTTCTGAAATCATCTTTTATTTTTTTTAATTGTATATTATATTTTTCAAAGAAGATAAACAAACATTTCTTTATAATATACGAAAAAATTTTTAAGTAAATAAATAATTTATATATTTATCATTACTAGAATTATTTAATATTATATTACTTGTATTTTTTTTTTTTTACTTGACTATTAAGACAATACATTATTTGCTTAAGACAAGTGATTTGTGTTTCAATAGTTAACATATTTAAATTAAATAGACTACTTGTCTAATTTTTTTTTTTTTAATTTATTTCTAAACAATTAATTCAAAAGAGTATATTTTCTTAAAATGGCTTTGTTGTTCCATTAATCTTATTTGTTAAATTGAACGTTGATTAATTGTAAAATTATGGTAATAAGAACACTCATTATGCCATCGATTTATTTAATATATAAACTATAATATAATGTAAGTAGTGATTTTAAAAATAATAATGGTTCGTGTTTCATATATTTTCTTATATCAGTGATATGTATGCCAGCTTATTGTCTATTGTAATAATACATTTGTTGATTTTTCTTTTTTTTTATTACGAATAACTGATTTAAATCGTTTCGTGATAGAGCCCGTAAAGTTATTTATAATTTAACGGCTGAATGTTATGAAAAATTTAACAGGGTATACTTTTTTTAAGTCTCATTTCATTCATGCATAGAATCTGTCTTGAAAAAACAACAAAAAGTAAAATCAAATTGCTGATTTCAATGACTGAGTTGTAGTATCTCGGCCTTTCATCCAAATATCGCGGTCAGAAATGGCACGCTAAAAATTTCCATTTCCTCTCATCCTCTGAAATAATACCTAACCGTAGTCTCGGAGGATAAAAAAAGCATGATATGTAAAAACGTTTATAATATAACAATAACAATTTTCATCCAGAGATCCCGGGTTCGAATCCCGGAGAAGCATGTCATTTTCACACTCAACAAAAATTGTCATTCATCTCATCCTTTTTTTTTTATTGCTTCAGAGGATGAGATGAATGATTTGAAGCGTGTGTGAAAAGAAAAAAAAAGAAAAACTTTATACCAACAGCTGGTTAAATCGATTTAAAGGTAGAGAAATTTAAAAAATTTTAGAAAAGAAAGTAACATTAGGTTCCTCCTAAAAAAAAAAATATTAGTGAAAAGCGAAACAGATTTAATAAATTTATTATTTTATAAATTTTGGTCATATCGTTAATTAAAGTGTCACCAATTCTCTGTATGTTACAACAGCGTTGAATTAAATAAATATATAGTTTTTTAGATGATAATTTTGTATATCTTAGCATTTATTTTTCGACGTAACATAATGCTTATTTAATAAAAATAAAACTACTTATTTTTAAAATTTTTTTCACATAAAATTTAGAAAATAGTTAACATGAAAATTCTACGAAGTAAATTTGACAAATTTTTCCACTAATTTTATCTTTTGATCTATCGTATGAAAATCAATGAAATTTGGTACACTTGTGGAACTTCGATGACAATACAATACTACCGTGTTAGAATTTGGATATTACCTACCCCCCCCCCACCCGGGACAACTACGCTAAAATAGCAAGAAAGAAAACTCGAAAATGAAAGGGAAGTTGGTACGCAGTCCTAAAGTGGCTAAAATCTCGCCACACCATCGGCGGCACATTTTCTACTCTCTTCCTTATATCATCCTTTAGCTTTTCCATCCATATTTTTCGTGTACAAACCATCTCAATCTATTTCTTTCGATCCTTTCAGACATCTTACTCGGCTTGACAATTAACCTAAATTCTTCATTCCTCAGTCTATCCTGCCCTGTTTTTTCGCAAGAATCACATCTTCGCAGCTTTTCCTTACTTTTCGATTCCGTCCTGCAATTACGAATTTCTGCCATACGTATTTTCGGTATTTATATATACACTTATAAAATACCAATAATAATAATAAGTAGAATTACTTTTTAAATGGAAATACAGTTAAAGAAAAATAATTGAATAAATGTACGGTTCCACAGTTCCAGTTATATAGAAAATTATTATTTCTCATGTGGATGTTGCAGTCTGTTCAATTAGTGAACAATAAGCAACCCTCCCACAGCCCAATAAGATGAGGATGATACGTATGACATGAAAATAAGGTGTAGTCTTGTAGAGACTGAGGCCGAATATTCATGAGACGTGTAGTTAATGGAAATAAAGTCCACCGGTATTCACTGTCTATTATTCAAATCCGTATAAAATCAATATATTTTACAAGGATTTGAACCTTAGAACCTACAAAAATCAGCTTTTATACAACTATTTACGATGTGATAACTACTACACCAGCCGGGTGGGCTTAGTAAAAAAAATCTGATGTGGACACCACATAAGGTCCTTGACCACCCATTAAATAATTATTTGATTTAAATTAAATATCAATATATTTAAATTGAAAAAAAAAACGGAGATGAAGTCGGGTCTGAAGCGATGTGCCGTCGTATAAGATCCAAACATTTCATTATTTGGCTATTACTCTGGAACCAATGAAAATATATCGTTGATATTTTGTTGAAAAGCTCTCAATGAGGGCTTATTACTGCAGTTAAGGAAAAGTCCAAAATTCACATTTTTGGGTTTTTTGGATACTTTTGGTCAGTCGATTGCAATAAAAACGGGAGGTCCACAACTAGATGTTATAACAATCCTAAATCCAAAATTTCAACATCCTATGGCTAATAGTTTTTGAGTTATGAGAGATATATACGCACATACGTGTAGACGTCTCGCCGAAACTAGTCAAAATGGATATTTCCGTTGAAATCTGAAAATCGAAATTTTTCGCGATCACAATAATCGAGTCAAATTTTTATTATTAAAAAAAATGTTTATTATTAAAAAATTTTTTATTAAAAAATTTAAGAAATTCCTCCCAACTATGTATAAATATCTGATAATCAACCTAATAAACCTGTTTCAGTTTTATAAAGATTATATGAGAGAAACACAAAAAAACAACTGTTTTTAAAAAAAATGTTCTTAAAAATTGCTTCAAGGTGTAGTTTATTAATAATGGAGAAAGATAATTAATAAATTATTAATAATTAAGTAATCAGTGCGTCCTGCATACAAGGAAATCTGTAAGAGTAAAACAAAATATTGAACTATATAAATTAAAGAAAATTTAAAATAATAAAAAAAATTAACTATTTTAATAGAATGAAACCATTTACTGTATAAATATATAAAATTATTATGCACATTATTCTACCTATTGATAAATAGTAACAGTTCAAAATAATTTCTACTCTAAACTAAAACATAATTTGACCGGAAATCACGCTTACAGAGAGAGTATAACGGGGCGTCTTACCTCCCATCATATTACCTCTCGATCAATAAACTAATTTTATATATATATATATATATATATATATATATATATATATATATATTATGTAATACTACTTCGCTAAGTGTTACACAAGTAATCTTTAACCAGCTTTAAAAAACAATTATCCACTGATACCTATTTTTTAATAGATATCTTTAAAAAGAGTTCTTTTCACCAAATAATGTAAAGAATGCTAAATTATTTCCTTTATTTAACAATAAACTTCTTTTTTCCACTAAAAATTATATCAAATGGCAGAAATCTTTATTTAGATTGTTATTACAAATAAAATATCTAAAC
This sequence comes from Lycorma delicatula, assembly GCF_047948215.1. Classification (NCBI taxonomy): domain Eukaryota; kingdom Metazoa; phylum Arthropoda; class Insecta; order Hemiptera; family Fulgoridae; genus Lycorma; species Lycorma delicatula. Next base: position 45,908,691 of record NC_134464.1, read on the forward strand.
TAGAATGTATGAAAATAATCTTGGAATTCAAGATTAGCATCAAATTGAACAAATGTATTTTAGAATGCCGGGCTTCGTAGCGCGAGTGGTAACTTCTCGGCTTTTCATTCAGTCGTAGAATCTGTCTTAAAAAACTACACAGAAATCAAAATCCATGGCGGAGTGGTAGGATCTCGACCTTTCATTCGGAGGTCCCCGGTTCAAATCCCAGTCAGACAAGGCATTTTTCATACGCTACAAAATTTCCATTTCGTATTCGCACGCATAAGCTTATACGAATATAAGCTTGTGTTATATGTAGAATTAATTTAAAAAAAAAAAATGTTTGATTTATTTTATGGTTTTACTTTGAAAGGTCCAAATTTACTTTATAGTTTTACACGTTTGAAAGGGCCAAAATATTTTTTAAAAATATGCTTACTAAACTAGATTAAATCTACCTACCATTCTACTAGACCTTAACAAATGGCATATTTGAGCCAACGTATTTCAATATGTTTTTGATATTTCATTTATCAAGCGACAAATATTTCGCTCAAAAAAAAAAATTAAATAGCATGTTGGTTCTGCTAACTTGCATAAGAAAAAATAAAGGGATATTTGAAATATAAAGCTGATAATATGAAATTACGTTTGTTAAACTGTGAAAATTTCTGCTCAGAGCAAACTTTTTATTAGCAACCGCTTTGTAATATTATTTTATTTATTACAATATAATCTATATAAATAAAAATGTAAATTTTTAAATCTCTGAAAGTTCTTCACCGATTGCTTTGAAATTTTGACGCAACGTTACATTTGAATACGCGCGTGTTTTTATATACATACTATTTTATACACAAAATATTTTACGATTTCATTTCAATGTTTCCGATATGTGTGTCCGCAATAGACTATAAAACTACTGAACTGATTTACGCGCGAGGAAAAAGAAAAAATCGGAAAAGGGTAAATCGGAAAAGGGAAGAAGGGAAAAAGAAAAAAGAGGATAACGAGGAAAAGGAAATAAAAAGGAGAAAAAATAATGGGAAAGAGGAAAGATGTGGGAAAATACAAGGGGAACGAGGAAAGGAAAATAAAGGAAAGAGAAACTGGAAGAAAATGGAAAGGGGAAAATATGAAATGGGGGGAATCGAAATGGGATAAAAGGGAAAGGGAATATGGTAAAATTAAAATAGAAAAAATGGGGAAACGGTAAAAGGTAAAGGTTAAATTTTATGAAGTTCCGTAATGTTCATTTTTTTAATGTTTTATCTTCATATATATATATATTATATATATATAAAATTTTATTTCACAGATTTGCAAACATAATTTGTTCCTTTTTTAAATTATGTTCGTTTGTTCAAAAACCTAAATGTCGGAAAGTTCTTGACGGATTGCATTGAAATTGTGCCACAACGTTGAATTCGATAACGCGCGTGTTTTATATACCTACTTATTTATATACCTAAGATGTCACACCTGTGACGGGTAAAAACATGCTTTTTTTGAAAAACAGCGCTGTCTGTTGGACGTATTTTTTTTAAATAATATTTTATTAAATTCTTACAATATAAAGCTTAAGAGGCTTTTATATTTTAGGCTTTAAGAGATAATGCGAAATAATTTTCAACCCTAAAATATAAAAGTTGAAGGTTTTGTATATATATTTTTTTTAAATCTTTATTACTAATTTAACCAATTTATTAATTTATTAAGTAATTCTAATTTGTTTTAACAGAAAAACTAAATATGTCCTGTAATCAGAATAACATTGAATTCTATATTAAAACAGTAAAGAGAAGAAGGAATAGTAATACGTAATAGTAATAGTACTATAAATAATGCATTATAGTTCGACATGAAAAGTAAATCAAAGCCATTTATTATATTATACAACCTGTTGCCGTTCCGGTCCCCGGAAATATATCTGATTTATTTGCTATCTGATAAGCATGTTGGATTGTAAATTTAATTTATCTTACTGCTTTAAATTGATTACTTGTGATCACGGGTTACAGTGAGGTATTTAAATGCTTAGTTTAACTGAAGAGAACTTAAAAGCGGCACACTTTACGATTCTGTCAGCCGACATATATTTTTCTGTAATGCTTTCAATTTTTTTTTACCTTTATTATATGATAAATACATCTTCGTTGCAACCGTTTTAAAGCTTTATTTTCTTGACCTATACTTTATAAATAAATAACTGATAATTATGATAAAGTTTTTTATTTTTGCTCTGATGTGTTTTTTCTTCAAGTTTAATGCGTTTTACATACGATTAAATATGAAGATTAATTTTAATACTTAAGTCACAAAAAAATAAACATTACTATATATATATATATATATATATATATATATATTTAAGATCAGATAGAAATATGATATTTCAAAAAATAATGAACAAACTGTAATTATCCCATTAAAAACTATAAAACGAAAAGAATTAATAGAATTAAATATTAAAAAAGGTACATCATACAAAGGTAAAAAGGTACTAGAAGAAAATAAAACAAAATGCAAAGTAAAATTGGTTTTTAACGCCATCCATATTTACTGACCAACATGATATTAATAGCGTGATCTAAGAACACATGTTTCCTTATGCTATTTGGTTAATCATATACTTTTTAATTGTGTATCTCATGCGGCATTGCAGTGGATATTTAAATTAACGTACAGAGTTGGCAGTATTTCAGTTAAAAACTGATGAAATTAAGAAATTTCTTACTTCTGAATTATTGCTAATCATATTTGGCAGTATTTCAGTTAAAAACTGATGAAATTAAGAAATTTCTTACTTCTGAATTATAGCTAATCATATACTAATCATCTAATTAGCTAATCATATACTTTTTGATTGTGTATGTCATGCGGCATTGCATTGGATATTTAAATTAACGCACAGAATTGGCAGTATTTCAGTTAAAACTTCTTACTTCTTACTTCTGAATTACTGCTAATCATATATTTTTTGATTGTGTATGTCATGTGGCATTGAAGTGGATATTTAAAAATTAACGCACAGAATTGGCAGAATTCAGTTAAAACATTGCAGAAACTTCTGAAGTGGATATTTAAATTAACGCACAGAATTGGCAAGAACGTTTCTTAGTTTTTTTTAATTTCAGTGGTTTTTTTTTAATTTTACAACTTCTGAATTACTGTTAATCATATACTTTTTGATTGTGTATGTCATGCGGCATTGCAGTGGATATTTAAATTAACGCACAGAATTGGCAGTATTTCAGTTAAAACTTAGACGAAATTAAGAAATTTCTTTGGTTTTTTTTTTAATTTCTGTGGTTTTAGATTGTGTTGGTCATGCGGCATTGCAGTGGATATTTGAATTAACGCACAGAATTGGGAGTATTTCAGTTAAAACTTTGCAGAAATTAAGAAATTTCTTAGGTTTTTTTTTAATTTTAGAAATGATTAGGGCGGGATAAGTTATTAAGAATCCATTGAACTCTTTCTTCAATAATTTGTGTTTTACAAAAATTTCTGCCGAGGAATTTACATCGGTGGCATCCTGACAAGAGGCCAAGCTGATGATTGTATTAAGTTATCACGTTTAGAGAGTCTAAAAGATGAGCAAAGCCAATCAGGGCTTGGAACGGGTGGGTGGTGTGGTGGCCGGGAACATCTGTAGGCGGATGTTATTTCCTACAAGGTCGTATACGAGTAGACGTGTTCCGGAATGTATTCCCAGAACTTGAGGTACTGATTCAGGACACTGAAATGAGCAAATAGTTCATATCAACATACGTCCTATTTTGGTTTGTTTTCCTTCTGGACCCCATTTTATGATTTTCGACAAAACAATCACTTCAATGAAATTTGGTAGATCAAAGACAAGTGTCTTGTTCTACAAAATAAAAATGTTTGAAAACATTATCTTCAAAAATTTCAAAATGGCTACCATCTTAATAAACACCACTATCCTTTTTTTGTTATTCTTGACCATAGAATAATCCTGGTTTGTTAATTATTATTCTAATTTGATTTAGTCATCCTGGGATTGCATCTATTTTTTTTTACTCCTACGGATGGGATTGTTCGTGAGTGTGTTATCTTCAATATCTTTTTAATCATTACAAAATTTGTTAAGCATTTTATTTTAAACAAAATGACACCTCATTAGTAAAAATTCGCTGACAAGCAGTCGAGTTATTGCTGACAAGCAATCTAATTATTGGATAAAATTAACCGGGCATTACGCTTCGACACCGTATAGGCAAACTGATAATTTTTTTAAATTTACTATTATTTATAATTACTAATTTTTATTACATTCTCTGGAGGAAAGTAATTCACTAAGAATATTACAAACATCCTGATTATCTTTTGCTGATGAAAATAAAAATGAAATTTCATATAAACTAGGTTCAAAAACGCTTCGTTAGCGAGTATCAGCTGATTTCTGCTGATTGTAATTGTAATTTTTGATACTCAAATCCAGGGGTAATTTTTTTTTTATAAAAACGGCTCAAAATATGGTATTTTAGTAATCTTTGAGAAATTTTGAGTAAAGGACATAAAATTGGGGTCGAAAAACACACTATTTTATACGCGTAAAAGAAAAAAGAAAACTTGTAGGAAATTTGTGTCAAAAAGGCGGAGGGCATTTTCAGCAGTTTATTGAATTGTTTGTGTTTATTTCATTGTTTTTTTTTTTTTAATATTTATCCTTTTATTTCGTAAGAAAATTTTGTTACCAAACTAGTAAAATCTGCCACCTTTTCAGTGTTACGTTTTTAATAAATTTCTAATGCTTACATTTGTATGCAGTTTCTTTAGGCTTTATTCAAAGAATTTTACTCAGAATCAAATTTCCTACAAGTTTTCTTTTTTCTTTTACGCGTTTGTTTTTTATTCAAGAAAATTAATTTTCGCCAAACATAAAATAGTGTGTTTTTCGACCCCAATTTTATGTCCTTTACTCAAAATTTCTCAAAGATTACTAAAATACCATATTTTGAGCCGTTTTTATAAAAAAAAAATTACCCCTGGATTTGAGTATCAAAAATTACAATTACAATCAGCAGAAATCAGCTGATACTCGCTAACGAAGCGTTTCTGAACCTAGTTTATATGAACACTGAAAAGATTTTACTAGTTTGGTAACAAAATTTTTGTTACGAAATAAAAGGATAAATATTAAAAAAAAAAAAAAAAAAAAAAAAAACAATGAAATAAACACAAACAATTCAATAAACTGCTGAAAATGCCTTCTGCCTTTTTGACACAGCATTCTTTCGTCGAACAATATTTGAGAAATAACTCTTCTCCTGTATTACACTTTTGTTCATATATTCGTACTAATGATTTTATGTTTTACACAGATAATGTTATTTTTACTAGAATATGTCCAGAAAGTTTGTAACATTCTTATGAATCATTCTGTATACTACATATACGGTGTTTTTGTTTTGTGAATGTAACTTATTCATCACGTATATATAGGTTTTTTCTTAATCTTGTATGCAACTATTTATGTCTTAAAAAATCGCGCGAGATGTTTTTTGTAACCATTTGTTGCCCGTGTCTTTTGGGCAGTAATAATCCTCGTAATCTGTTCGACAGTATTAAAAGTAAATGACAATAGTACTAGAATTTTCAGAGAATGTATAATTATATATACCTATTGGGAGATATTAAATACCAAATTAGTTTGTGGGATAAATGTTCCCGTGGAAACACAATTATTTACTAGAAAATTGTAATTCTAAGTTGATGGAAATTACGATTATTCATAACATAATGAGACGTAAACCCCCACGCTAATCGTGTATAAATGAAGAGAGTAAAATCCCATATACCTTATTATATAGTATAGAAATAATTATTCTTAACCAGTAATATATTTATTGCCTGTCCAAGATTTTTCTTATCTCGGCAATTAATACCTTATTTTATACTTGTAAAGTTTTCTTTAAGTACGATAAGATTTTAAAATATATCAGTGACAGCTTTATAAAATATTGCCTTGTTTTTTTAAAAATAATTTCTATTTGTTTTAGAAAAAATGTATAGAATTATATTTATAAAGATTACACGTTTCATTGAATTAAAATAATATCACGTTTTTATTTATGTTATAAACAAACAATATTCTGAAATATTCAAAACATAAATAATTAATATATTCCTATAATATTAATTTTAATTGATGCTGTTGTTTATTGCATTTTCCTCCTTTTTAAGGATTGTAAGAATACTCATTTATTTACCTGAATAATAAAATAAATTATTATTATTATTATATAAATATATATAAAACTTTCAGTTACAGCTCTATTTGGTCATTAAATGTTACAATCAATATATTTAACATAGTCTCATTTTGTCTTGTTCAGAATATATTTATTTTATTTTTCCTTAGTTTTCTAGAGTAGAAAGTGGTCTTTGTGTTACATTTTTGTTAATATATTTCATAAAGAGTATTTTTCGGAAAAAAATTTACTCCATAAGTTTATATTACTTTTTGAATTCAAAAATAACTGAATTTTAGTATTATTGTTTTGAGTATAGTGAAAATTTTATGATATTAAAAAAAAATAATTATACAGATGTTTTCTCTTTTTCTATTTAAAATTTCCTCGAGTCCAAAGTATTTAAAAATATTACTTAACCCACCGGGTTGGTTTAGCGTAAAAAAATTCGTCGTCGTAAATCAGGTGATTTCGAAGTCTCAGGTTCAAATCCTAGTAAAGGTTGCATTTATTCTGATTTGAAAACTAGATCGTAGATACCGCTGTTCTTTTTTTTTTGTTTTCCGTAGGGGGAGGAAAATTCTCTGCCAGCCGCCGTCAGACCCGCTTTGACGGCAAGTACGGGGCTCTCACCCGCTAAAAAACCTCCCCTCTAGTCACCCAGGGGACAGACCTAATCCATATAGTATGTACACAGCCCCTGCGCAATCTCCCGGGCGCTCTTGTCACCGAATTAGAACAGCCAGAGTGACGTCCCCAGGGGATCATCGGTAACGACGCCTACAGCTGTCCATCTTTTGGTGGTTGGATTTCAATTAATTACTGGTCAAACTCAGGAATGGTCGGCCTGAGCTTGTTCAAGAATACGAATTTTCTGGTACAGTTAACATTACACTGGTAAGTAGCTAATGACTTTAATTGTTGATAAATAAAAATATTAAAAAAAAAAATATGTATTCGTAAAATAATTCTATATTAGCAAGTAAAAATAATAATTTTTTTATCCCTAGGGATAAAGTTAAATTTTAGTATGTATTGAGTTGCCGTTTTTTTTTTTTTTTTACTAATCTTGCTAAGATAAAACGTGTTAGCAAAGATCGTAGTATTTATAATCTAATTTAATTTTAAAAATCTCATTATCTCTATCTGGGTCTTCTATGGTCCATATTAATAATACAGCATTTTGTTTTTTTTGGCTATGATATTTTGCCAATAGATTCTCATTATTTCACTTCGACTTCGTTTTGTTTTTCTATTCAATATTTGCCTCATTTTTCGTAGATTTTCAATTTTGTTTCTGAAACGTTATCTTTCACTATATTTAATAGATTTTGTTCTTACGTTGAAGGAAATAGTTGAATATTTTTTTGCTTGGGCTGCTTTCACTCTTTCGTTTTTTATGACCAAAAACGCATAATCTCCTTTTTCATATCAAATATGTAATTTTTTTCAAATTTCTCTGTAGCTCTTCATTTTACTGTAGAATATTTTGTTTCCAGCCTCCCATTCACTAATCGTGTTTTTTTTTTTGTGAGCTTATCTGTTTTCTGAAGAGGGTGATACGTGGTAGCAATGTGAATGGAATTCTCCCATCAACAATAAATTTTGATCTGTTAAGAATATTTATCATGGTAGAGCTTGTCATTCAGGAATAACCGGGGATAAGAGGGTATTATTTGACGTTTGCGAATAGGGTGCACTAGAATCACTCACGGATATCTTCTCATCAAACAGACAAATTTACCTGTTTGTGTTCACTGCGACTGCCAACTTACTGTACAATATGTTGTGCAGCATTTTGTCAGAAGTTTAAATCAGTTTTAATTTCTGCAAAGTTTTTACTGAAATACTGCTAATTCTGTGCGTATCAAAAAGTATATGATTAACAGTAATTCAGAAGTTGTTTATGAAAGATAACCTAATAGCATAAGGAAACAGGTTTTCTTTTCAAATAAGTGTTGGTCAGTAAATGATCTGGCATTTTTTTTCATATTTAGAAATAATGTTTGTGATGCATTTTTAGGTTGTGTGATATACTCACTCAAAACCTGAAATACTTTTGGAAACCTGGTATTGGAATACGATTTAGTATGCTTACTCGTAGTTTTTCTCATTGTAGAATATTCTGTTCATACAGAATATTTTCTCATGTAGAATATTCTACGATGAGAAAAACTACGAGTAAGAATAGAACTTGAGGGAAGACAAAGGATGATAATTACAATTAAGAATATGAATCAAAATATCTCTTGAAAATGATTAAATCCAAGAATAAAAAAAATTTAAGCAGTAAATGATTAAATAGAATAGAACTGAATAAAAAAAAAGGCTGACTAAGTTTTTATATTAGGGGACGTAAACCAAGCATCCTGGCCTAGTCCATATTCTTCCCATTAAAATAAACTTTACATCTTGTACATTTCTTATATTTAAAACTCATGATTACGTGTATTTTTAAAAGGACTAAAAATCAGGAATGTTATAATTATCTGAAAAACAAAAAAGAGAAAAGGCATTATAAGTTTATTAAATCAAGAATCCCAATTTTCCACACACTATTAAAAAACAATTAACATATATAAAATTTCCAGATATATTGTTTAATTTACGATAATTTCTAATTTATTAACTACACATTTATTTATTGATACAAGGAAATAATAATTAAATATTGGTTCGTTTTCAAGAAATATAAACTTAATTTATTTCTGAAGACCCAACAATAAATTACTTTATTATTGTTTTTTTAAGTTTAATGCCTTCCGTAACTCCTTTATATCTGCCACTGAATATCAATGTTATCTTTGAAGGTTTTGAACACAACCATCTGCACTGATCAATAAAAAATATCCTTTTAGAATTTCAGGATATTTTAGGGTATTAGAATCTTTAATTTTGTGAATGATCTCTCTTTTAGCTTTCTCCTTATATAACCAAATAATCGGTTCGCTTTCTAACAATAAGAAATAATTTAAGAAAATTACCTTCATTTGATATTAATTTATTTGGGTTTGAATCCCGGTCAGACATGGCATTTTTCATACGCTAAAAAATTCCATTCTCGTAGGCCAAAATGAATAAAAGGAAGTTGGGTCCGTCATCCCAAAAAACGAAAAAATCATTTTCTGATTTATTGATGTTTTGTAAAAAAAAGTAGCGTTGTTATGGAAATACAAACCACCAGTTTATCATGTTTTCAATGTAAATCTTTCGGTATAAACTATTTATTTTTTATTGTTTGTATCAGAGATGGATGGCGTTAAAAACCAATTTTACTTTGCATTTTGTCTTTCTAACTTCCAAAATATCTTAGGAAATAATGAGACGGTATTGACGAATGTTTTACGATTTCTTATTGCCGTCCATTTCTATTCAGAATTTGAGTTTCTGTTGCTTGTTTCAACTATTTATGCATCTGGCGTGTGGCCGGCGATAATTTTATTGTAATCAAGTATTGCAATCGATCCAATTTGGGCATATACGGTTTATTCGTCAAGGCGCTTTCATTCATGCTGTGTTTCTATTCTAGTGTTTCTATTCAAGTATTGCAATCGATCCAATTTGGGCATATACGGTTTTCACCGGATCTTGGCGTTTTGACACCTAAGGAACCCAAAAAAACCGGATGGAAATTTTCCGGATGTTAGTGTTCATATATACATGTGTGTGCCCGGTGTGTTCGATGTTGGCCTCAAAATCCCCTTAATGCATTGATGCCATTAATTTTCAGCTTAAAAGGTCAAGGGGTGAGGCTGTAGAGCAAGGTCATACATCTGGAGATTTAGTCTAGTTAAGGTCATATTTTTCTTAAGCACATTTGTTAACAATTAAAAAATAACAATACTAGCAAAAGGAAATACTGAATACTAAAATACTAAATACTACAATACTAGCATTTTTACGGGTGGGGACGATTTTGAAAAATCGTCCCCACCCGTAAAAATGCTCTAAACGTATGGCTAAGAGGGCATGCTGCGTCAATAGTACTCCCTGTCACCATAACGAACGCTAGTGTCGGAGTCCGCCATCTTGTATTTCTTTTGTCCTCTTGGACTAGGAAATTTAAAATTCCATAGGGTTGCCAACCAAATTATATTTTACACTTTTGATATTATTTGATTTGGTTAATACTTCAAAGATTTTTAGCACTGACTTACAGCTGTGTAGTAGTCTGGCACATATTGTAGATTTTAATTATGCTAGCGGTAGAATTAAATAAATGAATAATATTTAAAGTGTAGAAAAGTAACTCGGCTTGGCTGGGTCTCTTACTTGATCTCTGGTTGACTCGGTACCTGGTGAGTTAAGCCACACGGCTACACAAGTCTGCCGACCATATAAGCGAAATTTGTCGCTGCTAGTACTGCCACAACCGCGCGAATTTTATACGGTATGCGCGCGCTCCATTTAATTAGAATGATTGAATTAAATAAACGAAAAAATATTATATTTAATTAAAATGATTTATATTTTAAATTAAGTTGTGCGTGTTTGTGTGCGTGTATGTTAGCTGTGCATCAGAAACAACCCGTAGCTGACAGCAAAAGCAGTTAATTCTATAATAACAGAATTTATACAAAGTTTTTATTATAAGAATTAATATTTTTGATAAAGTTGTATAACCAAATTAAAAATTGTTTTAAAGTTCAGTCACGTAAATTGAAAAAATTGTAAGCTGTAATAAATTTAATGTTAAAAGTAGTTTACAAATATTAAAAAAAATATTTACATATTTTAGTTTTATTAAAAAATTAGGATATATATATATATAGTATAATTAATTGTTTGGTTTAAATAAAATAACTTAACAGATTTATTACGTAATATTTTTATAGATAGAATCCTTTCATAATAAAACTGTATTTAGAATTTTTAATGAATATTATTGAAAAAAGAACCGGATTACATTCCTGAAAATACCTTTTGAAAGGAATATCGTCCAGAAATTTAGAAAGTTAGTCATGATTAATTATGATTTTATTTTTTTTTATATTATAGTTATGTAGGATACGTTGTTATAAACGTAACCATTAAGTTAGATTCCATACTTTCTTTAAAAATAAATTATAAAATAACAAACAATAACAAAGATCAGATAATAAATGTCTGGTTACACTATTACATTAAATAATCAGAGTGGCAGTTTTGCACATTAATACTATAGTTTATATATTATGTTGGTGACTATTCCATAAAATGGGCATAAAATTTAAATAAATTTAAAAAAACCTATTTAATATGATTTATCTTTGTTTTTTAATATCATTTCTATGGTTTTAAATGAATTATAAAGGAAATAGAACTGTTGTACTATTAAGCATTCGAAGCCGAGTTAAATTCTTCTTCATAATTTATGGTTCTAACTTTTAATAAAATATTTTCTTTCACTAAATGTTTTTTTTTATGTTTGATTATATGTTTAAAAGCTACCTGTTTCTGTACTCACGTTACATTTATTTTACATAACCAAAGCATTCTTTAATAAGTAGAATGATCTTTCAATGAAATTTATTTGTTTAGTATTTAAATCGATTAAGGCTGTATGTATATAATATTAAAAAATCTGTTGTGGACACGACATAACTTCCTTGTACTCCTATTAAATTACACATACACATTTTATTTAAAGTGAAAAATACTTAAAGTTTTATTTCATCATTTTTTTTATTGTTAAGATTACTATTTATTAAAAGATTACTATTAAAAAAAGGAGTTGAACCGATGTGTCCTTTCCCTTGAAAAATCCAAATATTTGATTAATTAAACATTTATTTGGTATACCTCTGGAACCAATGAAAATAAGTACCACTTATGACATACCGTTGAAAAATTTTCAATGAGAGCTCACTTAAGAAAAAGTCAGAAATCCACATTTTTTTGGATATTGGACACTTTTGGTCCAGTCGATTGCAATCAAAAGAAGAGGTGCACAACTAGATGCTAAAACAGTCCTTAATCCAAAATTTCAACATCCTACGGCTAATCGTTTTTAAGTTATGCAAGATACGTGCGTACGGATAGACATCACGCCGAAACTAGTCAAAATGAATTCAGGGATGCTCAAATGGGTATTTCCATTGAAATCTGAAAACCGAAATTTTTCGCGATGATCGCAATACTTCCTTTATTTCGTACAAGGAAGTAAAAAAGCTATTTGAAAACTGCTAATAATATTGATCAGTAAATTTGTCAAAAAATAAGGGCTATATTATAGTTTACTACTACATTAGATACTTCACGTTAATCTGAGCTTTAGTAATACGATATTTTGAACTGAAATGGTCAGATGAAATAATGTTTTTATGAATAATATTTATGAGAAACTAGCGGACCCGGCAATACTTCGCTATTGCTATGTTGTGTATATATATATATATATATATATATATATATATATATATATATATATATATATATATAGAGAGAGAGAGAGAGAGAGAGAGAGTTTAAATGAACACAATTGAATATTTGATAAAAAAATTAAAAAACTGAACTTCACAAATTTTACCTTTCACTTATTTTCCCTTTCCAAATTCTCCCTTTTACCCTTCTCCCTCATCCCTCTCCCAGTTTCCTTCTTCCACTTTTCTCTTTCCACCTTTTCCCCGTTTTCCATTTTCCCCTTTTTACCTTTTGCCTGCGCGTAAATCGGTCCATTAGTTTTTTGGTTTTTAGCGGAAACACATACGAACATGCCTTTTATATATATATATATATATATATATATAGAATAAATAAGTCTGTTTGTATATTTGTTTGTTTCCTAAATATTTCGACACCGGCCCCACCTAGCGGGTATAGTTTTTGCAAAAATATTTCTGTTCGCGTAACTATTCTGAATATGAACTAAATCGGTCCATAAATATAATTTTTCGAAATATCCAGCGCCACCTAGCGGGTTCAAACTAATTCAGAAATCTCCCCTTGCATGCGTCCAACCATTCTCGAAAGTTTCATCGTTATCGGATGAACGGTTTAGGAAGAAATAAGAGACATAGACAAACATTCATTTTTATATATATATATAGATTATATTCGGGTTATTGGAATATTGGATCACTAAAGCTCAGATTAACGTGATTTTATTCTTATAAAATTTACTATATATAAAAAATATAATATTGCGTCTTACGTTAATTACCTGTAATCCGAGTGGAATTTCTTTAAAAAATGATTTAGAAAAAACATTATTTCATCTGACCACTTTAGTTCAAAAAATACCAGGTTACCAAAACGCATCGGGTTCAGTATTTTCCCACCACTGTGTTCATTATTCTCATGGTTGTAAGAATAATACTGATAAATAACAATTAAAACCTGAAATTCTCTCTTTCCTCCAACGTTTCCGCCATTCTTGTTACAGAACCTCTGATATGCTAGGATTACTGCACTTTTATTTCTAATTACAAATTTAAGCATATAATAGAGTGATAACTATTGTCTCCCTGTGCGCGCATCCCGCAAAAAGTACTGGACATAAAATAAATTTAATAAAATTTTACATATTTATAACTTTCAGGTTGGGTAATTATCTCGACCAGATTATCACGATATTTCTAACGGGAGTTAGAAAATTAAAGAAATTATTAATAAAAAAACTATTATTTTAAAGTGTATAAGAAAATTTGTTAACATTTACATAAGAAGAATGTTCTCAGTTAGAATAAAATCTCTAGATCTAATACGCCTGAGATAAGTAAACCCTTATCATTCTCACATTAACAAATAATATAAATTCAGTCATCTTTTTTACACGTAAAATCTTTCACATAAATATGTATATATAAAATACGCATCATGCAGGTTGTTAATATTTTTATTTTATTATTACATTTAATAAATAATATATGTAATTTTCTGCATCCCATTTTAATACTTGGATATATTCCAAAATATACTCTACAAACTGCATAAAATAAATACAAAATTAGATAATGTCTTATTCATGGTAGACGGTTATAAATTCTGTTGAAAATTAATTTTAAATATTCACTTCCATTAATTAAATCTGTAACTTCCTTGATATATATATGTACGTGTGCTGTTTTGATGCTTAATACAAATCAGTATTTACTGTGCAAACATGTTACAAAAAATGTTTAAGAGATGACTGTTTTATTTATTTAGCCAGTTCTTTTAATTCTGTTCACAATTAATCTTTTGTTTGATTTTGATTCAAATGAGCACGTAGGATTAACATGATTAATATTATAAAAGAAAGTTTAAAATATATATTTGTTTATTTTTAATAAATTAAAAATAGATTTATTCAACTGATATTAGATGATTAATTTTGTTACATAATAAAATATTTATAAGGTGTGTTTAAACATATATTTGAATAAATTTAACGTACAAATTTTTTAAATTATTCATTTTCAGACCAGCAACTAAACTCCTAACATAAAAAATATATTTGGTAATTTTTCTTCGTTATAATTCAAAATGCGGAAGCGTTTGAAAGAAATAATATTTCCAAAGAATGAGACGTCGATCCCCATTCACGTGTTTACGTGAAAGTAAGGTCGCAAGGTTGGGTTGATGATGAAATTAAATTGTTTTACACTTTGAGATATGAGGAATACGGAAACACCATTCACTTAAAATGTAATTTCCTGATATGTGTAGGGTGTTTCACTATGGGCGATTTTCTTGTAAACTACGGTATACGCAGTAAAAAAAAATTACCTAAACCAAAGTTACTCAGATTAGAAGGGGAAACCTCATGATGACCTTGGATTTGACATTGAATTTGATCTTGGACCTTATTTTAAGGTTAACGTTATTTTTCAAATGGAATGCTTTATTTTTTACCCTACCAATGAAAATAGCGGAAAATTTTATATTAGATTTATTTTTAACCTTAAAATAAGGTCAAGGTTAAGTTCAAGGTCAAAACTACTCCAATCTGACTAACTTTGCTTTGGTTTAAGTAATTTTATTTATATCCAAAACTTCTTAATTAATTTCATTGAAATTTAGATGTGCTGTAAAAGTGTATCTGAAGTTGTGCATGTGAAAATTTGATGAAGATTGGTTGGGTAGTTCTTCAGTTATACTCCGTTTAAGGTTGACAACATACAACATTTGACTGACTTGTAGGTTGACACTTGAGGTTATGTTGATTTTGTATTGGTGTATTTTTCATAGCGCTTATGAAGTTTGTAACTGTAGTAATTAAGTGTATAATTATACTTTTTAGTTTTTTAATTTCTGTTTTGGATATTTCTTGCTCAAAAAGTTACACAAAATAATTTTATAACATATATTATACAAAATTCTCTAGAATCTAAAAAAAAAAATTTTTTTAATGATTTTTTCAGTGTTTTTTGATGTTATGGGTTTTAAAATATTTTTATATTTATTGTTTCTTAGTGTTTTTTTTTTTTAGATATATGCAATTAAATATGAAAGATTATTTGTATGGATTTTTTTCTTGAATACTGAACTAGCCTTGCTGGAATGTGACCCTTGGTCTGAAATAGTTGAAATTACTCGTAATTGATTTGGAGTGGAATTAATCATGCAATCTTAACTTGAATAGATTTTTTTTAAAAATCAAGAGATAAATATTGATCTTGAAAATAAAATTCCTTTTGATTAAAATGAAAAGGTTGAAATGTAAAAAAGAAACAAGTTAAATCTTTCACTTATTTATAATATTTTATTTAAAAATTTACTAAAAATTAAAAAAGAAAACATTAAAAAAAGTTAAGTGTTATCCGGAAAAAATATAAATAGCAAAAACACTTTTATACATATAGTTATAAGCTTTTGGTAGAGTGTAAAATGGCCAATTATATCTAGATTGAATTGGGTGTAGCCTATCGATTAAACAAAGTGATAGATCGATAATTTTAAGATTAGTGATCGCAATCTGTAGCTGCTTGCAAATCGATTTGTAATTTTTATCGAATCAAGTTTATATGTAAACACTATGATTAACTCGTCACTCAAAAACGTGTGTTCATTAATTCTTTTTACCGCTATAAATCATATATGTGCCTAGTTTTTTGTACTGGGTGGTCTATTATTTTTATTTAATATATTAAAATAGTAAAATCAGGTGAATTAAAAGAATTAAACCCACAAAAAGTTATTAATTTCAAAATATGACTGATAGGTTTTCTTTGCATTTCTCGACTTTTTTTTACCCGGGGACTCTAAAAAAATAACTGGGGGGATAATGTTCGTACGTATATATGAGTGTTGGCCTGTTTCAAGTTTAATAACTTTTGACTGGATAAACCGATTTTGATGAAATTGAACAGAAACGCTCATATATAAACAGAAATTTGTTGGTAAAACTTTGCGGTCAATATCTTCTTAGGATAGATAGTTTTTTGAGGTCACCCTTGGGGGTGAAGTTGTCAATATTCATTAAAGAATAAGAATAAAAAATTAATTAATTTTAATCACCATGGAAACAAAAATAAGATATGAATTTTTACTCATCAAAGGCTTCCTAGGGGAGCCTACACGCTAGACAGTAAGGGCGAGTGAAACGTGCTCTGCGGGCCGGAAGTTGGCCCTGGGGGAGCCCTTGGATCTCGTCAGGCTGGTCCGCCTCTGCGGCCCCGCGGCATTCGATGGGGCCCTGAGGGCCTCAAGAATCTAGCAGAGACGGAGAGAGAGAGAGAGAGAGAGAGAGTGAGAGAGAATGAGGTAGATGATCGAGAATCAGACGTTATGGAAAACCTTTAATTTATATTCTTTTTCTAGTTTCTCGCTTTTTCATGCTATAAAACAATTTAATCTTTTTCGTAAAGTTTTTGTTGTTTAAACGCTTAAAAATCTGCTTTTTTCCTTTACAATGATTATTATATCACTAAACCATTTTTTATGAACTTGTTTAAATTAATAAAATACACAATAAGTAAAACACACTCATTAGATGATAACACTACGACTTCTATCTTGACGGAATCTGTTGGCATTAGCATACACCACCGCGGCGTCAGACAGTTTCAGATTACCGCCACTTATTGGATGCTCACTAGCGCCACGACTGCTAGGCATCACCCTGCCTATTTGTCATCTCTGAGTGTGACAGACCTGAAATGATAATAATAATGTTGCTAAGTTCAGCAATATTTCCTAGACTATATCATAAAATAAATCTAATTTATCTTAAAAATAAAATTAATAAATAAAACATAAAAGGATCGTTTTACAACAAATTATCTAATAATAAAATAAGCAATAAAAAATTATAAAACCGGCATTAATAACATTTTATTCAAATAACTAAAATTTTTTCATTAGGTGTTGATAGTTAAATACAAGAAATTACTAACCAACAACCAATCCTTAATTTGTTCTCGACTTAAAAATTGCGAAAATTATTATCTGACATTATTATAGTTATTATTTTTAAGTTTAAACAATCATAGGCGAGAAATCTTGAAAAAATAACTACTGAGCATGAATTAAGGAACTATTTGGATCGTGAGTTAAAGCAAGAATATGAAGAATTATTCAAAAAAAAAATAATAATTTATAAAGTTATACAATTTCTTTTCACTGAATCACTATGTTACCATGGTACTTTTATCATCCGGGTTCAAATAACGGCAGAGTCAGAATTGGTCAGAACTGGACTAATACTTTGCTTAAATTCGGTATAATCTTGAATAAAAATAAAGACTAAAAAGAAATAAAAAATTGAATTTAAGGAATAAAATTGAAATTTATTTAATTTAATAATTCGTGTATTTAAATTTCAGGAATATATGCTTTACAGACCAATCGAACTATTGCTTTCATATTTTTTTTTTTTTTTTTTTTTAACTGAATTTTTATGGGCATCGACTGCTATGGTCATTAGCCCTCGTCACATTCTTTAAAAGAAATTATTATCTCCATCAGGATCGTCATATGTAAGGGTGTAAAGGGCCCTTATATTTGATTAAAAACCCAAACTTCACAATAAACATTAAGACATAAAAGACAAGGACAATTACAAACACTTACGGGGTGTAAAGGGCCCCGATATTAAAATTTGAGATAAGGTTCTCAAAAGACCATGAAATTAAAATTTCAACTAATCAATACCATTTCTTTCTTTATATATATATATAAAACTACCGCTTAGAGAATGAACTACCTGCTTTCATATTATCAGAATACGTGCTTGTTATCCCAGAGAATGTCTTGCTATAGGTCGAGGTCGTAAATTAAACATATTCACTAAAAAGAAAAAACTTACCTTTTTAATTCAATGTTATAGTTTTGTCACCATTCATGTATTTAAATTTCAGGAATATTAGCTTTACAGACAATCGAACAATTGCTTTCATATTTTCATAATACGTGCTTGTTATCCCAGGAAAAGTCTTGCTATAGATCGAGGTCCTAGCCACCTTGGGATGAAGTTGTAAATTAAAGATATTCACTAAAAAGAAAAAACTTACCTTTTTAATTCAATGTTATAGTTTGTCATCATGGCAACAGAAATAAGTTGTAAATTTGTAGTTACCATAGTTACCATTATTCTGTATTTTGTAATTTATTTTATTTTTCAGATTTCTATAAATCCTGCATACTTTATTTGTTATTTAACAGTATTAGTCTCACAATCATGGGGGCGTATTATTCTCCCACGAATACTGCGGGGATCGAGGGGGCGTGACTCCATGGCTAAATGGTAATGGCAGACGAAGAGAGCTATGAAGGGATCCAGGGAGCGAAAGTTAATTCCTGAAATTATAAAAAGAATTATCATCAACTTTTAAAGGGCTTGTCAAAATTGCCACCTCAAATCACTCTGCCATCTCAAGCCACTGTACGACGTGAAATCCACCTCTTTCTTCATGTTTTTGAGGAGTACAACATTGGTGGTACATTCTTTTGTGTTCTTGGTTAATAATTCTCCTTGAAATATATTTACTAATTATGCCGTAACTCATGGTCAATAAATTTTATGTTTTGTCTTTGTCTAATAAAATTTAAAAGCGATCTGTTTTCATTACCTTCTTCTAGAACGCTCGCGAATTTTAGGGTAATTTTTTGAAACCCGACGGCTAATTTTAATTTTTTTTTCCAACATAAGCATTACTGTTTATATTTTCGTTCACTAACCTTGACTATCGAGCGTAGTCAAGTTTGGTTAGATTACATTTATAATTTCTCTGCAAATAGAAGAATAAAGTGGTACCCGCTATCCGAAAAAGGTCCCATCCAATTGACGAAGTCTCTTCGTTGCTAATGGTCTCTTTGTTTTTGACCCTGATGTGAATTTATCATTTTACCTCTATTTCTCCAATATATTTTTAATTAATCACTTAAAACCAACCTATTTTACAAGTATTAAGTTAAAAAAAAAGATTTTAAAAATTGGCTGTCGGATTCCGAAAAAGTATCTAATTAATAATAAGTTAAAAAATAAAAAGCAGCATCTTATGACAAAAGGTTATGTACTAAATTGCAGCTGGTCTGGAGGCGCCGTAAACAGAGTACATTATAATCGATTAACCAAAGTATACTGTAGCGCCAAATCGCTATGCCCCCGCCCCTTCGCTTTTATTGGTACTATTCTCTTATTATTCAATGTTAAATTTATTATCTTGGCGCCGCCTTGTCTTAAACATGTAGATTGGAAGTAATCGTTGTTGCTATGGAAACGCATGACATTGATTATACGTATTGGTTGTTGGTAAGTGTTTCCATAGCAACTGGCCCCTACCAAGTAATTTTCATACAAGATACCGCCCATCCAAAATAATATTTAAGTTAAATCTACTACCGCCATATACTGTTTACTACCAATGCGTGCTTCGAGTTGGTTCGAATAAGGACAGGTGTGCAAAATTGGTAATTGCAGTGAAAACATCTCCGCTTCACTAGTAAGTATTTTGTACCAAGGAGGAACAACGAGCAGTGGTCCGATTTCTCTGATGAGAGGGTGTGAAAGAGACTGAAATTCATCATATACTTTTATCAGAATATGGTGATAATGCATTATCATGTAAAAGTGATTTTTAGTGTATCGAGAAGTTTAAAAGTGGGCGGAAGGATGTGACCCACGAAGAGGGGCATCGCTCGAGGGTTGGTTCCGGCAAATAGGCTAGTTAACATCGATGAGGTAGCGTCTTTGAAAATCATAGTTCTGCCCGTGAAATCCACGAAAATCCCAGCTTCCAGACCTGTGCGTGATGAGTATCAAGACAGTCCGCCCATACATGGCTCGCCACACCGGTCAAGCCACCAGGTACTGGAATGCATTCCCTACGTTCAGATCTCTCTCCCTTCGACTTCCATCAGTTTGAACCGCCCAAGGACGCTATGCGAGTTCGTAGATTTTCCACAGACTTAGAATTGAAGGAAGCGGTGCAAAAGTGGTTTCGTAACCAACGGAAAATCTTACTCTTGGAAGGAATACGCAAGTTTGTGGACCGCTGGAGCAAGTGCATTGATAAGAGAAATTACTGTGTAGAAAAATGATGTAAATGATAAACTTTGAGTAAATAAATTGTTAAATGAAAAGTGTAAGATAATTTTTGAGTTGCCCTGGTAACTCCGAAACTAAAAAGAACGCTCAGATCCTGGAAAATTTCATTTTGTAGCGAATTTTATGAACTTTAAGAAAATAACCTACACTTAGGTCGATTTTCTCAACTTTTTGAGAAACTGCAAAGCTACGCGTTAAAATTTGTTCTAAGAGAGTGTAAAATGGGGGTGGGGGTAATTTTTTTAAATGTAGATAAGAATTGCCCTCCTGTTGAGAACCGTTAGTGTGCAAAATGTCATCACGATCGGGATAGAACAAACGGAAAACATTCTTCTTTTTATATATATTTATATATCTAACTTAACTAGAGTCAATATGGCATTGATTATATAAGATTGGTTATTCTTGTTTTACTCAATGAAGTATTCCAAAAGAAATAATAAGAAAGAAAACTGTAAAATGAAAGCGAGCGTTCAATATTTTCAAGGCGAATTTAGAACTGACTTATTTAACAAATTTTTATTGTATTTTATTTTAAATTTAATTTTTTTTATCAGTTACATAATAAGTTTTATTTTATTCAACACGTTCGAAAAAAAAAAAAATTTTTTTCTTCGGTAATGTTATAACTACTGCGTAATTACTCATATCCTACAAGATCGCTTTATATTTTATATATTCCAGTCATTGTTTATCTCTTCAGTTTTACTCTTTATCCCTACACATCCCTTTTGTTACTAAATTAACTGAAGCTGAATAACATATTGCCGACTAACTTTATCACTTTGATGATTTTTTAACAAATCTCTGTTTTTATATCTGTATTCCTTTAACCCTTTATTTTATACTTCATCAACCCAGATAATTTTCAATACCCTTTCGTTATACACATTTTTAAGTCTCCTTTACGTTTACTGTCTTTTTTTCTTTTTCCTGTTTAGTCTCCGGGAATTACCCTTTAGATATTACTTCAGAGGATGATATGCATGAGTGTAAATGAACTGTAGTCTTGTACAGTCTGAGTTCGATCATTCCTGAGATGTGTGGTTAATTGAAACTCAACCACCAAAGAACACAGGTATCCACGATCTAGTATTCAAATCTGTATAAAAGTAACTGCCTTTACTAGAACTTGAACCTGGAACTCTCGACTTCCAAATCAGCTTTACTGTCTGGTTTTCCTTTTGTACACGTTTCATTACAATAAACTGCTGTGCTTCATAAAAATTTTTTAGATAATTCTTCTTGCTGATTTCTTTTGATTTCTACCTCACTTCGTCGTTGGGAAACTAATTGTAGTTTTATTAGAATTATTTCATTATTGTATAATACTGCATTGTACAGAACTTGTAGTTAAGTTATGTATTTGGATTCTTCATTATCTCGGAATTAAAGAAAACATTTATTTTTCATTATCATAAAAAATATACATTTTTTAGAATAATATAAAGTAAAAGTAATATAAAGTAAAGTAAAGTAGACCACTACTCAGTATCACTTGTTTAGTGTATAATTCCCTATAAAAGTAACTAATTTTTACTAGGATCTCACAACCTTTGACTTCGAATATTAGCTGTTAAACAACTGATTTGCGTCGAATCAGTAAATCACAAGACCAGCCCAGTGGGATTAAAATAATATTTATGCTATAAAAGTTATGTACGTGGAATCTTTTTCTATATTTACTATATTTTTATACTAAATATTATTATTATTTGTTATCTTTTATATTTATTTTTTACATAATATTATATAAAATATGAGAAAATTAATTTTAAATTCCCGTATAATTTTCTTAACAGTTAAGTTACTAAATTGAAATCGTGAATAAAAATCTCTTTTCGCTTTCCTTATGATGGATTATTCGTGACCAAAGTAAAATATTATTTTATGATCATCCGATTGAAGTGATAATGAAAACTTGTATAACTAGATTTTTAAAAGTTTTGATGTCTCATCGTTAAAGATTTATATAAATTATTAATAAAATATTATAATTGTTTTTAAAAATGCTATCCAGTTTACTAAATAAATTTATATCCCTTAACAAACAACTTATATTTCATTTTTATTTTTACTGATTGAAATTTTATTAAAGCTGCTTATTTTAATCTGTTAATAGTAAAAAGGTAGTGAGTAAATATTCAGTTTATATTTTTTTCTGTCATTTGATTATTTAATTATGTAATTTTATGTTAATTTTTTAATCGCATAACATTTAATAAATCTTAATTCCTCATCTCCTTTTATATATTCTAATCTTTTCCTATCTTTAAATGTTTTACTATCTTAGCTTTCACCTATAATCGAATTGAATAATTCTTGATTGGCTTAGGATCAAACTGGAATGGTTTTTATTCTGATGTACAAATTACATTAATAAGTAAGTTGTCATCATCTAAAGAAAAAAAACTGACACTTTTTTTTTAATAAAAAAAAAAGGATTGAAAATGCAGTGAAACAGGAAAAAATACTAAAATGGTTACCAAAATTATTAAAATTTATCTAAAATAAATTAATATTAATTTATTTAAAATTATTATATATTATTTAAATTATCAGTATTATCAAAATTTCATTAGTTATATTATAGTCAAACTAGTAATAAAATTACCTGATAAAGATACAGATTAAAACTTTTCTGAAGTGGAATAAAGGCTATTTTAATATCAAACAAGAAAAAAAAAGCTGCCAACCCTGACATGGGTTATTCATTCAAATACGAGCTTATAATAATGGAAAGATACAAAAAAAAGTTTAAAAAAATTCATAAAATTTTTTTTTTTTCCGCTCCCATAGGAGAGCAGAATTTTGGGAGTGACCCCAAAATTAATTGCCAAGAAAATTTGTTGATCTTTCTACCTTTACCATGGTATATGGAAGAAATAAAAAAAAAGAATTCCCTGAAAAATAAAACCAATAAAAAGTTACCTAAGATAATTTATTTTTGGAGGGTGAATTATAATGAAATCTTATTGTAATACTATTAATAAAATTTTAAATAAACCAAAAAAATGTTTAAAAAAAATTCAAAAAATCTATATTTTTAAACCTTGATCGTTTCTTCTATTCTCAATATTGCGTCTAAAAATTTATTTTTGGGTCGTTTGCATTATTTCTATGCCATTCTACACTACAAATTTTTAGCCTCTTGTATTACTAACATAAAAAAATTGGTTGAAAATTATTTTACAAATAAAAATATGGTTTCTTTTTTTAATTTTTGGGGGCAATTGTAGGATAAGAATGTATGTGCTAAGCTTAATACAAAGTTTTATGTTTGAAAAATTTTGAGAAAAATGACCCCCAAAAAAAACTATTTACCAAACTCTCGTGATACTGATCCAAAACTTTTACCAATAAATTGCCTCATATATATATATATATATATATATACCAGTATCTGTGCCAAATTTCATCAATATTTGTTTACCTATACAAAAGTTATTAAGCTTCAAACTAACTAACTCAGTACGTATGTACAAACATTACCCCCATTTTGTTTTGCTTTTTAGGGTCCCTGGTTCATGAATCATCGAGAAATTCAAAAATCTTACACCACATTATTTGACTGATTAACATACCTTCTTACGGTATTGCTCTAGAGCTATGATGCCACGAAAGTACTCAAGAGAACAAGACAATATAAACACAATGTTATGACCAAAACGGGTGAATTTTGTGCTAGATCTTTTCGAATAAGTCAAAAATTATGAATTCATACGATTCCGGTTTGTTATGTCAAGATACTATAGAGTATCTCAAGTATCAAGTATCTCAACATCCGGCTAGTTTATTTTTCAAGATTTGATTTATAATCATAAATACTCAATTTTTATGTTTTTGATCTGATTTCTGCCTTTTACGGAAAATCTGGTTATGATTCATATAATTTCTTTAACATATTTTTAGGATTCTATCATATTCTTTCCATACAAATGATATGTCCTAAATAGTATATAATCATTAGTTATCTCAATTAGTGTTGCTTCTAATATGTTTGGTGAGATATAGAATACTAGCATCCCCGTAGCGAGCCAACCGGGTTGGTCTAGTGGTGAACCCGTCTTCCCAAATCATCTGCTTTGGAAGTCGAGAATTCCAGCGTTCAAGTCCTAGTAAAGCCAGTTATTTTTACACGGATTTGAATATTAAATCGTGGATACCGGTGTTCTTTGGTGGGTTGGGTTTCAATTAACCACACATCTCAGGTATAGTCGAACTGAGAATGTACAAGACTTCATTCACACTCATACATATCATCCTCTGAAGTATTATCTAAACGGTAGTTACCGGAGGCTAAACAGGAAAAAGAAAGAAAAGAAAAGCACCCCCGTAGCGGCTTCATCTGCGCTTTACGCGTACAAAAATTTCGAAAATTGGAAATAATTTTTTTTTAGTAATTATGTGTGCGCAACAACACATAATTACTAAAAAGAGTTATCTTTATTCAGAGAATAAGAGTCAATAGTCAAGAGTCATAGTTATCTTTATTCACAAGTTATAGTATATTTAAAAAATTTTCAGTAAAATAGAATTTCATAAAACATGATTAAATAAGAGAAGTGTAAACTTTTCGGTAAATTATGAGATTCTTGTTTTGTCATCCGTTGGTGTCAAGATTATTCTATTATTTAGTATTTTTAGTTTTGGAAATACTACATATCTTTCTGAAAAAATCGATAATTATATAGAAATTTAATATTCCTGAAGTCATTATAACTTTAATTTTAACATCAACTTATTTTTTTTACGTATCGGGTGATACAGAAAGGACTTGTTAACTTTCCAAGCATATAAAAATTTATTTAGATGAATTAAAAATTCGGTTGAGGTCTCAATTCATATAAAAACCACCGATCTCTATATAGTTGGATCGGGGGATCCTATGCATTGGAATTTGTAAAATTTGAAGCTTAAACTAGCGCCACTAAATGAGTGGTAGAACTAAATAAACTGAAACACTGAAACAGCGCATGCGCAGATGTTAGTGTAAGAGTAGAGCTAAAATACTGCCCTACCATCACGATTATAGTCACGCCAGCGTACAGTGGTTTTATTTAGTTCATAGCATCTCATTCTTCGGCGCTGGAGTATGCTTCAATATTGAACACTTAATTGTATTTTACGCCATAACGAGCCCGTATCAAGTTATACAGAGATCAGTGAGAAAAACACATCATTGCGTAGTTCATTAGTATAGAATTCGGCCACCAGCGCTGTCACCAGTGTTATTAAAAATGGATAGATTTACTGGTGTGGAACTTGTTCGCTGTATGTTTTGGTTTCAAGATTTGTAGTCAGCAACTGAGTTCAATGTAATTGCTTGCTGAACTTGTCGAGCTAAGATTTCGAATTAACTCCGCAGCCGCTAAGACATTCCCAACTTACTGGTTACAGTCTGGAATGAAATCGACTTCAGGTAGGATGTATGCTGAATTACAAATTGAAGCCATATCGAACCAAAGTGAATGTGGGGTTTTTCTATGAAATGAAACCTTAATAGATTTTTTTACGCTTTTAAAGTTGTGCAGTACTTTTTGAAACAGTCGGTATGACTATATTAATATACATTGATATTTTAAAAGAATGACGTTAAATTTAGTAAATCTCATAATAATCGTCTGAAGAAGTCGATATTAACATTGCCAAAGATCGATATAGACAATGACAATCCATATAGACATAACACTGAATTTAGTAAAAGAAGTTCTAGGTTATTTATTTATACTTTTTTCTTTATTTATCATTTATAAAGTAGGGAGACTGATGAGGTTTTAACTGTGTTAAACATTTCTACAAACATAAAAAAGCTGCAATTAAGTTGTAGTAATGATTGATTCAGTAATTTTCACAATTGTCCAGAATAAACGAAAAAACGTTGTCTCTAATATTAGTGAGATAGATTGATTGTATTACTTGGATATATGACACAGTATTACCATTATTAGAAGTAAATTTGATTAACTTGAAACTTCCTATGAGAAAAATAAGACTTGTGGATTTCTGTAGTTTTCCTGAACCGCTAGCAATCCAATGATTTATTAAAGAATGGATGAAATCCTCGGGCGTATAATTATTCCAATTATTCACTACATCTGGAATTTTTCCGTGTGAAATTTTGTATTATGTACTTTTTAAGCTACGTAAAAACGTATAAAATGATTGGAAATTTAGTTTTACTTATTAGGTTTTATCTCGTATCTGTTTTATGGCAGGTTTTTTTTACCAACGCCACCTCATCTAATGTATTTATCAGACTGTTTTTACTTAATAATATCATAAACATTCTCATTTTGATGCAGAAAGTATTCAGTCTTATTTACAATTATTGAAAAAAATATTTTTTTTTACTTAAATTAAATTTTAGTTGTATAAAGTTATTAGAATCTAATATCGAAGTCAATTAAAATAAGTAATAAAGAATCTCTATTTGTTTATTCTTTATATTATTGTTGATAGCAATATAAGGCACAAACTGATATCATACAAGTTGTATGTATTGAAATTTATTTGAAAGTAATATCCAAGTATATTAAATTGCAATAAAGTCATTACACAAGAAATTTTATTAAAAAAATAGTATAAATTTTATTGTCAAATAATAAAACCTAAATTTTGTTTATTAATTGTTATTATATACAAACTTTTATCAGTGAAACATTCAGCCCTACAATTGAGTTGTTTTAATATTTAATGATTTTTCTCAGACATACGTTTCATCATTAAAATTGTTAGATTTTTGGTAAATTTGTTGTTAAATGATCTGATTAGGGTGGTATTCAAAACATTTTTTTTATTTATTACTAAATTTAGAAATTTCTTCACTTTTTGAAAATTTTAAAGAAAACTTTGAATTAATAAACATTGACTAAGCTTAGTCTAAAGTAAGTGGTTTTGGTGAAATTAATTGATTATAATAACTAGTCTCAAGTTTTTTATTTATTTTCATAATTAGTTTTTTTAATCTATTTTTTACTTCCTTGTACGAAGTAAAGGAAGTATTGTGATCGCGAAAAATTTCGGTTTTCAGATTTCAACGGAAATTTTGACCATCCCTGAATCCATTTTGACTAGTTTCGGAGTGACGTCTGTAGGTACGCATATATCTTGCTTAACTCCAAAATGACTAGCCGTAGGGGTGTTAAAATTTTGGATTTAGAACTGTTGTAACATTTAGTTGTACAACTTTTCTTTTGATTGCAATCGACTGGACAAAAAGTGTCCAGAAAAGACCAAAATCCCCAAAAAGTTGGAATTTGGACTTTTTCTTAACTGCAGTAATAAGCTCTCATTTCAACGATATATCATAAGTTATACTTATTTTCATTGGTTCCAGAGTTATAACTAAATAAAATTTTAATTAATGAAATATTTGGATCTTACAAGGAAAACACACATCATTTCGAATCAGACTTTCAAATAATTAACCTCTGATTGTAAAAAAATTTTGATAAATAATAATTCAATAACAATACAAAAAAATATGAAAAAGTATCAGAAGTTATTAATGAAATAAAATTTTATGTACTTTTCATTTAAAAAAAAAAGTGTGTTTATGTAATACCATCATCTGCAATGTTTTTTAAATAGATAAATTTAGGTGATTGAGGGAAACAGGAAAATGTGATTAATTTTTAGAAATATTTTTTTTGTTTAAATAGTATAAATAGATTTTTTTAATATAATTCAAAAACATGTTGAAGTTTTAAAATTTACCATTTTCCTTAATCATTCTGTACTTTCATGAAAATATTCAATCATTATTTATGCAATTATCATTAAAAAAAAACATCATATAGGCAAAACAATTAAAATTTACTGCGTGATAAAATTTATTATTTTTTTTTAATAATAATAAAGCGATGTATAAATAAGATTTATTAACGAAGTTACTGTGTACTCATTTTACTTGATATTAGATAAGGTTATTGTAACTGCATACGAGTAACACTTATACAGATAATACTTGTCGTATGTACTTGTTTTTATTGTGGTGGTTCAACAATGTTAGTTGATATTGTGGGTGGATATTATATATATATAGTGCTACATATTAAAAGTATCTTAGCCTCAAGAATTAACTTTGGTTTAAGATGATCTCTATTGCTTGCAATACAAGTTGCACGCACACGCGCACATAATATATATATATATGATATTCATATCATTTCAGTTACCAAGTCATAAATCATACAAGGAAAGAATTTTTTATCCACAGGTGGTCCACAGTTGGTAGTTGGGCGAGTTTTGAACCTCACGCACCCACCTTTCTCTCCATATCCTTTTAATACTCCTCTTTATTGTATCTCTCTGTCTACTTTTATATCTTTCTCTCTGTTTTTCTTTTACTCTTTAATCTGTAATCTGTTCTGACAAGGTATAAACCATTCGTTTTGGTTGTTGTTTAGACCGTTTAAAACATTTAAGTAGCATTTGATTTATTATAATATTAATCGGCCTGTTACATCTACTATAAATTATTTCTATCACTATTCTTTAAGTTATAATATATACTGTGAGGGGGGGGGGTGTATATTAAATACGTTAGTTGAATATTGAAATATTACGTATAATATAAATAGATTATATCATAAAACAAAATATTTATCTGAAAATTTGTGTTTTCTTTTTAAATTCCGTTTTTAAATGTAGTTAAAGGAATGCCAGCTTTTATAAATCATAGAAAAAACCAAGTGAATTCAAAGATAATCCATAATAATTGTCAAGATGAAATGATATATTAAAGATATAAAAAATCTGTTTAATTAATATGATTATAAGCGTAACAAATTCCTTAAGGCTTAAATAATAAAATCTTTTATCCTCTCTTTATATAAGTATTTATACTTAAACTGGTTTTAAACTTCGTAAAAGGGAGAAAAATAATTTTTAAATTCCTTCATTAAATTTCAATTTTTAAATTTGGCGCAAAAATTAATAGCATTACCAACTTTACTAATTTTTTTTTTTTTTTTTTTATCTAATTCACCACAGAAGCTTAAAAAGAAGCTTGTATGCAGGAATATGAAAATTAAAATTTGTAGCATATAAAAAATGCCACGCCTTATCGGGATTCAAACCCGGACCAGATGAAAGGTCGAGACGCTACCACTACGCAACGCAAATAAAATAAAATATAATTTTTTTTATGTACATAAATTCTGCATAATTAAATGCATTATAGATTTCAAGTTACCTTGAATTTGATTTTAAGAATTTTGAGAATTTTAAGAATTCACAATCTTAAGAAGTTTGATTTTAAAGTACCTTGAATCATCCAGATAAAGGTCTAGATAAGAATAAGTGTCTTTTATCGTGTATTTTGCGTTAAATAATATTTTTTTTATCTCATATCCGTTGCTTTTCTAAATATAATTCCAACAATACACAGAATCACGTTGCGGTAAAGGTTAATTTAAGAACAAAACGATTCATCAGAACTTTTTTCGGTATAAGTGTTATTTGAATTAATTGAAATATATCACATTTTAAATAAAATGTCGTATTAAAGCAACTTTTGTCGAAAGTTTAGAACTTCAAAGAATCATTGAGTCAACAATATATAATGAAAAAAGTTTGCCTAGTGAGTATTGGAAATAAATTGTTCCAAAGAAGAGGCACCGGAATTGATCCTTGAGGTATACCACTCGAAGTAGAAGTATTAGAGATTTTCAATGAATTTTGATATAAAAAGAAGTGTCGTTTACGAGCAAAGATTGATTTAGAACAACTAATTAAATTAAAAAAATAAATTTTTTTGATTAAAAATTTAGCTAGAATACTTATTTAAAAGGGGAAAATGTGGTGAAAAAAGGGGAAATGATATAGTGATCATATCAAAAATGGGGTATCGCGTTTTTTTACTAATCTTTACGTTTTAAGATCTCTCTAGACCAAAAATAACATAGGTATGTATATAAGTGGCTACGTATCTATGCTGCATTGGTTTTGACCTATATCTCAGCATTGACCGAATCAATTTTCTTCAAATTAAGGTCAAATATGTCTAAATACAGAATAATTGATATATTAAATTTTTTTCAAAATGTTTTAAGAGAGTGAAGGATATTACGAAAAACCAATTTCGACTTTCTTCAGTAAAACCTTTATTAAAGAAAATTTTTCAGTTTACAATTCATAGAAAACAATTTAAAAAAAAAGGTTTCTTTTTTCAAATAATCAATCGTTTTTTGTTCTTTTGCTCTATCTCCCTGTTTTAAATATTCAAGATTTTTTGAAAATTTATATATATATAGGGAGATAGAATAAAAGAACAAAAAACGACTGATTTTTTGAAAAAAGGATCATTTTTTTTGAATTATTTTCTGTGAATTGTAAATGAAAAATTTTCTTTATATATATATATATATATATATATATATATATATATATATATATATATATATATATAAATATAGAGCTGAGAAATATCTACTATTTTTTTAAATTTAAACCCTGGACCTAAGAAGATTTTTTTAAATTTTTTTTGTTCTTATTTTATCCTTTATTAAAAGGGGTATTTAGAGAAAACGTTGCTTAATCGAATTTGTTAATCTAATATGTGTATTTTTTTAGAAAATCTTTTTAATTATTCTTTTTTTAATTTTTATTATTAATAGCCACCTCCGTACAATACTAATTCTGTCGAATGTAATGTTGAAAATAAATAATTGAACAGTTTTTAAAAATAATTTTTACTTTCCTGGCTTCATAAATCTAGTGCTAGCTGTACTGAAAGAAGTATGATAATTACTCAAAAAATGGTTTGAAGTTAATAACTTTTAATAAACTTATTTTGATGAATTTTTGTACAGATACAAGCAATCTTCAGAGTGTACTGTTAGATAGTTTTTTTAACATAAATTTTCTCAAAATTTTCAAACAAAATAACACCGCTTTATATTAAGCTAGTACATGTACACATGCTTATCTTTCCATTTAAAAAATGTTTTTCTTTTCCTAAAAATCGAAAAAGCTCTCTCTTTTTTTATTGGATATTTTTTAACAGAGTTGTTTTAGTCTTGCTAAGTATAGTAGTAATAGTATCACAAGTGGCCTAAAAAAAAAAAATACGTTGGGAGCAATGTTGGGGGTTGGGGGAGCCTGATCATATTTCTAAAATATAGATTTTTTAAACTCTTTTTAGTTTATTAAACTTCTAATAATCATGTTATAAGAGTATATATATATATATATATATATATATATATATAGTCCCATATACGTTCCTATTAGATACATCTGATTGCAATGAAACTTTGGTGAGTTGTTCGCACGCCCGCGAAGGTTTCTGAAATAGTTTGGACGCTGCGAGGTGGCGCTGGGGTCGAGCTATTTAGAAAAATTGTATTTATGGACTAATTTGGCTCATATTCAGAATATGCATTAATTACGTGAAAATAATTTTTTTGCAAAAACTATACTCGGTAGGTGGCGCTGGTTTCGAGATATTTACGAAACAAACAAATATACGAATACAAACATACTTTCTTCTTCAATATATATAAAAGACAATGTTCATTTGTATATCCTCTTTAAACTAAAAAAAATACTGGATTGAATTACGCACGGGTAAAAGGGAAAAAGGGAAAAGGAAAATAGGGAAGTAGGGAAAAAGCGAGAAAGGAAAAAAGGGAAATAGAAAAAAGGAAAGAAAGGGAAGAAAGGAGAAAGAAAGGAAAGGGAATCGCAAAAGGGAAAAGGTAACAAGGGAAAAGGGAAATAGTGAAAAAGGGAAAAATTGAAAACGAGAAAAATGGGAAAAGGGATAAAATGAAAAGTTACATTTTGTGATGTTCTGTAATTTTCATTTTTTTAATTTTTCACCAAACTTTCAATTGTGTTAATTTAATCTTTAATATATACTCAAATCTAGCATTGCAATAAAATTTCATCATAATCTTTGGTAAAAGTTTGTTGATTATACATTTTGATTTTTTTTTTAGTTTCTACCATTAAACGTAGACAAATCAAAAATGTTTCTGGAAGATGATTTTGGTGATGGGGGGAGTAGAAAAAAGTAAAAAGTATCTTTTTCTTTCTTTTCTTTATACAATATACAAATAAAATAATAAATAATCAGTGCCTGGAAAGTGTAACAACTTTCCCAGTTTTATCTTTTTCAAAAATACTTTTAAATTCAATAGATTCTGCGATAATTTATCAATAATTTTGTTAGCCTTTTTTTACATTTATTACTTCGAAATTTTATCCTATACTTTTAGAAATTCTCTCTCTTTTGTGCTGCACATGTATTTATTTTCTATAGCAATAAAAAAAAATATATATATATAATTTATTTGACCTAATAACTAATGTTTTATCGCTACTACAATCCTTTTTTATATAAACATTAGTATTTTTAAGAATAATATATTATCAAATTTATAACATAAAAGTAGTTAATACAGTAAATTATACTTGCTTGCTAGAATTGGCATAGAAAATACTTTTATGGATAACTTGTATGAGCAATTTTGTTGTACAATGTTCACAGCCTGTGGGCCATAACCAATTTTATTCTTATATGCTCCTATTTAACTTCCTTTAACCTCAGATGGTTTTTTTCTTTGTTAATAATCGAAATATAAGAGAACATTTTTAAATATTATTGTATTTTCCTTGAGGACATAAATACAAGATAGGTAGGTAGGTTATCGTAAAAAATTTATCTTTTATAATGAATATATATGATGATATGAGTATATACTCATATTATACTCGTAATATTACTCATAATATATTAGTATATATCTTTTCATGATTATATTTAATTTTAATGATACATTTGGGAATTTTGAAAATACTACCTTAAATTTTAATAGATTTTTTTTTTATTGCTTTACGTTTTAAAATAATCGTTTAACTAGCTGTATTGCTAAACAACATGTGATTTAATTCAAATTGCATTTATTTTCTATTAAATCAATCATTCACAAAAGTTTACCTTCAATTGAACCCTAATTATTAAAATGTACAGATTAGATGACTATTCAAAAAATAAAAAATAATTTTTAAAATGTTAATCGTAATGTTATATGATAAAACTAACAGCTGTTAGGTATTATTATTATTATGCCGGCTTCCATGGCGTGAGTAATAGCGTCTCGGCCTCTTAACCGGAGGTCCCGGGTTCGATTCCCGGTCAGGCATGGTATTTTCACACATTACAAAATTGCTGTTTCACCTAACCCTCAAAAAAAACCTTTGAACAGTAGTCCCGGAAGTTAAAGTAAAGCTGCTGCTGCTATAGAATTTTTCCCGCCACCACCTTTTGTCTTCTTCCGATAACTTTTTATTAATATAATATTAAATACCGATGATTTTATTATTAAAATAAATTAAAAAATTTGTTTTACGTTAAAGGATAAATGTTGGAGGATGAATTTCTCCTGTTAACTTATTAGGCCTTACTCCAGTGTAACCACCCTTAAGTCAATCAAACAAAAATTAAATCTATAGTTAAATTTGGATACTATATAAATCTAAAGTTTTCTTGCATATATATCAAATTTTTTGTGTAGGATGCATCTATTTTCTCATCTATTGTGCTTAACAAGTCTTTAGATCAGATTTTTTTTCTGTAAATGTAAATCATAATATTTTTTAATAGTTTGGAAGAAGCAAAGTCCTTTGTCAAATATAATTTAATAGTTTAATTTTAATAATTTAATTTTTCCGCGTCGTCTGTTAGTGTAATTGTTACGCTATTATGATCGTACAAAGTGTTTCTATCGCGTTTTACGATTTTTATCAATTTTTTCTATTTAGGATAAATGATTTTACGTGAAGTAATTTTTCATTTCGTTTGATATGACGTTACAGTTGAAGGAGAAGTGTAACGCAAGGTAAGTTTCCATTGTCAAGCTATGGTTTCGAAGATTGAACACGTCACAAATAATTCACTCTCACGTTTTACTCGATGTTTAAGCCTGACGTTTTCTCTTATAGACAATTTTCTTGTTACTTAATAATGTACACCTTTCTTAGTATATTATTAAATATTATCTGATGTTATAGCGCTACATAAGCTTGAATTTTGTGCGTGGGATATGAAAGTAGAATTTTTTAGCTTATGAAAAATGCCTGATCGGGATTCAAACCTGGGACCTCCGGATGAAAGGCCGAGACGCTACTCCTCTGCCACGGAAATCAAAGTTAGTCTGACAGAACTATTTATCATTGTGATAACAATATATATCATTTACTATATAAAATATAAAGGTTAAAAGATAAAAAATACCGTGTTGGAAAATAGAATTACCTCGCCGATAATCACGAGTCCAGTGATATCTACAGAAACATTTCTGAACACAATAAGATTATTTTGGAACAGGTAAACCTTCCACAACCAATTAAAATTGATAATTCTTTTTCGTGCATTGTTTTATTTTTCATTTTCATTGTTTAGTTTCTTTAAACGGCTAAATTTAATAGAAAGTGGAATACTTTTACCGTGTTTGCTGAATTATAAATTTTATGAAGACATAGTTAAAAGATAAAAATGACTAAAGTAAGCAAAAGACTAAGTCTTAAAATAAGACTTAGTTAGAATAAGATTCAGTCTTAAAATAAGACTAAATATATTGATTTTTAAACGCATTACTTTGTTACTTTATAATGTGCTGCATGTAGCTTTATTTTATGTTGCCTACTCTAAGTTTAACTGAAATTTTTAACCTTTCTTCTTTTAATATTTCTACGGATAATAACCTATTAAAGAAATAAGAAGATAAATGTTAGGATTGGATGCGCCGTATTATATATAGTATATAAAACACTGGATATTTATCCCGTTAAATATAATTATGATTAGTTGTTCAACGCTGTTGTTATTTTAAATAACAAGTAATGTCGTGTTAAATTACAACTGCAATTATTGCAAATGCTCTTTTGAAACATGGCATGGGTGTGAACTTAGGTGTTTCAAAACCAGAATCGCTCTCTGTATACTATACCATATATATAGATCATAGTTTATATAATAGAGATATCGTGCTGTATAAAAATTCCTTCCTAACAATTACCAATACATTATTTTTAAATTTAAATGTGTGGTTAAATTTATATAATGATAAAATATTTAATAGTTTTGTTAGTTGTTTTTAAATGTTAATAAATCAATTTTTTTTTTTTAAGTAAAAATTCATTCTAACAAAATTTATGAAATGTTTACTGCTTATTTAGTAATCAGAAGTTCAATTTATATCATTTAAAAGTATATTATTATAAAGTAATTGGTTTATAGCTACTGATATGTGCGCGCGTGCGCGTGTATATGTTTGTGGATGCGAGATTTATTAACAAACTCCTCCCTACTAGTATATAGTGAAATAATAAATCGATTTTTTTTAAATTTTAATATAATTATCAAATAATCTATTTGCATTTACGCCGATTAGCACTTGACATATTCTAAGCACAATAAATATATTTTTTTAACTAGATTTAAGGTTTATTAAAAAAAAATAACAAGTATGTAATAAACTGTATCGTGGAAAATTAACAGAATTTTTTTGTAAACAATTAATTATATGTAATTTCAACTTGTAAAGTGTGTTTTATATTAAAATCTGAACTTTGTATTATTCTATCAAACAAAAAAAAATATAAATAAATTGCTAAGTTTTGTAGGTGCTGAGAAACTGAAGCTGTATTAAGAGAACTAGTTTCTTAAACGATTTCAAAAATTTACTTTCACTTCATTTCATTTAAACTATTATTTAAAGAAAATTAATACGTACGAACCTAGTATAAAATCAAAAACGAAAAATTCTAAAATTTTCGTCACTTTCTATGAAAAATTTACACAGATTTTCAACATAAAAAATCTGCTACTTGCCATAACTATTGATGAAGTATAAAGAAAATCAGTTTACCTCTCTGAAGATATTTAGTAAAACAAATAGTGCGAAATACATCCAACTGTAAAACAAAAAATATTTGTTATTTTTGTCCAAAAAAACATTAGGCAACGTTAGGAATATGTACTTTAATTTTTACTTGTACAGAATCGGCAGAAGAGCATCGACGGAATGTATGTATTGCGATCGCGAAGATGATGTTGAGCACACATTTACTGACTGCCATAAATGGAGAGAAGAATTAGTAGACATCGATCTATCATCTGATGGTAACGGCAGATTAATTAATCACATGTTGCAGAGTGAAGATGCCTGGAAGAGGGTTGATTCAGCTATTAAGAAAATATTAACGCAGAAAAATGAGGACGAGAGGAGATTGGGGTTCTGATCTTGGGTTCTGATCTTAGTATAGGGAAGGGCGAATAGCCCCAGTGGTGAGGACTGGCATGCTGAGGTGTGCCAGTTTCGATGAGCCGCTGGGGACTCCAAGGGTTTTCTTGATAGGAAAGATCAAAGAAAAGACCCAATCGTCACGTCAAGACAATCATGGTATGGCGTGGCGATATATATAGATGGGCATATCAATAGACTCAAAAGAACTGACCGGTGGGCTGACCTGCCATGCCGGACATACAGCCGGTAGGTGGGAAGGCCCATTTGAGTACAACAGGCACTCCCCTGGGTGGCGCAATACCAACCAGTCGGATCGGCCCAGGGGAGGAGAGTCAAAAAAAATAAATAAATATATATATTAGGGATGTATGATATAGGGGATATACTGACATGAAACGATTGGCACTAGATAGGGAATCTTTGAGAGCTGCATCAAACCAGTCAAATGACAGAAAACAAAAAAAATGTAACGTCTCAGAAATTTTAAAATTTCCTCATTTCACCGGGGAAATGCAATCCTGGCGAAATTTTTTGTTAACCGTAACTCGATAACAAGCGTTTTTGCTCATAGATTTGTATGAACCTTTTTCTTATTTCAAGCTCTAGAATAAATTTCCAAATTATTTCCTTTTTCTCCTAAATTACCCTGTGCGCGTGTGTGTATTATGGGAAAGTAAAGATGAAAAATTTCGAGAACTTGTTTCGAGAACAAAAATTTTTTTTGCCTAGAATTTTATAATAAAATGTGAGAACTATAAAATGTTAGCTATAAAGCAGTGTTCAATATAAAATCATTCCCGATAATGAAAAAAAAAAAACAATTTATAAATGAAGATTAAACCTGCATTACATGTTTTTGCCCTAAAAATGATTCCAAAAAATCTTTTTATTTAAACTTATTAATAAAATGAATTTTAGGCATGAAAGTAAAAAAAAAAAAATTTGGTTAGAGTTCATTTGGAATAACAAACAAAAATAATGTGTAGCTAAAAAATTACTTCACTGATAAATTACTTTTATTTCAGTTATTTTATGTAAATTTTGTTATTTTTAGTTTATTTTTATAATATAATTACTATAGGAAGGTTTTATCATTCTTATATTTTTTTTTTTGCTTCATTTAATACTTTTTTCATACTCTGCATGAGATTGTATTCCAGCCAAGTCTATTTCTACATGAATTTAAAAAAAAATATAAGGATATTGTGATGTTTTTCTCTTTTTATAAAACCATATCAGTGTCAAGACTGTTCATTGTGGTAGGCTATACTAAAAACGGAATTACTAAGGTAAAACTCGACAGGTAAATCGTGACTAAACTTTGACATCGTGTTTATTCTGTGACTGGAAAAGACGTTTTATACAGAGAAAATGACTGTATGATGATGACACGTTACACGCAGATTGCATCCAGTGCATCAGGATGCATTCTTTAACTCTTTTCATGAATCGTTCGCTATTTGGCTCACACTTATAAATACACGTACGTGTATATAGATGCATTGGTGCACTCATACATACACACCATGCATTACCACACTGTGCAGTGATTATGTAGTTTGAATGCAGTTTGTTTCAATTAGACCCCTATCTGCTCCCACGTCTACCAACACATTTTATGCTAACAATTTCATTTGCAAACTAGAACGGATGCTCCGTCGGTTGGGTATTTGCTTAAATTACATCAATAAATTTTATATGTTTTTAATAAATGTGATTTAACAGCCTAGTGTTTGTAACAATGTATATATATATATATATATATATATATATATATATATAAATATGCTTTAAAATTAATAAAAGTATCAAATATATTACGGCAGATTTTCGGGTTCAGAATACAGGTTGATGATTACCCAGAAGTACTCTGTTAATTATTAAGAAAAAATTATGCATGATTTCAACAAAATTAAATATTGTAAAGAAAAAATTCTTTACTATTTTGGGTATTTTTTTGTTTTTTTTTTTTGAAGGAATTTTCCCAAACATTATTAGGTTATACTGTGTTTCCTTGGCTTTTTAAAGGATTGAGAAAACACGAAATAAAGTAAAAGAAGATTATTTGAGATTAAAAATATTGGGTTATTTCTATTAAATATTAAAATCAAATTTATTTCTTTTACAACAAAATTAACTGTATTATTTTGCTTCGAAGAGCTTTAATAAAACGCAATATTCGTCTTTATTATTAAATATTTATTATGCCAAGCCTCATTTCGGTCTTCAAGTATGTAAAATGTTAAATGCAGTTTTTCCTGGAAGATGGATGGTCAGTAAGATCATCCAATTTTTCTCTATTGGATTACTTTCTGTGAAGCCACTTAACCAGTATTGCTTATCATAATAAGCCCTAACGTTATTTTACAACCGACTGGCACACTGTCAAACAACAATAGGAAAACATTCGAACATTTATTAAAATGAAATGTAAGTAAATAAGCAAACGTCATGCTTTCTTTTTTTTTATAAATTTATTCGATAATATCTATTTAATCAAACTTTTATACATTTATTTATTTTTAATAACAATTCCTTTTTCGAAAATCCAAAATTTATCCTGCCGCCATTTTGTGTACATCATAACTATTTTTTTTATTTTTACCATTTTTCTTTTCTTCTTTTTCTTGAAGAGACCTTTTAAATGATATATAACACAAAGGATGTTACTTTTAAAATATCTGACTTACAACCACTGAGCCACCCTTCCAAGAAGGGCTAAAATTCTATTTCTTGAAAAAAAGGTAAAGTTGTTGATCGATACCGTATCCCTTGTTAAGGATATAAGATGTAGGGGGTATGCCGAAATGAAACAACTAGCACTAGATAGGGAATCTTGGAGAGCTGCATCAAACCAGTCAAATAAACAAAAAATAAAAACCTTATCCTAAAAGTTAGAGTATTCTATTTGCAACAGTTTTAAAGTTTTTGAGGGGTTTTCATACTTTTGATTCGCTCTCTTAGATCACTAAGTTCTCCGAGATTTGGGATGAATCAGTACGCTAAGATGTTATGCATCTTCAAAATTCTTCGTTTTGCCACTTACTTTTGTTAGTTCAATAATGTATTTCACTGTTTTTCTTGTTTGATTAGTTATTCATTGATTAATAAGATTATATTTTGGTGTTTTATTTGCATGTTATATTCTGAACTTTGGATCAATGTTCTTTGGACTCATCTTTGCATGAACTTATCTATGCATGTACTTATCTATGAACTATGAACTTATATACTTATGTATACTGCATAAGATGTGTATACATATAAGGTTTTTTTTAGTGATTTCAATGTAAACCTTCTCTGCATGTCATTTATTTTTGTAAATTAAACAATGGCAAAAAAATTATTTTTATTTGTACTAATCTGTAATGAGATCCATAACCTGAAAACGGCTATTTTAAAAATTTTATTTGAAGTGTAGTAATAATTAGTATTTTATTAGAGTAAATATTTTTATAATAATAATAATTATTTAAAATTTATTTTACAAATGAATAAATAAATATATATAATAATAATAATTATATAATTAGGCACTTTAAAAAGATGGGATTCAATTGTTGAGCCGACTCTTCCAGAAATGGAACTATTTTAAACATTTTATTGAGCGATTGAAGATCTTAAGTTTATACATCGTAGATTCATTGAAAAAAATAAAAATATTTTAAGATATCCCTAAGATTTTTATATACTTAATGATGCGAGGCAATTGATTTTACTTGCAATTTTTCCTTTTTTATATCCTGAAGGACACTCTAACATATATATTATATAAATTCACGTCCTTTATTCTTAGTAAGTAATGGTTAAATTTATAGTTTATTGCTTACAAATATGTACTATATATATTGCAATATTATACAGTGGTAAATATTGTTATTATTATTTATTGATTGACCAGCCTTTCTGACAGTAAATTTTGTTGCATGTAAACGTCTTTCACGCTATATTATGGGTTACTAAACTCACGTTCTTTAACAGGGTTTAGCCTATAATGATAAGAATGTTAAAATGATTGACGATAAAAAAAAAAGTTTTTTTTAACTAAAATATTTTTTGCAACTTGTAAAAGGGTCCAATAAATATTAATTTACATTATATTTATATTAATTAATATTCATCGGGTAGATTATTAAATTAATATTAACAATGCCTTTAAGTTATATGAGGTACAGATTTCTATATAAAAATTATATGAATAAAAATAAAATTAGATTAATTTACTGATACAAATTTAAATAGAATTTCAGTGTTCACCTGTGTTAACTGATCAATAATGATAATAAATTCCTTTTAAAGTGCTGGCAACTGTGTTGAATTTTCCTGACATTTACATACAGGTTTAAATTTAATTTCTTGAAGCTGCTGGTAAAAATTTTAAATAATTTTATTTCTAAATATTTTAGTGAAAAGATTGTAGATTATTTTAACAGTAATTATTTATAAAGATGTTATGAATTAAGTTTTTTTGTTAAGGTGCCCAGTTTTACCGAATTAATAGAAATTTAAAATTCCTTATATGGAAATATTTTGAATTATACGAATAAAAGATATTCCTTATTAAAAAAGAAAAGAAAGATTTTAAGCGTTATTAAATTTTTAAAAACAAATTTTGTTGCAATGGTATTAATTTTCGATAAACTATATATTACAACCGTGAATTTTCGTAAATTTCAAAACTCTTTCGAGATTTATATTAAAATTATTTATGACTTTATATCAAAAAAGGTTTTCCTTAGTTTTAAATGCCTTCAAAAAAGAAAGTATTTATTTCGATCAGAATATATATATTTTTTTTTTATACGATTCCGGGTCCACAAGTTAGGCATTGCTTCAGAGGTTGAGAGTAACTGATTTGTAGCGTGTATGAAAATGCCAAGCCTGACCGGGATTCGAACCCGGGATCCTCGGATGAAAAGCCAAGACGCTGCCACTCGCGCCACGGAGGCCGGCATACTCGTATACTTGTAATAACTCTACGCAGGATCTTTCCTGAGTTAATTTTCTTTTTTTTTGGTCACAGAATCTCCTCTGATGTTTCTATTTTTTCAAGATAAGTAGAAAATTTATTTGCTAAATAAAATCAAAAAATGTTTTCGGTTTTTATACAGAGTGAATTACGTAGTTCTCCAAAAACTTTAAGAGTTCATATAAATATATATCCTAAAAAGCTTCATTTGCGAGTGACGGTTAGTAAAAAAAATTTCGCTCGGATTTCAACTAGGTGAAATGAGATCGAACTGAACGTTTTAGGACATTAATTAAGGGACAGAATTAGCGATTTCTTTTTTTGTACCCTGAAAAATTGAGTAAATAGTTTCCAAAACCGTATCTGCGATAGTAGTTGAGAAATCTGGGGTAAAACCATTCAATTTGCGTAAAAAAACCCTGTTTTTTGTTTTGTGCAGTAACTTTGTTAAATAGGTAATAAATACATAAAATCTATAAACAAAACTTGTAGAGATTTTAATTTTAAACAAAATGATGTAAGATAATTTGAATAAAACAAAAAAGTTAGAAAGAATGCATTACTATATTTTTCAGAAAAGTACTTATTTAATATAAACAAAAACCAAGTTAATTTTGGTAATATAAAACTTTTGTAAAAATATAACTTACTGTTAAAAACTGCTGTTAATTTATTTAAAAAAGAATGAGAATTACACAAAAATTGTAAAATAAAAATAAATTTAAAAAATTACCTAGTTAATAATTTTATTATTAATGACATAAAAAATGCAATAAATCACTTGAAAAATTATTATTTCAATGTTGGCAATAAAATAACAGCTAATCAACAATATCCAGTATCTGCGACTGGTACAAATCGACAACTCTACAAGTACTTTTGTTTACTGATGAGGCAAATTTCACTCAAGACGGCGTGAACAAGTTACCCAATGAGCATACATCGGGGCAAA
This sequence comes from Lycorma delicatula, assembly GCF_047948215.1. NCBI lineage: Eukaryota > Metazoa > Arthropoda > Insecta > Hemiptera > Fulgoridae > Lycorma > Lycorma delicatula. The sequence goes on from NC_134464.1 coordinate 45,951,523, forward strand.
AGTAAATCTTGTTGAAATCTTGGTGGAACGGAGTTTTCAACACCGATTTAGCGTCAATGTGTGGTTCGGCCTTCTTCGAAACAGCTGTTAAGCTCTTAAATATTGAGATATACTTTTCTTGTTAAAGAGGTGGGGAATCCGTTTTACCGACGCCCATGCTACTTGGGCAGTGTTCTTGCTAACAGTTTCCGCAAGATGTTGTGTGCGCATATTAACCTGCACTACCGAATGAACCGCCACCCCTATGAGATGAGATAAATGAGATCTACCTGCATTTCAAGAAGAATTGCCGTAGCTGCTTAAAGATGTTTCTTTAGCACTGAGACGCAGATTATAATACTTCCAGCACGACAGCGCGCCTTCCAGCTGCTCTTGTGCCGTTTACACTCACTTAAATCAACATTTCCCTGAAAAATAGTTCAGTCGTAGAGGTCCACATTCCTGGTCATCAAGATCGCCTGATCTAGTTTTTTTCCTTATGTAGATTAGATTTTTGCATCTGGGGATGGTTGAAAAATATTGATTAAAAACAAAAATACACTCTTGTGAGGAATTAATAGTCCGCATTTTGGATGAAGACAGCCGTGAAGAACTAAAAAGAGGAACAAAAGCAGTATAGAATCTTACCAAGAAACGTGTTGAAAATGGCTGGTCTAGCACTGTTTGTAAATAAAATCCGAATTAAAATTTTTTTATTTGTTTTATTCAACTTATATTACGTTTTGGGGGATTAAATTATCTAAAAGTTTTGTTTAAAAGTTATGTGTTTATTACCCATTAACAAGTTTATTGAAACTTCATACATAAAACACAGGGTTATTTACCCTAATACAAGGTTTTACCCTAAAAAAAGGTTTTTTACTGTTCTTGGATCTTTTTTATTCCATTTTTTAGGTCAAAAACCATAAGAAACAACTAATTCTGTGCCTTAATTAATGTCCTAAAGATTTCAGTATGACCTGATTTCACTGGGGTAACTAAAATCGGAGCGAAATCTTTCTCTGGAATAACTTTGAAACGAATCATTTTAAGATATATATTCGTATGTACTTTTTCCGTTAAATTTCACAAAATTTAACACAAGAAGTACATACGAACATAAGTTATGTTCGTATAGAATAAGTTATGATAGTCAACTATCATAAGTTATGATAGAGAACTTCGTGATACATCTGTGTACAATTTGAAAATTTGTTCTTTATTTTTCCCCAATATCATTGCTTAGTAACGTAGCACAATTTTTCCAATAATCAAGATTTTCTTGAATATTGGATTATAATTCATATTAAAATTTTAGTAATGAATTTTCTTTACGTTTTAAAGTATGAGTAGTACGAAAGTACCTTTCAGTTGAATTATGATTTCATTATGTATATATATATATATATACGCGTAAATATACACAGAGGCTTACGTATAAAATGTTGGAGCTCGAAAATCTTCAAAACTATTGAATCAATTTCATTGAAATTTTGATATGATATAGAAGTGTATTTGAAGTCGTGTATGTGAAAATTTTATTAGGATTGGTTGGGTCGTCTTTGAGTTACTCTCAATTTAATTTCGGAAAAATTTGTGCGGGGCAAGTTAGAAGCGTGATTCATTATGATGCTGCAAGTTGAAATACTGACGTTTCTTTATCTGCGGTACCTATTGTTAGCAATAATAAACCAAATTAAATTAAAGAAAAGTCGGAATTTTTGTATTATTTATTTATTGTTTTTTGATTAATTGTTGGTTTTATTCTTGAATCCGTGCTCAAGAAATCAAAAAGAGAAAAAATGTCAAAATACCATTATCATTTTCAGAATACCTTATTTTCAAATAAAGAAAAATATGTTACTATTACTTTTACTGCGCTATTCTTGATAGAAGGTAAAACTTACTTAATACTAGTATTACTTATTATTGTGAATTCTGCCTGCATTTTATCTATTATTATTAAAAATATAAATATATTTGAAATAGCATAAATATAACCAAATACTTTATATATTTAATAAATCGTATAAATTAAATAATTTAGAAATTTAACCAACCAAAAGGTACATATATCTATAGAAAAAAACCCAATATTTGTTTTGTGTGTTACTAATAGTTTTAATATGTAACATATACTGCCTACCTACGTTTCTACCGTGTGAAATCTTTTACATTTAACATTTGCATGATCTTATCTGGAGAATTGTAGCTTCTGTATATATCTTCTTGTTTGCGTGTATGTTTGTATATATATTTGTGTGAGTGTGTTTTACTTATTGTTTATGTGTTACATGGTTATTCACGTAGGTGTCAGATATGTACAGCTTCGTTATTTTTCCTGTTTCACGCGATCGCGTTCCTTTTCTTTTTTCTTTACCTCCTGTTTATTGTCCAAACATAAAAGAACAAATACATATATATATATATAAATATATATATATATATTTGTGTGTGTGTGTGTACACACAAACACAGACTTATTCAGATGTATTTTTTTTAATATTCTAATACAAGACAGGAAAATATAAATATAATAAAATTTTTATTTCTTTCTTAACATCAAATACAAGTAGCTATTCCAATTTATTTTTTCTTACGGTGTTTGAAATTTCCATGTAATATAATATCTTTACTTTACATGAAAAAGAGAGAAGAAATTGTAATTTTATAACTGAGTTTCTGTCTTTATCTATTGACGGTTATTTTGCGCATTAAAGAAAAGATAAGAAACTTCATGTTTAAATAGTACGGTAAAGTTGCTAGGTTGTTACTTGTAACATAAAATACAAAAAGATCGTAACCTGTTAATGTCCTAAACGACATATTATATACCATGTTATGTTTATTTTATAATCCATGCTCGGATAATTTTAATGGTATCTTCTAAGGTTTCTTGATAGTATTTTAAATCAGCTATATTTAATAATAAATTATTATCTTTCAGTTTTAACGAGCATACTTTACCTATCTTAAGGCAAACGACTGAGAGTGTGGTTGCGTATATATATATATATAAAGTTTTCTATTTATACAAACTTGCTTATACTTAAGAAAAATGAAAAGCATATTTTTCTTTTTTTAACCCCCGTTTATCGGAAATACATATTTTATTGTATTTAATTTATTAACTGATTTGTGCCTTAGGGTTGTTTATTCCTTCCATTTTCCATACTTTAATCTATTAATTATCTGTATTAATACTTATATTTTGTGGAAATTGAGTTGAGATCGAACATTCAACCTTCATTATTTTATATACCATTTTTTTTTTGCTTTCTTGACATCATAACTCTGGTAGAGCTATGCTGCAATAAGGAATATATAATCAGTCTAAAAAAAAGTGTACGGTTTTTTTTGCATTTCTCGACCATTTATAACCCAAGGACCCAAAAAAAAAAGTAGTGGTAATGTTCGTACTTAGTGCATACGTGCGTTGGCGTGTTAATTTTTTACTGGATAAACATACTTTTGATGAACTTTTATACAATCTCGAATATATATGCAATTTGGTGGTAAAATTTTTGGGGTCAATATCTTCTGGGGAAGTTTTAGGATTCTCAAAATTTGGCATACATAACCAAACTTTATATTAAGTTCAATACATGCGTGTATGGTTGGTTATCTTTTTTTTTTAAATTTGCCCCAAAATTCCTCCCTCCCAAAAACTGAAAAAGCTTCATTTTTATTAATTTATTGCATATTTTTTAACCAATTTTTTTAATTCTTCTTAGGCGTAGTAGTAGTAGTGCAAGCGAATCAGAAAGAATTAATTTTGGGGCCGATATTGGTTGTGGGAAAACCGATCAAAGTTTAAAAATATTGATTTCTTTAATTCTTTAAAACAAATTTTTAGTAATAACATTTTACTATAATACTAAAATTTTAAACAATATACTTTCAATAATATTATTACAACAAAATTTATAGTTCAACCCACCCCAAAAAAAAATCTTAGGTACCTTTTTATTGGTTGTAATTCTTTTTAGTTTCTTCCAAGTAACATAGTAAACGTAGAAAAATCAGAAAAAATTCCTTGGAAGATCATTTTTGGAGGTGAGGAAGCAGAAAAAATAGCAATTTTTTGATTTTGTAAAACTTTTTTAGTTTATAAATTTACAGTAATACGAAAGGTAAAGTCGATAGATGGGGGGAATATATTGAAGAGTTATACGGAGGAAATGAATTAGAAAATGGTGTTATAGAGGAAGAAGAGGAAGTTGAGGAGGATGAAATGGGAGAAACAATACTGAGATCTGAATTTAAGAGAGCATTAAAAGATTTAAATGGCAGAAAGGCTCCTGGAATAGACGGAATACCTGTAGAATTACTGTGCAGTGCAGGTGAGGAAGCGATTGATAGATTATACAAACTGGTGTGTAATATTTATGAAAAAGGGGAATTTCCGTCAGACTTCAAAAAAAGTGTTATAGTCATGATACCAAAGAAAGCAGGGGCAGATAAATGTGAAGAATACAGAACAATTAGTTTAACTAGTCATGCATCAAAAATCTTAACTAAAATTCTATACAGAAGAATTGAGAGGAGAGTGGAAGTGTTAGGAGAAGACCAATTTGGTTTCAGGAGAAGTATAGGGACAAGGGAAGCAATTTTAGGCCTCAGATTAATAGTAGAAGGAAGATTAAAGAAAAACAAACCAACATACTTGGCGTTTATAGACCTAGAAAAGGCATTCGATAACGTAGACTGGAATAAAATGTTCAGCATTTTTAAAAAATTAGGGTTCAATTACAGAGATAGAAGAACAATTGCTAACATGTACAGGAACCAAACAGCAACAGTAACAATTGAAGAACATAAGAAAGAAGCCGTAATAAGAAAGGGAGTCCGACAAGGATGTTCCCTATCTCCGTTACTTTTTAATATTTACATGGAACTAGCAGTTAATGATGTTAAAGAACAATTTAGATTCGGAGTAACAGTACAAGGTGAAAAGATAAAGATGCTACGATTTGCTGATGATATAGTAATTCTAGCCGAGAGTAAAAAGGATTTAGAAGAAACAATGAACGGCATAGATGAAGTCCTACGCAAGAACTATCGCATGAAAATAAACAAGAACAAAACAAAGTAATGAAATGTAGTAGAAATAACAAAGATGGACCACTGAATGTGAAAATAGGAGGAGAAAAGATTATGGAGGTAGAAGAATTTTGTTATTTAGGAAGTAAAATTACTAAAGATGGACGAAGCAGGAGCGATATAAAATGCCGAATAGCACAAGCTAAACGAGCCTTCAGTAAGAAATATAATTTGTTTACATCAAAAATTAATTTAAATGTCAAGAAAAGATTTTTGAAAGTATATGTTTGGAGCGTCGCTCTATATGGAAGTGAAACTTGGACGATCGGAGTATCTGAGAAGAAAAGATTAGAAGCTTTTGAAATGCGGTGCTATAGGAGAATGTTAAAAATCAGACGGGTGGATAAAGTGACAAATGAAGAGGTATTGCGATGAAGAAAGAAGCATTTGGAAAAATATAGTTAAAAGAAGAGACAGACTTATAGGCCACATACTAAGGCATCCTGGAATAGTCGCTTTAATATTGGAAGGACAGGTAGAAGAGAAAAATTGTGTAGGCAGGCCACGTTTGGAATATCTAAAACAAATTGTTAGGGATGTAGGATGTAGAGGGTATACTGAAATGAAACGACTAGCACTAGATAGGGAATCTTGGAGAGCTGCATCAAACCAGTCAAATGACTGAAGACAAAAAAAAAATTTACAGTAAAGCTTCTTAAGAACTTAATCCCACCCCAAAATCAAATCTTAGGTATTTTTTTGCTTGGTGATATCGCCACATAAGCTTGGAGCTTGTGCGTGGGATATAGAAATGCAGCATATGAAAAATGCCATGCCTGACCGGGATTCGAACCCAGGAACTCCGGATGAAAGGCCGAGACGCTACCACTCGCGCCCTTGAGACCTTTTTCATGTATATATATATATATTTTTCTAGTACAAAAAGTAAATAACCAATGGCAGGACTGTATTACAACTTTGTGTCAATTTTTGTTTGTTTATAAATCTGTTTTAACTGAATTTCCTTCAATATTTTTTGTCCTGGTCAATTTCCATGCTTAATTTCTGTAAGAATCCCAATCCTTCTTCTTCATTATTCTTGGTTAAATTTGGAGAAGGGGAAATTTCTGGGTAAATTTAAAAAGACAAGTATGCATGCATCTACTAAGCTTACTAATGTAAAGTGTTTACAAAATTTTAATATAATTGACCCCAAAATTTATTTTACTAATATATTTCCTCATGCAAACGAGTCTTTGTACAAAAATGAAATACAAGTTTAATACAAATGTACAAGTTAAGCTTTCACGCTTGTATTAAAATTAGTGTAAAGTGGATATATATTTGTAAAATTTTGAGAAAATTGTCTCTTAAATCCCCTCCTAAAATTTTATCATCAAATTGCCATATATATATATATATATATATATATATATATATATTCAAGTCTCTGTAAAAAAGTTCAAAAGTTATTAAACTTTCAAACACATCAACACCCGTATAGGTTTTTTTTTCAGATATCCTGGGTCATGAAAAGTTGGGAAATGCAAAATACTAATACGTATTTTTTTTTAACTGATACAGTACTTTACTTTTTGAAACATAACACTATAGTTATTACGCCTGGAAAATAAAACTGTTATTTTTCTATTTTCTGCAACATTATTTTAAAAATAGAAAACTATAAAAAATAATTTGACCTTATTTCAGGGTAGTGATAAAATTTTACGCTATTTTTAATTATCAAGAAAGTTCAAATCTTTGAAATTAGGTCTTTTTTTTATCGTAGATATTCTGTAAAGTTAACATTGCCTGTATATACGCCTATATATACGAATTTAAATTATTTATTTTAACAAACACCTGCATAAGTAGCATAATATTATATTTAATAAAAATTTAATTATACCAGTTATAATGTTATCTTTACTGGTAGTTATTTATTTTAGCTATTTGTCAAAATGTAAATTAATGCACTACTGTAAAAAGTAAAAATATTATTTGGTAATATTAAATATTGTTTGGGGTGTGTGTGTGTGTACAGCCTATAACAATCACCTCCAGTTAAAAGCTTAATTCAATTCTACTTGGTATCTGATTTAATTTTAATGAAGTTGTCCTTAGGTGTTGATTGTATTCTTCAATGAAATGAAGATATTATACGATGACAGCACATAAATCATTTTTTTTATAATATATAATTTATTTTTTGTTCTTAAATAAGTTAATTTTATTTATTTATTATTATTTATTTTTTTTTTAAGAAGCAACTAATCTTTACGTAGTTATTTTAATTTAATCTTCATTTTTTTCAAACTAATTAATCATAAACAAGAGAATAATAATTGTTACTGTGTATGAAACAATATTTTCAGTTTTTATTTAATTTGATGTTATTATTTGATAGCCTTAATTATATTTACATTTAAATTAAATTTTTTATTATTTTCTCAAAGTTAAATAATGTACATAACCGATAGAGATTAATGTGTTGATATTATAGCATATAAATAGGTATATCGTTTGCCTAAAGCGGTAAATTCTTTTTATCACCCACGCACTCGCACGACCTCACATACATACATCAAATCCAGAAACTAGAAACTCATACAAATACATTAACCACAATATGCAAATTTTAAACTTTCGATTAATATGAAATTAACATAACTTTGACAAAAACTAGAAAATTAAATGAACAAACACTACACAGGATTGCTAACCGTTTAAAAGTAGGAATGATGTAAACGGGAAACGAAAAAATGACCAGTTACAATTATGTAATTTTTTTTTTAATTTAAAAATATATATATTTATATATTAAACAGGATGTTTTAACTCGTAATGTATTTATTCTTACTTTATTTTACATATACATATATAATTTTATATCAAATATTTAAAAGGCGGTGTAGTGAAAAGTGAACTGAAGGTTCTTGTTGACTTCAAACTGTGACACTATGAAACTAATTTATTACATATATAAAATAATTAATACGAAATAGTCTCTTCGGAGTTCTTCTTTGTATTTTTTATTTACGAGAAAACAGGTGTCTAGTTATTTTCTAAAGACCTACGCTTCCTAGATAAATATCATGTAACACTTTGTTATATCCTTCTTAATTGCATTTGGATACGCGATAGGTGATGCAGATTTAAATTAGCATACGTGGTGTGCGGTCTTGCAATTGATAATATGGCTGAAAGATAATTTTTATATACAATTTTTTTTTTAAACTATAAGATTAATTTTTTCAAATTTTTATTTATAATCGGTTACATTTTATTAAATATATTGAGGAATCCCCCATTGAGATTCCTCAAATATTATATGCTAGAACCTTTGAGTGTAGAACGTAGAACGTACAAAAAGTAGTTTTGAAGAACTTTACTAATAGAAGTATAGTAGAAAAAAGTAACAAGAATCATAATAACAGATTGTGAAACATTTAGAAAAGAAAATACAAACCAAAAAAGGTTTGGAAGGGAATGAAAATTGCACTGCACTGAGCGGGTGTAATTACACTACAGAGTTACGAAGGTCCAGAACGTGTAGCCACTTAAGTCTTGCAACATCCTCACGTCTAGGAAGTTTACGGTCAAGTGGTTAACGTGATCATTTAGCCGAAGTTTGTATTTCAAACTGAACGAATATTCCTTGATCGTAGATCCAGATATTCATGAATTCTACTGTTTTTTTTGTTTTTTTTAGCAAAGCACGAAGCCTCAGCTATACACCTTGCTAGTTTGTACTGGAACCCCTATATAATTTCAACATTTGTCTCTTTTTTCATATTGTTTCAAAATTTATGAGTATAAAAGAAGCTAATTACACAAAGATAACTCAGCAACGAGTACATTTCCTTAAACTTCATGTTAAGTTGTTTTCTCTTCTCTATTACATGAATCTTTCACGACAAACGTTTACCCAGGTACTTTATGCTTTCGGTATGCAGGATTAAATTGTCATAAAGGTGGACCCATGGGCAGTTCCTTTCCTCATTGCTAATGTCACATACTGAACTTAGCTTGATAAACCCTAATCTTAGTTTTTAAACACTTATCTACCATGTACCCAGCCATCTGTTGATTATATTTAATTTAAATTTGTAGATTAGTCGAGGTCACCTTTGGGTCGTCATCGACAGCAATAATAGTTGTGTCATCAGTAAAAGTAGTGAGTTACTCCATTTTCAACCGAAAAGTCGGCACTGATGATTACCACTTATTTTAATTCGTTTCAAATAATCTATAATAATAGATTTTACTGCTTATTTATTTTAAAAACTTTTTGTTTAATACTTATTTCAGATCTTTCCTTTATTTTCTTAAATATGGTTAGATGTTTTTAAGTATATAATTGCAAATTCTTTTTTTTTATTTTTACTAGTAATTTATTGGTTAAGTTAAGCTAAAACATTGATTATTCTGCCTCAATTTTTGGAAACAATAACCTTATAAGTTGTTTTCATATATATATATATATATTCATATACACACACGGTGAAAATTTTGTTTCGTAATTAAAATCTTCCACATTTTGATACTTTTTTAAAATAATAAATTTTGAAATTCTTACGTTTACATTAAGATTCTGTGGACTTTATTCATAACATTTAAGTTATTTTTAGCAAACATATAGTGTGCTTTCGATCGCAATCCTAGTGTCTTTTACCCTTATACTTGGTCTTTTACACCATATTTCTACAAAAATACAGTTCTGAGACCTGTTTCTTCCTTTTTTTTTTATGATGGATTTCATATAAATAAACTTATGTTAGACACTAAATTTACCCCTTAATTTGAGTCTCCATAATTACATTCTGATTTAATTTACCGAAGGCGAAGAAATCAGTGTGAAATACTTCCCCAGCCGACACTCGCTAACGAAGCTTCATCAGTAGAACATGTCCTGAAAGTTTCTTACATTCTTCGTGAATAGTAGGGTTAGGTATGGTAACTAAGTTATTAGCTTTTTTAAATGATAATTATTGAATGTCTTATAAATATAATAAATATTAAATAAATAAAGTTGTTTAACATAAATCTTTACAAAATAAAAAATGTTGTTGCATCTTGTGAATCCGATTTCAGATTTCTGTTCTCATGTGAGCTTGGAAGATATACTGAACAGTGGAGCTAATTCTTTCTCTGTGTGCGCGTGTGTGCGTGCGAACACACACACACACACAGAAAGAGAGAGAGAGGACCTCCATAAAACCCGTAATAACTATAGTTATGCTTCAAGAAGCAAAGTATTGTATCAGTTAAAAACAGTACATAATAAGTCACTGTGACGCATCTAAAGCATTTTTAATTTTTTAAACCATATAAAGAAAGTATTTCTTTTAGAAAGATGGTTTTTCACAATATGATTATTATCTGTGATAAATCGTATGCCGCTTGTAGAGCTGAATATATCACAATAGTAAGGAAAAATTTCAGTGAGATTGATCGTATCGTTTTGGAAATTTTCGAGCCACAAAATTTTATACATAGGTCTGTATATATATATAAGGAAAACTCCAAGGAAGTAAAACCCCAAGAATATGGAATACTGTTCAGTTAAAAACAAACCCCAGAAATAAGGAATACCATTAACTTATTTAAGTGAATACTTGCGTACTTCTCATACCTTAAAACGTAAAGAAAATTCATTTGCACCCCCACTGCCACCAGGCGACCGAAAGTAATACCATGAGTTTCTTTGAAAGGTCGGTAAAAAAAAGTATCATTTGCACAGATTTCGTAACGTTTTATGGGTTCTATTTATCTTTTTACAATCAATTGTCCCAGAAACGTTGTACCTACCTTGCCACCTGTAATAAGAATTTTAAATTAAAAAAATAATCTTTTTATCAGAAGTTCACCAGCACTGTTTGTACATTTCTCATTATTTTTCTTATTTCTAAATAGAGTTTTCTAATTAACTACAATCAAGAAATACCAAAGTTTTGTGATAATAACTCAATAGTTCCTCAGAGCTCAATTCTGGACCGGTTCTCTTTCCTGATCTGGACTACTGACTAACCTAATCCAGAGAGTGTTACAGTTGCATCATATGGAGATGACAAGGCAATCTTGGCGGTTGACGATAGCCAGAATATAGCCTCGGAGAAATTACACCCGAGAAATCTGCACCGGGTGCCATCAGCGTTTGGTTGCGTAAATGGAAAAATAAAGGTAAATCCGACAAAGTCCAGCCATATAACTTTAACGATGAGAAAAATCGATTGCACTGAAGTTCATTTAAACGGTTTCAGAATAACTTATGTCAGTAAGGTAAGATATCTGGGTTTTTACCTTGATCACCGTTTAATTTGGAGAGATCATGTAAGGGAGAAAAGGAAGTTGCTTGACTATAAGTTTAACAGGATTTACTGGATATTGGATAAAGGATCCCAAATTTCTTTAAACAAAAAGATTCTGCCCTGCAAACACATTAATTGAACTTGAATTAAATTTATAATTGAACTCTGAGGCATAACCAGTAACAACAGTGTGGAGTTCATTCAATGGTTCCAGAATAAAAGACTGCGGAGCATAACCCAGCAGCCGTGGTTTGCGAGGAATAGATTCCCGATTGCATAGGCATTCCATAAGTTCGAGAATAAGTTGAATGCCTAGTTTCGAGATATGTGTCCAGGTTGGAGAAGCATGTTGATCATGTAGCTTTGCATTTACTTGACAACAGTGAGAACGTGAAGAGGCTGAAAAGACTCCTTGTGTTTGATCTGGTTGATTGACCGTTATGATGGTCCGATTTATTGGAGATACATTTCTTATAATTATTTTTGTTTTATTTTCGGTTATTCAAATTCAATCTATGGTTATCTTAAAGTTAATGTCTAATTTATTGCTGTTTTATTTACGTACCCGACTTGATTTATGATGTGAAGATATTTAACTATATTCAAAGACACTATCAAATTATTTCAACGTTACTAGTATTTATCTTGTATTTATTCGTATTAATTGTTTTTATACTCGTTGAGGATTATCACTGGATGATCCTATTTCAAGTAATAGATGAAAAAATTATAGCTTCAATAGAAAAGCTGACTGTAAATAAGGGAATTCAGCCAACAAAAAAAAATTAAAGATATTTAATTTCTTTGATTTTGTAGTAAACTATTTTATACTAAAGCGGAATAACACCAAATTACTTACAATATAGCTTTATCAATCAATGTACCTGCAAAGTTATTGTTGAATTTACAACAGATTATTTCATAAAATTTTCCTTTCATTAAAGCACAAAGTAAGTCCTTTTTGTATTACGTTTCTTATTTCAGTACAATAGCAAATAAATTTTGTCCTTTTTTCATTGTTCATTTTTGTATTATTGATTTTAATTAACTTCTTTTTAGCCATCTTCATGAATTATTTGATTTTAATTAAAAAAGGTTCAAAAGAAATTTTTCCTACAGACTAATTTGATCCTTACATTTTAACAGGATACAACCGTCTCATTAAAAGTAAAGGAGAATTAACTTTTTGTAAATTTTATGATGTTTTGGATATTTTAGAATAATAACGTTAAAAACGGGCACTATTAGTATTCTCCTAAAAATAACATTCCTTAAATAAAATAGCTAAATATTATTTTTAAAGGCTTGACAAATCTAAAAGTAAATTTACGTATAATTTATAAAATAATATTTGATAAAATATTTCCTAGATTTTTATTCTTTAACGCACGTAATCTGTGAGTGGATGTTTGAAGTACTTTTTTTATTAATTTTAGAAAATACTAAATAATAAAATAAAGTTCTACTAATAATTTTTGCATATTGAAAATTTTATACTAATTTCAAATTCTAAGAATGTTCGATCTGAAAAGTTTTTTTTTGTTATTTATTTTACATGTCAAATTTTACTTTAAAATGGATTATTTTACTACATAGACGGTATAATTTATAAAATTAAAATAAAAACATTGAATCACATTATATTACATCGGTTTTAATATAAATTGCCTGTTATACTATTATAATATATGCAAATATATTCTAAATACTAGTTGTCGATAGAAGTGTTAAACACTTGTCCATTTTGCCGTAATCCGTAGTAAAAACTTAAACCCGTAATATGACCATGAGGTTCTTTGACATCATTATATGGTAATAATTTACACGTAAAAAATAATATAATATATAGGCTGTTCAAGCAAATAGACCTATACCAAAACACACACTTGTATTTACATATATACATACACATAACGCACATATGTACACGTTAAAGAATATATTTCTATATAGTAATATATATTCTGTTATATGGTATTACATTTAAATACGTTGCTATTTTAAAATGCAGTAATGCAAATTAACCTTATATCTTTTGTATGCATTACCAACAAACAATAAAATGCATCTATTTGTATGTGTAAGCACGCATTCAATTCGCTAATGTAACCTAAACTAGGATAATTTCATATTATTAATCTGAGTATTGGTATCTTACTTAAATATATGTATCCTATATATATATATATATATATATATATATATGTATAAAATGTATAATAGATACTATATATGTATAAACCTTTGTGTTTTACTGTGTAATCCAATCCAAGAATAGTGGAATTTGCTTTACCTTATAGATACATTCAGTATCTAATGTTTGTTTATTGTTTTTGTTAGTTGCATTAGATAAATATCTAATGTTAAAGATTAAATCTTTAGAAAATATTATTATTCTTTGGTATGGATTTTAACGTTGAAATGAAAACTTTTAAAGTTTCGAATATAGTACGACAATAGAAAAAGGCTTCTTTTATATCTTCGACACAAAACCTAGAAATGTCTTTTCTTTTTATTGAAATTCAATCGTTTTAAATTATTTTCTTTGTGAAAAATAAAATAAAATATTTAAAACATTTTAAATATTTATAGAGAATAAAAGTTGTATAATTTTTCTTTTTAACACACGACTTAACATATACATACAAAAAAAAGAAATTAAATATACTACGAACAGCTTAAAAAAATCTGATGTGGACACCACATCATTTCTTCGTAAGCCTATTCAATTATATATACACAGTTTTTCTACAATCAGAGGAAAAGGTTTGTTTACATTAAAAGTTTAATAATTATTAATAAATCAATATATTTAAATAAAAAAAAAGGAAAAAAGTCGTATTCGAACCGATGTGCCTTTTCCTTGTACGATTCAAAATCTTTATTTGGTTATAACTCTGGAACCAATAAAAATAAGTACCTTTTACGATATATCGTTGAAAAGCTCTCAATGAGGGCTGATTACTGCAGTTAAGAAAAAGTACAAAATCCAAATCTTTTTTGAGTTTGGACTTTTTTGGACACTTTTGGTCCAGTCGATTATAATTAAAAGGGGAGGTGCACAACTATATGTTACAACAGTCCTAAATCCAAAATTACAACATTCTACGGCTAATCTTTTTTTAGTTATGCAAGATACATACATACGTACAGTCGTCACGCTGAAACTAGTCAAAATGGATATTTCCGTTGAAACTTGAAAACCGAAAACGTTTACTAAGTACAAGGAAGTAAAAATTAATAATCATTTAACAAATTATTAAAATAGTATACAAAGTAGTCCTTAAACTCGTCTTGGTATACGGTATACAACTTTGGGGTATATAAAGTAACACCAACATTAATATCCTTAAAACATTCTAGTCGTTAAATACTATACATTTTAATAAACACAGTGATATATAGATTCTAAAAATACAAATATTTCCATGTATAAAACATGTACACTTCAGCATCAAATAATATTAATGAAATCAAGAAAAATATGAAATTTATAACATCTTTGATAACAGGTATACCGAAGTAGAAGATTGAAAACAAATACAGCCTTTAACTTCATTTTTATTTTAATTTAAAATCATTATTCGGTGATACGTAAACATTAGAATTTCCATGACTATTTCTTCAAAGCAAACTAAATAACCTTTCAACATATCTTTCGTCTACGAACAGGCTACAAATATAGTTTTACGTGGGAAAAAGGTTTGTTAGTATTCTCCCAATAAATGGCTTAGGATAAATACTCTGGTAATATTAATTATATTTAACAAGACTTGTGCGCTTTTGAAAGGTAATATATCACTAAATATTTTTATAAAGGTCATGATTATACAGTGAGATCATTTTATCATGATACTGTACACTATTATAATTCCACGATGAACTATAATACAGAGATACTCACATTTGAGTATTAATATATTAATATTAATCAGTAGGAAAGATGTCTTTCATTCATCATGACATCGTCAGACCTCCACACATTTTTAGAGATCCGTCGAATACCTAGATAGCTTGAGTGAGACATCTTGATGCATTTATTGTGTAATCCTAACCTTGAACCGTCAGACTACCACGTCTGTTCTGAAAGAACAAAACAAATAGTAATCTTAAAGGTATAAAACTGGCTTCAAAAATGGCTAATAAAAATATGTTATCCAGTTTTTCAAGAAAACTAGATAACTAGTTTTCTAATTTTGATTCAGATTCGTTTAAAACGGCGCGTATTTAGTTTAATAAAATTCATTTTACCACGTGACTTCCTTATAAATATGCAAGGAAAGCCTTGTATATTAATACAAATTAATAAGCCTTATAATAGGCCTAAAATTTTATCTAAAAACTCTCAATGAGGACTTGTTACTGCAGGTAAGAAAAAGTCCAAAATCCCAATTTTTGGGCTTTTTGGGTACTTTTGGTCTGATCGATTGCAATCAAAAGAGGAGGTGCACAACTAGATGGTATAACTGTCCTAAATCCAAAATTTCACTTACTGCCGCTAATCGTTTTTGAGTTATGCGAGATAAATACGCACCAAAGTATGAACATAATGTGCATAGTACGTACGTAAATAATGTACATACGTACGTACGTACCTACAGATGTCACGCTGAAACTAGTCAAAACGGATTCTGGGATAGTCAAAATGGATATTTCCGTTGAAATCTGAAAAACGAAATTGTTCGCCATTACAATACTTCCTTTATGATCGCAATTACATTTTTCGGGGTCACAATACTTTCCTTTATCACAATACTTCGTACGAGAAAATAAAAAACCTTGTTTTAATTTTGCATTAAAATAAGAATAAATCTTTTTCCCCACTCTTATATACATATATATTTTATTATCTAAGCGACTACAAAAAAGAGGTGATTATCAATATGCCACTTTTTACTTCCTTATACGAAGTAAAGGAATTAATGTGATCGCGAAAAATTTCGGTTTTCAGATCTCAACGGAAACGTCAATTTTGAGTAGTTTCGACGTGACGTCTGTACGTACGTATTTTACGTACATATGTATCTTGCATAACTCTAAATCGATTGGCCGTACGATGTTGAAATGTTGTATTTAGGACTGTTGTAACATCTAGTTGTGCACGTCCCCTTTTGATTGCAATCGACTGAGCCAAAAGTATACAAATAAGCCCAAAATCAAAAAAAAAAAAAAACATTGGGTTTTTTAATTTTTTTAACTGCAGTAATAAGCCCTCATTGAGAGCTTTTCAACTATATATCATTATTGGTACTTATTTTTATTGGTTCCAGAGTTATAAAGAAATGAAATTTTAATTAATGGAATATTTGGATCATAAGGGGAAGGCACATCGGTTCGAATCAGACTTCAACTCCCTTTCCCTTTTTAAATTTAAATATATTGATTTATTAGTAATTATTAACCTCTTATTGTAAAAGTAGTTTTGTCCACAACAGATTTGGTGAAACATTTGATTATACATTTTTGTTTTCATTTTGTTGATGGTTATATCATAATACTTTTAAAAATAATTGTATCAGATAGATAAAAGAATTATATTTATTTAAAGAGTAACAAAGGAACTTTTATTCCATTCTATTTCATGTAAGATTGTTGAATTAATAATTGTATAAATATTTGATGTTAATAAAAACTAATCTTTCAGCAACTGTGTAACTGTCCACTTTATTAAAGTATTGGTGGATCGTATCTCACTTTCAAATGCAATAAGTTTAAATGAAGTGCAACAAAAAATGTGTAAATGTAATTTAATAGGCGTACAAGGAACTCATGTGGTGTCCACATCAGATTTTTTTTATGTAAAAAAAAGTTCCTTTGATATAAAATTTTTGTTTTTTTTTAAATGAAATTTTTACATCTTTTAAAGATATAAACTATAGGTATATCCACTTTTAATTATGCATTAAGATTTATTTAATATAATAATATACAGCTTATTGTCAATCCAAAAAATGTCTCTTAAAAGATACGTAGGTGTTTTTTGTATGTTTAGGGCTTACGTTTACTACACTCGAAGATTAAAATGATTGTTTTTTATTTTATTTATTTTTTATAAAGGAAGTACGTTTGGTTATTGCTTGGTAATAAAATATTACGTGATTCTTTAAATAGACAACTTTAAAGTACTTTTATTTTTATGTCGTCATCTCTGCATAGTTTTGGGTTAAACTATTATTTTTATTAAATATTTATGTTAAATTATACATTAAACAAAAATGCATTATTTAAAAGTTTAATAATAATCTTCATAAATAATACAATTTCTTTTAAAAACTCAAAATATTTTGTCTTTGAAAAAACATGCTCTAAAAAGTTACATAAATTCTTGCATTTAAAAAAGGAACAGCTTCGTAATTCAGTAATAATTTATTTCTTTTGTATCTAAAACTTTTTTTTCAAAATACACAGATTTGTTGTCATTTTTATGTTATTTAATTTGTTATCGACTTTTCGAAGAAACATTCAGTATTACTTTCGATCACATGTCATGAGTGAGGGGGGTGAAAATGAATTTTCTTTACTTTTGAGGTATAAAGAGTCGAAAAATGTGTTTGAAAAATATTTTATATATTAATAGAAATAATACAATTCCTATTTTTTTCAGTTTTAGTATTATTGTACATATTTTCTAAAATTTTATTCCAGGGAAATTATTTTTAAAAACGTATAAAAATTTATGTAATTCCTGCATAATTATTTATTATTGCAACGCATACAGAATGGTTAAATAAAAACGGGAAGTAATTTGGAAACTGTTTTTAGAACTAAGGAAAAGGTTCATACCGTTCAAAAACGCTTAATTATAAAGTTACGGCTAACAAAAAATTCCGGCAGGATTTCATCTCTTCGGACATGAGGTCATACTGAAATTTCTAAGACGTTATATAAGGAGTGAATTTGATGCTTTCATATGTTTATGGACATGAAAAATTTAAAACAGTAAAATTTGGTGAGTTAAAAAAAACCGTTTTTTTTTTAAGATTGAAGTTCAGTAACTTTGATAAATGACCAAAAATGCGTAAATTTTATATCAATTCTAAGAAAAAAATCAACTTTTATTATTAAAAACAAAACTTCACATAAATCGCTGACAACAAGGTTATTTCTGATGCTCGGTTTACACACACAACTTAATTTAAAATATTTATAATTTTATTTAAATGTAATATTTTTTTCGTTTATTTCAATGAATCTTAACTAAAGCCCGCGTGTGTGACGATACTAGCGGTGACGGTTGGTACTAACTAAACTAATGTAATTTCACAACTTACACAGAAAAAATTATTGTTGTAAAGTCAGCAAATTTAATTTCATATGAAAGAGCATTCAAACTTTCAAATGCATTATAAAAAATGTAAATCGGTTAATTAGGAGGGGCTAGGGAATTTTTCAGATACTTGCAATTTTTTTGCTTTTAAACAAATTAAATATTTTCAAAACTTTAAAAGTCACAGCTTAAAAGTACTTGGAAAAAAAAGTTTCGATTCGTTATTTCCGGAGATATAACCGATCAAAGTTGACTGCCGTTATGCAACTTTTAGAATAAATTATCAGTAAATTAATACATCGATATTTAGCAATAATTCAGGTTTCCAGTATATATTTCAACTTTTTAGCTCACAAGAAATTTGTTAAAATTGCAAGTATGTTTGAAAAATTTCCTAGATTCTCCTAATTAACTGATTTAAACTTTTAAAATTGTATTTGAAAGTTTTAGTGTTCATTTATGGGTAATTAAATTTTCAAATATCTAGAGACTTTATTTCCGGCTCTACACAATTTGGAAAAATCGAATTTTTTTTTTTAAATCTAGATTACAAAATTATTGTGCAAAAACTGTCATACCGATTTTGTTGAAATTTGACGTTTATCATATAAACAAGCTTTGAGGTAAAATCTAATGATCCTACGTATACTCGAAAAAAAATTCTCAGAATTTTTTTTTCATTCTTTTCACAGTTATACCTTTTTCAATTTTCAACCGATGATATTGTGTATAAAATTTAATAACAAAAATTTTTTTTCCTCTCAATTTTTGCTGTAAAATGAACAGTTATCGAGTAACTTGAGAAATAGTTGGAAAAAGAATGGATTATTTGCGTTTTTTTTTATATTTTTATAAAAATTTAAGCATATCTTTTTCAACTGGCGTGTAACGAAATAATATCATTTCTGGTGACATTCCGTAGGCATCAAAGCAATAATTAACCAAATATGCCCTTTTAAAACAGATATCATCTGGACTACTAAGTATCAAGGTCTAGAATCAGTTAACCAAGTTATTTTCCTTTCTTTCTGAAACATTCTGTATATAAGAATTATTAGTATTAATCTATAATAACTATTCACATAATAATTTATTACCTTTTCTAAGTGAAAGGTTAAAGTTTAAATTATAATGTATCCGAGAATTTAGAAAGGATGATAAATTATCTATTGTAAAATAAATAAAAATTTTAAAAATAAAAAATAATTTATTTCACTTAGTATAATTAAGAGTTTATGCATCAGTAAACAACGAAGTTATGCTGAAATTATTATCTAATTAGCTATCGTCACATATTAAACAATGATCTTATAATATAATACCGTACCATCCGTTCTTTATAAAACTAGTATCTAATTTCTTTCAGCTATATAACGAGACATAGAATGCCATTTTATAATGGAAACCTCCCTTTCTAGTTAAGGTTATAGCTGCATGTTTTTATAATAAGGAAGTTCTCATTTACCTAGATTCATTCTTTAAACGGTTTATCATCATGAAATAAACTAAAATTACTAAAGAAAAATAACGAAAAACAATGCAAAAACATTCCTAGTTGATTGTTCATAATTTCCAGTCGATATTTATTACTATTTCTTTTATAAATAATTCCTTTTGATTCTTAAAGGTCGTAATTTCTTAACGTTTTATATTAAACTATGTTAAATTCTTTCTTTTATTTCCCTATTTATGGTTGTTATTAAAGAAAAATATTTCAAAATACAAAGTGAAACGCATAAGCGATAAAAGAAACATCTCAAATATCAGCACTATATTAATATAAAATTATTACTTTTAGATAGGGATCTAATATATTCTTCTAGCGGTGCATTCTTACACTTCAAATGAAATTTTCTCAATTAAAAATTTATTGTTATGTTATTTTTAAATTATTTCTTTTTTTTATATTCTTTACTCTGTTCCTTTTTTTGTTATTTTTACTTGACATATTCGAACAATATTTATTTCTGTACCTCCTTTATATTACTTTTAATACGCTGTGATTATTAAAAAGACATGATTGTTCAATGACATTTATTTAAATTATGGTTTTTCCTCATTGGGTGGAAAGCCACACTTCTTTGTTTGCTTTTTTAGTCCTCTCCCGAAGCCATCAAAATTAATTCGACACTTGGAAACTAAAAATTCGGATTATGAGAAGAAACCCTAGGAATTCTTTGAAAGAAAATAGAATACTATGAAAAATCAACAAGGTTTTATTTTAAATTAATCCACATTGATAAAATTACATTTAAAGCATCTTCATCTCGTAGTATTAAGAATAGCTAAGATGTCCAAATCCCACAGGAAACCTCATACTGCCTGCAACAATTGACATAGTCATTGTTTTAATAGGCGTAAAAGAAAAACTTTTTTTTTTAAATTCCGCTTTTAAACGACAAAGTATCAAGCGAATCGATGACATGGCTGCGGATGTTCGCGATCAGATAATTCAGCAACGATATTAAAGTGAATTTTTTAATATTCAATTTGATTAATCAACAGATGTGGCAAATATTTCTCATTTCATATATTTTGTGAGATATGAATGCGATAGAATCAGAATTTGCTTTTTTATGTGTTTCTAACTAAGATCCACGTATGGAGAAACTTTTAAATGAAAAACAAACCTATATCTTTACGTATGTTCTTATAAATGTAAGTAAAATGCTTATAGTAAATGATGTTGACGTTTAAAGTTATAGGCTAATTTCGCCACCTCCCTCCCCGTTTCATATCACCGCGACCCCCAGGTTGAAATGCTCTAAGGAATACGATACACATTATCTAAAGTCTCATATCAGTTAACTACTATAGATAACATGGAATGTTATATAATTCTTGGTAATACGAGAACTCGATCGGAGAGACGTAACTTACACACGAATTTTAATCTCTATCCCGAAGTGGGAGGTATTCTTCTTCCCACCTGCTGCAATGGGAGGGATTCTATGAGTTAAATTATAAGTTATTCTGCTGTACTCTGCTAATTAACTGAATAAATATTATAAGATGAGTAATATCTTTGTGAGCAAACACATTCTTTAATAGGTGGTTTTTTCTCATTAAATTTCAATAGTTATATTTTAAACAGATATATTATTTTAATTTGTTAATTATAAATAATTATATGGTAATATGAATTAAGTTTATTTTTTTTAATGGATGTACACGTATTAGCTTGATGTTAATATTTATTTACTAGTAAATAAAATGTTTATTAAACATTTTCTAGCTTAATTATTGCTTTATAAGCTTATATATAAGTATAATAAAAACAATAATAGTAACAATAAAATGTAACTTTTTTTTTCTTTACCATTCGATGTAAAATATTCTGTTGTAACTTGTTCAGCATTATACAATTTTTTGAAGCATTTATTTTTATTTATTGAATATCCCATTAGAAACAAATAGTCATAAATCCTTGTTGGTTTGATTTATAATTGTTTCATTTACATTTACCTTAGGCTGTCATGTTTTGCTTCAATTATAACGTAAAAATTATGATACGAGTACGTTGTTGTAATGTTTATATTTATTTATTAAAATATGCTGTTTGCAATTTTATTGTTCATGAAATATGTAATACGTCTGTGTGAATATATTTTTATTAAATTCTAGTTCAGGGTAAGCTTGTTTCTTTTCTATTTTTTTCCCTTTTGTGTTCTTATTTATCATAACTAGCTGTTATACTTAACTCTGTCCGGGCGTTCTGTGTTATGGAGTATAGTATATTACCATCCCTCTTTGAAAAGAACTTTTAAATAATATGTGTACGAAACTGGAAATTAATTCTTTGAATAATTTTAAACAGATTCAGTCTTTTAAAATGATTTCTAAAATTAACAAATATAACGTTAATATTACAATAATCTTGATGTAAGTATATTTTTTAAATAAATTCAGATGTATAGGTAATTGTATTCCTAGTACATGAAGTAACAGTTTACTGTACTTTGCTATAATGTTCATTATTATTAACATATCCTTATCTCTTTTTATTTTTACCTCTAAAAACTATATACCGAATAAAACTCTATAAAGAATAACTAGACGTCGAAAATTCGACGTCTAGTTATTCTATTTGTATGAAGATGCGCCCTATGCCGGTAACATACTACTTTTTCCTTATCACGCCTATAGTTTCATGATAATTTTAACCTAATTCTACTTTATTACTTTTAATAACACGGTTTTTAAGAAAAAAGGAAGAAAATTTTTCGCATCGTTAAAACTGCCAATAATGCAATTATGATTTTTTACATTTTTCGAGTTTAAATTACTAAGCTAAGTCTATAAACAAACCTAAAGTTAGAACAGCTAATTTTCTCACTTATAATCTAAGTTTATATGCTAATGTATTTAATCTGTTAACTTTAGATATTTTATTATATTTTGACTTAATTCAATTTTATATAAAAATAAAATATATTTAGCTAAAACTATTTTCTATTTAAGAGACTATTTTACTTTAAGAGATTTAAAACAATATAATGTGAACACCACCTGACTTCCTTTTACGCCTATTAGATTACACAAACATATTTTTAAAGGTTCAAAAAATTTTATTTCACTAATAACTTCTGATTTTTTTAAAGATTTTTTTTTATTACTATTGAATTATTATTTATTGTAAACATATTTTTACAATCAGAGGTTAAAAATTATTAATAAATCAACATATTTAAATTTTTAAAAAAAAGTTAAAAAAAGGGAAAATATTAAAAGAAAATAATAAAGATAAAGAGGAGAAAACGTTAAAACCAAGGAAAGAATAAAAAGATTAAGAGAGGATGATTAATATAAAGAGAGAGAAAATTTGAAAACTAGAGAACATGTGCACAAATTAAGATCAGAAGAATTATATCAAACCAAAGAGTCATTAAATGATTAGCAAGAAAACAAACGAAAATATGATCAACTCCGACTTGAAGAGAATATATTCCGACAATATCACAGGGAGTAATGAACTAAAAAATAAGAATTTTTTGCATTTTATTAACGATCGGGCATGAATGAGTATATGTTGTTCTTATGAGGGACTATTTTTCAGTCACTCTCTAGTTACATTTAATGTAGATAAAATAAAACAGAAATTCCAGAATAAGTAAATAAAATTGAACAGAAATTAAACTAGAAAATTAAAAATAATACGATTCTAAATAATAATTTTCAATTAATGTTATATAATTAGATGTTTCACCAAATCTATTAGATATACACATACGTAATAATGTCAATTAAATTATATATACACATTTTTAAAAGTAAAATTTTATTTCGCTAATAACTTCTGATTTTTTTTAAATTTTTTTTATTGTTAATTATTTATTGTAATTTTTTTACATTCACGGGTTAATAATTATTAATAAATCAATATATTTAAATTAAAAAAGTTAAAAAATAAATTTAAAAAAAATAAAAATGAATTCTATTCGAACCGATGTGCGTTCCCTTGTAAAATCCAAATATTTCATTACTTAAAATATTATTTCGCTATAACTCTGGAACCAATTAAAATATGTACCACTTATGAGATATCATTGAAAAGCTCTCAATGAGGGTTTACTACTTCAGTTAAGAAAAAGTCCAAAATCCAATTTTTTGGATTTTGTGCCTTTTTGGACACTTTTGGTTCACGCGATTACAATCAAAAGGGGAGGTACAGAGCTAGATGTTGCAACAGTCTTAAATCCAAAATTTCAACATCTTATAGCTAATCATTTTTTATTTTTTTTTGTTTTGGGGCGAAAAACGCCTGATCGTTATCATCGCCCGGAATTTTTATTAATAAAAGAGTAAATAACTCTAAAATAGTAAAACTTATAAGGTGTAAAATTAATATAAATTATATAATAAAAATAAAGTGAAATAAAACTCAAAACTAGCATCGCAGACGGAATCTTTAAAATATAAAAGTTAAAATAATAGAATAAAAAACTATATAAAACTTACCTAATTCCGATAGGTTGTGCAAAAGACTCCCTTCTCGGATAATAAAATTAAAGACTTTTTTGAGTTAGGCGATATACGTACATACGTACGTACAGATGTAACGCCGAAAGTAGTCAAAATGGATTCAGGTATGGTTAAAATGGATATTATCGTTGAAATCTGAAAACCTAAATTTTTCGCGATTACCTTTACTTCGTACAAGAAAGTAAAAATAGGGTTATTTGTTCAATCTGTTTGTTTTAAGTTTGATCAAGCCGCACTATTTTCAAATGTGGACCGATTTTAATATGTATTTTTTACCGACTTTTCAAAGAAAAGTGTAGTATTAATTTTGCTCGCACGGTAGGTGAAGGGCTTGAAAATGAATCTTCTTTAGGTCTTTAGATATTAGGGGACGGAAATACCATTCAATTACAGTAAATTGAGTTAAATCAATTTCTTTGAAATTTAGATATGTTGTAGTAATGTATCTGTAGTTGTGCATGGGAAAATTTTTCTGAAGATTTTACATCGTTCTTGAGATACGTTCAATTTAATGTAGAAAAAACTAATGAGGTTATGTTGACTTTATATTTGTGTATTTTTCATACGCGCGAGTCACACCGGTGAGTGAGTTGAAACATGATGTTTGTGTGTAGGGTTGGTTAATCAAACCTATGTAAGAGCATTGCACTCAAAAAATATTTTGTTGTGCGCAAAATTGCACAATTTTTTTTATTTTTTAGATAATTTTTTATCTAAAAAATTATCTAAAATAATTGGTAAATTAGTGGTAAATTGGTTGTTGAGTGGTAAATTTCTTCCTGGTTATTTAAATGGAAGCTTTTTATTCAAAATTTTTTTTTATCTACGCAGCCAAATTTAAAAAATTATTTACTTGTAACTTATTAACATTCTTTAGTCTTGGTCGGGTTTTTTCGGTATTTCATTTTTAACATTAAATTTTCAAGATATTTTTATTACCATTACTGTGGTAATATCAATTATAAATATTGTCATGATGTAACTCGCCTACGAATGTACCTGATAATGATGACAGACGTCATTTTCTTTTGGTAACATGAAGACAAAACTTTTTCAAAAAAAGTTAATCAGTCTTGTTTCTTCACATCTGTATGGTATTTATAACCACGTTCAACAATAGCGTGGAGATTAGGTTAGTGTGAGTCAAATAACATTGCATTTAAAATTTCGTAGTTTCAATTAGTTCACAAAATTGAAAGCGAAAAACGTTGAATTCCTTCAGCAAAAAAGAATTTTACATATCCCGTAATACTGCAATACAGGTATGAAATGAACTTATGTGTTTGAGATAAAAACAACAGGTAGCGTTGTTAGAAAGGCGGCTGGAGAAAGAGCGAAATCTCCTGAGAACTGTATTTCATGGCTTCAAGGTAGTAAATTACCTTTCGACACCAGTATTGCATTTATTTACTCTTTGACAAAAGAATACACAAATATGAATTTTTGTTGCAAAGAAATAGGAATGAGTTGTGATACCATGAACTAATGGAAGGAAAACTATGTATGTGAAGTGTACGTGGACAGTTTATTACGAAATCCAACCGTAATAAGTGATCTAAACATTACTGCTCAATCTTAATTCGCTTAGCTATAGCGTGTTAAGTATTAATGGGATAATTTTTTAATTATTTTTCCCAGATTTTCTGTAAAAAATTTTATTAATATAATTAAAATACAATTATTACTACATCTTTTATTACAAACAGTAAAAATGTAACATTTGGTGGGAAATAAAAGACAAGATCCTGTTAGTTTGTTAGAATAAAATACCCAGTCTGGTAACATTATATATTACTCAAAAGACAAAAAAAAAAAAAATAGTTGGAAATTTTCATTAACCTTTCCTAAATAAATAGATAATAAATAAATCAAAATAGATATATATTTATATTCTATTGTGTGAATTTAAAAATTTCATACTCTGTTTCATGAAACTGTTCTAGTCTAAGTATTTATATTCTATAACAATGAACCTTTTAAAGCGTCAACTTACGGTAAAAAATAATACTTATATCCTATATTCCGATTTGCCTCAGCTCTATTTTTCTTTAATAATCAAGTTGGATTGTTTTTCATCAGTCTTTTATTAATTTTTGTAAAATCACGTTTTTCTAGTTGTTTCTTTTTGGTTTTGCCAAATTGTTTTATTAAACAACTATTTTTTTACAAATCTAACCTTATTTAAAATAATAGTAAATAAATAAAATTATTGCTAAGAAAAAAATGGTAAAACGGAATTTATTTTTAAAATATAACTAAAAAAAAATATAGATAAAAAGAATTACTTACCAATTTTTCTTTAAATCTCTACTTTTTTAAGTTGTTCCTGTTTGATAAACAATCATAAATAATTAATTTTTTTTTTTATTTCCATCAATCTCAAAAAATTCTAATTCTAAGAAAACATTTAATATATATATATATATATATATATATATACATATTTGTATTTTTAGTTACTTTTTAAATTTTGACATGTAGGTTTTTTATTCTACAATAAAATTAATTTCTTTGGTTCAGATATGCTTCAAATCTCATGCACAGTAATAAGAAAGAATTGGTTAATTTTCCTCGTAAAAAACAAAAAAAAAAAAAAAATATATATATATATATATATATATATATATATATATAAAATTTTATTATTTTCCTACATTTTGTTTTATATTGATATAAAATAATAGAAAAATGTGTAAAACTATTTTTTTATGGTGAATTGAACATTTTTTATTTCTAATTAAAAGGATAGATTACTAAGAAATTTATTATGTATTAACTATGGTTATGATTTGTCAGTCAATTTTATTGTTGTTTTAGGTAGATTTCATAAGAAAGCTACTTATTGTAATGGGTACCATGATTCTACTTCCGAAAAATTTCGACATACCTTCGCGTTTCACATCCCCAGACCAAGGCCACTTTTAGCTGAAAAGTTAGTGTATACAAGTATATTTCACTTTCTTGTGGACACGATAACTGCCGTAATTTTGCGCCAATAACTTCCAAATTTTTCACTAAAAGAAATTCGACCCAAATTCTCGGTCGAGTTTGTTAACGGCCAAAATTGGACCATAGGGGTGGAAATCGGGTGGCTTTTTCGAAAAAACAAAACACAAAATACTGCTATAATTTTTTTTATTAAAAAAACCATTGAATACGTTTAAAGTTCCTACGATTCTCTGGATAAGGGTCTAAAACTTATTTAAGTAACGTTTTTTGATATAACCAACCATTGGTCCAGCGGATGGAAAAAATGGGGTTTTGAAGACAAAATAAAACCATACCTACGTTAATACAGTAAACAGTATCGAATCGGTTTAAAGTGGTCGTTATTCCTCTAAAATTACCTAAAACTATCTGAAACAATTTTTGATATAACCAACCCTTACGGCAAGGGATGACCAAAATGTTGCTGGAATTGTAAGATGAGGCCTGTCGTATGCTAAACATGAGAAATTTTTTTCACATGCATCCATTGTCGTATTGAGTAAATTTGAAGTTTTGCTTAACTTTAAGGTGATAATTTTTTGTTGTCTCCTACTTAGCACCGGTGAAATTTACCTCCGCCTTTTGGCGTGCCGAAAGGAATTTTTTTTTATTCTAATAACAAAAGTAAACTTAATATAAAATAATAATTTTTCAAGCAATTTAGTAATACTTATTTTTTTTTAAATATTTTCTGATAGATTTAAATAACACAAAAAATTTATAAAAGGAAAATAATGTTTAGATAAGTGAATAAGCCTACAGCATATAATAACTGGTCAGCCTCGCTTCCGTACAACTACGGACAAGTCAGAATTTCTTCGCTCACTATTCAAGACATAGCAAGAAAGCACTGTCTGTAGTTTGTTGTTGCAACTTGTATTCCCATATTAAGTACCCATCTCTTCGCTGTTTAACATTTTTAACTTAGCTTGACCTGCCTTAACGTTACTTGCCACTAACTGTACACAACCGGGATTATTATCAAGTGAGAATTATTTTTATTTCATATATACAAAACATTCTCTCTCTCTCTTTTTTCTCTGGTTTTAAACATAGTATTAATTTTATTTCACACAATAGAATTTATACGTAATTGTGTTTAGCTAGATTTTATCATTAATTTTTTTCTCATTTTCATAATTAAAAAAAATAGTATGAAGAGCAGTTAATTTATAATTAATACGTATAAAAATTGATTATCTCTTCAACTACATGGAAAAATTAATTAAAAATTTAAATAACATTTATTTTTACTGTTTTAACATTTTTTTTTTTTTTTTGTTATTCATATAATTCCATAACAGCTTTCTTCATTTTCATAAAAGGTGATATAAAACTGTTCAAATGAATCTCGTAAATCAATCTTTACATGACACTTTAAAAAAAAGAATGTAAAATAAATGATACCGTTTTTTTTCTTCAATTAACTAGTTAAGTTAATATGACTGACACATTTATCTAGATTCGTTTTGTGATCTATTCTTTTGTGTCTATTTCCTTCGTCTACGATTTTTTTTGCGCATATCGCGCGATGTATTGAAAAATAAATACTTTTTTTATAAAACGATATAAAAATCTCAGAAAACGTATTTTTTTGTCTTTAATTGTTTGCTTTTATATTATTTAAAAATTTCTGTATCATTTTACGTTGAATATATTGCAATGAGACAACTGATTCGCTAATAACACTTTTCTAAAAGTGATTCTAAAAGCCGCTTTTTTTAATGTAAGGTCAGTTATGAATTTTCCACCTATATAAATGAATGTAAATAGATGGCGTTGGCGTAGCTCAGTTATTTCAGTCAATAGTAAGCTGTTAGCAACAATTTTTTAGTCATTTTGTTGTTCATATTCATCCATTTATGATGAGTGCTACAATTCGTGATCCCATCATGTGAGAAGAAGGAGTAATCCGCTTTTTTGTTCTAGGAGTTATCCGAAAAACAATTCTGCCGTTGAAGTTCACAGTGCGAGTTTTTTTTAAATTTACAGGCCGAATATTATGAGTAACGCTAAAATAAGACAGTGGTTCCTTTCATTTCGAGAAGGGCGAACGAACGTTTAAGGTGAAAAACTCAGCGAAAATATTTTTAAAAAACCGGCAATTTACCGTGTCACAATTGTCTTTTATGTTTCATGATTTATAAAGTTTTGACTGGAAAATTGAGCTATACAAATTCTGTGCCAGATAGATGCCAAAAATGTTAACCGACAAATACAAGACTAAACCTTTCGCTGGAGTGGATGAATTTTTGCAGCGTTACCAAAATGAAGGGATGATTTATTGATGAGATTGCTACCGGAAATAAAATCTGTAGTTCTTATTTAAACTGCGAGAAAAACAGGAGTGAATGTGACTATGGCATTTATCATTTCCTGGATGGAAGAATTCGTTACGGCTACTGTATTTTGTAACAAAAAGGTTGCCTTGTTTATCGAATATAGTAATTTCGGAAATACTGTGAAAGCGATACATGATGCGAAACAATATGGAAAATTAGAAGAGATCTAAAAAAACAAAGGAGATGAGATGCTGTTCTGCGGGGTTTTGTTTTTGCATGATAATTCGCAGCTAAACCCGGCTAATCAGACAATGAGGAGACAATTTGAAAAATCTCGTTGGAAAATCTTTAATCATTTACCCTATAGATATTACAGTTCCCAGTGATTATCTCATTTTCCTTCACCTTCAATAATGGTTTGCATCACAAAGGTTAACAGTAGATTGAAAAATGATGTTACTCCATTGTTTTAGTCGTTGGCGGTGGAATTTCTGGAAGAATAATGAAAAAGTAAGCGAAACGCTATGAAAAATGCGTTGAAGTTGAAAAGCTATGTGAAAAATTAAATTAGTAATAAATAAATGTAGTTTTTATGCGTAATTAATAAAGTTTGTTCGTATTTCTCAGTTTCGTTTTATTTCAAAACGGAACTTGCTTTAAAAACAAGCCTCGTATGATGAAATCTACGAGTAACTTGTAAAGCTAGATATGGTGGGAAGAAGTTAGAGATATAAAATGATTTTACAGAAGAGTTACAACCTTTATCTTTAAAACGATGTATACATTTTTTCTGGGTATTAATTTCATGATTAGATTTATTATTCAGTTATACAGAGTGAGCAACATAAAACCGAACCCATAACGTAACCGCTGCAGAATCGGTTGGTTATGACGGAATGAAATTTTATGAGTGATACGGATAAATTAAATAAGAGAAACATTTTAAAAGTAATCTAAATGTTGCATTTATTTACCTTATTGTTACAAAAGATGTTAAAAATGACTACCTTGGGCATCTATGCACTTTTGTGCTCGACTGATCAAGAGTCGTCTGACGCAAAATGTTGTTGTCAATTCCGTTGATTTTTTATTAAATGTCTCCCTTTAGTTCATCAATATTGTGGGGATTAGATGCATAAACTGTCCTTTTAGTAGCCCTAAAGAAAAAATCGCAAGTAGACAACTCTGGGAACATAGAGGCCACCATCCTCTGCTGACAGCACGTTCATTTGTGAAAGCCGCATGAATGCGATTCAGTAAAACGTTTGATGTGTGATACGTTTATCTATCTTGTTGGAAGAAGTTGTATCTTTGTCATTTTCAATTAATTTGGCATAGAATTCTTCGAAAATGGCTTTCTTCTGGACTGGCAGTAATTCTCATTTCTATATCGGCAATGACCTGCGGAGTCCTAAAAAACGGTTTCGTTTTGCATTTGAAACCGAACCTGCTGTACGCCATTTTTTAACTAAATCGTGTATGGTAATCTCTGGGACACAGGCATTTGGAAATTTTCTACAAATACTTGACGTGATTATGCAAACGATCCAAAACGAATATAAGTCTTAACTATAGTTATCCTCTCCTGGACTGAATAAGACATTTTACACAAACACAACTGCCCTCAATACTGCATTGTAACAAAACGTATACTGCAGTGACACTTAACCACTTGACAAAAGGCAGCAACAATCAGTAGTAACATTTACATCCACTAGTCGTGCTAGTTCTTTGAGAGTCTTTCATAAATAATGTTGAGTAGCGGTTTCATTCTGGGTTTGGTTTTATTTTGCTCACCGTGGATTATGATTTAGATTCGTTATGAAAATTCGTTACCTTTATCCTTATGAAAATTTATAACATGTATTCACGATCAAAACGTACATCTAATAGAAGACATAGGTCATTTCCGGAAATTGCGTAGCATTAATATTTATCCCTTGTCATGATTATTTTTCTCTAAAAAATATAGACAAAGTAAGAAATAAAATCATGTTATGTTTCATTATTTTTTGAGCTGATTACCTGTAGCACAGCGAAAGAAACTGCGCGCCACCGAACAACTAGTTCGAGCGCTGGGCTAAGTAATCTCGTCATGGTCTCTTACAACAGTCATCAATATCATTAGATACTAATAACACAAAAAATTATGTATAAATGTCAGATTTGTCTAAAAAAATTGATTATCGAACAAAAATATAAATCTTTCGAAGCATTCAAATATCGGTCTTGTATGAAATATTCATGTAAATATTTGCTGATTTACCTTTGATGCAGTCTACATCATTTTGCTTTAATTAACTGGTGCCTACGATGCTTTTAACCATCTTATAAATTTTCAGAAATTGTGAGATTAGAAAAATATAAAATATATATGTAATCGTTCCGGGATAAGTTATATGTACTGATGATTGCAGGGTATATTGAAGCTTGAACGAATTGGTGTAATGTACATCATTACAAACAGTTTTATTGATCAGCCTAACATCCTCCTGAACAGAACAAGAACAATGCCTGCTTGAGTACATGGCTTATTGCCATTAGGTAATGTTTTTAAAATCAGATCACCTTATACTGCCAGAGAAAAACATCTAATTTGGTATTCCCACTGTAACTTTTTTATTACATAACACTTTAAATTAATTTAATCAAACATGTTTGATTTAATAAAACATGTAAGATGGTCAACAATTTTTTATTAATCCCAACACAAATATGTAACTAACTTTAAAAAATTTTAATTAACAAAAACTAAATTAATTAATCTATAACGAAAAATCGAATTCTAATATTATAATAGAATGCAAAGTTAAAAAATTTTCTTAAATTCTATGTAGAAATGATAAATAGAAAATTAAAAAAAAAAATCCATTTTCAGAAATATTTTCATGTATTTAAATATAATAAACCAAAATTAGCCGATGTCGGTTCGGAATAGTAGTGTCTCGGCCTTTCATTTGGAGGTTTCGAGTTTGAATCCCGATCAAGCATGGCATTTTTCATACGTTAAAAATTTCAATTTTCGCATTCTCATATATAAACTTCTTTGTAAGCTTCTGTAATGAATTAATTTTCATAATTTATTATTTAATTATCCTGATCGCGTTAAGAAAAAACGTATATTTTAGTTCAGAAAACAAAAATTTGAATAACCAATTGCGAAAAAATTGAATTCTCTTATATTTTAAAAAATGTGCATAATGAAGATAAAATTAATGAATATATAATATTTTGTTGTTAATAAATTTAATATAAATTATTTAAATCACAGAGGATAAGTTGTGTAGAAAAGCTATCAAGGAGGGAGTTAAGGCTCATAAAAGAGTTATAGGACCAAACAAAGAAGATAAATATAAATTATTACTAATTTACATTTAAATATGGTATTACCTATCAGTAAATTATACGTGCAGAAAGTCCACTTTACTGTAATTACTAATTAATAGCAAACAAACATCTATATTTACAATTTTAAAATCGATTTATATTTTTTATCGATTTATTTTAACAAGTTATATTACTTACTACTAAATCAACGGGGTTTCCATATTCGATTCCTAACAAGGATCTGAAGTTTTTTCATTTTCAATTCATCTTCCACACAAAATTGGTTTAGCAAAATTTGTAAAACGGTCACAATAACAAAACCTTTAGATAGAATAAAAATTATATACATTGCTTTACTAAATAATGTTTTTCTGCTACATTATCTTTTCTATAACTACTGCACCGGTTATGATTTATATTTTAAGTATTACTATCATACATAATTCGTTATTTTATGAATTTATTTATTTTATAAACAACAAATTAATTAAATCGGAAATTAAAATTAATTAATTGTTAATTTTATGTATAAACTAAATACGGCATTTAAATTTTTATTCATTAGGATTATATTTATATTCATTATTAAAATTTATATTTTCCGATCACACGGATAAAGCCGCTTTACGATTAAGTCCTATAATTTTGGATTGTTTCTGATGCACGGCTTACACACTTGTACATACACAACTTAATGTAAAATATTTATAATTTTGTTTAAATACATATTTTCGTTTATTTAATTCATTGATTCTAATTATAGCGCGCGCACATACCGTACTTAATTTGCGCGGGTTTGGCGGTACTAGCGGCGACGGTCGGCTCTAACTAAACTAATGTAAGTTGAACTCGCTTGTACGGTTGACAAACTGGTTTAGCCACGAGGCTTAACGCACCAAGTACTTAGTCAACCGGGCGATCAAGTTCGAAACCCAGCCAGACCGTTTTACTTTTTTACACTTTAAATATTATGCATTTATCACGGAGTTCGTTAGAATTTTGTCGGTAAGAGGCGATGAAATCAACGAACTTACGTTTACAGTTCTAAACATAACCTAACCTTATAGTGAAATGAAAATGTAGAAAAAAATTAGGGTGAAAATATTATATTTCAGTTCAATTAGATTTTAATAAAGAATATTATCAAAACGTACGTTGAATTTTGTTAGACAACTTTTTTCGATTTGATGAACCGCGGGACTCGAATATGTCATTAATCCATATTTTAATGCACCTTTACGAATCGCGCCGCTAGATAGCAGTACTTGATAGTACTAGGTAGCGTAAAAAAAAAATTGATAATGTACTTGAAAAAATAAAATTTAAAAGAAAATATACTACAGCTGCTTTTAATAGTAAATGTTCTTATGTAAATGAAAATACTGAAGATGAAACAATTTTTTTAATTCCCACCACTTCTTTAAAAAAAAAATAAAAGTAGTCTACAATAAATTATACTAGTTTCATTAAAAAAAAGGAAAAATATGGTATGAAGTGAATGATATGACATCAACAAAAAAAAAAAATTGACCGTGAAATTTAGTTTGTTTGTTCTAGAAAGACAATATATTTTAATAACAAATCCATAAGAAACAATCAGTAATTCGTAAAAAAATAAATAAAAGAATAATCTAAAAAAACGCTGTGATATCCAAAAAAAAAATTGACCGTGAAATTTAGTTTCTTTGTTCTAGAAAGACAATATATTTTAATAACAAATCCATAAGAAACAATCAGTAATTCGTAAAAAAATAAATAAAAGAATAATCTAAAAAAACGCTGTGATATCCAAAAAAAAAATAATCAAATTGTAAACCGTACCGTAAGAATCTCGCTGATATCATTCCGATCGAAAAACAAACATATCTGTAATATAAATAAAAATGTTTTTAACAAAACGATACTGATATAAAAAAAAAGTAAGAAACTACATTTCTATTAGCAAAACCTGTTATTAATTTACAATTTAAAAAAACATACATGTTATATATAATAGGCAATAGATATACAATAATAGATAACAAATGATGTTTAAGCCTTCTATGCAAAAAATAGAAAAATTTGTTATAAAACTCTTACCGACCCGATTTCATTCATATCACATTTACAGAATTAAGTTTTGTAAGAAATTTTTTCTTTTTTTTCTTATTATATGGAACGCTTAAACATTGTTTATTATCTATCTATTGTCTATTACATATTTTTAACATGTATTCTTTTTTTAAAGAAAATTCTAAAATAATAAAATATTTTGATAATAGAAATATAGTGTCTTAGCTTTCTTGATACGGTATCGTTTTATTAAAAACAAGTTTATTTATATTTTTTGTTTTTTTGTGCGGAAGAAATGATATCTGCGAGACTCTTACCGTATGGTTTACAATTTCATTGTAATTTTTTTGGATTTAATTTTACCACTCACCTATGATGTCAGAACATTAGAAGAAGACTACAACAGTATTTTTTATGGTGGAGGTACGATTTTTGAAAAGTTATTTTTTGCAGATATTGTTATTTTTTAATTATTAACAAATGTGCCTAAGAAAAGTTTGACATTAATTAGGCTAAATCTCAAGATATTGAAGGTGACCGTGCTCTACAGCCTCACTTCCTTAACATTTTAAGTTGAAACTGTAATAGCATCAGTGTCTCATATATAAAAGTAATCTGGCCAAGTTTGGTCAAAATCGGTCCAGTAGTTCTGGAGATAAGATGATTTAGAGGCCAACACCGAACATACACGTACATATGATTTTTTGGTTTTTGAGTTGCTTAGGTGTCAAAACGTCAAGATCCGGTAAAAACGGCATATGCCCAAATTGGTCCGATTACAATACTTTCCCTTCTACAGCTATAGCGCTATCTAGACGGGAAAGTAAAACGATGAACTGTGTGATAAACCTCAAGTGTTTATTGAAAAATAAAGTAGGTTATAGGATAAGAGTACAAAATTGATATATGTTTTGCACAACTGTATTCTTTTTCTTAAAATAAAATGATAGTAAAGTAGGCGGATAATATAATGACGTAAACAAAATGATTTTGTACAATAAAACTAGACTTTAACTGTGAAATTATTGAACCGTGAGTTAAGGGGTGTTTTCATTTATTGTTCTGTCAGTTATATTAATTTGAACTTTAACAAAATCTGCCCACCCACTGTTTCGGGCTTCTATTTTAAATGACTCCTCCCACTGATTTTTCTTCGATTATTTTTTTTTACTTTTAATTATAATTGGTGTTTTGCATATTTGACTTAGAATGCTATTATTTTTGCAAATACTTTTTTGAATAATATTACACAGTTTCAAGTTCATTTAAATTTTACAATATATTCTTTTTTTTCAATATAATCTCTTCCCACATATTTCTTAAGATTAGCTTTTTAACTTTTTGTAGAGGTTTATTTTACAATAATAATAATAATATTTTTTTTTTAGAGAATTAATTTTTTTTAGTTATTTATTTGTTTTTTTCACGCATCGCAATCGTTTTGTGGCACTTTATGTAATTTATTATTCATTTCAGAAAGAGTTACATTTTTTGTTATGTTTTACTGTTTAAATCAAGTCTTTCTTACGGCTAGAACGAATGTAAAACACCTGACTACATACGATACGGTAATTTTGATTATGCATAATTACCGATGAATTAATCACCTTTAATGTTGTAGAATTTAATATATATATATATATATATATATATATAGCAATTTATTAAATATACCGGTCATTTTATATGTTTTATATATTATAATAACTCGATTATAAACATTAATTACTGAGTTTATTTAAATAATCAAAACGTTACCGCTGTTAATTAGTCGAGGTTAGCGAGCGTAGATTATGTTGATACGTTTACTGACGAATCGTACGTATATCAACATAACCTTTTTTTTCATGTTTAGCCTCCGGGAATCACCGTCAGGTATTACTTAAAAGGATAAATGAGGATGATATGTATGATTGTAAGTGAAGTGTAGTCTTGTACAGTCTCAGGTCGACCATTTCCGAGATGTGTAGTTAATTGAAACCCAATCACCAAAGAAAACTGGTTGGTATCTACGATCTAGTATTCAAATCCGTGTAAAAGTAACTCTCTTTACTAGGAATTGAACGTTCGAAATCAGCTGATTTGCAATGACGCTTTCATCACTAGACCAACCCGGTGGGTTCATAGGATGTTTTTTTTTTACCTCCGGGTCCGCAGTTAAGCAGTACTGCAGAGGATGAGATGAATGATTTGTACCGTGTTTAAAAAATGCCATACCTGACCGGTATTCGAACCCGGGACCTCCGGGTAACGCCGAGACGCTACCACTCGCGCCACGGAGGCCTGCTCATAGGATGAGTTACATCAACGTAAAATAATCTACGCACGCTTCGTTCCCTAACCTCGTCTAATTAACGTTAAATATACAAATTATTTTTGTTGTTCTCCAACATTGGAGGCGACTAATCAAATTCACCCATAATTTTGCATAATCACTGGATTAATAAAATTTACTGAATATACATGTAAGTTAAGGGTTTTTTGTAATTAGTGATGTCCCTTACAAAAATCCATTTTGTTGAGGAATCTAAAGAAAATAAATTTTATTATTTTTTTAAAGTAAATTCTTTTATTGCTAATTGTAAATTTTTGGGCTAAACATAATTTTATCTGTTCAATAAAACAGTTAATATAATATAAATGCAATAAAATATATTTGGATTCAGCCGTATAATTAAATAGTTTTTTATTACAGCCTACAGCTGAAATTTAGATGAGGCCAAAATAATTTTTATAGTTTTTGAATAAATTACATTAGGTTAATTTGTAATTAATTTAGAAAGATACTGTTATTCGAATATCTATTTCAATTAATCAAAATTTAGAATGGTTTCTGATTTAATTACCTACGATTCCAATTCTATTAGGTAGATTTCATATGAAAGCTAGCTACATATTGTAATGGTTATGATGATTCGACTTCTGGAAAATTTTTCTACATATCTTTGCGTTTCACAACTCCCAGACCCCAAAACTACCGTCAGCTGAAATGTTTATATGTACGTATATATATTTCACTTTCTTGTGGACACGATGTGCTGTACTTTGGGCCAATCACTTTAAAATTGTTCCTTAAAAATAACTCGTCCCAAAATATCAGTCGAGTTCGTCAACGGCCAAAATCGGACCATGAGGGTGGATATGGAGGGGCTTTTTCGAAAAAAAAATATCACTATAACTTTCTTATTAAGTAAAATATCGAATTCGCTTAAAGTTTCTACTATTTTCTGGATAAGGGACTAAAACTTATCTAAGTAAAGTTTTTTGATATCACCAACCTTTAGCCCAGGGGGTTGAAAAATGATGTTTCGAAGACAAAAAAAAATCATATCTCCCTTAATAGGCACAGTATCGAATCGGTTTAAAGCAGTCGTTATTCCTCTAAACATTACCTAAAACTTTTCTATAAAACAATTTTTGATATTACCAACCCTTACGGCAAGGGTTGACCAAATGTTGCTGAAATTGTATGAAGATCGGGCTTGTCGTATGCTAAACACGTGAAACTTTTTTTCACATGCAACCAATGAGTAAATTTGAAGTTTTTGTTAACTTTAAGGAAATCTTTTTTAACCCCTACTTAGCACCGGTGAAGTCTACCTCCGTCTTCCGGCGTGCCAAAAGGAATTTTTTTTTAATCTGAGTATTTGTATGATTACTCAGATCAAACGAGTATTTTTTGGTCATTAAATACTCAATATTATTGCACATTCTGTACCTAATATCAGAGGAAGGTATAGCATACCGAAACAGCTGTCATTTTTTAAATAAATTTTGTGAAAAATCCAAAAACAACTTTTTTTTGATAAATTTTCATCAAATAAAGATATCGTTTAATTTACTTGTAGATATTAAAATATTCAAGAGATAGAAGAATTATTTTTTTATGTTCTCAATTAAATCTGTATTATCTAATGAAAAATAAACTTCTTGAAGTATATATTTAAGAAAAACAAAACAATTGAACAGTTATGAGATGAAAGTGTATTTATGCCAAGCGTACAAATATTTTTCTGACACAAGAAGTGCATCGTAATCATTCATGTAATTACTGTAATAGGTAATATAATCGGAATAGAAAAGCCGATAAAAATTAGACCAATGAACAAGACTTGTCCTCTTCCGTATCTAAGATTACAGTTATCGGCCTAATAGGTAATAGGTAATAATCGGTAGTGTCTCGGCCTTTCATCCGAAGGTCCCGGATTCAAATCCCAGTCATGCATGGCATTTTCACACGCTACGTGTCATTCATCTCATCCTCTGAAGCAATTCATAACGGTGGTTCTGAAGAATTAAAAAAAAAAATTAATAACTATTTTTCCTGGTATATTTTTCCTTTTGATAACTACTTCTGAAAAATCATTAAATTTTAATTTGCGTCATGCGGTAATAGTAATTTCAAAAAAAAAATTAAATCATTGTGGGTAATAATTATGGTGTAAGGTATTATTTAAATATTTTGAAAAAAAAATTGCTTATTAAACGGTGGATTTACGTAACGATTACACACATGTTTTTTTTTAAATTTATTATCTAAGGTTATATTTTTATGCAAAGTGATTGTACCATTGTTTTATTATGTAATTTTTTTCCAGAAGGTGAAAAAAACTGTTATAAACTATGTTTACAAATAATAAATGATTTTTTCCCCGTATAAATAAAGGAATTTTTCATTTGAAATGTGAGTTAATTAATATTAAAATAAAAAATTATTTTTATGATTGTATTTTAATTCGAATGTTGCAGTAAACGTCTGACGTTATTTAAAAATGTCATTATTATAACAATTTATAAAGATGAACATAAATAATTTTAATTAATATTAATAAAAGATGAAATGAAATGAATGTTTTCTTATGAATAGTGAATATTAAACAGTGGAGGTTTAATTGCGTATGAGTGAAGTCACCGACAAAATGACGTCAAATATTCGAAGCGATACACCACCGCCTGGCGGTACGACTACAACCGCGCAGGCGCATAATTCAAATTCATCACCTACATGCGATTCGACACAAATACATACGACAGTCGTATCATCGACGCCTATTGTTTCGTCGGCGTCGACAACGTTAACATGTTGTCATCTGAATTCATCCGTGCTATCGACTTGTTCCGCTTCAACACCACCGAGATCTCGTTCGTTAATGGAATCATTATTAATAGCAAAAATGGAAAGAGCTTCTGGTTCACCATCTCTTGTAAACGGTGGATTATCAAGCGGTTACCCATCGCCTCTCCTTCGTATGGATTCGACTGATTCCGCATCGTCTTTCGCTAGTGCGTCTTCTTTTGCTTCAACATCTTCATTAAGTAGTGATGTTTGTCGGTGTGATGATTGTTTACTTGGTATTGCTGATTTATACATCACCAATGAGGGCAGAAAGAAAAAGGTAAGTTATTTTTTTTTATTTTAATTTAATAAAATTCCTTGATTTTTGTTTTTTAATTCGGTTCCATATTTTTTTTTTATTAATTTCAAAAAGCAAAAATTGATTTTTTTGGTTTGCTTTTTGAAGAGCTTTTTGAAGAACTACAGGCTGCAATATTAATAAAAAATAATAATACATGAACGTAACGGTACTGCTCGGAATATGCAATACATATCATTCCAACTTTTACGACCTTGAAATTGTTTCTCTTACGTCTTCAATTTTGTATATTTTTTACTTAATTATAAATTTATTACAACTAAGCTATTTCTCCTGAAAAAAAAAAAATAGTTTTTTTATCTCACCGATCTCCGTGCGAAATAATAGCGTCTTGTCCTTTCATCCTGAGGTCCTGGGTTCAAATCCTGGTCATACATGACATTATTCACACGTTAAAAAATTCATTTATTTTTCATCTAGTAAACTGTAAGAGGGGCGTAAGCCTGTTATCATGTAAATAAATATAAGCTGTTGGTGACAGATACTTGTATCTGTTTTAAAAAATTTGAAATAAATGAAATTTGTACCTATCAACTGTTAATTGTCGTTTAAATACTGTTATCTTTCAATTTAAATATAATATTACAATTGTTTTATGAAAAGAATAACAACAATAGAGACTTTTTTTTCTAATCATAACAATATAATTTTTATCACGTCATTGAAAATTTATAGAAGTACGTCCGATAAAATTAAATTAATATTTTTATTATTTTTTTTTATATTTATCTTAAAATAAATTGTAAAATTAACATTTATTATTCTTCCAAAGTAAACTTTATTTTATTTTAAAAATGAATTTAAAATTTTTCAAAATGAGTTTGCTTGTTGCACACGCTGGTGCGGGCTTTATTTTATCGTTAAATCACGGTCATAAGGAAATACTGAATTTATTTTTTAAGATTATATTTTTAAAAGAAGGTCTTGAATTTATTCGTATAATTATTTTAATGAAAAATTATCCTTAGTAATATCAAATTCATCTATTCTATTTTATTTTGTTTTTACTTCCTTATACGAAGTAAAGAAAGTATTGTGATCGCGAAAAATTTCGGTTTCCAGATTTAAACGGAAATGTCCACTTTTACCATCCCTGAATCCATTTTGACTAGTTTCGGCGTGACGTCTGTATCTCGCATAACTCATAAAAGATTAGTCGTAGATTATTGAAATTTTGGATTTAAGACTGTTGTAACATATAGTTGTTCACCTTTTGATTGCAATCGACTGAACCAAAAAAAACTCAAAACCCAAAAAAACTTTTTGGGTTAAATTTATGACTTTTTTTTAACTGCAGTAGTAAACCCTCGCGAATGTTTTTCAACGATATATCATAAGTGGTTCTTATTTTCATTGGTTCCAGAGTTATAGCTAAATAAAATTTTAATTAATGAAATATTTGGATCTTACAAGGGTAAAGCACGTTGGTTCGAATCCGACTTAATTCCCTTTTTTTAAGTTTTTTTTTTTAAATTTAACATACTGATTAATTAATAATTATTAACCTCTGATTGTAGAAAAAATTTACAATAAATAATAATTCAACAATAACAATATAAAAAAAATATGAAAAAATGTTATTTATAAAATAAAATTTTATTTACTTTTTATTTAAAAAAAATTTGTATATATAATAGGCATACAAGTAAGTCATGTGGTGTCCACATCAGTTTTGGTGAAACAACTGATTATTCAGATTTTTTTTTCATTTTGTTGATGATTACATGATAATAATTTTAAAAACATAGTATTAGATACATATAAGACTTACGTTTATTTAAAGAGTGATAAAGGGTCTTTTACTCAATCCTAATATTTCAGGTAAAATTGTTGAATTAATAATTGTGTAAATATTTGATGTTGATAAAAACTAATATTTTAGCAATTGTGCAACTGTCCACTTTATTACAGAATTGGAGAATCGTATCTTACTTTCAAATGAAATAATTTAAATAAAGTGCAGCAAAAATGTGTGTATGTAATTTAATAGGCGTACAAGGAAGTCATATGGTGTCCACATCATATTTTTTTTAGAATAAATTCTTTTTATGATGCCAAAGCCCTTTTGCCAGATAATGTAAGGGAAAAGTTTTGTATAAAAAAAATAACGTAAACGACATTAAAAGTTTTTGTCAAAAAGAACATTAAAACTTTAAAAAAAATGCTATGATTGCTTAGACTGTATTGTTAGAGCTTAGTATAAACCTAATATTATTTTCATATCCACTTTTTTTCACAATATTTCTTGAAAAAAAATTAGTTAGGAAATTTTTGATGCAAAAAAATAAATTTTACCACATTCCCGACAACGTTATCTTACAAGTTCAGTAGTAGTTTCGTAATGTCTCTCTAAGTCGTCTCTCTACATTCCAGTTCTTATTCCTGTCAGAAGCAGGTATCTCAGCTTTTGTAATTCTTACTAACGACAGTTTTCATCATGTACCTAAATATTCTTTCTAAAATTTAAAAAATGGTAATATCGACTTTTCAATCTACTTAAAAAATAATAATTAAACTAAAAATAAAATTAAAATTGACTCCTAAAATTACTGAAAAGTAAAATAATTCGAATTTCGAGTTTTGGTCTTTGCTACACATTTTTTTTTTTTTTTTTTTTTTTGTCTTCAGTCATTTGAGTGGTTTGATGCAGCTCTCCAAGATTCCCTATCTAGTGCTAGTCGTTTCATTTCAGTATACCCTCTACGTCCTACATCCCCAACAATTTGTTTTACATACTCCAAACGTGGCCTGCCTACACAATTTTTCCCTTCTACCTGTCCTTCCAATATTAAAGCGACTATTCCAGGATGCCTTAGTATGTGGCCTATAAGTCTGTCTCTTCTTTTAACTATATTTTTCCAAATGCTTCTTTCTTCGTCTATTTGCCGCAATACCTCTTCATTTGTCACTTTATCCACCCATCTGATTTTTAACATTCTCCTATAGCACCACATTTCAAAAGCTTCTAATCT
Organism: Lycorma delicatula; assembly: GCF_047948215.1. Taxonomy (NCBI): domain Eukaryota; kingdom Metazoa; phylum Arthropoda; class Insecta; order Hemiptera; family Fulgoridae; genus Lycorma; species Lycorma delicatula. Next base: position 45,995,161 of record NC_134464.1, read on the forward strand.
TTTCTTCTCAGATACTCCGATTGTCCAAGTTTCACTTCCATATAAAGCGACACTCCAAACATACACTTTCAAAAATCTTTTCCTGACATTTAAATTAATTTTTGATGTAAACAAATTATATTTCTTACTGAAGGCTCGTTTAGCTTGTGCTATTCGGCATTTTATATCGCTCCTGCTTCGTCCATCTTTAGTAATTACAAACACTTAATGCTACACATTAAGTGTTTGTAATTTGTTAGTAGTTTTTAATTTTGTATTGATTTTGAAAGATAGATATTTAAATAATTCATCAATTTGAAAAACAGTTTTATTATTTATTTTTTTTTTAGAATTTTTTATGAAATTTTTATTTATTTATAGAATACTTTTCTTAGAATAACGCATTATAAGAATAATCCAATATTTTTTTACGGTGTATACATGAAAATAATTTTTTTAATTTTAAAAATGTTATCTTCTTTCACCATAACATGTTTGGCTTTTTTAAGTAGTAATCTACCTTAAGGCTGAAAAATATTTCAAACTTTTGATCACATTTATCTAACTTTAATTTAATTTTCTTTTGCGTTTTTTTTTGTAACAATTACCTATTTTCACTTCCTCATTGGTGATGGTGTGCAGATACAATCATTAATTTTTTGATGACTATTGTGCCCTAAGTAATTTATATTCAAGCAAATACATTTTTAACAATTTGAACTTCTGATCGTAGAAAACTGAATTTTCCTAGTTTGCCTCAATTAAGAAAAAATACTTTGATACCTGTTATTTTTTAATAACGTGATTCTGGAGTTACAGGAAACAATTATATCTACACAATATATCTATCACCAAACACAGTAAATACCTAATACGCCATAAATAATTGACATGTATATATAATCATATTTTATCATCGAACGAACATTTCATTATTAAATTCAATATTTATGTGTATGGACACTTTTTGTCTCGGATTTTGTTTTGATTTCGGATTCGGATTAAGCATCGTTAAAAGATTACAAAAATACACGAATGGCCGCGGACGACTGTAGGGTTCACCTCAAAATGGCCGCCAAAATTATAATTATGTAATAATCATTACACAATAACGATGTAAGCTATGAAATTGATTCTGGTATACTAATGGAAGGTTTACTAAAATGTATAAAATATATAAATATATATTTTTTAAATCAAATATAGGACTCAAAAATGGCGGAAAACTAAGTTTTTAATAAGTTAAAAAAATATATATACCATAATTTTTTTTTAAAATTAAAAACCAGAAAAATGTGTAATTTTTTAATTGTAAAAGATACTGAAAAGGAACCTACGTCATATAACTATACATTATGATTACCATAATACGCGGGTGCTAATTTGATGGATCACTAAATAATGGTCACGTGACCTAAGGGAACTCTTTCTTTTTTTCCTGTTTAGCCTCCGGTAACTACCGTTTAGATAATTCTTCAGAGGATGAATGAGGATGATATGTATGAGTTTAAATGAAGTGTAGTCTTGTACATTATCAGTTCGACCATTCCTGAGATGTGTGGTTAATTGAAACCCAACCACCAAAGAACACCGGTATCCACGATCTAGTATTCAAATCCGAACTCAAGGGAACTGTAAAACATAAAGATTCATACGAGAGGTTAAGTAAAAACAGTTTCATTGTAAAAACATTTATTCTGAAAACTTTATAAATATTTTTATTTCTCTTCAACTGCATACCTTTTACTACTTCTCTATATAATCGCCACATGAATTAAGATATTTATCGCAGCGATACACTAGTTTCAATATACTCTCGTCCTATTCTTCGCCGCCAGTCCATTTACCTACTGATTAACAGAATTTTTAAGTTGATCGACACCTGCGAATTGCTTATCACTCAAAAATTATTTCAATTTCTCTATCAAATTGTAATCGAAAGAAGCTAAGTCTGGACTATATTATGGGTGATCGTAGATATCACCGTCAAAATGTTCTCACTACAAGTGTCGAACCCACAAAATATGGATGTGCATTATCGTGCAGCAGGACGACGTAATCGGCCAGCCACCTACGTCGCTAACTTTTATGGAGTTTCGCAGTAGGTTTCTGCATTTATAGTCGTCCCACGTGCCATGAAATCAATCAGCAGTATGCCAAACCGATCCTAAAAGATTGTGGTCATTAGTTTGCATCCAAAAACGCTGTAGCTTAACTATTGGCGATTTGGTTGGGGATTCAGGATGACGCCATTCACTTCTCTGCAGTTTTCTCTCTGACGTGTAATACAAAATCCATTTTTCATCGCCGGTAACAATTGAATTAAGGAACTCATCACCTTTTTATTTGTAGCGCATCAAAAATTTCAAAGCAGATTCCATTCGGGTTTTTTGTGACTTTCTATTAAGACGTGCGGCATCCAACGTGCACAAAGCTTTCTGAAGTTTAAATGGTCATGAACAATGTGACCAATAACAGCTCTTGAAACATCAGGAAAAATAAGGGCCAGGTCGGAAATCGTTGAGCGATGATCTTTTCTGATTTAATCATCGACGGGTTTCAACAAGTCCTCGGTGATTATCGAAGGCCTTCCGGAACGTTCTTCATCGTGGACATTAATTCTGCTATTTCAAAAGCTTTCACATCATTTTCGGACGTTTCTTTCATCGATTTTATTATCATCATACACAGCAATCAACTGCTTATGAATTTCAGCCGGCTTAACGTTTTGATGGTTTATAAAACGTATGACGTATTTCGGCGGCAACATCGATTTTCCTATTCATTTTATAACGTAATAATTCTCACGTAATCAAATATACTACAACGGGACAACTTGCAGACAACAGTGCAGTGTGTTCATTACTAGCGTGGCCATGAACGACACAGGTTCGCCGACCTTAAGGAGAGAAATTCCTCAGTGGTTTTTACTTTAGAGATATCCCTGTACATATAAAATCTACAAATAGTAATTTCATTAAAGCAAACAATAATACTTAAAAACATTATACAAATATAATATGTTACAATTTTAGTTTAGTAGAAGTTCGAGATAATATATTTGTTAGAAATGAATTAATAATTGAGAGAACAGTATTAAGAATATTCGTTCGCGAAAGTTTTACTAGACTTTTAATTGATAACTGCTTTTTAACTTAAATTTTATAAGTATGTTAAGTTTGTTGATATAAGTTTTTCGTTGTAACTTATTCTCTTTTTGGTTTAATCATTTGTATGTACTATCATTTATATTTTTTATTTGTATATTAATAATATAAACTCGTGATACAAATGTTTATGTCTTACACGATCGATCTTTCACACACAAACATTCTTAATAATAACAGGTGACAAGTTTACTTTTGTATTCATATCTATGGAATATTTTTTCTCTACCACTATTTAAAACAAACATATGCGCACCCACATTTACACGCGTGTGCGAGTGAAAGATATGACAATACATTGAATATGTTACAATTATACGGTATTATTATTACAATTAGTCGACATAGAATATATGACAAGTGCTTAAGAACCTGGTGGAATTAAAAGAAATATGCTTCCGCTATAAGTCATGTTGTGTACTTACAAATTCCGTAAAAGTGAGATGGTATTGTTTTTTTTCTAATGAATCACTTTATTACTATGGATTAGAATTTACAATGACGAACACCTTTTTTTTTTACATTAAAAACAAAACGTATTTCCTAAGTAGGCTTACGTTTATTTCCATGTATATTTATTTTTTGCTCATTTACGATTTTTTGCTCATTTATTTTTTAGCTTATTTATGAATCAAGATTTTTCTTTGTTTTTCCCGAGAAATTATGTTTGCTTTAAATAGATAATAATTTCCGGAAAATTATTTTTAGCTTAATATTATAAAAACACTAGCCAGTCAGAGCTTCACTCACCCTTCCCGTCTACTCAGGACAGTCGCTGGCTCGACCCCTGCTTATTTCGATATCCTCAAGGATGCGAAAATAATATAGATAAATAACAGTTAAAGCCTGAAAAGCTCTCTTTCCTTCGTTTCGCTCGTTTTTGAGGTTGAAACACTGATACGCTCCTTCTGTAGTCAAAAAAATACCTTTTGGTACTCCTTTCCATTACTGCAGAATACCTTATATCGTGGTAAAAATTCAAGGTAGAAAGTTGAAAATCTGATATGTTATAAAAGGCATAGTCTTTTATTTTTACTTCGAAAAAAGAAACTAAAAACGATATTAGGTCGTCGTCAAAGAGGAAAAATTCACAACTTCACTCCAGAAGCCTAGGCTCTCGATATATGATTTAAAATCTTTCCCGGAATTACACGAATGTATCCTGAAAATTTGAAAGCAATCTACCGGTTGGTTCTCGCATGACGCTGTTGAAAACGTACAGAACTGCCACAAACTTTCGAATTTATATATTAAATTATACCAAGTTTATTTAATATTATAACTCATACTTCGAAAGATGAGTAATTTTGGATTTACATCTGTTGTTAACGCGAATTTACAAAATACGAAATTTGTTATTTTAAGTAGAATTTATTCGAATTTAGTTCATTTTTTATAATGAGATTAGTTTTCATACATCAGTTAGACGTAACTTTCTTTTATTTATTTATAGTTAAAGATTTCTAAAGATATATTATCAAATAGTTTTTGAATATTTAAAAATCATCATCAGTTTTCTAGTTTCGGAACGGAACGAAAAGATAACGGGAGGATTTGTATCTCTCTACTAATCGAAAAACTAGGACAAAACTCCCTTGCTGCTGTGTCTTTCTTTTATCGGGCGGGTAATTATTTATTCTCCCTCTACGAATCATGAGACCTTGCCGTTGGTGAGGGGGCTTGAGCGCTCAGTGATAACAGAGTAGCTGGAACGAAGGTGCAACCATATCGGAAAGGTATCGGTTGAGAGCCAGACTAAGGAATGATTCCTGAAAGAGGGCAGCAGCTCTTTCACTAGTTGTTAAGGGCGTAGGTCAGGACGACTTAAACGGCCATATCAACATCACTCAGTCCTCTGAATACTGCGCAGCTGAAAGCAATGGAAAACAGCTTTTTTTTCCAAGAAAATGTAGCTCTCTACATTTTCATATAGCAATAATAGGGGCACCTTCCTTGGTAAAATATTCCAGAGGTAAACTAGTCCCCCGTTCGGATCTCCGGGTGTAGACTCCTAAGGAATGGATCACCAAAAAATTAAAAAATAACATTCTACGAGTCGGAGCGTGGAATATTAGAAGTCACTTCAGCACGTCCCCCTGAAGTCCTTTCGTTGCTAGAGCCATTCGGCTTAACAGGAATGAGCCTTCCTAGGACCCTAGTGTTTGGAGAATGCAATGCCTTCCCTTTCTGAAGGGACTAGCATGTACTAGCTGGGACATAATTTTAAGAATTAGGAAAGGATGATGGGTGGTTGGTAGTTTCTCCACTCGGGCTGTGTTCATCATTGTATCTTAGCTGGATTCGGTCGAGTCGGGTAGGGTAGGATGCCAGTCCGTGATAGCGGGCCGATCTTCATTTTTCTTTTTTATTTCTTTCTTCTTTAGCCTGCTTTTTTGTATAAACGGCAGTAAATAATTTAAAAATCGTAAACCTTGAATTGTCCCGTGGCCCTGAAACGGAGGAAAGTGGAACCATCTTCTCTCTTCCGTCGGGCGACTTCTGAGCTTTTCTTCCTCGTTTATCACTGTCCGTCTGCAATCTTCTTAGCATTCTTGAGGTGGAAAAGGATTAGTAATTAAAGAACCTACTTACCAACAATTATTTTATATATACATTCTAGCACTTTCAGAATAAAATTCCATCATCAGGAACTTAAATATTTTATGTTATAATCTTAATAAAAGTAAACTTCTTCGTATGTAAATTTGTTTATGTAACGTAATATAACAGTGGTCGTCATATGTTTAAAATTATGTCGACTTAACCTCTTGTCATTATGAATGTCTCCACCGTTATCGGTGGACCATTGTTATTTTACTACGTTACTTAAATTTACCTGACGAAGAAGTAAGGTTTTTAAGTTCCTGATGATGGAATTTTATTCTGAAAGTGCCTGAACTTATATATAAAAGAATTGTTGGTAAATGGATTCTTTAATTATTAATTATATAATCATACCAACGGGCCATGTTTGATAAAATTAGTGGAAAAGGATGTTTGGATCTTACAATTGAATTAGGAAACAAATTTGCGTTCGCGAATGGAGACGGCGATCGCCGTTTTTATGCTCATTCCATGTAGTAAGAAGCTTGTGGAATCAATATTTTGTAAAAAAAAAGTTTCAAAATCATATAGATACATACGCATCTAGGAAGGTTTTGGTGGTACCGCGATGACGAAAAAAGATATCCTTCTAGGCCGCGTCGTTGTCATTGGTCCGCATCATCTGCAAAAGATCCAACAGAAACCAAGAAGCATGTTCTAATACTACAGAGGGAAATAAAAGTATCATCCCATAAAGTACCGGTACGTCGAAAAAGCGCCACCGAACTTGTACGGAACATTTTTAAAGTCATGAATGTAAAGTTTTAACGGGCTTTTCTAATTTTATAGATTAAAGAGTAAAAGCTGTTTAACAAAAACTATAAATATTTTTTTTTTTTCCGATACCAAGATACTATTCAAAATATCTCAAATATTGTCATCTTTTTAAATGTTTAAAACGTATTAAGTAAACGAGTTTCCATAATTTTACGCGGAATATTATAAAAATATTATATTAATTTTAGAAGAGATAATGGTATATAGAACCTACGAAGAGGATAAATTACTGTCTGATTGTAAGTTTTAATGTTTGCATACTCAGAAAAATATATTAATTTCTTTTAAGGCTTTTAAGAAATTCAACAAAATTATTTTAATTGAATTTAATCACAATATTTTAATTATTGTAATATAAATATTTTTTCGACTTGATATTCAAAACAGATGGTTTTTTCATACTGCTGAAATAACTTCACTAAGCTTTAATTGGATTACACTTTGATATGAAATATTTTAAATTAATTTTATTGTCCGATTGTGTTTCGAAACCGGAATGCAAAACTCATTCTTCATTCTTCCCTGTTTATTTTAGTCAATTACAGAATAGCCTTCATACTAAAATTCCTTCCAAAATTCTTTTATACCACTTGCAATAGCATTTAAACTATCTCGTTAAGGTTTTAAGAACGAAACTGAAATGACAACGTTTTAAAACAGCTGTAACTTGTAAACGTTTCTACAATTTTTTTCATATTAAAGAATCCTTTGTATTAAATTCTAAAACTTTGTTGGCAGGCTCAAAATATATTTTATTTGAAAAGTAAATGTTTAGTTAAAATTTCAACTGATATTTCAAAAGTGAATTAAAAAATCATTGGTTCATTTTCCCTTCATTAAAAAATCTGAAAGTTATAAAGGAATTGTAATTCGTAATTAAAAAGGAATTGTATGTTAATTGTAATTAATTTAGAAAATAAAACAGTTAAAAAAAATCACCTATCAAATTTTTGGAATATGTTGTGATGAGTTTTAAAAACCAGTTTTATCTGTCAACTGTATACAGTCTGATATGTCGTAAAAGTGTTGTTAGTTACTTAACTAGGTATGAATTTTATTCTTACCGGTTTACTTGAACAATTGATTTCAATTAACAACGCTGACTCAGGAATGATAAATATTGAACTGGACCAAATCAGTTACCGTTAAGCAAATTTTTATAATTATTTAAAAGTAAATAATGATAACGGTAATAATATTTTTAAGACACCGTATAATTGTTTTAATTTTTAAAGGATATTCGTTATGTTTACATTTTTTAGTACCACTCGTTTTGGGTAGAAAATATTTCGGTTTATTCAGAAGCACATTCTGAATACCTTGATATGTTTTTTTTTTAAATTCTAACGTTTCATGACCAAGGAACCCAACAAAAGGGGGTAATGTTCTTAGATGTATACGCGTACATGCTTATCATACCATTTTTAAAAAAAATACATTTTGATCATAAGTTCTCCTCTTTCCCCCAAAAATAGAAAAAAGCTCTTTTCATTATTGCATATCTTTTAACTGAAATTTTTTGTCTTCCTAAGCATAGTAGTAGTGCAAGTGGTAAAAAAAAAAAATACTTTTAGAGCAATATTGGGGGTGGGAGAGCCGTTTAAAATCTTAAAATATCAATTTTTTCCCCTCTTTTACGTCCGGGAATCATCGACAGGTATTATTACTTCAGAGGTTGATATGTATAAGTGTAACTGACGTGTATTCTTGTACAGTTACAGGTTGACCATTATCAATGTTAAAATTTTTTAAACATTTTTTCGTGTATTATTTTTTTACTATATATTTTTATACCATACTAACCTATTGTACCTTTTCCGATGAGTTTGAAGCTTAATAACTCGCTTCCTTTTATCGGGAGGAAAAATTTTTTTTTTTACTTGACTCACAAATCATATTTTTCTTAAACTTTGCAATATGTTTTCATTGATGAATTTTTCTGTTAGAAAAAAAATTAAACAAAAGTAATAGTTTGGTAGTTTTTCTTTTTCCTTTTTCCTGTTTAGCCTCTGCTAATTACCGTTCAGATAATGCTTCAGAGGATGAATGAGGATGAGTGTAAATGAAATGAAGTCTTGTACAATCTCAGTTCGACCATTCCTGAGATGTGTGGTTAATTGAAACCCAACCCCACCAAAGAATACTGGTAGCCACAATCTAGTATTCAAATCCGTAAAATAACTGACTTTACTAGGACTTGAACGCTGGAACGCTCGACTTCAAAATCAGCTGATTTAGGAAGACATGTTTACCATTAGACCAACCCGGCGGGTTTTAGTTAGTATTTAACCACAGTTAAACTCACCTGCAAGTTAAATGTCCAAAAATAACTTCATTATACCTAATTATATAGCTAGCTAGTGTTTTAATTCTATCCAACATATTTGAGAGTTTTTGGTCAACAATTATCGATGATTTATTAGATAATAAACAAGTGAATAAAATTAAAAGGTTTAAAAAACTCACTGTGAAATTAAATTGAGTAATTAATTATTAAAATATGAATTAGAAAGTCTTTTTTCCTTTCTGTTTAACCTCCGGAACCACCATAAGGTGGTACATATCATCCTTCAGAGGATGATATGTATTAATGTAGATGATGTAGATGTAGATGTACTCTTGCAGAGTCCCAGGTCGATCGTTCCTGAGATGTGTGGTTAATTGTAACCCAACCACCAAAGAACAGCGGTACCCACAATCTAATATTCAAATCTGTTTTAAATTAACTAACTAGTTTTACTAGGATTTGAACCTTAGAACTCCCGAATTCGAAATTAGCTGATTTCCGATGACGAGTTCACCAGTAGACCAACCCGATAGGTTAATTAGAAAGACTTAGAAACATTCAAAAGCCGTTTTGAATAAACATATCTACTGCAGCGCCCTCCGGTGGCTTATAACCGTAAAACATGTCTCAGGACCTGCTCTGAGGTGATAACAATGTAATGCAAAAGACCGCAACAAAATCGGCCCAGCCGTTTTAGAGAAACACATCTACTGCAGCGCCTCCTGGTGACCTATAACCGTAAAACATGTCTAAGAACCTACTCTGAAGTGATACCTATGTAATACAAAAAATCGCATCGAAATCGGTCTAGTAGTTTTTGAGAAAAATGGTAACAAAACGCGCGGGTGCAACATTTTACCCCAAACGTATATACTGTCTCGTGGTTAAAAAATAAAAATACTCGTGCGTAAAAAATAAAGGTTCCAATTGGGAATATTTATTTATAAAAATGTAAACAATTTTTAATTACGTTTTAATAAATTTAACTAGAAAATCATGTAAAATAATGAATAATTCATTAGTATGTTGCGTGTAATTTTTTTTTACATAAAATTATTATTAAATATTTTGAGCCAATGAGATGATTTACAGTATCTCTAAAGAATATGATTAACTAAACTAGTCCTTTACTAATGAATAACAGCTGCGATGTAGTTTATGTTACTACGCAATCATAACAGTAGTTTTTCTCCTTCAGTAGTTATTTATTAACTTTTTATAACCTTACTTCACTCCTGCTGTAATAATGATTCTTTTTTACGTTCTGTTAGTCATATTTAAAAAAAAAAAAATTACCTGTTTTTTTTTAATTTTAATTTTTTTAAGTAAACATTTTTAAATATGAAAGATCTTCAGTTGAAATATTGAATAATAATTATAAAACCGTTAGTCCAAAGGAGACCAAATTTTACAAAGAATAATTAGTAAAGATTTTTATAGTTGAGTATACTCGCGTTAGAATCCCGGTCACGCATGGCATTTTTTCATATCCTATCAATTTCCACCGGGCTAATGACTTTAGATGTAGATGCCCGCTCTTTTATAGAATAAAGAACTTATTTTATGTACATTCAATCTTCAGATGAAAAATTTCTGTAATTAAATAAAATGAAATTGTATAAGTCAACTCAAAATTATTGGAATATTGGAAACTGATATAAGAATCCTTGACTTATTACTATTGATACGATTCGAGTTATTTGGCATAAAACTAAATGGAAAAAACGTTAATTTTTAATTTATGGTGATAGATTAAAATACTTGTATATATATATTTATTTTCTCCAACCAGTTTTCCAGCTACTGTCTGGTTTGGGTTTGTGTATAGGCAAATGCAATTACCACTACTGGCTTGCCAGGCCTGACGTAGCTGCAGGGTAGGTATGTGAAAATATACCGGTAAACATGTAGTCTGGAACAGACGCAGGTCGAACACTCCTGAGACGTGTAGTCAATAGAAAGCCTACAACCAAAGAACACCGGTATCCACGGACTATCATTCAAATCCACATAAAAACAAAACTGCCTTTAGAACTTGAACCTTAGAATTCTCGTCTTTGAAAATCAGTTGATTTTGCGATATCTCTTTTTACACGACTGTCCAAAAAGGAGTGTAATGTATTTGAGGTATATATATATATATATATATATATATATGTGTGTGTGTGTGTGTGTGTGTGTGTGTGTGTGTGTGTGTGTGTGTGTGTGTGTGCGTGTGTGTGTGTGTGTGTGTGTTGCACCGTAACAGATCAACGACTCAGCCGATTTAGATGTATGACCCCGCGTTGGAATCCTTAGATTACCGGGAGTGTCATGGGCTATAAGAAAATGTTTAAATAAATTTAAGAAATATGAAAAAACAATTATTCTATTTACAAAACTGTCACCCGCTCGCTGTTTACCATATATTAAAGAGCAATGTTTTTTTTGTAGTCGTTTTTTTTAAGTTTTGATATTTATATCTTTTGTTAATTCAGTTTATTTATTTTTTATTTTTTCACGAAAAGAATTTATACTGTTATAAACAATACTATGCCTAGAGTAAAGATTATTATATGTATAATTTTATTAGTTAAAAAATAACGTTCAAATATTGAATTAAAAGAAAATACTATACATTTTAAGCTACAGGGAGCTGCGTCCCCTAGCCGCTTCGCGACCAAAATGTCAGTATTTTTCTTACACTATAATATATTAGTACAGGCAATTTGTCATCAAAATAGGCTGTATTTGAAAATCCTTACCTACCGATTGATCTTATGTCCATGCGTTAGGGGTGATGAGGGAAGCTTAACTCCAGATTTTTAACATCCCCTCCCATAGATTTTTGAAAAACTCGAAATATTCAAAAAGATTTTGAAATGCGTTTTTCTCTAATCTATGATTTTAGAGAAAAGTTTTTCAAACAAAAAATGTAGAAGACATTCTCCTCTACAATTAATATCTTTGAAGTTATGCCGTATAATTTTAAGGTGGCGCTGAAGTTGTAAAAAACTTTGTAAACGACTAGACCGATTTCGAACACGTGCCCAATTCACAACATTTTCACACTTTCACAACCTACAGCTCCAAAACGGTAAGTCGTACAAGAAAATTGTTTAAATAAAAGTTGTCTCTTTTTTGAGATTAACAACTTTTTCAAAAATTTTTTCCGGTGAAAACGAAAAACCACGTTTTTTACAACTTCAGCGCCACCTAGTATTTCAATTTCAAATTAAACATCAATGAAATTAATTGTAGAGGAGAATGTCCTTTACATTTTTTGGGTGAAAAACTTTTCTCTAAAATGCATAGATTCAGAGAAGGACGCATTACAAAAACGTTTTCAGTTTTTCAAATATCTATGGGAGGGGGATGTTAAAAATCTGGGTTAAACTTCCCTCATCACCCCTAAAATATGGAAAAAACATCAATCGGTAGGTAAGGATTTTCAAATAAAAATAAAATTGACTGTACTATATAGAGATCCAGTGTTCGCTCATATCGTTCAGAATTGAGAAACAATTTCGAATGATGCCTTATTAGATGTAACTTCTCCGAGTGATGTAATTCTTCGAGTGTTTTAAATCATTGCCCGTCTCAGTAGATGAATTAGGATTTATTGAAATTTTCTCGTTTACAGCATTTTTCTTACCATTTTATATTATAGGGAAGATTTAATAATGTACAATAAATAAATGGTGTGTTCTAATAATTTGTTAAAATTTGTGTTAACACAGAAAATGTTATTTTTAAAAAAATATATGTTAAATTCAGCAGTTTAAAAATAATATATGAAAAGACTGGGTGAACAAATGTTTTATATTAATGTATCTTCAAATAACAGCTGGCTAGAATTCCATTTCAATAGATATTAATTTGTTTACTATATTCATCAACATATTTGATTTAATTGTATCGACATATTTGTAAAGTAAATCAGTTATACTGAATCAACATTAGTTCATAACTAGTTTCTTAAGGTTGTTATTTTGCCCAATATATTTTTTATCGTTATAATCCAATGGAATATTACCAAATATTATGATAAAGGTGTCTGACGTAATCGTTGGTTTTATCCCTAACATAAAAAGGAATCGACTGTTTTTTCTTTCTGAATTGTAAATTATTATGGCAGTATAAACCGAATAATTATGTTTGATTATAACTAAAAAAAAATGTAGTCCTAATAAGCATGATACTAAACAAGATGGTATTATTCATTTTGCTAATAAAATGCTGTTAATCTAAATTTTGTTATAATGTACGTGTATCCTTTTTTTTAGAATTCTCACGTAAAATTCTTCAAAAAATACTTAAATATAAGTATTTGAATATAAGATAAGCTAAGTATTAGTTTTAAGTTATGTGACTTTATGAACAGAACCTTCATAAAGTCGACGGTTTGAATCTACCAAGGACTTAACTCACAACGGATTACTCCTTAGGTATAAAATTTAAGGGAATATTTATATATTTATACAGTATTTAAACACAGGATTACGCCCACTTACAGTTACCGATAAAATTAATAAAATCTATCTAACAAGATAAAATTTTGTTGCGTGCGAAAAGTGCATGCCAGACCGGGAATCCCAACCCACCGGCTTGGTCTAGTGGTTAACGCGTCTTCCCAAATCAGCTGATTTGAAAGTCGAGAGTTACAGCGTTCAAGTCCTAGTAAAGCCAGATATTTTTACATGGATTTGAATACTAGATCGTGGATACCGGTGTTCTTTGGTGGTTGGGTTTTAATTAACCACACATCTCAGGTACGGTCGAACTGAGAATGTACAAGACTACACTTCATTTACACTCATACATATCACCCTCATTCATCCTCTGAAGAATTATCTAAGCGGTAGTTACCGGAGGCTAAACAGGAAAAAGAAAGAAAGACCGGGAATCCCAACCCACCGGGTTGGTCTAGTGGTCAACGCGTCTTCCCAAATCAGTTGATTTGGAAGTCGAGAGTTTCAGTGTTCAAGTCCTAGTAAAGCCAGCTATTTTTACACGGATTTGAATACTAGATCGTGGATACCGGTGTTCTTTGGTGGTTGGGTTTCAATTAACCACACATCTCAGGAATGGTCGACCTGAGACTGTACAAGACTACACTTCACTTACACTGATACATATCATCTTCATTCATCCTCTGAAGTAATATATGAACGGTAATTACCGGAGGCTAAACAGGAAAAAAAAATAGACCGGGAATCCCGATCGGACCGTTTGAATCCCGGTCTTTTTTTTCCTCCTCCTGCGCAAAAAACAAGACCGGGATTCAAACCCGGGACCTTCGGATGAAACCCAAGACGCTATTACTTGGCCACAGAGATCGGTGGAGTGGTGAGAACCGTATCTCTCCACTCCCTTGACCGATTTTTGTCACAATTAATTGGCATCAATGCCACATACACAGTAATTATTAAGCCAAATGTTTTATTAGTAGCAAAAAACATACCAATGAACATAGATCCTTTCGGAATTTTTCAATGCCAAAATTGTGCTTTTTGTTAAAGGAAATCATGAAATGTTAAAATCTGCGAAAATCCCTACATGGGATATTTGATCCGATTAGCATAATTTTCTTTATATAGTTAGTTAGTAATACTGTATTACTTTATATTTGAGAAAATAATAAGAGTAGAAACTAAGTATTTTTCAGTACCGAATTTGCTTTTATTTGATTATTTATTTTTTAAATTTATTATTAAACATGATTCATTTCATTTCATGATTTTTTTTCATTTTATAGGATGCAAATATTTTCCCCCTATTTTACCACTATTTTCTCTTAAATTATTTTTTCTATTCTATTTTTATTTTAGTCTTTTTTTTCTATTAAACTGATATATATAAATGCGAAAGTTTGTCTGTTTTTTGTTTGTAAGAGCATCACGCAAGAACCAAATGACCGATTGCTTTCAAATTATCAGAATACATTTGTGTCCTCTCAGGTAGAGTTATCCATAGATCGTGGCCCTAGCCTTTGGGGGTGAAGTTTGAAATATAGACATTTCATTAAAGAAACAAAAACTAATCATTTTACGTCATTTTATTTCCGTTATGATGACAACAGAAATACAATGAAGCAAAATGAGCAATTTATTTTTCTTTAGTGAATATCTGTAAAATATGTGCTATTCACATTACAATAGTTAGTGTAGTTCTGCCGTTTGTAATTTTTTTTTCAAGTATTTATAAAATCCCGCCTGTAGGTTGAACGAGCATATAAATAGGAAAGTTTCTCATAACCATGAGGATAATGAACGCATCGGGGATCTCGGCGGTGGATTCATCGTCAGGAGAGCGATGCGAGCCCTGATATATATATATATATATAAATCTTGTGGTTTATGTGAGTCTGTTACTCTTTCACGGAAAACTACGAAACCAAGTGAGCTGAAATTTTGCATCAACATAGTTTTTATACATTGAAAAAATATAAAACCATTGCCGTTACGAAGTGTTTCACCGTTTCAAGATGGTGGCCATTTTAATGACTTGCATTAACAACCGGATTGTGTTCGTTGCCGACATTCAACTTTACTAAATCGAACTCGGACACCACTTTTCAATATTTGAAATTAAATTTTCTTCAAAAAGGTATTTTTATATCTTTAGATATCTCTTTCAGTTATCGATAAAAGTACCTTTGAAGGTGCTATGGCGGTGTATGGCGATACTGTTCAACCAGCACAGCTACTGCCATTGTTATTGTGTGTGCGACGCAACCGGCTTCACCTGTTCTCAGTTACTTCATTAAAAATCATAAAATTAAAATAAACAAAATAATAAATTTAAAAAATGAAAAAAGTACGGTCACCTCCTCCGGTAACAGGTAAAAACCGGTGCACAATACTTATTTACCCGTAAGAAAGACGGGTAACAACTATTTTTAAGATAGACACCAAGTATTCTGAAACCCTCATACTTCAGACCACTCAAAGTTTCGATTGTGTGCTGACCAACTTTTTATTCTAAGAAATTACAATGTACTGATAGTTTTTTTTTATCAGTATTATTCTTACAAGGATGAGGATAATGAACACAATGAGGGACCAGACTGGCTAAACGAGAAGAGCGAGCGAAGCGAACCTTGACCGGCTGGTATTCCATAAACGTTTTAAAAATAACAATTTTTGTTATTATTTTTTAATTGTAGTAATTTTTTGCATTTTATCTGATTGTAGCATCTACAAAATATCAATTTTTTCTTCCATAAAATATTGCCTCAGGGAATAATTATATCATTAGAAATACTTGAATGCATTATGATAAATAATATTACATCCATTTCTGCTGTGTAATATACATGCATATATATGTACGTCTCATACGACAATAAAAATTGCTACATAAGTCGTTAAAACTTATTTAGACAGAATACTTGTTCATTATAATTCGTAATTATTAATCAAAAAGTAGTTTTATTGTGTAAGGTAATAATATAAAATGTAATTCTTAGCATACAGACAACTATAACATGTAATTGATATACATAATGAAGTATTCATGATTTCTTTTTCATTTCTTTAATTTATCTATCTCTTTTTATTAGTTTTACTCTCTCTCTCTATATATATATTACAGTACTTTTCTTTAGATCATTACATTTATTATAGCACTAAAATTATTAAAACTTGAGATCATTATACACTCATGCTGGGACATACTTTAATGTAATCAATTTATTTTAAGTCGGCAGACTTCAAAGCCGCTGATTTTAAAGTGAAATTTCTTGATATTTTTCAACTTACCTTTTCAAAATTTATGTTATGTAGATAATTTATTATGAATTATTAATCATTTAATTTTAGTTAGTAAATCTAGTTTTATTTAATACTAAGATGTGTGTGTATGTGTGTTCGCGCGCTCGCGTTTGTATGTAATTAGATACCGAATAATCAGTAATCAAAATGAAACTTATTTTTAGAGTGAAAGGTGTTATTAACTAGCTTATTTAGTATATAGTCGTGTATTTAGCCAAATTTATATGGATTTTAACCAGTTCTTTTCCATCATTTTACCGTAAATTCAAAAAAAATGATTATTTTATTAGATTTAATCTCGAATAAAAATTACACCTTTATGAACTAAGAATGAAAATTATTATCTTTTCCTGGCGTAATAGCTCTAGAGCTATGCTGAATAAGGAAATTATGGTAATCAGTCAAAAAATCTGATGTGTACACCACATGACTTCCTTGTACACCTACTAAATTACATACACATTTTTAAAAGTATACAAAATTTTACATCACTAATAACTTCCGATCTTTCATTTTTTTTTTTTTTTTGTTAATGAATTTCTATTTATTGTAATTTTTTTTACAATCAGAGGTTAATAATTATTAATAAATCATTATATTTAAATTAAAAAAAAAAGGAAATGAAGTCGGATTTGAACCTTATGCCATCCCCTTGTAAGATCAAAATATTTCATTAATAAATATTTTATTTGGCAGTAACTCTGGAACCAATGAAAATAAGTACCACTTATGATATATCGTTGAAAAACTCTCAATGAGGGCTTATTACTACAATTAATAAAAAGTCTTTTTGACAAGACGATTGGTCAGGTCGATTGCAATCAAAAGGGACTTTTGAGTACAACTAGATGTTAAAACAGTCATAAATCTAACATTTCAACATTCTACTGCTTTTTGAGTTATGCGAGATACAAAAATACGGACATATGTACGTACAGACGTCACGCTGAAAGTAGTCAAATTTGTTCCAGGGATGGTCAAAATGGATATTTCCGTTGATATCTGAAAACCGAAATTTTTTGCGATCACAATACTTCCTTTACTTCGTACAAGGAAATAAAAATTATATACTTAACCGTACCATAATTTATTATACTTGATAGACTTATACTGTATTGTGTAAAAAAAATGATAAGAGAAACCCCTTCTGGCAGTTTTACCTGAAAGTATATTAGTACCTTTCATTGGTGCTCTGGATCAAAATTAGGTCCCTAGTTTAAATTGTCTGCTAATATACCGCGTACCAAATTTTTATTTTTCGTACAAGAAAGTAAAAATGGGGTATAAGTTTTTATGACTCAATTTCTCTACGTTTCATCACCCAGGGACACCAAAAACAAAAAAAAAATGTGATGGGGTAATGTTCACCGTACACATATGCTTATCTAACAATTTAAAAAATAATTACCTCAAAATTCCTCCCTTATTATCTTATTATCTACGAGGAACCTTATAAACCAAATTTTATCATTAAACGTCTTTGAAATTGAATGCATGTATTTTCATGCTCAAAAATTCTTTGTTCTTTACTTAGGTTCAATTTTAATAATTTATAATTTTAAGAATTTTTTTTTACAAAAAATTGAAAATTATATAATTTTATTTTAGTAAAAATGAGTTTTTAACCTAGAAAATGACGACAACATACTCAATATTCATACATTCATCACACATATTGTTGATGACAGATATTATTTTTTGGGGGATAGAAAGGCTGAGCTTTATCCGTTAACTACTAAGCCAATTAAGTTTTTTACTATATAACGACTCCTGAAAAATAAGCAAGACCGAATCTCATGTAGTACATACTCTATTAGTAAGATTTCTTCGTTAGGATTCAGTTTCGAATTATTGAATCTAAGCCGGTTTATGATGAGGTCAAATGAAAAATTGTGGTTGGAGAGAAATAATCCTGTCCAGAAGTTAGCTTCAAAGTTGTCTCTTGGTATCTATCCAGCCCTGTAATTACTCGAATGATTTTGAAATTTTAAACCAGGATTACTGACCTTAAACAGGGTACAGTAAGAAAAATATTTTCCACCGAAAACAGGCTCTATTTGGTAGATATCCTCATCGATCCTCGGATTTTAATTTTTTTTTTACTTTTAATGTTCTATTTTATTGTGTTGAAGGTTTTTAGATATAAAATTCTATTAAAAATTTTAAAAAATCATTAAAAGAGTATAACTATATACAAATCTTAATTCATTCAGATTAACTTAATTTTTATTAGTTTTAAGTTTACCGAATAAAACTGTCCATACTTAGTCTATATTTGCTTTGAAGAAATATTTCATACTACTTTAGCTGGTTAAAATAAGACAAAAATCTATTCGTACACCATATCTGTATAAATTTACATTTACTCAGTTACATTTACGAAAATCGATTTATTATTTATTTATATACATCATTCATGTCACTCTGCTGTTACTTTACAACAGCACTGTGATGATGTCAACAGTATTTTGCAGAGATGCTAAGGCATCTCAATCTGGCGTGCAATTGTAAATGTCCCGATAAATGTGTAGTCTTGCAGGCTCAGGCCCACCACTCCTAAAATATATGATTAATTGAAACTCAACAGTCTTGTATTTATTAAATTTTTGTCAGTCAGAATTTTGGTCTGTAAGAAGCGCTTGCTTGACTGAGAACCACTGAGATGATGTCGAATAATTAATTGTAAATATCGAATTAAATTTAAAAATATGTGAAAACTTGAATATTTGATTTTTTTTTAATTTTAATTATGAATAGGCGTGATGAAGGAAGGTAATTATTTTGTTGGAGTAAAGGTTTCTACGGAAACATAGACCATTTGCCAATACAGTTTGTTGGTAGCGTTTCCATAGAAACTGTTACCTTCCCCAGTTACGTTACTCGTTTTTTGCTACATAACCATGATTATTTAAAAATTAGGAGCATTAGTAAAGTTGTTTTTTTGTACGAGCATCGACTTCTGTGATCATTCTGTCCAAATGGAAATTTTTAGCATATGCCATACCTGACCGGGATTCGAACCCAGAACCTCCGGATGAAAGGCTGAGAGACACTACCACTCTCGCCATGGAGGCCGGCAATAAGGTTATTATTTAAAAATGAATTATCATGAATAAATTATCTACTAGATTTTTAAGAAACTTAACATTATACTTTTTTACGAACAGAGAGGAATTTGACATGAAGAACTAACTCTTCATGTCAAATTTTGTAAAATCATCAAATTTGTAGATTGTCAATTTAGTAGTAGTATATGAGTATATTATTAAAAAAATCCATTATTATTCGTGTGAAAGAATAATGAAAAAATGTTTGACAGATTCTATATGCTTGAAGAATGGATGTCAAGAGCGATAAGAAATAATTTACACATTATTTACAGGATTTCACACTTCGAAAATAAAATAATTTTATAATAATGCCTAAAGTTTTTTTTTTTTGTTTTAAAATGTAAAATTAAGTAATCCTAAAACGTTTTCACCTCAAATTCTTAACGATGACGTAATATTAAGTAAATATCAGTTATTGCATACCATAATACAAATGTTATCTTTAATTTTTATCTTACAGTATTTTTCAACTTCAGAGATGTCACTATATTAAATTATCCACTAAGTTTTACAATTTTATTTAATTCGTGCCGCGAATTTTCTCCAGATATGATAAAATTATTTTTTTTAGAGGTAATAAGTTGTCTTAGAAGTGGAGATATGTATCAGAAATATAACGTTTAAACATAAATATACTCATTTTAATAATTTCTCACGCCGTTTTAAATTGATATACATAAATTAGTAATAATGAAAACATCTTTAAATCATATTTCATATTTTTTTCCATATTTATGTTAAATTTTGTTAAGTTTATTGAAGATTATATATTTTATCTGAAGACAGCTGTATTTTATTAAATTTAAATATATTGTAACAGTAAAATATTAATATTGCTAAAGAAAAATATTCTCACCACTTAGATGCGGTATATCTTTCATGACCTAATTAGATTATTATTTTTAACCAAATTTATGACCATAAAATATCATTTATTTCTTATTGTTGATGATATATTGCGTTACATTTTAGCACTTCCAACTAGTTACAATGCTTTTCTTCTTTTTTTTAATGTTTTTCCAGGTTTATTTATTTCACACCTTTTTAGTTCTTCAACAGCTTATTTAGTTCTCCTTTTTGTCTTCTTTAATTTCCTAGTCAGTTTTAGTCTGTTTTTACATTTTTTTTCAATTCTATTATTTTTACTTTCTTGGCATCAGACCTCTAGAAGCAGAGCATAGCTTTGTCATTTACGCTGCAAGAAGGAAAGTATGGTAATCAGTCAAAACATTGAATTTTTTAACATTTCATAATCCAGAGACACCAAAAAAATATGTTGGTGTCAATGGTAAATAAACACGAATTTATTTTGAATTTTATATATATAACTCGTATATAGGAGTTTTGGCAAGTTTGAAGCATAATAATTTTTAATGGACAAACTGATTTTGATGGAATTTTTTATACAGGAACTCGGTATATTGAACAATTTGTGGATAAAAATAAAAGGTGGTGTCAGTCTCCAGGGGTTTGTGTAAATATTTTTTTTGAGGTCAATTTTCTCAAAATTTTGCAAACATAACCCCATTTTATATCAAGCTCAGTAGTACATGCGCGCGTGCTTATCTTACCATTTTTTTTTTAATTTTCCTAAAATTCTCCTCCTTCCCCAAAATTCAAAAATCTAAATTTTTTCTAGTTTTTTTTTATCTACATCTGTATTCGAAAAAGACATATTTTTAGCCGAATTTTTTTTTTGTTATAAACGTAGTGCAAGCAATCAAAAATAATTTTGAGGCAATATTAGGGGTGGAAAAGCCGATAAAAGTTTAAAAATATAAATTTTCTGAATTTTTTAAAACTTTTCTTGGTTTATTTTTTTACGACAAAAATTCAGATGTGGGCACTACATGACTTCCTTGTACGCCTATTAAATTACATATACACATTTTTTTTAAATGAAACGTACATAAAACTTATTATTTTTTTTATTTATTATTATTGAATTGTTTATCGTATATTTTTTTATAATCAGAGGTAAATTATTAATAATGCAATATATTTAAATTTAAAAAATAAGAAATTTAATAAAGGAAATGCAGTTTGATTCAAATCGATGTGCCTTCCCCTTGTAAGATCCAAATATTTCATTAATTAAATAAAATTTTATTTGGCTATCATTCTGGAACCAATGAAAATAAGTACCACTTGTGACACAACGCATAAAAGCCCTCAATGTGAGCTTATTACTGCAGTTAAGAGAAAGTCCAAAATCCAAATGTTTTTGGATTTTAGCTTTTTTGGACACTTTTAATTCATTCTATTGCAATCAAAAGGAGAGGTGCAAAATTAGACGTTACAGCAGTCCTAAATCTAAAATTTCAACATCCTACGGCCTATCGTTTATGAGTTATGGGGGATATATACGTACGTACAGGCGTCACGCCGAAACTAATTAAAAAGGATTCAGGAATGGTCAAGACGAATATTTCCAAAAAAATCTGAAAACCAAAATTTTTCGCGATCACAATACTTTCTTTACTTCGTACAAGGAAGTAAAAAGTATACAACTTTGTTTTATGATTCTTGTTTTTCACACTTCTTGGTTAATTTTCTTCTTACTTCTGTTACCAAACTTAACCTACGCTCGCTTTGCTTGCTAACCTTCAATGGCGAGCGAAGGTGTAAGAGTAGGTTAAGTTTGGTTAGATTATACTTATAATTTTATTTATTTATTTTCTTATTTCAATACAGCGTTTCAGTGGCGCCATCTACGAACTAACTAATTATTGGTCGACGGGCTATTAGATGGGCATATAACGAATTTTGACCGTATTGTTTTTGAGGTTAGTTGTCAGAAGAAAAACCTATCTTATAATTAAATAGTTATAATGGCTAAATTTTAGCTCCTCAAGAGCACCATTTGTAAATGATGCTGTAAGCCACGTGCAGCTAAAAAGCGTCATGGCAAAATATGTATAGTCAAATTTAAAATATGATCGGAACCTAAACTTCGTTAAATAACCATGTATACAATTAAATAAACATTTGTTTGGAGTTTTAATTCTAGAACTTTCACGCTGAGGCACTGCTCAATACTTGTAAAACTTGAAATTCATTTTAGACTTAATAATTTACCAGACACTTGAAACACTCCACTAAACATCTTATTGTTTTCGTAAGGCGTGACACCATGAGTGGCCATGACAGTTTAGAGCGTTTTAGCGGGAAAATTCTAATTGGTTTCTAAAAATGCAAACTACATCGTATAAATGTTCATTAAATTTTTTTATTTTAATAAAATAGACCGCGAGGCATAATACAAACCGGTTTCTCGAAAACACTCAACTAGCTTATCGTAAATATTGAAAAAAGAAATTACAACAATGTAATAAATTTTTTCAAAATAAAGTGGTTATCTTGAAGATATATAACCAGTTTTTTGCGTTTTGGATAACAATTCCACCTCCTCGATACAATTTTCTTCTTTTCAACTTAATATTACTCCACGTACTTTACTGCCAACAAGTGCCTTAAAGTCCTTTTCATTCCTATAGTGTTCTAAAAAATAATATAAAGAAAGTTGATAAATAATAAAAACCTGAAGTAGTCGTCGAAATAGACGAAGCCAAATTATAATTGTAATTCTGAATTACAATTGAGGTCAATTATTGATAAATAGTTGATATCTGTTGAGATAAAACGTGTTTCCAGCAATTGTTTTCTAGTTCATAGAAAACAATGTTGTGATTCAGAGGCATTACTAAAATTTATAAATGGGAAATACCAAATGATTGTTGACGATCTTTGATTCAACAGTTCGAAGTTTTTAACCTTTTATATTTATTTTAACCTAATATATTTATTTTTTAGAGACTTTTTTAGGTTTTTAAATATTTATCTTAAGAGTATTTGCGAGCAAAGAATGAATATATCGATTAGTATAATCGGAAATGGAGAAAATTTGCAGTCATTCTTCAAATTTTGTTTATCTTTCTTCACTCCTTTCAAGGTCGAATCTTTTAGATATTCATGTGAGCATTAAAAATAATATCTTTTTCTGGGCGTTGACTATAAGTTAATCAGAACGTCTTATTTTATGTCTTGGTTCGCTTCGCTCCCCCTACCCGTTATTCTAGGAATTCTTCTCTCTGGACCCCCCTGTGTTCATTAAACTTGTGAGAATAGTAATTATAAATAAAATTTAATGCCTGTTCGGTTTATAATAACTATCTGTGAATTATAATTTCTTCAAAGCAAAAGCAAACCCCCAAAAACTTGCGGGATTCAAAATAGTCGGCTCCCATCTTAAAAATAGCAGTTATAGTTGGTTGCCTCTCCTTCGTACGAGTAAAAATGTATTTTGTCTGGTTCTAAGCGTTACTCGACAAACACCACTAGAGGATAAATATAATAGAAGGCAATATTTCGTTTCTGATAATTTTTTGTTTTTGTTTTATTTATTTTTTTGTCATGTAACCGGAAGTACGTGCAGCCTGTCACGTCGCACATATAACAGTGGGAGCGGCTTTATTGGTTGAGCTGCTTTACCGTACACCGTCGCACGCCTTATTAAATCAAAATTCAGAAAAATCTAAAAATAGCGTTTAGATATTTATTTTAAGATTATTCGTAAGCCCAAATCGAATGAATATCTCGTTAAATTTAGTTAAAAACTAGGAAAATTTACAATCATTCTTCAACATTTTTATAGGTTTCTTCATTCTCTCTTTCAAGGTTGAATTTTTTAGATATTCATATGATGATTACACACCAAAAATAAAAAAATTGTAAGAATTTCAAAAATTCTTTCTTTGTGTTCACTTGCACCGTAAAAAGAACATGTATACAAATTCTCATCAATTTATCTAAAGTAGTTTTTGCTGGGCGTTGATATCAGTCACGATATCTTATTTTGTAGGTACAGATATTTTAATTTGTGAATTAAGAACATACAATAACAAAAAATTATGGAAGAATTGTTTGGATTCCTTTTTCATGTAAATTAAAAAAATAATATTTGTTTGTTAGTAGAGTAAATGAACTGTTTTACTTTTGTCTTCGCATGTATTATTTATTTAAAAATATATAATTATGTAGACACACAGCTTTGTATTATACATATATATATATATATATATGTATATATATATGTAATTCTTTTTTCTGAAAAAGCTTTTATTTTTTTTTAAATTATAAAAGCACCATTAATATTCTGCTTCATTTGTAAATGAGTAGGCAACAGTATTATTCTTCTCTTGTTTTAGAAAGGATGTAATAAACACGAAAGGAAGTTTAAATGACGTCATAAATAGTAATTTACATTTCAGGCCGTAACTTATTTATTATAGAGAGTAGCTATACAAACGTACCATTGTTTATATATATATATATATATATATATATATATATATATATTCGTATATGAATTAAGTACTACGTAAACTTTACAAAAGTAAAATGAGTTTGAAATGGTAAATTTTTAATTTAGTCTGATTTACATTTTTTTTTTTTAACTAGAATTAATTTTTACAGTACGTATAATTTTTAAGTTTCGTTTGTACATTGTTCAGAATACATTTTTTCAGTCTTATCTTGGCATTGTATAAAAAAAAGAAGCAAAACCTGATAATATCGATTCGATTCCATGGCCTTCCGATTCGATTCCATGGCCTTGAGCAGTGCCCCTTCACTGGGGCGCCGCGAAATATTCTAAACGTTTCATAATTAATTGTCTGTATATATATATATATATATATATATATTTATATAGTCTGTATATATATATATGTATAAAAATGAGACTAGTGTACCTTCATTATTTTTTAGTTTATTAACATTAAATTAATAATTATAAATGTCTTGGTTCAATTAATTATGAAACGTTTAGAATATTTCGCGGCGCCCCGGTGAAGGGGCACTGCTCAAGGCCATGGAATCGAATCGCAAGGCCATGGAATCGAATCGATATTATCAGGTTTTGCTTCTGAATGAAGCAAAATGAATGTTTGTCTATCTGTATGTCTCTTATGCCTTCCTACAGATCTTTTATATATATATATATATATATATATATATATATATATAATTGGCAGTGTTTGTATGTGTATCCGCTAAAGATCAAAAAACTAATGGACCGAATTACGCGCGGGCAAAAGGGAAAAATGGAAAATGGGGAAAAGGAAAAAGGTGGAAAGAGAAAAGGGGAAAACGGGAAAGGGTAAAAAGGAAACTGGGAGAGGTGTAAGGGAGAAGGGGGAAAGGGAAAAGGAGAATAAGTTAAAGGTAACATTTTTTGAATTTCCGTAATGTTCAGTTTTTTAATTTTTTTATCAAATGTTCAATTGTGTTCATTTAAACTCTTTCTCACTCACACAGTCTCTCTCTCTCTCTATATATATATCTATATATATATATATATATATATATATATATATATATATATAGTATATATATAAAAAAAAAAGTGTTTAGTGTTTTTTAGCAATAGTGAAGCATTGCCGGGTCTGCTAGTTTTATATATTTTTATCTTTACTTACGAGTAGTTATACTTTTACTTAGGGTAGGGTGCTATACCCACTGGGTTGGTCTAGTGGTGAACACGTCTTCCCAAATCAACTGATTTAGAAGTCGATAGTTCCAGCGTTCAAGTCCTAGTAAAGTCAGTAATTTTGATACGGATATGAATACTAGATCGTGCTTACCGATGTTCTTTGGTGGTTGGATTTCAATTAACCAAACATCTCAGGAATGGTCGAACTGAGACTGTACAAGACTACACTTCATTTACACTCATACATATCATCCTCTGAAGTATTATCTGAAAGGTAATTACCGGAGGCTAAACAGGAAAAAGAAAGAAAGGGTAGGGCAAATGGAAATATTTTAATTAAAAAAAGAGCGCCGCCACTCGGAAAAATTTAGGAACTACTAATCTAGAGTGATAAAACTTGTTTTTCGTATTTGTACGAATGAACAGAAGAGTGTTTCCTGTTAATTATTTGATACTATTGATGGACTCTTTTTTTTTTTTTTTTTAGACGTTTAACTGGTATGATTCCACTTTCCATTCTTTTCTATTCTGTGCCAGTCATTTAGTTTCAACATACCTCTTACATTCTATGTTCTTAATTGTTTATTTTATAGATTCCAATTTTTCTTTTCATCTTTTTTTACCACCAAAAATTCTTTTTAGAACTAATTTCCTAATTATAAATATTTTATTAGATCTATCTTTACAATATTCTGTCACAAATCCTTCCTACTCGTCACAAAACACGTTTATTTAACTCGTACATTTTATATTAACTCATACAATTTTCAACAATATCAATTCTTTGTTTTTCATACTTCCTTATTGTTGTTATTTCTTTACCGTAGTGTTGCAGTAAAATGTAGCACAGGGAGTGATTACGTCTCTGCCTTTCATTCGGAAGGTTTTCGTTTGTAATTAGTCAGATTTTTAATGTTTTACATGCTACAAAAATCGTTTGTAGTTATGAAATGTATTTCTTTCTAGTTCATAGATTATTTTTTTATATTAGAAAATTTATTTTCTGTGTTAAAGCACTTCCAGGTCTTTCTTTCATTATATTTTTTATGAAAATTGCTCTAATGTTCACAAAAAATAAAAATAATAGTAATTGATTTTTGTAGGTATGACTTCGTAAATTATTTTGTTTTGTAATTTTGAAATGGATGTTAAATGGAAAAAATGCTTGAAATTACATTTGAGATAGATTTTAATCAGAAGCATATAGAATGGAACGTCGGTTACTCAAATACATGTAATTGGAAATATTAATTAATTCGATGTATTAGTTTTCGCAATAAAATGTTAAAATATTAGTTAAATTAGTTAAATATTAATTAATTATAAAATATTAGTAAATGTTAAATTAGTTTAACAAAACTAATTTGTAGTTTACGAATAAAAATAAATATTTCATTAACTTGATAATTAATTCATCTTTTTATTTGTAATTAAATAAATAAACGTAGTTAAGTACTAATTAATAAAAAAAATTCACATAGATAAACGGATTAAGTGTCCAGTTTCTACGTCAAGAGTGTAATTATAATAAAAATTAAATTAATTTTATTTATTATCATTTTTTTTTTAAGGAAATTGTCTTCAATAATAAAATTTTAATAAGTAACAGAAACAAAAAACCGGATAATTTTAGCTAACATAAATTTGCACGATGGGGTACAGTTTAAAGAAAAAGTAGAAAAGAAGCCAAACAGAACGAAGAGAATGTCACACTTGAGATTCATAAAACCAGAAGCATTAAAAATGTTAAGCAGCTTACTTATTTTACTTCTAGGCTCAAGAAAATACCGTTACAGAATTTTTCAAGTGCATTCAAGCTAGAAGAACAGTTGCGGAAATCTTTGTGAATAGCAAACAAAAGTACCGTCGTTGTTAGCTGTAAGTAGAATACGACAGCGTATGTAATTTGCATATTTGAAAAAAAAAATAGTATTTAACTTATATTAAGATTTTCCTTTCTATTACTTATTATTTATTACTTGCAAACATACATCAAAATTATATAAATGGAGTCGTTACTCCATCATCAGGGATTTCCCATAAGATGTTAATTCAAATTCAAATGTGTAATCATATTTAAATTAAAAATTATTACGTTGATAATAGTAGGTCGTCAAGAAATAAAATTAATTTGTACGCCAGTAAGGCTGTAACGTCATGTCCTTAAGATGTTTACGACTAATATGGATAATAGTCGTAAATTAATTTTATTTTTTAACGGCCGACTATTATGAAGTAAAAATTTTTGATTTAAATATGTTATAGATTTGAATTTGAATTAATATCTTATGGGAAATCCCTGATGATGGAACAACGGCTGATGATGTAAACAAATATAATTTGTTTACATCAAAAATTAATTTAAATGTCAGGAAAAGATTTTTGAAAGTGTATGTTTGGAGTGTAAGCTTTATATGGAAGTGAAACTTGGACAATCGGAGTATCTGAGAAGAAAAGATTAGAAGCTTTTGAAATGTGGTGCTATAGGAGAATGTTAAAAATCAGATGGGTGGATAAAGTGACAAATGAAGAGGTATTGCGACAAATAGATGAAGAAAGAAGCATTTGGAAAAATATAGTTAAAAGAAGAGACAGACTTATAGGCCACATACTAAGGCATCCTGGAATAGTCGCTTTAATATTGGAAGGACAGGTAGAAGGAAAAAATTGTGTAGGCAGGCCACGTTTGGAATATGTAAAACAAATTGTTAGGGATGTAGGATGTAGAGGGTATACTGAAATGAAACGACTAGCACTAGATAGGGAATCTTGGAGAGCTGCATCAAACCAGTCAAATGACTGAAGACAAAAAAAAAAGGAACAACGGCTCCAAAAGTACTCGGATATATATTTTTAAAATTGTTAGTAAGTAAAACTTTATACAATTATATTAATACCAAATATTAATACCAATGGTGCTAAACGCTTCGTAAATTAAATCTATACACCAAGATTTTTAAAGCACTCGGATTTTAAAATATTTCCGACAACTAAGGAACATTTATTTATTTTTATTTTGTATCGTTGGTTTTAAAATTAGTGATGATTTACTACATTTAATGAAAGAATTTGAGAATTCATAACCCCTACCCCTCCAAAAAAAAAATCATCATAGATTATCAAGAGTATAAAACTAATTTATTTTTATTTTTTTGCTTTAATGAAAAATATAAAATCTCGTGCAAAAAGTTTTATGTTTCGATTATAAAAATTCTGTAAATTTAATATTCATATAAAAACATATACTAGAAGCTATAAAGCGACTGGTATACGTACAGTAGTCTCCATTGGTTCGACTTCCCATCTCAAATAATTGTGGGTTAAAACCATATAAACGGTTATCGACCTAATTTATAATGGAATATAAAATTTAAGACCGATGTTTTATTTTTTCTTTATTAAATTAAACCTTTTGAAAATTATACGTTTTTATATTTTTCCATCTTTATTAAATGTCTGAATTTATGTGAGTATATTCTAAACGTGTTAATTTAAATGTTAATTTAAATGTTAATTTAAATTATTGCTTTGGGCAAAATTTCAAAGGATAAGAAAAAATTTAACAATGAAATGGATTTTTTCTTTTCTTTTATAAAAGCTATAATTTATATAAATTACAGTAATGAAATTTTACTTTTAATAATCTTTAAATGTTTGTTTTTCATTTGAAGCATAATTACACTTATATATATATATTTTTTTTAATTAATAATAATTTAATATAATTAGTAGGTAATGCTTCTGAAAATAACTGTAAATGTTGCACAGTAATAAAGTTAAAAATAATAAAACAGTATAAAAAATTATTTATAAAAATGATGAAACGGCCAATGTATTACGAGGAGATATTCTTGATACTAGTGTTATCAAAATCATAAATTAGCTTTAATTGTTTTAAAATGGAAAATGTGGTTTTTGCATGTGTTGACACATCCTGAAAAGAATCGGCTGCCATATCTCTTACTTCAAGGGAATGTCATGAGAAAAAGTATCAAGTTCATGACTGAAAATTTTAAGGGAGCGATTTTCTGGGTCAGCTAGAATTTTTTATTCCGATCAGGTGTGGACAAATTTGTAATTTTGTAATTTCCCGCATTTGGTTGCTAATATTCGATTACGGATGAGTTATGTGAAGAAGAAGATACTTAGTTGATCAAGCTACCTGTTTGCTACTTGACTTTGCCATTTAAAAGTCTCGATTTTAATGTGTAATAAGCTTTTTGGAAGCTCGACATTTTTAATCTCCATGTAAGTGAGCACTGAAGGAAAACTGTAAAATTGAATTTCATTTAAAAGACAATTTGTTCCGGATGTAATCCATACACACAGCCTTTCTGTATCCTCTCCAATAAAAAAACTGATCGTTGATATTTAAATCATTCCCAGGCATCCAAAGCACTCTTTGTTGGTTTGACTTATTTTATAAGGACGTGATTCATTTATTCCTATCTTGTACAGATGTTGAAAACGTGACGTAACCTTATGGGTTAGTAAGATACAATAATTGATTAAAGTGGCCTCCATTAAACAAACAATTCACATAACTGAATACGACGTTGTAACGTTTGATCAGGAACTGCAGCGACACATCGTTCAATTTCGCTCTACAATTCCGTAATGTAAGGATGAATTTTGTAAGCAGCATCCTTAAATATCCCCACAATAAAAAATCAGGAAGGGATAGATAAGAAGACTGAGGTGGGCCAAAATCCCTTCGAAATCACTTATCCATGAAAACACTGATCCAAGAAAGTCATGATTGTCTTCCTGAGCAAAAAAGCATTGTCTTCCTGAAATCATATGTACTCTATTTCGTCTGCAGGTATTTTATTTACAAATTGTTGCGCCATCTGTATGTAGCGCTCACCGTTAACTGTGTCATGAAAGAATGTCATGAAGATTCGTTGTCATGAAGTGACATTCCACACCATACACCCACTTTTGTCCGTGTAGAGGAGTTTCGTGCAGCCTGCATGGATTTTCCCGTACACCAAATGTATGAATTCTGTGTATTCATGGATTCATCAAGGTGGAACCATATCTCTTCAGACTAAAAATAATCGTCGAGCTCTTCCCCCATCTGGGGTTACAGATGACTTGAATCATTGACAGAAAACTATACGTTTTCCAGTGTCTGCCGGTAATAACTCGTGAACAAAATGATTGTTGTACGGATGCATCTTTAAACACTTTTGCAATCCCTTGACCAGACTGGCTATATAGGCGTTGCACAGATGTCTTGGAACTAACAGAATATGCAGCTTGCACTTCGATGAACTTTTATGGTGTTAGCACGTTCGGTCGACCACTTTTGGCTGCATCTGCCAAATTCTATCTTCTTGGAAGTTGCTGTAGAGCCGCTTGATGGAGGACTTCTTTGGTACATCCATAAAATACATTTCTGTGAAGACATTCTGGGTCTGAGCATAACTGTCACATCTAATGTATTGGCTGTCAATGAATATTCTCTGCTGCATTGTGTAACCAAATTTTACTTAATTAAACCTGCAGTAAAAAAAGAAACATTTTCCCCGTAATTTTGCGCCACTTTTTGATCACCGTTACTACAGTCACGATTTTATATATACGAGTACATATATATTTTTTTTTCTTTTTTTGATATCGACTTTGGACATTTTCCCCTATGAAGATTGAAATTTGTAGCGTATGAATGCCATGCCTAATTGGATTTGAACCCAGGACCTCCGGATGAAAGGCTGAAACGCTACCACTCTACCACGGCATTTTATATTTTGCAGTAATGTATAATTTTCCCAACTTTAACAAACTTATTTTACGCCAAACATAAAATAGTGTGTTTTTCGACCCCAATCTTCTTTCTTTTATCCCAGATTTCAAGAGAACTACTAGAATACAGTTTTTCTCAAAATTTACTAAAAATCACTTCCGGGACTTCCGATATTTTAGGTCAGATTATATAGAAAACCAAACATTTACTCCTTAATTTAGGTCCCAACAATTATTAGTCACAAGAATTAATTTATTGGCTTAGTATTCCTGAAAGTGCAGAAATCAGAGCGAGATCTTTCGCCAGCCGATACTCACTAAAAGTTGTTACATTTTTCGTGAAACAGCCTTTATTAATGTACTCATTAATTATTAAAATTAAATTAGTATTGATGGTAATAATGGAAACGGGAACAATGTTATCAAATAGCATGGGTCTATAGAACGTAGTGTTTTAATTAACCGCATATCTGTTTATTTTTAAACTTGATAAATAATTACAATTATGTATTAATAAATAGTAATTTTAATAATTAAATATATTTGATATTTCATAAAAATATGCTAAAAAATCTGCAGCGGGGATCAGGTATATTTTCATATTCCAACAGTACATTTTAAAAGAGAAAAAAAAGTCAAACTAAATGAAATATCGACCATTTAACTTCGCAGCGACACGTCCCACGCTACTTTTTACTTCCTTGTGCAAAGTTAAGGAAATATTGTGATCGCGAAAAATTTCGGTTTTCAGATTTCAACGGAAATATCCATTTTGATCGTCCCTGAATCCATTTAGACTAGTTTCAGCGTGACATATGGATGTACGTGTGTATCTCGCATAATTCAAAAACGATTAGCCGTAGGATGTTGAAGTTTTAGATTAGGACTTTTGAAACATCTAGTTGTTTAGCTCTCTTTTTGATTGCAATTTACTAAACTTTACATTTTGGATGTTTACGTAATTGCAGTAATAAGCCCTCTTTGAGATCTTTTCAACGATCTAATTTTACTAATTTTTTTAATTTTTTTACTAATTTTCATTGGTTCCAGAGTTATAGCCAAATAAAATAATGAAATATTTGGATCTTACAAGATTACGTCGGTTCGAATCCGACTTAACTCCCTTTTTTTAAGTTTTTCTTTTTTAAATTTAATATATTAATTAATAATTATTAATCTCTGATTGTAGAAAAAAAATTACAATAAATAATAATTCAACAATAACAATATTAAAAAAATATAAAAAAATCAGAAGTTATTAATAAAATAAAATTTTATATACTTTTCATTTTAAAAAAATGTGTATATATAATAGGCGTAAAAGTAAGTCATATGGTGTCCACATCAGATTTGGTGAAACATCTGATTATTTGGTTTTTTTCATTTTGTTGATGATCATAATAATTTAAAAAACATAGTAAGACTTACATTTATTTAAAGAGTGATAAAAGGGACTTTTTTACTCAATCCTAATATTTCAGGTAAGGTAGTTGAATTAATAATTTTGTAAATATTTGATGTTAATAAAAACTATTATTTTAACAATCGTATAACTGTCAACTTTATTAAAGAATTGGAGGATCGTATCTCACTTTCATATGAAATAAGTGAGCAAAAAATGTGTGTATGTAATTCATTAGGCATTAAGAAAGTCATGTGGTGTTCACACAGATTTTTTATAATAAGATAATCATCTTTATTGTAGCGTGTGTCACTATGGATACCGTAAACAAATCTATTGGTTTCAGCAAGGTGTGGCAGTTGTGTACAATTACTAACTGTCAAATCTAATCTATTTTTAATACTATTAAAATTAACTATATAGAAGCTCATCTCGCTGTTGAGGTATTCTATATATAGGCAGAATATAAATCCCATTGTTTCTTAACATAAAGGTTATATTAATTTGTAATTTTACACTCTTGTTTCTGTATTTATTATCGCTATTATACAAGGAAACAATAGGATAAAATATTTTTGTCCTTCTATCTTTAAAATTGTGGACGTATTGTGAGATAATATCAGCGAATTTACTTTACAACTTTAATAGAAGAATTTCTCTGCAATCGATTTATTTTTAATTAATTTATTGGAAAAAAATATGTATTTGAAAGGAATTATAAATAAAGTAAAATTTCAGATAAGCCGGCTAAAAAAGGATTTGGTTTACTTTTAATTAATATGTACTCGTTAACTATTTACTTAAAAAATTTGAATATTCATTTAAAAATTAAAGTTATTTTAATCCTGAAAAAATTTTAGTAATTATTTAAATTTTATTCGCATGAAAATGAAAATATTAGTACAAAGGAAATCCAATTTCAGATTATTAAACAAATTCTCAATAATTATGATAATAGCTGTACAATTCTTTTGTGTTCTATATATCGAATTAAATAAATATAACGAGAATAGTTAACAAAAAAGAAAAATGTAATAATAAACATTTCCGGCGGCATTAAACAACACAATAATTGGTTTTAAACGATACTATTACTGAGAGATACATCCTACATATATTATACATTTTAAAATAAATTAAACAAGCATATAATTATTTTTTTCTTAATTATTTTTTTCTTATTGTGTTGGATTTATTATATTACGTTTATGTAAGAAAAAAATTACTTTGACCCGATTATATCAGAAGGGAAGCACAATCAGTTTGCTTTGTATGTTTATATACTAACAGATTCTAATTGTTGTACAGATTTTCATTGTATATATATATATATATATATATATCGATGTATATATATATATTAGACGCTCGCCCGTTTGGTTTTCCAGGTTTCCAAAGTTCTTTTTTCAACTGGAACATTTTTGACGTTATCAACTTTATTCCAAGTTAAGAGCTTAATGTTAATGTTTTTAGTAAAACCTTCATGCAATTATCAGATTACGTATCTAACGTTATCTGATAACAGAAAATCCAGTTTTTCTGTTCACACTTCCCCTACCACCAAAAAATTAATCTTAGGTAAATTTTTATTAGTTGTATTTATTCAGTTTTTTCGTTTAACATAGTAAACGTAGAAAAATCAAAAAAATTGTTTTGGAAGGTGATTTTGGTGGTGGGGAACAGAAAAAATGAAAAGGACAGATTTGTAAAAAAAATTTTTACTTTTGTTTATTTAAACATATAATAACTTTAAATAAAACTTCATCATAAATTACCTCCATAAAAAAAAGTATTTTTTTTTTTTTGTATTTTTTGGGTATTTTTTGTAGTAGTGTTTTTGTAGTAGTGTCAAATGTTTTTTATTTTTTTAATATTTCAAACTTATATATCAAAAAAAAGTTTAAACATTTACTCTAGCGTAATATTGTTCTTATTTTTACATCAAGGAAAAGATCTCTCAGACATAAAAAAAAAGATTTTTTTTCCAATATGTGATGACTTAATGGTTGTTATACAAGGAAATGAATGAGTGGCTGTTATATTCGTAAATTGAAAAAGTGTTGCTTAAGTAAAATTACTATGTTGAATGTAAAGAATGAATAAAAGAAACGTATTTTATTATGTAAAATAGTGCTCAGTTTTTAATTTAGTTGTTAATATTAACTTTTTAATACCGAAATGATTTATTCTTACCTTTATGAAACTCCGATTACAGAAAGGTAACTTAAAGATATATACAGCTAGCTATATTAATAACAAATTTCTAAATAAACTCTGTTTCGTGATTAATCCTATGCAATCAACTGCCCTAAGACAAATTTGTATAACTTTAATCTTTTATTACACTAATATTTTCATTTTTTTATTTATATGTCCATTTTATTTACATTATTTGGATTAATCAAAGACCTATTTCAAACTTACTTAAACCTTACTTAACTAGCATACCAACATTTGCATTGTTATATGTAACATTACTTTTGGTCGAATAGTGGAATTGGGGACTGAAATTGAATTTTCTTTACGTTTTAAGCTACGAAGAGTAGGAAAAAATACCATTCACTTAAAATATAATTCCTTGTACATGAATAAAATTTGTGGTTCGAAAATCTCAAAACTACCAGATCATTGAAATTTAGATTTCCTGTAGGTATCTGAATTTGTGCATATGAAAATTTGATGAAGATTAAGTCGTTTCAATATAAGGTCGACAAAAAGTAACATAACTTCAAATTGGGAATTTTTTTCGGTCGCATGTTGTGATTGGGGGGATTTAAGTATGACAATTCATTGAAATTTCTATGTGCTGTAGTAGTGTTATCTGAAGTTGTGCACGTGAACATTTTATGAATATTGGTCCAATCGTTCTTTTTACAGTGATGAGCGAGTTTAAAGTAGATCTTGTATTAGTTTCACTTTTACGATTATAATTATTTAATTTTCTTATAAAAAGGAAATGTATTTTTAATATTAAATTTCAAAATATATATACCTCTTTTCTCATTTAATTCATGTTTTTTACATTAAATATAAAGGTCGGTCGTTCTGCGCAAGAATTTTTTCCCATGAAATAACTACATTGGTAGTAGCCATAATTAGGAAAAGTTATTTTCAAAATATATTAATATAAAATATCGACCAAATATTAACAACTAAATTGAATAAATATTCGTAAATTTTTTTTGACACATCTACAATTCAGAACAATAATAATCTTAATACCGTGATGAATATCTGTAATTAATTTGAAGAAGAGAAAGTCCAATAAAATTAAAATTTTTATATGCCATTAATTTTTGCTAGCACCATGCAATAATTTATCTTAAATGTCTGCCTGGATTCGAACCCTCAACCCTCCGAATGAATATAGAATAATTTATGTATATTTTACCTGATACTTTTTTTGTTATTAGTTTAATGAATAATTAAAAAATTATTTGTGGAAAAAATACGTAAATTATTTTTTATTCATCCGGAGGGTTCAGGGTTCGAATCCAAGCAAACATTAAGATAAATTTTATTTATCTCTATCATAGCGGACCGCTACATTAGATCAAACACAAAGTCCAATAAAATTAAAATCTTTATATTCCATTAATTTTTGTTAGCACCATGCAATAGCTTCCGATTGATGATAGAGATAAATAAAATTTATCTTAAATGTCTGCCTGGATTCGAACCCTGA
This sequence comes from Lycorma delicatula, assembly GCF_047948215.1. NCBI lineage: Eukaryota > Metazoa > Arthropoda > Insecta > Hemiptera > Fulgoridae > Lycorma > Lycorma delicatula. Next base: position 46,032,167 of record NC_134464.1, read on the forward strand.
ACCCATGTATCTTTTACCTGATACTTTTTTTTATTATTAGGTTAATGAATAATTAAAAAATTACTTGTGGAAATTAGGTTAATGAATAATTAAAAAATTACTTGTGGAAAAGATGCGTAAATTATTCTTTATTCATCCGGAGGGTTCAGGGTTCGAATCCAGGCAAACATTTAAGATAAATTTTATTTATCTCTATCATAAATCGAAAACTATTGCATAGAGCCAGACAAAATTAATGGAATATAAAGATTTTAATTTTATTGGACTTTCTCTTCTTCAGTTCGATCATAGATATTGAACTTCATTGTTCTGAATTGTAGTGTCAAAAAAATGTACCAATAGTAATTCAATTAGAATAAAAATTCACTTAAAAATAACACAAGCAACACTGTACGTAAGTACAGTGTACAGCTTTATTTTTAGTCACGTAATGAGGTCATTGCGTGATTAATAACTACGTATTAATTTTTTATATAAAATTTTAATAGTATTTTTTAAATACGATATAAGGAAATAGTTCTGATGAATGATGTAACTTACTGTGCAAAATAATAATTTTTATATATCTATTAAATAAAACGTTCCAATTGCAATTTTATATAAAAAAATTAAAATTTTCTTAATGAAACACAATTGAAAACTTTGTATGAAATAATTAAATTTATTACTAACGAAGGGAATTATAATTTTTTTTCTTAAACATCTATTTCTCAAATGATTTTTGAATTATATTCATAAAAAGTAAAACTATTTTTTAAAAATAAAAAATGTCTTTTCACGGATTTTTACTTTCAGATGGGATAAAATTTTAACCTAAAACCTAAAAACGTTTCAGAACATGTAAAAAATAAAAAACCTACGATTTAAGAATTTTTTTATACCTTTGTTCTCAATCTAGAAACTGTATTGTAGAGCACGACAAGTTGTAACTAATATTCAATAATACTATTTTATACATTTTTTGAAACAAAAGAAGAAACTTTATTAATGTTCATATGTACGTGTGTCTGGTGTGGGTCTCTAAATCACCTTATATATCCAGAACTACTGGACCGATTTTTACTAAACTTTGTCAACCACAGTGTCCCGAAATTTCACCTAAGGCAATACTGCGTCAATATTACCTTCCATCACCACAGTGCCAAGACTGTGTCGCAGTCCGCCAAATTGGAATTTCCCTTTTTCCTTGCAGGAGATTCCTTTTCTCTCATCCTCTTGGACCGGGAAATTTTTAATTCCACAGGGTTGCCAACCAAATCATGTTGGTAGCACTAACGTACAGATGTTGTCGTCTATGTTGAGTCGTCACAGGTGAGTGGTAGAATTAAATGAATGAATAATATTTAACACCAGTCTGCCGACCGTACAAGCAAAATTTGTTGCACGCAAGTTTTAAAATTACATTAATTTAGTTAGTGCCGGCCGTCGCCACAAGTACCACCACACCCACGCGAATTAATACGGTATGCGCGCGCACATATTTAAATAAAATGATAAATATTTTAAATTGTGTGTCTGTGTGTTTTAAGCCGTGCATCAAAAACAACCCAGAATTGTAGGACTTTCCTGGAACGCGGCTTTAGCCGCGTGACGGGAAAGTCGTCAGCTATTTTTTAGTAATGTTTGAATGGATTTAAAATTAAAATTCATAATTTTGCAACAATTAAAAATTTGATAGCCTTACAGAAGAAGATATTTTTATAGAAATAATTTTCCTTTTACGATGAATGGGTTAAAAAGAAGTTGAACAAAACAATAAAAATAAAAAATTTCAAATGCGTAAAAACATGTGAAAGAATAATAATAAATTATCTTCTCAGTTTAATAAATCAATAAATTATTCTATTCTAAAATTATAAGAAAAATCTAGGATCATTGATGTTTTTACTTACACCTTGGTATAAAAAATGTTTAGTTTTTATTTGAAGTTATGATATATAAAATTAAAACAGCTGTGTTTTTTTTTCTTTAACATCCGGGGCCGCAGTTAAGCATTACTGTGCAGAGGATGAGATGAATGATTTGTAGCGTGTGTGAAAAATGCCATGCCTGACCGGGATTCGAACCCGGGACCTCCGGGTGAAAGGCCAAGACGCTACCACTCGCGCCACGGAGGCCGGCAGCTGTGTATTAATACCCTTCTTGTTAGTTTTGAATATTTATTTCCAAAAGACAAATTTCATATTGTTAGTTTAATAATCTTTTCACTATTTAATTAGACATATTATTAACATTTTATATGTATTTTTTCATGTTGAATCAATTATGTAGCTAGCTGTCTAGGTTTATTGAATGATAAAGCGTTTTTTAATTCATGACAAATAAAATTTCGTAATATATTTAGATGTTTAATTAGGGATACATTAATAAATCGATTGAGAATGTATGTTTTTTTTGATTATATTAAAAAAGTATGGCATGACATCTTTATTAATTAACGTACGAGTAACAAATTTAATACATATGATTGAGTTTAGAGTCTGTCGGTTATTATATAATTTTATTACTTAAAATAGATTATTGTATCTGTTAAACAAATGATTAAAAAAACATTTATATTTTTTTAATTATTATTACAATAAATATTTCGTTAGAAAAAAGGGTATTGCTTCAAATAGTTAACCTACCTCAAAATTGTGAAGCTGTAAGTTTAATTTTATAAGATCCCTATGTAAAATTAAACATAAATAGAATTCGAATTTTTCTAACTATTCTGTTTTTTATTCAACTTATCTTACACCGTTTTGTTCAAAATTAAAATTCTCTACAAGTTTTATTTAATGCTTTTATTACCCATTTGACAAAGTTATATCACAACAAACATAAAAACATTTTTTACCACAATTTATTGGTTTTCACCCCAGATTTTACAAAAACTACTGAAGTACGGTTCTGGGACCTATTTTATTCAATGTTTCAGATCAAAACCCATAAAAAATTGCTAAATCTGTTCCTTTAGCTGAAATCCGAGCAAAGTTTTTCACTAGCATAATTCACAAATTTATTATATGAACTCTTTCATTTATTTTATCAAGTAGAATAAGTTATGGTAATTCCCGTGATACATTCTGTATAATAATATTTAAAAAGTACATTCCACCTTATCAGCAATAAAAACTTCTCAAGATCTTTCGGTCCTTGGACCACCGTCAGGAGATTAAAATATCATATAAAATAAAAGTTGATTGCCACTTACCAGTATAAGCGTCTGTTGAGTATACTGCTTAATATTTTACTTTTTTAAGTTTATTTTATATCATATTTTAATCTCCTGACGATGGTCTAAGGACCGAAAGATCTTGAGAAGTTCAAAATTAATTGCTGGTTTATAATAATAAACAGAAGTTCAAAATAAATTGCTGGTTAATATATCAGCAATAAACATGTTTGAGAGACTGTAAATACAGTCTAACTTTTTTTCGTATTTATTAACTTAATACCATTTCAGCCCTGCCGACATCAACCAATAATCCATTTCATACTACACACTGGAGAACATGCTTGCAGGAGTCACTTCCATGGCTGCTGTTATTCTTTATTACGTACAACAAAAGAAGAAGTACATCGTTGTCAAATCGGGAAAATTGAACACATTACGACATAGTTGATCTAATTTAAATAAGTAGCTACAGGATATTAGCACGAAATTTCAATCTCTTTTGAACATCATGGAGAGCGCTTTTAAGCATATTAAGTTGAAAACTAATACTACAAAATGAACGTTTTTAACTTTTTTTTTTTTTTTGAAAGACAGTGAAATTCTTTCTGTTTGGCAATTTTTTTTAGGCCAACTGATAAATGACGTTTCAAAAAGCTTCCGGTTTCCAAAAACTATTCACCTAGCTATCGCCTTTACTATTATAGTTGTACTTTAGCTGGGGAAAGTTACTATCATTATAATCATACTTAGCTACATATTCCCGTTTGTTGCAATTTAAGTCTACAGAAATGATTGTTATAAATAAGATTGTTATAAATAAAAAAATAATCCCTCCTGTTTTTCTAATTTCTCAACATTTGAAGTTCCTCGAGGTCAAAATACATATGTATGTGTGAGTTAGTACGCGCGCGAGTTCTCTAGAATTGAAGTAAAATGAATAAAGTTGAGTAAATTACTTTAAATAACTTCATGAAATAACGATTTATATAAAAATGAACAAGCTGTAACATTCTCTGAGATCATGGTTTTCAAATAACATATTATAATGCGGTAATGTTGTACCACAAGTTTTTAAAATAAAATTGGACCTGCGATTTGTTTACGGTTCACACGGCCTTTAAAGTAAGGTCAAGTATGACTCATATATGTGTTATGTTTTCTTTAATATCGTCTTAATTCACGCAGAACTATATTTTTAAAATTATAACATACTTTTCTGTCTTACGAGTAGAAACAAAAACACAAACTATTTTAGATTTCTGATCGGGATATCTGATTTTAAAAAAAAAATAAAATAATGTTTTATAATGTTTATTTATACCGTAAAAACAGAAGAAACGGTGAAAAAAATATATTTTTAAACTCACCTCATTGTTAAATAACGATGCCTGTTAAAAAAGATATCTGGTGTAAAAGTATTCCAACACGTTCTTGTTAGATTTACGTTTATTGGAATATCGGGATGTAATTATTTTAGCTTATTACAACCATAGTTTTGCATTAATAACTTTTGTTTGTGGCTGTATGAGTGAATATATTTTATGGTTTTTTAAATAAATTATTTTAATTCATTCTCAGCAACTTAAACTTTTTCTTTGTAATCTTTTATGTTTACATTTTTTTATCCATGTACATTGAAATTTTTATTACTTTAAATTTTTCTTATTAGTTCTAGTTTTAATGAATTGCATTTTGAAAATTATGTCCTACCTCAGAATGAATCTTCTTTAATAATTCCAATAATTTATTCATATAACCGCAACCTAGGCAATACAAATATTTTTAAAAATAACCAAAACTTAACGGTCTTTCGGCGGAAGAGAATAAGTTCATCAATTTATAAAGAAAGAAATGTAATGAAATGTAGTAGAAATAACGAAGCTGGACCACTGAATGTAAAAATAGGAAGAGAAAAGATTACGGAGGTAGAAGAATTTTGTTATTTGGGAAGAATTACTAAAAGATAGACGAAGCAGGAGCGATATAAATTGACGAATAGCACAGACGAGCCTTCAGTTAGAAATATAATTTGTTTATATCAAAAATTAATCTAAACGTCAGGAAATTATTTTTGATAGTATATGTTTGGAGCGTTGTTACATCGGAGTCCCTAAGAAGCTTTTGAAATGTGGTGCTATAGGAGAATGTTACAAATCAGATGGGTGGATAAAGTGACAAATGAAGAGGTGTTGTGGCTAATCGATGAAGAAAGAAGCATTTGAAAAAATATAGTTAAAAGAAGAGACAGACTTACAGGTCACATATTAAGGCATCCTGGAATAGTCGCTTTTATATTGGAGGGACAGGTAGAAGGAAAAAATTGTGTAGGCAGGCCACGTTTGGAATATGTGGCCTATTCCAAACAATAGGCCTCCTATGTGGCCTATTGTTTGGCCACATAGGAATGTGGCCAAAACATTAGGCCACATTGTTTGTGGCCTAAAACAAGTTGTTAGGGATGTAGGATGTAGAGGGTATACTGGAAACGACTAGCACTAGATACGGAATCTTGTAGAGCTGCATCAAATGACTGAAGACAAAAAACAATAAAGATCAAACAATAAGCTAGAAGACAAGTTACCTTCCAAAAATCATTTATAAAATATTGGATGTGGACACCACATAACTTCCTTGTACGCCTATTAAATTACATAAAATTTCATTTCATTAATAACTTCTGATATTTTTTTTACTTTTTTTTTATTGTTATTATTGAACTATTCATTGTAATTTTTTTATTAAAATCGGTAATAATTGTTAATAAATCAATATACACAGTATTTAAATTAAAAAAGGAAAAGGTTAAAAAAAAAAGGAGATGAAGTCTAATTCGAACCGATATGCCTCCCCCTTTGTAAGATCCAAATATTTCATTAAATAACTCTTGAAACGATGAAAATAAGTACTACTTATAATATCGTCGAAAAGCTCTCCCAAAGAGGGTTTATTACTGCAGTTAAGAAAAAGTTCAATCACTAAACTTTTTTTGGATTTTGGGCTGTTTTGGACACTTTTGGTCCTGTCAATTCCAATCAAAAGAGGTGCACTGTTAAAATAGCTCTAAATCTAAAATTTCAACATTTTACGGCTAATCATTTTTTGGTTAGATTCATACTTACGTACGTACAGACATTACACCAAAACTAGTCAAAATGGATTCAGGGATGATCAAAATGAATATTTCCGTTGAAATCTTAAATCCGAAGTTTTTTCGCGATCACACTACTTTCTTTACTCCGTACAAGTAAGCAAAAAACGAGTGCATCGGGACACACGATGGAACCGAATACGCAATATTGTATGAATTATTAATGGAGTAAAATCATGTATATGCGATATACACAAATGATAACTTTTAATAATGCGTATACCCAAAAACTGTGTACGAATGAGAAAGAGGGAGAGAGTGTGAGAGACCGCTTACCAAACACGCATTTTAGTATCTATATATAACACGCAGTAATGAGAACGCGTGCATACCCAAAAACTGTATGAATGAGAAAGACAGAGAGTGTGAGAGAGATCGCTTACCGAACACGCATTTTAGTATCTATATATAACACGCGGAAGGCGTAGTGGGTAATCAGGTAGCGCATGACGCTTTTCGTGATGCTCGTTTTTTCTCAGTTGACTCCCCATCCCGAAGCATGTGTTAAGAAACTTCGGTTCAAAAACTGACTTGATCTAAATTATCATAAGAAAAAATTTATGAGAAAAAAGAGAACACAGATTAGCAATAACAAATATAGAACTACCCCGCTAAAATACGTCCATTCAGAGACAACTGTTATACCCGCGTTATAAGCTAACCGTATTATTTCGAAGACAAAGTGATAGATAAAAATAAAAAAAAACGCTAAATGAGTTTTTGAACAATTTAAATATTACCGAATGTTACAGTTAAATGTAGAAAAATAAATAAATAGTAGCGAGTATGTATTGTTGTTCAGTACTTAAAAATTATTTCAGGAGCTGGACGCGATGCAGCGCCTGGAAACATTCCGTCACCACCAGCAAACCCTACTTGGGGCATAATAACTCAACATACCCCTTGCACACTTCTCCTTCCACACTTCAAATTATCCAACATGTTCATGTCATGAACATGTGATGAATATTATTTTTCTGTTTGCAGTTATTTGAAAAATGAACCCACAAAAAATATTTATTACTGGATTTCATTTACTAATTGTAAGTTTCTTACCTTAATTGAAAATACAGTACTTTAGTAATTTATTTGAATTCAAAACACCGTAAATTAATGTACTGTACGATTTCATTACAACACAACACGCCTGAATATAAACAGCTTAAAACTTAGATTTATGACCAGTTTTTTGAAAAAGTAGGAAGTAATTTTTATTTCCTTGGAGTTCATATTTTATTTTACATAATGTAATTTCATATAAGTAAGTGTGTATTAGCATATTTATTTATTCTGATCATTTTATTACTAAATACGTAGTTAAAATATGATTCTATTTTTTTTTTTTTTAATTTCAACAGTTCTTTTTTGGGGGAAGATTCTGCTATACACATTATAACTAAGCCTTTGTTATCTGAACCGCCTTATACAACGAGGTCGTGCTGTATTAATTGACAAATATATAGTACGAAACCCTATAAAACAAATGAGTCGGCAAGACTCATTGGCTCAGTCGGCATGACTCAGTCAAGACTGATAAAGACGGCATTGAACCTTACATTAATCAAAGAGAAACTCCCCATCAATGATAAAATTTTAAAGGAGGGGAATCTAAATAAATTTAGATCTGTATATCGGTTTCCCAATCGTCGTAGAACAACAATATTTTTATATAATAACAAAATTCCATTTTTTTTATGTACGTTATCAACGAGTACGTAAATTGATTGGGTTTCAATTAACCACACATCTCAAGAGAGGTCGACCAGGGACTGCATAAGACTACATTCATACATATCCTTCTCATTTATCCTCTGAATTATTACCTCATTCATTACCTTTTGACGAGAAATAGAATTTCAATCCCTTCTTGAGGGGATGGTTGGGGCAGGGGTTGTAACAAATATTTTAAATGGTATCATCACCCTTTGTGTGATAGATCATTTTAAATCTTTAAGACAAGAAGAATGATATAAATAAAAAACTGGATTAAATTAACATTTATTTTATTTTAAAAGTTAAATTTAAGTTTTAAAAAATGAAAAAATGTATTTTAATACAAAAAATTGTATTTGTTCCACGTTAATGAGTAAAAAATAAAAATACTCTCACCTGATCACTGGTAGTCTCTTACCGTTGTTGCAAAAATGAAGCTTACGTATGTTGTGTAATATTCCATTAGTATTTCATCTGGAACGGTTTTAAAGTTGTTTTAAAACAAACAAATGTTGTTGTTTTAAATAAAACAAAGTTTTTAGTTTTGCACTAGATTACACAAAAAAAAAAAAAACATTTTTTTTTACTTCTTTGTACGAAGTAAAGGAAGTGTGATCGCAAAAATGTTTGGTTACGTTTGTATTTATGTAGGTGCATACATACGTAGCATAACACAAACACGGTTAGCCGTAGGATGTTGAAATTATGGAATTAAGACTGTTGTAACATCCAACTGTGCACCCCTGCGCCACCCGTTTTTATTGCAATCGACTGGAAAAGTGTCCAAAAAAAGCCCAAAATCCAGAAAAATTAGATTTTTTACAATAAATAATAATTCAATAATAACAATTAAAAAAAAAATACGAAAAAATCAAAAGTTATTATGAAATAAAATTTTATGTACTATTCATTAAAAAAAAAAAAAACAAATGTATTATGTAATTTAATAAGCGTACAAAAGGAAGCCATGTGGTGTCCACATCAGTTTTTTATTTTTTTTTAATGATATACAAGAAATAGTTTCAAATAGCACAAAAATTCCATAAATCAACCAAGTAAATTAGTGACAGTTTATTTTGATACATTACTTATATCATAGTACTAACTTTAATTAAAAATAATAATAGTAATAAAGGAATTTCTTTCGTTTTGTAAGATTTTTATAATTACTAACGAGATTTAATAATAACTTTATTTGAATTCTAGTGATAATTTAAAAATACTTAAAATTTTGTCTCGAGCTTTAAAAAACATGTATATCAGATATATCCTGAAATTATACAGTTTGCTAAACATACAAGTATTGCTGGTTGCGTTTATAATTATTGTAGGGGCACACTATTCATTTTACGTAAACTTTTCGCTTCTTCGTAAAAATCAGTTTATTTTTACGAACACAAAAAACATCTAGTAGTCCTTGAATTAATTTATACTCAAAAACTGGGTGTTTTATTTTTGAGAAATAATTTGTTCACTTTTGTATATCAATAAGATACAAGTCCGATGTACGATATTTTAAATTTTTTTATGCTATCTTTGTTTTAAAATAAAACGCAGTTTTTAAATTCTAAATAAATTTAAAATCTATCTAAAGATTATTTTACATAATTTTTTTAAAAATAGTATATTAGAAAACATCAAGATATGAGAAGACAAATCGAATATAATTTAAAATATTTATATAGCAGCTTTTCTTCTTTGTAATAATTTATAATTGAATGGTTTCAGTAAAGCGTATTTCCGTAATTATCGTAAAATTGAGGAGATAGAATTAATGGCATTTATTTAAACTATGACTACCTTGTTGTTCGGTATTGCCGCTGTTTCACTACGAACAGCTAACTTCAGTTCTTCAGTTATTTGTGGCCTTTCGATATACTATCGACTTCAAATAAATCCAAACAATTTGAATTTTGGACTTTTTCTTAACTGCAGTAATAAGCCCTCATTCAGAGCTTTTCAACGATGTATCATAAGTGGTGGTACTTATCTTTATTGGTTTCAGAGTTATAGCAAAATAAAATTTTAATTAATGAAATATTTGAATCTTATAATGGTAAAGCATATCGGTTCGAATGCGACTTCATTTCATTATTTTTTTGTTTAAACTTTTTTTTAATTTAAATATATTGATTTATTAACCTCTGATTGTAAAAACAATTTTACAATAAATAATAATTCAATAATAACAATTTTAAAAATATACATGAAAAAAGTCAGTACTTAATGTACTTTTAAAAATGTTTATATGTAATTTAATAGGCGGACAAGGAAGTCATGTGGTGTCCAGATCAGATTTTCTGAAATAATACATTTAGGAAATATTTGTCGTAGCACATTCATTGACATTCTTGCTTTGTGAAAAGTAGCTCTATTCTGTTAATACCGCACGTTTTCAGTATTAATTTCAAGACGACAATCCTGGTACAAGAAAATTATTCAGGATTTATAATAAACTGAAGTAATCAAAACTGTTCGAACTCTTCATAAAAAAATGGAGCTATCACTCCGAATTTATCCACTGCACAACAAACTGTTCACAATGATGTGGCCTCTTGTGAGTATTTTCTGCCGTCCAGTATCGGAAATTTGTCAGTTCACGCTGCCAGAATGGTGAAAGTAGGCCTCCTCTGACATTATGATTGTATCGTTAGTAAAAATGTTATTAATTGAATCAGCACAGTATTTTTGGTTTTGAAAATCACTTTACTTAATTCTTGAACCGCTACAATTTTATATGGATGAGAATGAACATCCACGAACACCCCGATCTGATACGCCCAGAACAATTTAGTATTGTGCGGTAGGGCGGATTGAACTCCTGATTAGTGACCGATTCAAAGCGTCGATATTTAAGGGATTACGTGAACGGTACGTGAACGACCTATGGGTTTTCATTTTAAAGATGAAACCATTTTTCTAGAATTATTAACCCAACACATTACTGTATTGCGACTGGAAATACTACTGTGTCTACCAATTCCAAACTTTGAGCAAAACAACCACAGAGTTTTGACGACAGAATAACTCGTATTAAAATGTCTTAATAACGAACGCACGATATTGTTAGTTCCAGAAATCCATTGCTACTGAAATTGCATTCAGCGTGGTGTACAATGTCATTGCTCCGGTTCTTGCCACTCAGTTAGACGAGACCTCTGGGACATCTACCGAGAGGACCGTACTCCACAGGATATAAGAAAACGGCCTCATACCGTATTAAACGAACCACTGTGAAGAGGCGGTACGAGGTGGTAAGAGGCTAAACAGGAAAAAGAAAGAAAGGCGAGACGTACAGTCTGATTCAAAACCATTCGATTATTCGCCGGTCCCGTACATCAATTAATCATGTGAATATAAAAATGCTTTAAGTAATTATTGGGTAATAATCAGATCTTTTGGTAAAAAACATCTAATAAATATTGCTTCTTAGGTGACAACTTCTTAGGCTGTCCAAAATCGTGGTTACAGTACAAATTCACTTAACATACTGGACAATAAATCAGATCGTTAGAGAAGTTTGTACTGTATTCTACGCCTTTGAGAAGCAAATACACTTGTTTATTACAGTGGTTCAGTTATCTTATTGTTTTAATAGCAATTTTTATTTTCTTAAATTCCTTTATTAACTATCTTTATAACTTTCTATAATATTTGTAACCTCGAGGAAATAGCTCCATGTAAACATTCTCCAATCACCTTTATTAAACCTGCTGACCAAAACATTAAGTCATATTTATCTAAGTAATATTTTAACATTAAACCCCTTCAATCCGTAACCTTATACATACCTGAAATTATTTGCCTTAAGATAAAAAGAACAAGAATAAATTATATAATCGGTATTTTCAAACGATACTTGTAACAATAAAGACAAATCAAGCGTATCCATTACTTCCAAAATTACTTGTAAAGAATCCGGCAGAAATAACTCCCCGATTTGAAATGTAAATAAAAAAGACATTACAAAAAAAAAATAAATATATTCTGAAGAAACATGTTTATTTTCACATACCTTTAAAAATTACGTCGTTCATATGCCAATCTTCACTATCTATATATAGGTCTTAACCTCTCCCTGAAATTGTATTGCAGGGATTTGTTAATGAATCAATGAGGTAGCACTTTTAAATGACAGAGGATTCTTGGCTTATGTTTAAAGGTTTCAACCTTTAGATGTTCCCAGAGAAAAAAAATCACATGCTGAAAGATCGGGTGACCGTGCAGGCCATGGATGTCTTCTCGTTATGAAATAAGACGTCCGGGAAATATTCCTCTGAGCAAAGTCATTGATTGTCTTGCTATGTGAGCAGTAGCCCCTTGTTGAAACTATATCATCTTGTTGAAACTATAAATTTTTGGCACGATTCAGAATTCATTAACTCTTGATAGCAAGAAGTCGCGTAACATTTTTTTATACAAGGTTCGGAAGTTATTGTAACTGATTGCCTTTTTTCCTCAAAAAAGTATGACTCTACTATTCCACATTCGGAAATCGCGAACCAATGTATAACGCGCTCAGAGTGCAGATGGCGCTAATGAAATTGTAGGAGATTATTTTCTGCCCATTATCGAAAGTTTTGTTTGTTAACACAACCCAATGAATGAAAATTGGCTTCATCACTTGACAGCATAATTAAATTCACTGGAAAATTTTCCAGAATAGCCTGGCAAGAAGCAATACGGCTAATCCAGTCACGTTGATTTAATTGCTGCACGACCAGCATTTTGTAAAGATGAAACTGAAAGTCGGCGTAGGTAAAATTCTCCTTACAGTCCGATCAGAAATTTGTAATACAGTAGAGTGTTTAAAAGCTGAGCTACTTGGAAATTGTGTAACTGCTTGTCTCACTGCTTCAGTTTTTTTGGGTATTCGAACGTGCCTATGTGGTGGTTTCTTCTTCAAAGTTGAATCGATAGCTCTAAAATTGTTAACCCATAATTGTCTTCTTATTGGATAGCGAGAAGTGTTTACCTAGTTGAAAATGTGAACGAAATAAGCCGTGCGTGTTGATAACCGGATTACCATTTTTAACTAGGTAAAAATGGTAATTTTTACCATTTTTACGATTCAATAACGAATGCACAATGCTCACCAATCCACGCCATGGTTGAAACTGAAATGGCAAAACATCTGCTACGCCTCAATCTAAATGGATGGATGGAAAAATTTGTATAACTTAAGTGGAATAAAAAAATGTCGATAAATGCACGAAGTTGATGATAGATTATTTATACAAGCGGTTCCCAAACTTTTTGACGCGGAGCCGTTTAGGCTCACCCATGTCTTAAAAGTTAATGGTATTTAATAGTAAGAGGGGTAAGAGGAGTGAGTGAGTGATTAAGAGGGATAAGAGAGGTAAGAGGAGTAAGAGGGGATACGTAGTAGGTAGGTAGGTAGATGTAAAGATATCTAAGTGATTTCACTCTGCGTCCATACAACGAAATTATATTTTTAAAACTATGAAATTTTTCATATCTCCACTTGTACGACATGCTTGCGCCCCGCTCAGTATTGGTCATCTGTAAATCTTGCGCTACAATAAGTTTGTAGCTAGTATCAGCAGAATGACCAATGGTTGTCTATTTCAACTTTTCCTGTTTAGCCTCCGGAACCACAGTAAGGTATTACTTCAGGTAATGATGTGTGATAAATTGAAACCCAACCACCAAAGAACGCACCGGTATTCACGATTTAGTATTCAAATCCGTATAAAAATAACTGCCTTTACTAAGATTTGAACCTTAGAACTCAAATTTGCTCATTTTAGTAAAAATCAACTATTTTTTTGCAAATCAGGTGATTTTTTTTTTTCAGCAAATCATCGAAGTAAATCAGTTGATTTGCGATGACAAGTTCACCGCTAAACCAACCCGGTGGTTATTAGAGGAGGCTCGAAATTCAACTGAGCAAATGTTTCGTTTAGAACGTAATTTCTGTTTTATTCCTATGTTGATTCTTCTTTGTGTCCGCGAAAAGAGCATCTCTGGAAAAGAGCATGCAAAGCCCTTAGAGTTCCTTAGGACCTCAAATTGGAAACCACTGATTTATACATTGAAACTATTTAAAGAAGGCATTGTCCATTGAGATCGCATTACTTTGAAAAGGATAGAAATGTACATAGTAAATTTTATGGTTACTTATTTCTAAAAATATGTTTCCTTTAAATATTTTCTATCTCGTTACAATAATGAAGAAGTGAAACATTTTAATGAAGTATAATTCTAAATTTTTTCAGACCATTGATTTCTAAAGTATAATTTAACACAAGATTTTTCTTTCATAGCTTATATTACAATTAATCTTCAAATATGCTAATAAGACTTGGTAATAAAATTTGTCTTTTTAAAGAATGAAAAACGCATTTTCCAGAAGATCTGTTGAAATTATGCTGAAGCAATACACGCGACTTTTCATGATGCTTTAAAGCAAGCAGTTTTTTTTTTTAAAATAAATATTGCTAAGAATTAAATATGTGTAAAATTTATACGATATTGATTTTTAACATGATTAAGGTTTAAACCTAGATTTTATCAATGTGTGTACTGTACATATACATAAATCTTTGTCTATAAATCTGTTACTCTTTTACCTAAAAACTACTCAACCGATTGAGCTATAATTCTGCTTCAACATTGTTTTTATACCTGGAAAGAACATAGGACCTATTGCCGTTAGGAAATTTTTCATCGTTTCAAGATGGTGGCCATTTTTGCGGCTTATAGTAACAATGGATTATGTTCCTTGCCGATATTCAACTTTATTATAGCCAAACAGTTGGTCATATCGAATTCAAAGACCGCTTTCAGTATTTTAAATTAAGTTTTCTACTAAAAAAATCTGTTTCTTACATCAGATCTCTTTTGATAATGATAAAAGTAGCTTTAAAGGTACAACGGTGTACAACGTGCATCCTTTAGATTTGCTCTTCACTTTCAAGGTTCTCCATTTTCCACTTAAAATTGCTTTGATGACAATAAATAAGTCATAAGGGCAGAGGTTTCAAGTGGCTGGTCAATGCTTGTCGTACAGAAAAATACATGTGATTTGTTCCAAAATCTCCTTTGGGAACAGTCTGTATATGTACACTCTATAGAGAAAAATTGTGCCGTTCTACGTGGCGCGAGTGGTATCGTCTCGGCCTTTCATCCGGAGGTCCCGGGTTAGAATCCCGGTCAGCATTTTCACACACGCTACAAATCATTCATCTCATTCTCTGAAGCAATACCTAACAGTGGTCACGGAGATTAAACAAAAAAAGAAAGAGAAAAATTGTAAATATCATATACATTTCATGCATAAAATTATGTTCACGAATTGTTCCAGAAAATACTACTACAAAAAAATGTTAAAAACGTAAAATATAATAAAAAATGAGAAAAATGTATAGTCCCCTCCTCTTAGTAAGGTCTTGGATTCGGTTACTCCCATGGATCTTAATTTTCCATTGAGATTTTAATATTTTCCTTACAGTATAGTTCTTGTAAATAGAAAAATAATAGAGTCTTTTCTGTTATGCTCCCCGAACTCTTTTTTAAGAATTATTTTTTCCACATACACGTCGAGTTTTGAACCTACGACCATCAGAATACAAGACCAGCTTCCACTCAGATACTGCTAGTTTACAATAATAAAACAGAACAAATTTTAGCTCATTATAATCGTGTTACCATAATAACGGTTTAACAGCGTAATGTTACACAGCAACCAACGAAACATCACCTTAACTTTACAAAGAAACATACAAAAAAGAATATTAATAAAAAATACACTTTTAGTAAGAATTCTATAATTAGGTCATCCAAAAGCAGATTTTCCGTATGTAGAAAAGTAAGCAATGTTTGAAAAGTACTTTTAAAACTATGCTACATACTTAACTCGTACATTTAACATATTTTACACACTAACTAAAACTATCCTACAAAATATTTAGAATAACGGAACACGGAACACTATTCTGCAGGAAGATTAATTTTTGTTTTTTCTGTGAACAATACCAGATCGCTATCTTATCTGTAATTGAACGCAGGTAACGGTTTCATAAAATTATTTTTCTGCATTATTTAATTATTTAATATGATTATTTAAATATTGTACTTCATAATATATATATATGAATGTTTGTTTGTTTGACCCGTATGCGTTCCTATATCATTCATCCGATTCCGATGAAACTGTGGTGAATTGTTATGCGCACGCCCGCGAAGGTCTCTGAATTATTTTGGACCCGCTAGATGGCGCTGGGGTCGAGGTATTTTGAAAAATTGTATTTATGTTCCGACTTGGCTCATATTCTGAACATGTGTAACTTACATAAAAAGAAATACCTCTGCGAAAATTGGACCCGCTAGTTGGCCCTGGGGTCAAGATATTTGGAAAAATTTCATTTATGGTCAGATTTGGCTCATATTCAGAATATATATTAGTTACGTGAAAAGAAAAAGAATTTGCAAAAACTATACCCGCTAGATGGCGCCGGTGTCGACATATTTACGAAACAAACAAATATATAAACAGGGTTTCTTCTTCTTTATATATATATATATATATATATATAGAAGATAAATTACCCGTGTGGATGAGATACAAATTACAAATTTTTATATTTTTCAAATTCGTCCGGAAGATCTCGCAAGCAAAAAAGAACCTAAGTAAAAAGAAAAAAACATGAAGAGGTTTATCTTAGGTTTATCTCGCAGATAAACCTAAGCTCTGACACTTTTTCTTAACTGGTCATATAAAAGACCGTGAACTAGTTCATTACTGAATAAAGTGTAAAAAATATAAATAAATAAATAAATAAATATTTAACAGTCTTGCATACGATTTTATAATTAAGATAATAAAATATAAAAAGTTTGTGAATTGTTTTCCGTACGCCCGCGAACATTTCTCAATTAGTTTGGACCCGCTACGTGACGCTAGGGTCAAGACATTTCGAAAAATTATATTTACGGTCCGATCTTTTTCATATTTGTCCAAAACGACAAAATATTGGTCGACACACATATGTAACCATATAGCGCGGGCGAAGTCGATGCTAGTTTTATACAAATCTGGAAGACAAAAAAACAGGGAACGGGACGCATGACAGATAATGTGCAAAATTAGTAATTTTGACTCGTTTTACTTTATTTAATGATAAATGATTTATTATTAAATAAAAGTAAATTATTTGTGAGCGAGAATATTATAACTGTTCGGTAATAGATGGCGCTGAAGGCTGGAATGGTTGTTGTTTGATATTTTCTTTTTTTCTATTTGCTAAAGTCATTGACCCAAACCAGTTATTAACTACTACTGCCACTGTGTGCAGTATTGTATGTGTATGATATTTAATTCTATCTATAGATTTCATTTGTTGACAGTACAATAAATGTAGTAAGCATTTAAAGATTAAAAAAGCTTATGTTGTTGAATAACTATGGTACAGCCATCTGTTGACTATTCAATGAAACTAGTAAATCTCATCATGCGCATCATCTATTCAATGTGACGTGAATACTTGTACCGCTCAGTTATTACCTCTGTTTTTATTTATCATTTTGCTTGTCTCTGATATACTGTAAGTCAATCAGTGTAGTCTTTTAATAATTCTTTTTTTTTTCTTATATAAAAGAATTGATGATGTTGATGATAGATGACCGCTTTCTAATCCAAAATACATCATCGTCGTGGAATTACCTACATAATAACTTATAATACATTGAACCTGGTATGCTTAGTTGTAAAATTTTTTTTAGAATTTTATTAACAAATAAAACATTCGATGTCAATTTGACCACCCATTTGCGCTTATATTTATTTTTTATAAATACTTAACATTCAAAAGGATTTCAATTAAATTTATTTTTACAAATTCAACAGATAGATTATCTTAAAAAATAACGTTCCTACTTTTCTACAAGATTATAAATTGTCTTATCTAATGAAACATTGGTTTGTCAAATAAAAATACTTGATCGGGTTTAGCTAAAACGATTGTAATCATTTAACGTGTGATTTATTGTAATAATCAGAAAATTACTGTATCTTCAATTTTATCACCAACCTACATTTTATCATAAAATTACGCAAACTGAATAATTAATTTGTATTATTATTATCAGTCTATTATATTTGTTCCAGACTATCCTTACGCAAACAATTATCAGAAGAACAATTTAAAACATAAATTGTTTATTAAACATCATAAAAATATAGAGTAGATGAACTTACATGACTGATAAGTCGCATAGCCCTTCTCAAGAAAGTTCTTTGCCATGTTTATTAAGAGAAGATCTTAGTGATTTGGTTTTCCATTGCATTCTTCACTGAGACTGCAAATGTATTTTTGCATATTACCTTTTGAACCTACGTAAATGTACCTTATGTTAATTCATATTTAATTGTTTTTTTTTTTTTTTTAATATTTGCTTCCAAATTCTCTCCCGTCCCAAAAATCGAAAAAAGCTATCTTTTTATTTATTAAATATTTTTTGTATGTTTCGTAGGCATAGTAGTATATAACTGATCCAAATAGACAAATACCTTGGGCCAATATTGGGGATCAACAAATTGGGCAGTTTAATAAATAGTGGGCAATCAATAAATCAATAATCGATTTATTGATTTTTTAAAACAATTTTTGTTTAATTAAACTTTTAATATTATTAAACGTTTAAGTAATAAACCTTCAATAGTAATAATAATGTTATCCTAATAAACGGTATTTATATGTGTGTCTGTCTGTCTGTGCGTCCCCAATAGCTTAGCATCGGAATGTATCGCTCACTGGCGGAAAATCCCGATTCGTTAGTACATGTTTCGTGGTGGTCAGGTGTGTAACTTTATTCCGGCCTCCGTGGCGCCAGTGGTAGCGTCTCGGCCTTTCATCCGGAAGTCCGGGTTCGAATCCCGGTGAGGCATGGCATTTTTACACCCTAAAAATCTTACATCCCATCTTCTGAAGCAATACCTAACGGTGGTCCCAGAGGTTTAAAAAAGAGTATATACTTTTTATATTATATCGCATATATATCGATTATTTGCAAAATAAATATTAATTTTTTTTTTTATTTATATGATCTTTTTCTTCATAAAATCGATTATTTACGTTAAGACACTGTATCTGAGTCTTAACATTTGTAAAAATAAAATAGTTTCACTTTTATTCTTACTCTATAAATTTTCACTCTCTTTTACTCCTTTTAAATTCTCTTACTTTTTTTTAATCTTATCATTTGAATTTATCTAATGTTCTGTTGTTAGTCATTCTTGTAATAATTATAAAATAAATTAATAAATTTTACTACCGTAATTCAATATCGTAGCAGATCTTAAAACACAATTAACCATTCATCTCAGAAATGGTCGAACTGAGACTGTACAAGACTACACTTCATTTACATTCATATATATCATCCTCATTTATCTTCTGAAGTAATACTGGAACCGTAATTCCCGGAGGCTAAACAGGAAAAAGAAAGATTATCATACTAATAATAGTTTCGATTATCCATTTAGAATCGTATATATGATTTTTTTTTTTTTTGAACTGGTTGTTACAATTAAACATACATACAGGCAAAACACGTGGGTCAAATCAAATAGTAAACAATAAAGGTCAAAATTAGAAGAATTTTGAATCCTATATATCATCCTTAGCGATTTATTGATTTTGAAGGCAACTTCTCTTTTGTTATTCTGTCAAGGAAGATTAGTTTCGTATTATGATAATTTTTTTCGTTAAATTTAATATAAGTTAATTAATTTAATTTAATTTATATTTAAGCTTCTAGCTCTCGTATTGAGTAAATTTTCATACGGATATTATGGATCTTCATGAAAATGTTGAATGTATGCTTAAAAGATGCCTGAATCGATCTAAACCAAATTTAATTGAGAAGATTTGCTGATATTTTTTCTCTTTTTCTTGATCAATAAAAATATTTTTACACAAGAGGTATTCAATTTTGGACACCTAATTATAACATTCTGAGACGCCGCCCGCTTAGCTGCGGAGACGTGCCTTAGGTACGCCCTGCAGCTAGTATTAATATAATATTGCATCATAATTCACACCCCCTCAACAAAAAAAAAGAAGAAATCGAAGATAAATTTTTATTAGTTGTACATTTGTCTGGGGAATATTTTTTTAGTTTATTCCATTTAACATAGATAACACAGAAAACTCAAAGAATGTTCTTGGAAACTGATTTTGAAAATGGGGAGGGAGGTCAGAAAAAATTTAAAAAATTTCTCTTTTTTGAATTTTTTAATTGTTTTTGTTTATTTAAACATATAACTTCTTCATTTTTTAGTTTTTAACATTTTTTTTTTTATACATGCTAGGAAAGAATTACAATTTTGTGTCAGCTTTTCTTTTCATATAATACAATTTTTAATATTCACATAATTTAGTTCACAAATTTTATTATAAATATTTAAATTAAAAATGACACCGTAACTAAAAAAGACATAACGAGGTATTTTTAGCATTAATAAAGTAAAATAATTGACAAAGTGTTTAATTATTTTTACCTTGAATCATTCTGTAATTACTTTAAATTTACATATCGTTATTTTTTTTTTTCACTTTATTTATTACATAAACGCTTTTGGAAGTATTTATTATTAGGAATACAAATGTATTTTTTTTTTATTTCCTTTACTTGCCTAGTAGTATTTACTTCAGTAAAAACGTCAGGTGATAAAAAAAAACACATTGTCGTAAATAGCTTAAGTTTATCACTAAAAAAAAAAATAATTATAAATAATAACAACAGTAGGGAAGTAATAAATGTATAATTATTATATCCCTCAAAAACGATATATTTATATTAGATATGAACAAAAATTGACACAGGTATTTTCCGGCAGTCGTATTTTTAATATATTACCTTTTTTGAAATACCTATTACGAAGTAATAACCGTTACGATTTATATATAAGCAGTAACAATTTGATTAATTTTTAATTAACATTTTTTTCCAAAAATATCGTTTTTATTAATTTTTTAGTATTTATTATATATTTTGTATTTTTAACGGAGAGATAAAAATTTTTTTTTTCAGTCGGGGCCTCTTAAAATCACACATGTGTAGTCTGATAACTTTTTTAAAAATTCTTTCCTCTAACTTTTCTCATTTTTTTTGGTCCATCCACTTTGTTTGCTTTACTGTTTTCTAGAAATTTACATTTATCGACTGGTTTTCTGAAAGATCGAAAATTTATTTTTTGGAAATATAATAATTTTATATCTTTTTGTATTTTTTTTTCCAATTTTTTTTTGTATTAGCTTACTTAGGTTTTTTTTTGAAAAAGTTAATTAGTTTTTTTGTTAAACAACTTTTATGCGTTCTTTATAGACTATAACTTTGAGTCTTTCTTCTCAATGTGGTGAGAAAGTTTTTCAAAATAAAAAATGAGTATGCTCTATTTTTAATTTTTTTATTTAGGTAGATTACATCTGGTTTTTTTAAATTTATAATTATTTTCTTCGATTTTTTGACGTAGAGTTTTCTGAAAACTCTTTATACAAATTTGACTAGATTTTTTTTTTAGAAATTTTGTAGGTCTTCAGCACTATAACATTTCCGGTAAAATAGGTTGTATAGTTTTCTGTCTCAAAATAATAATTTTTTATTGTAAATACGTTCTCGTAAAATCCTGATTAAAAAAAAAATATTACCAAGTGATTAGTAAATATATATATATATATATACGGAGTGTTCTGGGATGTATTAGCTGGGCTTGAAAAACAGATTCGGGAGACCAAAATGAACAAAAGCGTTCATATCGACATAAGTCCTACTTTGTTTTGTTTTCCTTCTGGACGCCATTTTGTGATTTTAAATAAATAAAGATTATTTCTCAGGAACGGGTAAACCTAATACCTAATATAATTAAATTCAAAAAATGTAAGACTAGTGTAGTGTTATTAAAAATAAAAAAAAATTTTAAATGTCACCTTCAAAAATTTCAAAATGACCACTATCTTAATTTTTTAAACTTAAGTATCAAACTTCAGTATGTAATTATTTGTTCGATCAAATTTTTATTTATTATAAAATTTATTAAGCATTTTATTTTCAACAAGATCGATTTATTGCAGATAATTAACCCGGCAGGACGCTTGCGCACCGTAATGCTACTTATTATTTTTATTAATTTATTATTAATAATTTTTATTACATTTAGTGGGAGAAATAAAATCAAATTTTTATTTCATTCGTACTTCCTTGTACGAAGTAAAATAAGTATTAAGATCGTATGTTGGTTTCTTTTTCTTTAATCTTCCTTCTACTATTAATCTGAAACCAAATTGGTCTTCTCCTAACACTTCTTCCACTCTCCTCTCAATTCTTCTGTATAGAATTCTAGTTAAGATTTTTGATGCATGACTAGTTAAACTAATTGTTCTGTATTCTTCACATTTATCTGCCCCTGCTTTCTTTGGTATCATGACTATAACACTTTTTTTGAAGTCTGACGGAAATTCCCCTTTTTCATAAATATTACACACCAGTTTGTATAATCTATCAATCGTTTCCTCAACTGCACTGTGCAGTAATTCTACAGGTATTTCGTCTATTCCAGGAGCCTTTCTGCCATTTAAATCTTTTAATGCTCTCTTAAATTCAGATCTCAGTATTGTTTCTCCCATTTCATCCTCCTCAACTTCCTCTTCTTTCTCTATAACACCATTTTCTAATTCATTTCCTCCGTATAACTCTTCAATATATTCCACCCATCTATCGACTTAACCTTTCGTATTATATATTGGTGTACCATCTTTAACACATTATTAGATTTTAATTTATGTACCCCAAAATTTTCCTTAACTTACCTGTATGCTCCGTCTATTTTACCAATGTTCATTTCTCTTTCCACTTCTGAACACTTTTCTTTAATCCACTCTTCTTTCGCCAGTTTGCACTTCCTGTTTATAGCATTTCTTAATTGCCGATAGTTCCTTTTACTTTCTTCATCACTAGCATTCTTATATTTTCTACGTTCATCCATCAGCTGCAATATATCGTCTGAAACCCATGGTTTTCTACCAGTTCTCTTTATTCTGCGTAAGTTTGCTTCTGCTGATTTAAGAATTTCCTTTTTAAGGAATTAGATATTTTATAAATGTTACATTTCTGCTACTTGAATTAACGAAAATTGAACTCCGAATGTAGTTATAACAACGAGTATGTGTTTTACAATGTTTGGAATCATAAATTTAACTATCCCTTAAATACGTAGAAGAATAGAAGACGATGCGATTTTTTACATTGTTGATTTGTAATGTATATCATTTTTTATTTTTTTTATTAAAAAATGTTAGTTTTTTTTTTTAATTAGATTTAATTACTGGTATATACTTTTAACTGAATTCATTTTTTTTTTTTCAGGTATGATTACTATTGAATTTATCCATTCACTTTACGTAATTCGGTAAGTTTAGTGTAATCCATTTTAAAAGTACTTATAAGATTTTATGTGATGAGTTTAAGAAGTAAGTTTTTTGCAAAAAATGTACATTTCCGTGCGTTTAGAATTTTATTGTAATTTAATGTACTTTTTTTGAGTAGTGTTTTTTGTTTTTTTAACAGAAATCAGTGTATTTTTATTTATGAATGATTTTTATATTTTTCTCTTAATATTCAGTTTGTTTTACACACGCCGTGCGCACGCGCGTGTGTGTGTGTTTAACATAAAAATATGCGTTTTAACAGAAACCAATCGTTGAGATTAATCGTAGTTTTTATATTAAGATTAATTAATTTATTTATCAGCTTGTTTTATCTATTTATGTATTTTTAATTGATAATATATTTTCTAAGATCTCTTTCACCACTTTCCCATTAGGTCACGTAACGGCATAAATCCGGAGTCTTAACCTTAGATTTTTAATTATAATTAGTATGTAACTAACCATTAAATTAACTCGCTGATTTGACTTTATTTATTAATCCTTCGACTATCTTACCGTCCTAATCCTTTTAAGTTATACATTATAATTGGCCTACTTTAAATAAAATAAGAAAAAACATCCTTTCGTTAA
This sequence comes from Lycorma delicatula, assembly GCF_047948215.1. Classification (NCBI taxonomy): domain Eukaryota; kingdom Metazoa; phylum Arthropoda; class Insecta; order Hemiptera; family Fulgoridae; genus Lycorma; species Lycorma delicatula. The sequence goes on from NC_134464.1 coordinate 46,056,228, forward strand.
AACGTCTTATTTGGCTTTTTAGTTCCCCGAACTAAAATTTTATTAAATAATTCAATCAATGGGCCAGTAATTATCTAAACATTTAATATTATTTTATAGACGTAAATTTAGATCCTGATTGGATACATTTTTGAGTAAAATCGAAATGTTTTATTAATGAAATTAAGCATTTCTAAATTATCAAGGAATTCTGACTGTAAGGACTCACACGAAAGAAAAACCTCATCCTAGTCACGTGAGATTCTGCTGTTAAAGACGCATGTAGTCAACCATCCTTCACTATCCGTGTTACTACATCCGACTTCATTGTGTCAAACTCGCACTTCGCGCGTGAAGGCAAGACGACTGGATTGCCACAGTCGACAACAAGTTTCGCTATATCAAAGATACTGTGTTACCATGTGATTCTTCCCACAGAAAATTCGCCGAGAGTAAGTGTTTCTCTGCCGATTGCGGATAGGACACACGAGAGATACTTACGGGTACGCAGAAGATGCACTGATATAAGTACGATTCAAGTGTGCACCACATCCTTGTGGAGTGCATAAGTTATGCGGCCTTGCGTTGTAAATTTAAAATGCCCAGGAATTTTCGTCAAATCCTGGGCAATAATAAAGAAGTTTTGGTCTTAAATAAAGAATTTTTGGATACAAGTGTTTTTATTTCTCCGAAGTATTAGTATTTTACATAGTTCTTAATAGTGATCTTAAAATTTTCTTTTTCGTACGCTAGTTGTATATTTCTGTATTTAACATTTTAATAATTAAATATAAATATTTTTTAAATATTCACTTAAAACAGAATAAAATGAAATACAATAAATTATATTTTATATATATTTAACACCTGTATAAACATAATTATATATACATAATTTATTTACTTAATTTTATATATACATCACAATATTCCTGAGGATGGATGAAGGTCCGTAAGTGCTAGAATATATTTGAACATTTTATAATTGTTGGTAAGCGGAACTTTAATTATAAAGTTATATTATATAACTAAAGTTATATAACTAAAGTTATGTTATATTATATATAACATACCAACGGTGCCATCTTAACCTAAATGTTTAGACTTTTTTCTTTTAAATCATTGAATAGTTAGAAACCATTTAATTTTTTTTTTAATGAACTGGATTCTGTTTTTTTTTTAATATGGATGATTTTGGGTGAATTATTGTTTGTCAGATATGAATTATAGACTAGTTTTTATGGTGCTTATTTGACTAGTTGGAACTTCATTAGATTATTTAAATGGTATGTTGTTTTTGTTGCGTTTTTTTATTTTCACTTGTCGGTCAATTTAAGTGGTGATATAATTCAAAATCAAACGTAGATTTTTTTTACAACAATAAATTACGTTAAATATATTCTTCGCTGATATTGATACTTATTAACGAGGTTTAGTTCGTTAAATTTATTTAATTTAAATTAGGAATGATTTAATAGATTTTTACTTCTGATTCAGGTTGCTGCATTTGTTATATTCTTGTGTTTCTTTTTTTCTACTGCTTTGTTTTCTTTCTTTCTTGTACTTTATTTATTATTTTTTTTTTTTTAGTCACTTACGTATTCGACAGAGCTGATTTATTTTATTCAAGTACTTCTTTACCAAAATTGTCATGTGTAATTAATAGCTAACAGATAATTGAATTCTTATTTAAATTACCAATAATTTTTCTTCTATTAAATGGACATTGAACATCTACGTAACATACATGCGTGCCTACGCAATTGTAATTATTTATTGTTGTTTTGATTAGATATTTTTTAACTTAAGCTTATTTTGTTATTTATCAATGGTAAATCTCTTTTTTAAATTTACAGACCACCTAATGTAAACTTATTCAACATCCTTAAGCTATTATTAAAGTGGAATAACTATACAGAAATTATTAATAACTTAAATTCGTTTCTATGAATTTAATGACGTATTCATTATATGCTCCATTTTGTTTTCTTTCAATCACGAAGTTGAAACCAGTACTTAATTATATGATCACTAAATAATTTTTTTAAATAATTATTATAAAAACTATATATAAAGCTAGTTTTTTTCTGAATTGTTATCTGTTTTTGGTAATCTAAAAATATTCCTACGAGTGGTTCATCTGTATTAATGTTTTTATTTATTAAGAATTAACAGGGTTTTTTTTTCAACTGATCACGTAATGGTATCCAATAAACTGAAAAATGTTTTAGTAAAATCTCTTTCAGAGATTTATTTTAAGCATTTTACAATTTTATTATACTTTTATTTTTCAGGTACTAAATTTATTTTCTAAAATATATTGTTTTATATAATAGTTTAATAGCAAAATATTAGTAAAATTTTATAAACAGGTTTAAATTTTGCAGTTTTATATAAGAAAAATAATTTTATTTTGTTTATTACAAAAGCTTTTAAGTTTTATTCTCATAGAAAGGATACTGATATATCTCTTATATAAAAGAGAATGTCCTGACTGATTCACTGACTCATAATCAACATACAACCAAAACAATTATACGTAGAGACTTCAAATCTTCAGGGTACCTTTGTATCTTTAAGTAGATTTGTACTAAGAATGGATTTTGCCAAATTTTTATTTTAAGGGGTTCAAAATCGATAAAAAATTATTTCGTGTTAACAGCGCTATCTGCTGGACGTAAAATTTTACGATTCCATCGCAATGTTTCCGATGTGTGTCAGCTATAGACTAAAAAACTACTGGACCAATTTACGCGCGGGGAAGAAGGGTGATAGGGAAAAATCGCAAAAGGTAAAAGGGAAGAAGGGGAAAATGGAAAAAGAAAAGAAGAAAGAGGAAGGGGGAAAGGGAAATGTGGGAAGAGAAAGGGAATCAAATAAAATAATATTAAATTTAATTTAAAATAATTTAATTAAAAAATTAGAATATCTAAAGCAAATAATTGAAGATGTCAGATGCAAAAAAAACTGGCTAAGATTAAAATCGTAGGTAAAGCATAGAAATGAAGTAATTCATTACATCTGTCAAATAAATAATATTAATACATCTTGTGCGTACGCAGAGCGACAGAATGAGTGTGTGAGAGTGCTCAAGAAGAATGCCGTTAAATTTTACAGCTGTATTTCTCTGTTTAAAATAATGAAACAAGTTCATAATAAACATGTGTCCGGAAAAAGCTTTATTTTTAAATTAGGAATAACAAATAATTTTACCGTGATTTCTGCTTAGCGGCAAAATGAATCTATACCGTAATTCATCAAAAACCAACTGGAATCGAAAACCTGGGAAGAAAGGATAAAGGGAAAAATGGGAAAATGGAAATAGGGAAAAATCGAAAAAGGTAAAAGGGAAGAGGGTAAAAAGGGATTAACGTTAAATATACAAATTACACATGTTATTCTCCAACAATGGAAGTAATTAATCAAATTCAACGATAACATGCATAATCACCAAGTTAATCAATTTACCGTAACATATATATGTTACATACTTTTCTAAATTTTTTCATCATTGCTAAGTATTAAAATTTAGAACACCCTAATGTCAATTATTACAATATTCAAAGTACTTTTTTTACGGAAAAATTACTTGGAAAACGTGAGCAGTTAACCATTTTTAATTAAAAATTAACAATTTTCTTTCATGTAGCAGTGATTTTTGTAACACAAAAGCGTTTTAAAGAAATAAAATTGACTTTTGTAAATACTGAAAAGAAAATAATTCTTCAGTTGTTCTTTTAAGTTTGAATTTTTTTTATTCAGTATCAGATTAAGGGTTAATAAACTTTTAGATGTTAATCTTCTCTAAATGTTGAAATATAAAAAAAAATATTTTCTTAAACTTATTTATTAAGACGGTTTAAAATAAACATATACCTAAATAATTTTTATTCATACCAATTCATAAAATTAGTCTTAATTAATATTTCTTTTACATGTCGATATGAGCTATTTATTTTTACTGTTTGATTTAATTTATTTTTATTGAAAAATTAATTTTAATAAAGCGTGTAACAACAATAAAATCTCAAAGAAACATAATAAATTTTTACTTAAAAAAAAACCCGAAAAGAGAAAGTTATTCCCACGCGAAATTAAATGTTAAAAAATGTTCATATGATAATATAAAGAAACCATAGCCAAGGAGGATAGCGGGAAATTTTATTGCCGAGATAATAAATTGCAATTAAAACATATAATAATAATAAAAAACCTATAATCCTACTCAATAAGTAAATTAACAAGATGTACATTTAGATTTGTATTTAAAAAAAAACCGTTAGCTTTAAATTTATATTGAAATAAAAAATAATAAAATTTAGTCGATCAATAATTTTTTAAGAGGTGATATAAGTTAATATTTAGTTTCATTTCATTATAATCTAAGAGAGATTAATATTTTAAAAAATATAGTAATAAACTGAATAGTAACATAAAATATTTTTATCTATTTATTACTACATTTAAATTATCCTATTGAACAACAACGAAAAACATCAATAGTTGTACAACCTAACACGATCTCTTATAAAGAAAATTATGAATAATCTTTATTTAAAAATCAAATTATATCAATCGGTAAAGAAAAAATTGCATCTAGTGTAATATAATTTAAAATACGGTTAGGTTACACTGAACAAAAAATAATAAATAAATATTATATTTTATGTTTGTTTATTTATTTTATTTACAGAGGAATACATTTAACTACACATTATTTATCTGACTTGTTTATATATTATATTTTTGCATACATTTTCCGTACAAAGTAATTCTATAATAAATTCTAAGTCAAGTAGTTTATACAGTGTTTAATCTGAATAAATTTCACCATGCTATTTACAATATATTTTATTTACATAGTTAATTTAATTCAATTTAAAGTCGATTTATTATAGTTTAAGTATTTTGATATATGATTGTACAAATTTAGTATCTTTGAGATATATATTTTGTTTTTAAAATTATTTATATTATTTTAATTTTAACTTATTAAAATTAATATTATAGCTTCCCAATAAAATGTTATATATATATATATATATTTTTTTTTTTAAATTATGACGGAAAAATCCAAAAGATTGAAAAATTTTAATTTTAAGGAAAAGGCTACATAAAAATTCAAAATGCGGTATTGCAGGACATTCATTCAAATGCGATATAATGACAGTCTGAATAAGTTAGGTGAATTAAATTGTAGACCGGATCCCTTCGGGGATTCCCCATTCGAGGCTGGCATCGTAAAGACTGGAGTCCCGGTGAGAGGACCACTTCGGGGGTCTCCTTGCTAGAGGCATGGCACGAAAAGACCGAGTCTCGAGTGGGGCCTTACGAAACGGCATAGCCGGGCCCAGGGTTACTGCTCAGCTGGTTTGAGGCACTGGTACCTCCGGAGCTGTATTTATGTTTAACTACGAATCCGGGTCTAGGGGACGGGGCATATAAAGAGGGGGAAAAAAACCAAAAAAAAATTATATTTCCAAATTGGAAATAAATGTTAATATGTCGAATTTTGCAAGGAAATAGAAGAAAGAAAGGAATGGATAGAAGAAAGAAACAAAGCGAGATGAAGAATAAATTTTATGAAAAATATTAAACAAAAAAAAAGAAGAAAATAATTATTTCTCGGTCTACTGTCGGTTAAATTTGTAAAAAAAAAAATAATAAATAAATAACCAATTTGAAAGTTTAACCATTCTCTGTCAAGAATGTTAATTGGAATATTTAGGAACAAGTTTGATACGAAATAAATTATACTTTGTAATAAAAGACTAGTTTTTTTTTTTTTATAGGTTTACTATGTATTTAATAAAATACGTTATCCTTTATAATCTTTAATGTACATTTAGGACGATCCAGAAAAAGCTCATTGACAAGTTCGAAATATTCTTCAGATACCCTTGGTCGTCCTTTGCTCTTCCATTTACGTAAACACCCGGTCGTTCCAAACCGATTATGACATCGAGGAATGCAGTTGGAGAACCATAATTAAATTTTTAACGGAACGCACGTAGAACTGTAGAACTATAAATCGAAATTTAGCAAAAATCTAGAAGGCTTTCTATTCCGGAGTCGCCATCTTTTTTAGTGGCGCTATCAAGCGGAAAGTTAGGGAATCAATCTATGGCCATGGGCGGGAATTAAAATTGTTCTTTCTGCTGTTTGATTTCAGCCTTAACACTGTACAACTCATCGAAGTGATATTATAACAAATTAAAACCTTGATATTCTGTTTCGTACTCTCATTACATTAGTTTTAAATGAAATTCACTTATTTTATCGTCAAATATCATTATATGTTTAAATAAACAAAACAACATTTTTAAATCGATATTTTTGTATTTTTGCTGTTAAAAGGATAAAACTAAAAAAAATCCACTAATAAATGTGTAACCAGTATAAAACGTTAACTAAGGTTTGTTTTACAGTAGTGGAGAGATTTTTTTTTTTGCTTGTTGATTTCGCTACAAAGCATGGGAGTATGAAAATGGAATTTTGTAGCGTATGAGAATGCCATGTCTGACTAGGATTCGAACCGGGAACCTCCGGATGATGTTCGAGATGCTACAACTGCACCACGGGCATCGGCGTATTTGATAGTAATATTACTATTTTAATTTTAAATAAACAAAAAACGTTTTAAAAATTTCAAAAAAAAAAATCGATATTTTTAAACTTTGATCGGTTCCCCAACTACAATATTGCCTCAGAAATATTATTTTGTTTATTTTTATTACTACTACTATGCCTGGGAAAACACAAAAAAAAATTAATTCGGTTAAAATAGTAATAAATAAAAAGGAGTTTTTTTATTTTTGGGGAAGGGGGAATCGTGGAGAACACTTTTTAAATGGTAAAATACGCTAATCATAATAACTTTCCAATCATAACCCCACTTCATTTAAAGTGGGCTTATGTTTGCAAAATTTTTGAAAAACCCCCTGGAGATATTAACTCCAGAATTTTTCCAAAAATTACATGAATCTTTGTACAAAATCGGTTTATCCAATCAAAAATTATTAAGCTACAAATATGCCTACACACGTACATTATCCCCCTTTTTTGTTTTATTTTGGGTTCCTGGGTCATGAAACATCGAAAAATGCAAAATATACATACCCTATTTTTTGACTGATTACCATACTTTTCTTCTTGCAGCATAGCTCTACTTCAGTGGTCTTCAAAGTGCGGTACGTAAAGTGATACTTGGGGGTACGAAAAAATAGTAGCAAATAATAATTTGATGTTTGACCACACACACACACATTTATGTATATTATATGGGGTACAACTTATAATTGTATTCTTGTAGGGATACGCGATCAAAAAATCAATGGCGATCGCTGCTCTAGAGATATGATACCAGGAAAGTAAAATTAATTCGAAGAAATAACACAAATAAAATAATTTACGACGTAAAATAAAACAGATTTACGACAATATTTAATACTAGACAATAATTCAATTTTTCCACAGTTCTTTCTACTTTTCTTAAAAAAAATGATTTCTCGCATATTATGTAGCCTTGCATCACAAGGTAGAACTGATACAAACCAACAAATAGACGTAAACAACTTTTACCAAGTAGTACATTCCAATGTATAGAAATAAAACACGTGAGTGATATTTCTTCTGTTGTTTAAACAACACGTGCTGGAACGTATTAAATCATTTTTATATTGTGGTGTGTGTGTGTATATATATATATATATATATATAAAAGCTCACATTATTTATTTGATGTATACGCACAACCTTAGACATATCATCAGATTATTTCACACGCATATATTTTTTTCAAACTTGTTAATAAAAGAAAAATGCATTATACTTGTACGTATAGTATTTAACAGTGTAAGTAAAAGTATGCAGTTTATAAATCGGTAAGTTTCTATTTATGCCTAATCGATGAAATACCTTTATAATTATCGAATTTCTAAATATGTTAGTATATAAAATTAAACATTTTTTTTTTACTAAGATTGTAAATCGGAATTATATTATTAAGGGCTATTGTTAGGGGAAGGTATTTAAGTTAACCATTAAGATATTTGTTTTGATTTCACTAAATTTTTCCTGTAAGAATATTTCATATTCTTTAAAATATCTTGAGTGAATACCGAAAGCTTAGAACCATAAAAATTGTTTTTGGGACAATATTATCAAACGTTTTTTGATTTCACTAAATTTTTCCTGTAAGAATATTTCATATTCTTTAAAATATCTTGAGTGAATACCGAAAGCTTAGAACCATAAAAATTGTTTTTAGGACAATATTATCAAACGTTTTTTGATTTCACTAAATTTTTCCTGTAAGAATATTTCATATTCTTTAAAATATCTTGAGTGAATACCGAAAGCTTAGAACCATAAAAATTGTTTTTAGGACAATATTATCAAACGTTTTCAAGAAATAATTTTGGTTGGAATTTTGCACCCCATTATAAGGGTTAGTCTTTTGATCCTTTTACTTGATGGATTCTGTCCCATCATACCTCTAGTTATTTCTTTGTTATTCACAAAGCTACTGTCAAAAGTCTGCAATTCTGTGCCATCATACCTCTATTTATTTCTTTGTTATTCACAAAGCTACTGTCAAAAGTAAAGTTTGAGCCAAGAACTTAAAGACAAAAGCGTCTTACATTAGAACAGAAAAACACTGGTAGTGTTGTTACCGGCATTTCCTGTGGAGGTCCCGGGTCCGAATCCCGATCAGGCATGGCACTTTTCATACGCTACCACTTTCCACCGGGCTAATAAGCATACCTATTGATTTTGTTGTCTTTCACAACAAAAATATAAGTCTTTGAAGGAAAATAATCACCATCATTTATACAGCGTGTTCCTAAAATGGTGAGCTGGCTATACATTTTAGGATTCTACTTGTAAAACTAAACAAAAAATATCCTTAGGGAAAATTATAAATTCTCCTTCGTTCTACCCCTGACCGCCATTTTGTTATTTTTATATAAAAATGTATATCTCAAGTTTGTATGGATGAATCAAATTAATATTTGGAAAGCGTGTCTTGGTAATAAAGTTTTAAAACTAGCAAAAAATCAAGACTTATACCTTCGCAAATTACAAAATGGCGGCCATGTATATGTTTATATCCGTTATGTTGTTTGGTAAAATATTAAGCTCTATATTTTGGAGAAATTGAGATTATACTTTTTAAAATCGGTTCACAAATTGCCGAAAATTATTGTTGTAATTTTGTATCTGTTTTCATGTCCTCCACTTTACGTTTATTTAACTTGAACTTGGTTAAATGGGTAATAAACACATAAAGATACGCTGAATAAAATAAAAAAGTTACAAATATTGAATTTTATTTAGAAACAGTACATTATTAAATTTGTAAAAAAAAAACTTATTTAATGTTAACAAAACGAAATTATTATTTTTTTGTGATGTGAAAAATTGTGCACCTTCCTTTTTTATTGCAATCGACTGAACCAAAAGTGTCCAAAAAAGCCCAAAATCCAGAATTAATTTGAATTTTGGACTTTTTCTTAACTGCAGTAAAGAGCCTCATTGACAGCTTTTTAACGATATATTATATAAGTGGTACTTATTTTCATTGGTTCCGGAGTTATAACCAAATAAAATTTTAATTAATGAAATATTTGGATCTTACAAGGAAAGGCACATCGGTTCGAATCTGACTTCATATACATATATTTTCTTTAACACTTCTTTTTTAATTTAAATATATTGATTTATTAATAATTATTAACCTGTGATTGTAAAACAAATTTTATAATAAATAATAATTCAATAACAATAAAAAAATGAAAAAATATTATTAGTTATATGAAATAAAATTTTATACTTTTCCTTTTAAAAAAATGTGATGCAGACACCACACAACTTCCTTATACGCCAATTAAATTAATATACAATTATTTTTTGATGAAAAGTACATAAAATTTTTATTTCATTAACAACTTTTGATATTTTTCATATTTTTTTTTTTATTGTTACTACTGAATTATTATTAATTGTAAATTTTTTACAATTAGAAGTTAATAATTAGTAATAAATAATTATATTTAAAATAAAAAAAATTAAAAAAAGGAGATGAAATCGAATTCGAACCGATGTGCCTTTCCCTTGTAAGATCCAAATATTTCATTAATTAAAATTTCTTTTGGCAATAACTCTGAAAACAACGAAAATAAGACCACTTATGGATATATCGTTGAAAGCTGTGAATGAGGTTTTATTAATGCAGTTATGAAAAGTTCAAAATCCAAATTTTATGGAGGCCTTTTTTGGTCCAGTTGATTGCAATCAGAAGGATTGGATTCACAAGGTATTTAGTTGTACACAACTAGATGTTAAAACAATCCAAAATTTGAGCATCCTACGGCTAACAGTTTTTGAGTTAAGCGAGATACATACGCACGTACGTACAGACGTCACGCCGAAACTAGTCAAAATGGATTCAGGGATAGTCAAAATGGATATTTCTGTTGAAATATGAAAAGCAAAAGTTTTGCTGTCACAATACATCCTTTACTTCGTACAAGGAAATAAAAATGTGTATATGTAATTTAGTAGACGTAAAAGGATGTCATGAGGTGTCCACATCAGATTTTTTTCAACTCATTATAAATTTGTTTTCATCTAATTTTCATAAAAATTTATTAGTAGTAATATAAAAGGTAATATTTTAAACCGTAACATGTGTGTTATACTCAACAGATTCTTTACCAAATGTAAAAACATGTAAGGGTGAGAAAAATTTTTTAAATTAAATATAGTAGTCAATTTTTGATAAACAATTTATTAAAAACAACAACGGATGCATTAAATATATGTTTCCTATCTAGTAAGCCGTAATATCTCGTATTTTGTTAGACGAAAACAATCTCGTTGTGTAGTTTGGATTTACTTTCAGAGAAGTTAAAATTTTTAATTTAAAAAAAAATAATAAAGGTTAACACGATTCATACTGAGCCCCAAATAACGATCTGATCTGACAACCGATTTTTGTATCATAAAACTGGTTCTGATGATTTGAGGGAGCCACAAAACATAATGCTATACATTTTACGGGGTTATAATATGTAGGTATAATAAATATTTAATAATTATGACAAGCTTAATGTTTTATTAAAGGGCTTAAAACAAAACACTGACAACTTTTATTGTCTAGACAATTGCTCATAAAAATATCACATCTTAATACAATGAACACATAATAATTATGAATTTAATGCAAAAAAAGGTGACAACAGAGTTATAGGACGTTCCCGTCACGCGGATTTTTTCTGATGCACGGCTTACACACACAACGTTGTTTAGAATAGTTCTAACTAAAGCGCGCGCGCATACCGTGTATTTCATTTGCGCGGGTGTGGCGGTACTAGCGGACACTTTAAATAAATTTTTACACTTCACTTGTGACGTCACATAATAGCAGACGACTTTAATAGGCGTACAAGGAAGTCATGTGGTGCCCACATTTTGTTGGATCTACAAATTTGTTCCACATCAAAGTTGGGTCTTAACCCAGCCACCCCTCTCTTTACACACCTCTCACATCCCACTTAGCAGCCGGACTACTATTGTAGTCGTCTGCAGTCGTCTGCTACAATAGTAGCAGACTAGAATATAGTAAATTGTATATGTAATTTAATAGGCGTACAAGGAAGTCATGTGGTGCCCACATTTTGTTGGATCTACAAATTTGTTCCCCATCAAAGTTGGATCTTAACCCAGCCACCCCTCTCTTTACACACCTCTCTCTCTCTCTCTCTCTCTCTCTCTCTCTCTCTCTCTATATATATATATATATATATATATATATATATATATATATATATATATAATATTTTTATTATTACTATTTATCGTAAATTTTTTTTATAATCACAGGTTAATAATCATTAATAAATCAATATATTTAAATTTAAAAAAAAAGTTAAAAAAAGGAGATGAAGGGATTCGAACCGATGTGCCTTCCTCTTGTAAAATCCACATATTTCATTAATTAAGATTTCATTTATCTATAACTCTGGAACCAATAAAAAGAAGTATCACTTTGACATATCGTTGAAAAGGTGTCAATGAGGTTTATTACTGCAGTTAAAAAAAGTCTATAATCCAAATTTTGTTGGATTTTGGGCTTTTTGGGTTGGTTGGCTTTTTTGTTGGACACTTTTGGTTCGGTCAGTTGCAGTTAAAAAGAGAGGTGCACCACTTGCAACCGTTCTAAATCCAAAATTTTAACATCTACGGCTATTCGTTTTTGAGTTATACGAGATACATACGTACATACGTACGTATAGATGTCACGCCGAAACTAGTCAAAATGGTTTCAGGGATGGTGAAAATTATTTCCGTTGAAATCTGAAATTTTTCACGATCACAATACTGACTTTACTTCGTACAAGGAAGTAAAAACTGCAACGAAAAAGACCCACTGTAAAAATTATTACTATTTTTTGTAGTGGGGCTGCAAGTTAGGAAAATTTTTTTTTTTTTTTGCTGCATTCTATAACTCTTAAAAATTGAAACCATTTTTACTGGAGGGGGTGAGATTTAGCAAAAACGTTTTTTTACAATATTAATATTAATTTAATAGCATCATTGCCCCTACCATAGAAATAAATATTATAGCCAAGTTTGATGAAAATCGGTTAGTAGTTATGGAGATATAAGCCGAATTACACGCCAACATACATACATACGTACGCACATTTTGTCGTGGATTTCGATGCCACGGCATCGAAATCGAGATCTTTTCGGTTTTCTGAGATCCTTAGGGTCAATTCATCAAAATTCGCTGAATTCGCTGAAAACCTGATATGCTCAATTTGGACCGATCACCATATTTTCTTTTTTATATTACTATATAGACGGGAAAGTATAAATCAAATCGTACATACCTTTTGATTACATTGTTATGTGTCATATTAATTTACAAATTTCTCCAGTAGTAACATCAATTGATACCAGTAAATAAACAGCACCACCAATCACTAAAAATGGTCACAGAAGACTGAAGTATAATTTTTTTTTTAAACGGCACAGTACACAATTTTGATTCTATCTGTTTAGTAAAATAATTTAAATCCTATTAATTTAAAATTTTTTTGTGATTACCAGCAGAATTTTCTCTTTACTAGTTTTTGCTGTGACCCTAATTTTAATTACATTTTTAAATAACATTAAAGTAATTTAATTTTTTTCAATGTAAACCTTTATTCAGAATGTTAAATTAATTTATTATTACTTTATATTACACAAAAATTGTTATCTGTTTGGTGAATTAAATTAGGATTATTTTTGCACGAAGTATTTAATAATTTTGCTATATAATTGTTTATTTTTATTTTTTTATTTTTTATTTTTTTAATTTAACAAACATTATGTAAAACTAAATGTTATAAATTATTTCTTGTGTGTATTATTTCCATGAATAATAATAATCCTATGTACTTGCTGTTAAATGAAAACAACAACAGTTCGAACGTCAATGTAAAGCAAGTTTAAATAATTTACTTGTTATTTATCTTACGTGTCTAGAATAAACTTATGTACGACTTTCGTATTCCAAATTTAGATATCTTGAAAATAAATCACGAAAATAATTTACTGGAATAAAAAAGAGATCTATAACCATTGTTTGCAAATGACGCAAACAATTAGGATCTATAAAGATAGAATTATAAGCCAAGTGAATATTTTTATCGTAATTAATTTTAGAGTTCCATTGTGACAATATTTTCATTATATTTTTAGTGTGTGTGTGGAATTTTAAATTATAGTTTTTTATTAAGATTATTTAATTTTTTTCACAATTACTAAATATAGGTTTGGAAAACATGTATGAAAAAATATTATTTATCTCTAAGACTTCGATTGCGCAACATCAGTCAGTGAATTTTATTTGTTTTTTTTTATACGCTGAATCTGAAAATGAAGTTAGTTTTTCTCCATCCCCCATCACATTTTTGTTATAACGTTTTATAAATCTGCTAAATAATATGAAATTTTGAAAGTGACCAAGTTTGTACGTATAATCCAAAATATGGAGGTACAAATATAACATGCCTAGAATTTTTGATAACTGGAGTAAGTGAACTAATAAATCACTTCTTTCTTTTACGGTAGGGTCCTTTCTTTGTAGAAATCAACAGTAGTTATTCATTTGCTTTATTGCATTACTCCCGCCGCCATCACCCCATTCGGTCGCACTAAAGCATAAGACCGAATGTCTGTGTCACAAAGGGCTACTGTGCCGCGAACTTTTTATCCGACCAGTCTCTTAACTAGTTCCTGGAGGTAACCTAATAGCGTGAACGGTTTTATATTAATTTAAATTGGGTAGGCGTACCCCGTCTGAACTATAATATGACTCTCATAAATATAAAATTTACTTAGTCAAAGACAGCAATTCCCTGCCACGCTTAGATTGCTAAAAGACAGCAAGCACTGTCCACCATTTACAGCGCTTGGATTTATTGGCTGATGGGCAGCCACTTCTCGAAGCCAGCCTCCTATAGCAGCAGTACGGTAAGAATCTTTCCCCATAAGACTACTATGCCAATTGAACAACGCAACTGCATCAAGGAACTCCCACACTGTCCGACAATGCGGCTCACACCAGAATGACTCGTTTGTGAGCACCCAATTTTCCCCTTGATCTCTAAGTTCCAAAGTGGGCCGAGTTCTGGCCTCCCCAAGAACGGGGTATTCGAAAATCATATGCTCGTTCGACTGGACCTCCCCACAGACACACAACTCATAAGTTGCCTGACGGTAACTGTGCAGATATTGTTTTAAATTTACACAGTTGGTGAGCACCTGGGATCCCGTTGTCCTTAAAAATGAACTAGAGGTGTACTATCAAGTCTTGTATAGATCTATAAAAGGGCCTTCCCTTAGTCGTGCTATGCCATTCTTGCTGCCATGCTTCCATCGCGAGGCTCTGAAGAGAGCCTCCTCCGTAGGTGGGAGTAGTTACTCATCATCAATTCGACCCGTCTGCTTGCATAACGTTCTTCCTGCTCATTTCTCCCAGTACCAAAATTTGTTGGCAAAAATCAAGACTGGAATGGAAAATTCAATTTTTAATGAGATCAGGCAGCCTAAATTTTTATTATTAAAAAAAAATTTATACCAAAAGTTCACTATTTTCTGCTTCGTTTACTTTTAAGAAAACTATGGACCTACATTCTAATTTAATTTTCATGCCACTAACCCTACTTATTCAATTTTATGTCAAAATTTTCATGATTGAGTAATTATATAAAAATTTATACCAAAAGTTCACTATTTTCTGCTTTGTTTACTTTTTAAAAAACTATGGACTACATCCTTAAATAATTTTCATGCCATTAGCTCTACTTATTTAATTTTATGTCAAGATTTTCATCATTGAGTAATTATATAATTTGTGCTCCAACGAATATTCCTTAAACATCATCAACCAAATTTTTTATATAAAAGTAGCAAAATAACATGCTTAGGGTTGATTAAAAAATCATGCTTAATATTTTACTGTCCCGGAATCAAAGTGTCTTTTCTTGGTTTCTCTTTAACCACATACTATTCACTTGTTGTATGAACGAGCAGAAACCTGTAGTGAAATCTAGTTCTGTGATATGTTGATAAATATAACTCGCAGACCAATTATTTAAGTTCCACTCGTGAAATTAGATTTAGTTCACTATTTGATTTTTCTTTTAAGTTTGTGCCGCCGCAGTATTTTCAGAACAATCCTCTTCAGAATCTGAAATTTCTTGCCAGGGAAGCTGGGGCTGTTGGAATAGGTAAATCATATCCATGAGCATAACATAACAGGGTTCTTTAAACTTAGATAAAACAAAAAACCTTAAAGAATTGTTTGAAAAGTATATCAGAGATTACTAAGAAAACACCTTTAATGATAATCAAAAGAGATATTGAAAAGCCAAACAGACTTTTTTTTGTAAATATTTAAAATAGTATGGTAATCTGCTTGTTAAAGCAATATATATATATATATATATATATATATATATATATATATATATTTATTATGTCATTAAACGAAACCTGTTTTCTACTACGAAATTATCCGTAATGATTTTTTTAACGTTCATGGAATTTATTTTTTTATTTTTATTACTAACTGAAACAGATAAAAACTTAGGAATTATTTTTAGGTACAGATAATTTGAAGCATATTATTTCGTATAAATTAATCAGTTTTGTGCAGGTTACGTGCAAAAAAGACAAATTAATATTAATTCTAACATTTTTAGCAAATTAATTCACTTTTTGTTTCTTTTTAATATTTACGTCACTATACTTTTTTTATTATTTAAATTATTTTTATACGTAAAACTAAATGTTTAAACTTTCATTAGCAGTTCAGTTTCACGTAGAATATTTTAATTAAAATCACGTGTAATTCTATATATAATTTTAAATAATAATAACTTATTTATATATTTGATAAAAATTATTGACGTCTTCTCTGATATACGGCGTTTCATTAAAATAAAAACTTGTATAGATTATATTTTATTATTTACATTTCTTGAAATACTAGAATAATTTATTTTTATTTACTGATAAATTTATTTTATTTTATTGAAATAAATTACTAGTTTCTTCTTTAATAAATTTTTTTTTTTTAATGGAATATTGGTCTGATTCTATTACTTATTCGGGTAAAAAAGTTTGAACTTAAATAATCTCTTATATGTATTTACGATTAACTTAATAAGAAATTAATTTTTTTGTTTCTATATTTTTGCTCATTGTAAGTGTGTATTTTAAAATTTTAATAAACATTTGAATTTAGTTAAATTTTCATTACAATTTAATGTTATAAATATTTTATATAATTGACAAAAGTAAAATAAAAAAAATTTGAAAACTTAAAAAAAATGTGATGTGGACACCGTATAACTTCCGTGTACGTCTATTAAATTACATATACACATTTTTTCTGCACTTCATCAAAACTTATTTCATTTGAAAAGTGAGATACGATTCTCTAATTTTTTTAATAAAATTAGAGAGTTACACAATCGTTAAAATATTAGTTTTTATTATCATCAAATATTTATATAATTATTAATTCAACAATCTTATCTGAAATATTAGGTTAGAGTGAAAGTCCCTGATTACTTTTTTAAATAAATTGTTTACCAAATAATCCAATAATAAAAACTGATAATATTCTATACGGTAAGGTCAAAATTAATATTTGTAACCAGTATACAGGAGTTCACTAAACGGATTATTATTAACTTTTATTTATACCATACATCAGAAATCTTGTGCATATTACGCACGTGAAAAAAATTCAACAATCACTTTTAATTGAATACAATTTACAAATTTATATTATTTTTCTATCAAATAATAAAATAAAATAACTTTTGTAATTAATATTAAATAATCATATGTTTCACCAAATCTAATATTTTTATTTTATTTTACTTCTAATTTTATTTCACCAATAAATATTTTTAATTTTTTTTTTATTATAAAAGAATTATTTATTGCAAAACTTTTTTACAATCATGGATTAATAATTATTTAAATCGGTGTATTTATATTAAAAAGAAAGAAAAGTTAAAAAATTAAATAAAAAAAAGTTAAAAAAATAAAAGGACGTCTGATTCGAAAATATGTGCCTTCGATTTAAGATCCAAATATTTCATTAAAATAAAATTTTAAGCAATTAAAAAGGGAGATGCACAAGTAGGTATTACACCAGTGCTAAATCCAAAATTTCAACATCCTACGGCTAATCATTTTTGAGTTATACGATATACATACGTACGTAGAGACGTCACGCCGAAACTAGTCAAACTTGATTCAGGGATGGTCAACCTAAATATTTCCGTTGAAATCTGAAAACCGAAATGTTTCACTATTACAATACTTCCTTTATATAAAAAAAAGGAGAGAAAATCTGACGACCGAAATATTTCGCGATCACAATACTTTCTTTACTTCGTACAAGGAAGTAAAAAAATTATTTTTTTTTTAATTTTACGTGGATAGGTAATTCCTCAGTACCGTTCAGCCGAAATATATTTGAGATAAATGCGCTTAGATTATTTTCATTTTACCAAAATATAAGAAAAAAAGATTAAATAACTTTTTTTAATTAATATAGACAGTCTTTTTTTGGTAAATTAATGTTTAATGAATTTATTCCTGTTAATAAATTTTGAAAATATATTAAATATTAAGTTATATTCTTTTGAAAATGACATCCTACGGTTGAAGTAATAATTTGTTCACAAAATTTCATTAATTTATATTTATATATATCTAAAAACGGGTCATACGTTATTATAAGTTTTGTCGATCCTCTTTCCTAAATTTTCATCACTACCCAAAACAACATATTCACCAAAATTTTATCAATTAAATCATATCAGCCATTTTCGAACGAGTGAACAGTTCGTGCGCTTCATTCAAAATAAAAATGTAAGCCGTACTGCAATTCTTGGAACTTGAATTAATCGATATATTTGATGATTTTATCATTTTTTCCTGAAAAATTGAATAAAATAGTCCAAACAATTTCCTAAATTTTAATCATTACCCAAAACAACATATTCTCCAAAATTTTAACAATTAAATCATACCAGCTATTTTCGAACGAATGATTATTTGATCGAACGAATGAATTTGAAGTTTGTGCGCTTCATTCAAAATAAAAATGTAAGCACATAACAGCAAATAAACCAACACACCATTCTTTTTTATGGGAGAGATAAAACGCTTAATTTTTTAGTAATGGTTTGCAAAATCATTCATCTGATTCTACGCCAATCACAAAATGAAGCCGTACTGCAATTCTTGGAACTTGAATTAATCGATATATTTGATGATTTTATCATATATTTTTTTCCTGAAAAATTGAATAAAATAGTCCAAAAATGTATCTAGTAATTTTTGAGAAAATTATTTTTAAACAACAAAAAAATAGTATCGCAAAACTTGTAGTAAAATAATAAAATTAAAAGCCGCGATTAAAAAAGGTCATTCTTATTAAAAATTGATAAAGGACAAATTTGTCTCTCGCCAGACAAATTTTTGGGTTGACCCACCGGGTTGGTCTAATGGTAAACACGTCTTCGCAAATCAGCTAATTTCGAAGTCGAGATTTCCAACGTCCTGGTTATTTTTATACCGATTTGAATACTAGATCTTGGATACCGGTGTTCTTTGGTGGCTGGGTTTCAATTAACCAAACATCTCAGGAATGGTCGACCTGAGATTGTACAAGACTTCACTTCATTTACACTCATACATATCATCCTCTGAAGTAATATCTTACGGTGATTCCCGGAGGCTAAACAGAAAAAGACAAATTTTTGGGAAAAATTGAATAGAACATTAAAGCATAAAACAATTGAAAGAATTACGTTAAATAATTAACTAAAATTTGGAGATACGGATTCCATGGTATCATATCTCCTCATTCCTTTGACTAACCTTGAATAAATTTTAATGGTATTTATGATACGTATTCACAAGTCATAAAATTCCATAAAAATCCGATATAATAAAAAAATAATCATAATATAAATTGCCATTCCATTTTCTTGCAATATACACAGTATGTTGTGATATTGTAAAACGCACGATACCCATTTAAAATGCTAACAATTTTGTCGAAAATTCATCTGCAGGATACTTTCTAAGTTATATAGGTTTACAGATGACCTTTATTGAGTGTTTTCCCTTCTTTTACAATTTTTTCAGTACAACTGTAATTTACTAAAAAAGAAAAACCCATTAAACTTAATTTATTGATAAGCGACCTGAATTATTCATTTAATTTACATAATTCTGACATAGATAATAAAGTATTAAAGATTCCTTTATACCAGGATCGACTAACATTAGCAGGAATAGTGGATATTGCGTCATCTTACTTCTGTTATCAAAAGGAATTCACCAATAAAATAATTTTTTTTTCACTAATCTACTTCTATTTCCTCTTTTTCATGTATTAGTATTCCCGTGATCGTTTACAAACAATACACTTTTTTTAATCAAAAAGCATGGTTGCTTAGTGCTATCATATGTAATAGTAATTGTTAATAATTTTCGTTTTGTTTTTTACGTTTAATTCTCATAGAATTAAAAGGAATGCATTATATGGTTATATTATATATAATGATAAGTAGCTGAATACTAACTTATCAATGAGTGAGAAGACATTAATGAATGGATTTCCTTCGATAATTTCCATCTATTCTAAGTTCAACAAATATAAGGTATTGTTTAATATAAGTAAATAAATAATTTATAATTTTACGTAATTATTTAATGAATTGTTAAAATTTTGTTTCTGTTTCTGTGCAATCAAGCTTGAAAGGAATAGTGTAAAAAGATTATGAGGTTTATAATACGAGCAATTTATAATGTTTATTGCTGGTAACATCAAATAAAGTCTACCGATATTGACTAATAAAAAATAAAATATTATTATTATTATTTATAAGAACTAATTTTGAAATCTGTTTCAAAATCTGTTTCATTCGTCCCTGTGCACGCATCACGCAATAACTTCTGGACACTTTTTAATAAATCTTTGAAGATTTATAACTTTGATGGTTATCTCCAATTAGGATTATCCAAAGCTTAATTCGTTTATCCATGGTTTATCAATGGTTAATTGGTTCATCCAACGGTTACCTTCATTATCTCCAATTACAATTTTGACAATATTCCTCGGAGATATTTTTATTCGGAGAATTTTTAGTTTTTAGAATTTACTCGGAGATATTTTTGTTTCCAGGGTAACAGAAAAATATCTCCGAGTTCAAATCTTCATATATACATTTTAAATATTTTGTTTTATTATTATTATTGTATTATTTGAATTAGTTTAAACTAGTACATTTAGCGACCTTTTATAGGTTTTGATTGTTTATTTTCGCCGTAGATATTGGATTGTCAAAAGTTAAAAAAAAGTGCTTTAAGAAAGAGAATTAACTTTTTTTTATTTTTCAAAGTCTGCTACAAAAGAATGGCTATCATTCTAGATACTCTCAATCAGTAGAATGAGGGTCCAGAGGGTAGAGTCCTTGCTGATGAGAAGGGCGAGCCCTGATCGCATGTCTTTTAATTGCATTTTACGAGGTATTCTTCTAGAATTTTTTTCATGTTAAATAATACATTTAATCAGTTTTTATTTTGAGCGTGTTGGTTATTTAAAATATTAAAAAATAAAAATAATTTTAAAAAGAAAAAAGAAAGCTGGTTAATACGTTTTTGAAGTGAAGCTGTACAAAGCTAAAATTTCAATTAATTTTGAAATTATCATTAAAACATCATTTTGAGGAAAGGCGAACGTAAAATAAAATAAAATGCATTCTGACCAATTTACAGACTGAACTTTTATTGTAACACATAAATAATTCTACCTTCAAAAAATTCCATCACTCGTTTAACAACAAAAAAAAAGTATGACATAATAAAGTTTTTATATATTCTCTAATATCTACAGGTGTATCACGAAGATCTCCCGGATATGTCATAACCTGTTCTAGTCGTGGAAATAATGGAAGAAGTTCATATAAATATATGTTTTAAAATGTTTCGTTTGCTAGTTACGTTTGCTAGTTATTAGTGAAAGGTTTCGACTGGGTTTAAACTTCCCCGGGGAAATGAGGTCATAACGAAATTTTTAGATCGTTAATTAAGGGAAAGAATTTGTGCTTGAAAAATTGATTAAAATAGGTCCCAGAACCGTATCTGCAATCGTGTTTGAGAAATCTGGGGTAAAATGCCCTGATTTTTTTTTTTTTTATGTTTGACGTACATTCACTTTGTTAAACGAGTAATAAACACAAACATTTTAAACAAAACTTGTATAAAATCTCATTTTAAACAAAATGGTTCATGATAAGTTGAATAAAACAAACAAAAATTAGAAGAAAGTTATTATTAAAAGTAATTACTTTTCAGTCTAGATATCTCCACAGCAGAGCTATAGCTCTAAAAGGAAAAGTATAGTAATCAGCCCAATTTGGCATATTCACCGGATCTTGACGTCCATATTCACCGGATTTGGTGCGTTAGGCCTCAAGACTAGACCAGTCAACTGACTGTACAGGTTGTGAAATTACATTATTTTAGTTAGTGTCAATCGTCACCGCTAGTACTGCTACACCCGCGCGAATTTCGGGTGTAAAAAAAAATAACGAAAAAAATATTATATTTAAATAAAATTATAAATATTTTTAATTAAGTTGTGTGTGTTTTTCAGTATTTTATAACTTTTTTAACAGTAAATTTTGTTTTTACAAATTTTTTACATCACCAAAAAAAAATTTGTTTTTCTTACATTAAATAATTACTTACTAACGTTTTGGTGAACTATGTCCTTGAGCTCTTTGAGAAAAAGATTAGTGCAGCACATTCCAATATTATTAAATTAAACTATAATAATATTAGTATTTTTTTTTTTAATATTGTTTACGCATAAGTTGTACATTTGTGGTTGATTTTGAAATCTGATTGCATCAAGATAGAATTTATTCAGAAAACTAACCCAACCTTGCACTGGAAAGGCTTGTTTCTTCAACGAGTCAAATATCACCACACGATAAATGGAGATATGAAATGTAATACGATCTTGATTTAGAATGTACAGTTCGATAATTTATGAAATTTTTTGGTTAAAGAGTTGGGTTTTTAAAATTAATTTAAAAGTCCTATCTTCTAGTAATAAATAAATCAGATTTATATTATGTTGAGAAATGTTCTCATACAATGTAAAACTCGAGAATAAAATTATATAATTTTGTTAAATTAGCTTTCCTAAACAATGTTTGTGAAAAACGATGTAGTTACTGAAAATGATTTTATCAGCGAGTGACTCAAATATCTATTGTGTGAAAACTTCATTTAAAATTTTTTTATGTGCTTTGTGTTTTACGCGTATTTTTTTATGTCCTTTTGATTTAAACTTTAATATTTATCTAATAATGAAGTTATTAGAAAAAATGTACGTTTAAAACTTTCGTCAAAGCTTTAATAACTTAAGAAAAAGGAATTCATAAGGAATGTATAAGGAATTCATTATAATACTTTTTTTTTGGCACAATAAAATATTTACAATTTGTTCCTTTAGAATAATGAATTATTATTATTATTTTAAAGTCTACGATTTAAGTATAGAAGATAAAACCCAACAGCAATTAATTATTACTCTGCCCAACAGTAAATCCCTTTTATTCTGGATGGCACCCTGTAAAAATTGCCGATAAATGATAATGAGATGTAATGAGAAGTATTGTAATCGAGAAAAATTTCGGTTTTCATATTTCAACAGAAATATCCATTTTGACCATCCATGAATCCAATTTGACTAGTTTCGGCGTGACGTCTGTACGTATGTATCTTGCATAACTCAAAATCGATTAGCTGTAGTATGGTGAAATTTTGGATTTACGACTGTTGTAACATCTAGTTGTATACTTCTCCTTTTGACTGCTATTGACTTGACCAAAAGTGTCCAAAAAAGCCCAGATTCCAAAAAAATTGGATTTTGGACTTTCTCTTAACTGCAGTAATAAGCCCTCATTGAGAGATTTCAACGATATATCATAAGTGGTACTTATTTTCATTGGATTCAGAGTTATAGTCAAGTTTTATCTTACAAGGGGAACGGACGTCGGTTCCAATCCCACTTCGTTTCCATTTTTTTTAACTTAAGTATATTGATTTATTAAATATTATTGACTTTGATGGAAAAAATATCTAAAAAATCAGAAGTTATATATGAAGTTGGATTCGAACCGACGTGTGCATGGTTACGGATCGGACACGTTCTCATTTACGCCAAATATTTACTTGAGCGATGCGAAACAAAATTTGATATAAAATGCTGATACGGACACCACAAAATAATCTGATGCAATGCATTGTTCACCGCAATGCATTTGTGTAACTGTCCATTTCATTAAATAATTGGAGGATCGTCGTATCTCACTTTCAAATGAAATAGGTTTAAATGAAGTGCAGCAAAAAATGTGTATATGTAATTTAATAGATGTACAAGGAAGTCCACCCCAGATTTTTTTTTAGCGTGTGAGAGGGGCTCAAACCCAGAAGCTCGGAATGAAAGCTGGGTAAACTACCACTCCTCCACTAAATCGGATTCCTTGTACTATTTTTTTGTACTTTTTTACCATTAATAAGATAGAATTTTCTTTAAGTACATATAAGCCTATTTAACAGGTTTAAGGAAATGTATTTAACAATTTCTATGATTAATTGTAAAGGATTTGCGTCAAACTGGTTAACCGCATTTTCGAATCGTACTCCTATTATCATCATTCATATAATATATGATTTTTGTTAACTAAATAAACCTACATGAGTAATTTAATACTTCAAGTACATACATCTATTTAGATGTATGTTGTTACATTATATTTTATTTATTTAATAAAAGGTATCATTCTGTTTGTCCTTCAGTTTCATATATAGCAGTGACGTCAATGATAGACAGATAATACTTGTATTTAAATACATGATAGGGTTAGGCTGTTTATAATATACTATAAGCTTAATACAAGGTATGTTAAAACGGATGAAGATGTTAAATGTACATAAACAAAAAAAAAAGAAAGGAAAGCGCTTAAAATTAAACTTACTGTTATATAAAATTGTTCCATTGCCAATGTTTTAACCTTGTATAATTTAAACCATTACAATATTGATTCTAGATCCGCAAAGTTTGTTAAAAAATAAACCAGGTTCTGTTATTTTATCATATAGCCCACATTAAAGGGCTATATTAAATTCTTTGATAATATTGTATTTTATGTGACTGTTGCTTATTATCTTTTGTTAATGTTTTTAGAACGGAAGTCTCCTTCCAAAAAAAAGATAAAACCTCCATGTATGTGAACGATTAATACACCCGCATAATTTAGTGATATTTATTTTCTGTTTCATTACCTAACATTCTAATTTTGGTTAGTTTAAATTTAATAAAACTTGAATGAATATTTTCTTGAAAATTACTTAATTTAGTTTTGTCTCGATCTATCGAAACAATTTTATCATTTTTTTTATATGTATATTACAGTGCTTTTAATCGACCAGATGAAGCATGGTTTGTTTTCTGTTCGTACTCAAATTTTCACTTCGAATGAAGCGCTTTAAAATAACTGAACTGTATAAAATGAACTGTGAACTGTGAGCCTCTATCAATGATTTGAATCAATCGAATGAATAATATTATAAAAATAATAGAATTAAATTTACTTTAAATAAAGTAAAATAATATTAAATAAATACTTCATGCGAGGCTTGGTTAATGTAACACTACCAAAATCAATTGGTAACAAACAGGGTGCCACCAGGGCGCTGTTTTGGAAGTTACAACAAGGTGGTATTATACTGAAACAAACCAAGGCATCATGCTTCTTGATCACAAGATATTCAATTTAATTATCTAAATTGTTTAACTGTGAACAAGAAACTTTGTCTATAAATATATTTATCTAAAATTATATTTGTGTTTTGGGGATAAAAAACCATTTTCGCGGAGGGCTATAGGATCGACTTTTTTCTAGTTAGAACTTATAGCAATTAGTTTACTGGCTTTCTCCAGCCACCATCCCCTAAAAGAGTAGAAGGTGGATATGACTTACTAGATACTAGTCAAGCTTGTATGACAAAATTATTAGATCTCGTACATCAAAATTAAATTTAACCAGAATTAAAATAACTCGCAGATATACATCCCTTGTTAACTTAATGGGATTGCACCTATAGTGGCACGTTCCAGGAATATCTCAAATTGCCAGTTCATCATCACATTTAGTTTTGATGCTAACCGGGTTCACCTTGTCAAAAAGATCCGAAATTTTCCCCTACTTTATCGATGATAATTTTTCGCTAAAACCTTATTTAGTAACTTAGTTCCAAATAATCCAAAAAATAGAGTTGTCTTTGACCATGAATTTCCAATTTGATACAGTCTGTATCCCGGTAGTTAAATATTAAGTGCTTCGTCTGGATCAACTATCCAAAACATCCTAACCCCCGAAAGGAAAGACACCCGCTTTGTGACGATTCCGGTCACCACACCACTCCCCCCACCCGCTTTGTGACGATTCCGGTCACCACACCACTCCCCCGTTCCTAGTTTTGATAGGCTCTAACGGAGTCGTCTTTTGCCCTCTAACTTTTTACATCTCACAGTAATAAGCCAGGCCTCGTTGGGAAGGTACCGATGTAAATGCCTCGGTAGACATTTACATTAGTGAATTATAATTTAACCTTCGCTTTCGCTGTAGGCTTCTTTCGGGTATCTTGACTATCCTACTTCGTTGCCCTCTGAACTAGCTAATCGAGTTCGCGGAAGCACAAACCCCGCGCCTTGTTCTACTTTCAACTGAATTGTCTCATAATACCACAAAAATGCCGTTCGCAACAACGGAATTTATTCCTAGTTCCCTTAATGAACTCAAATTTATAGTTCGAACCCTTGATTTGATTTCAACTACGGACTCCGGTCTGGTCTACCAGGGAGAGGAGGACAACTCCTATTCAGCTCCATCGCAGAATCCCGCGTGATATTTATTTACTTTATCACATAAACTACCATCGCCGAGATGGCGCTACACTTCGCGGCTGCATAGGAATCCATGCCTCGGCAGTGCAGTCACCATCCCGCCGATAGCTATTCTTGCTCATTCATTAAACTATCCATAACAGAAAAAAATATCCGGTGACACGTTGATTTTCGTCGTGTACTGAGAAAACTTGTCACAGCGCCTGAAAAACCATTGCTTTTGCACAGCGGTAGAGGTACTACCAGTCCGGTATGAATTGGCTTCCCGTTAAGTAAAGTTTTTTAATTTCTAAAGCGAGGGATTAAACCCTCTTTGCCAAAATAACTGGAGTTTTGGCGAAACTTACCTTTCTGTACACTTATACTTTCCTTCCCTTTTTGTAATTTCCACGTAGGACCTGACAATAAAGCTTTCACATAGAGATGCATGAGATTATTAATTATTAATTATTGTAAGAAGAATCGATTTTTCAATATATATTTTTTTTTTTATAGTAACCGTAAGTTTTGACCTGAAAACTGTATTTTTAAATATTGAGAATAAATCTTTGGATATTCAAATAGAATTTTAAACGTAATTATTTCCTGTGAATTATACTGTACTTACTGTTACGTAAATGAAGTGCAGCCAATACATACGTGGAATCACAGGGGGGCAAATATTTTCCCCTCCCTCATCTATCATCAACGACCTACACCATCTCAACGGCGAATATGTTGTCTAATAATGTTCTCTAATCGGGAGTTAAATTCAAAGAACAGTAGTAGAAGTTGGTTTCAAGATCATTTTACAGAACATTCCCGCTTTGTAGTAACTATAATAGTTACTACAAAGCGTATATATATATATATATATATATATATATATATATATATATATATATATATATACAGTTACGGTCTCGAATTTCCTTATATATATAAAATTTTCTTCTTTGTTTTTCTTAAACTTGCCTTTATGGCAGCTTTGTCAATACTTGATTACTCTGATATTCTGAATTAACATATTTAAAGAAAATAGATCATTTTAACCAGTTATTAAAGATTTTAATTTTCTTTGCCAGATGATGTAGCGATTTTAAAGAGATAGGTCAGAAGCGGTTTAGATGAATGTATTTATGGTGAATTAGAGACTTTATTACGAAATTTTTCATGCTCATTTGAACAGATTATTTATGGTAAAACTGTAAAATTATTATATTATTTACGGTAAAATTATGATTTTATATTTTATATCATGAGTTTATGAATATTCCAATTTTTACTTCCTTATATGTATGTACGTATGTATTTCGCATAACTCGCATAACTTAAAAACTATTAGCCGTAGGATGTTGAAATTTTGATTTAGGACTGTTGTAACATCTAGTTGTGCACCTCCCCTTTTGATTGCAATCGACTTAAGCAAAGGTGTTTAAAAAAGCCCAAAATCAAAAACAATTTTGATTTTAGACTTTTTGAACTGCAGTAATAAGCCCTCATTGAGAGCTTTTCAAATAAAATTTTAATTAATGAAATATTTGGATCTTACAAGGGGAAGGAAGACACATCGGTTTGAATCCGACATCTCCTTTTTTTAAATTTATTTATATATATTGATTTATTAATACTTTATTAATATTGAGTCTTATTAACCTCAGATTGTTAAAAAAAAACTTTACAATAAATAATATTTTCAATAATAATAAAAAACAAATATGAAAAAAAATCAGAAGTTATTAATGAAATAAATGTTAAAAATAACATAAAATAAAATGTTGTTTTCATTTAAAAAAAAGTGTGTAAAAAAAAAGTGTGTAATTTAAAAACCGTACAAGGAGGTTATGTGATGTCCTCATCAAATTTTTTTTTAGATAGATATATTTTTATTTCTTTCGGTCCCTTTACAGCCGAGATCCAATAAATAACAAATATTTGTGTAGAATATAGGGTTTCAGCGAGAATTTTTTATTTTATGTTTTTCATATATTTTAATAAGTTTACGTATCGTTGCTGATCATCTTAGAAATGTTTATAATTTCTAGAGAAGAAATTAGATATGATTTCATAAATTGAGTGTTAGGCTACATGATTTTATTTTTCATAATAAAATAAAATAAATAAAACTATACATATTTATGCTACTTTTTTTCCTGATGCTACTTCTAGTAAAAATTAAGCCCGTTTATTTATTGTCCATCCTAACAATTTTATCCAAATAAGAAATGTAGGCTACGTTCTTTTCACATGAAAACGATTGCAAATCGTTGAGATAACACAAATATTGTTTATAGCGAGATGTTTAAATTAACTACGTAATTAGACATCATTTAAATACGAGAATATTACATAAATTTCGGCATAGTCTGTTAGTTTACTATTCTCTCTCTCTCTCTCTCTCTCTCTCTCTCTCTCCCTCTCTCTTTCTCTATCTATCTATCTATCTATTTATCTATGTGTGTTTCGGAGAGAGAGAGAGAGAGAGAGAGAAAGAGAGAGAGAGAAGAGAGAGGCAAACAGACAGACATAGAGAGAGTGTGAGAGAGAGAGAGTGTTTAGATTTACATACATAGACTATTCCACACAAATTAAAAAAATACTCACGTTCAAACTGTTATAAAATTTATATATAAAAATTAGTATTAAAATGAGATTCAGAAATCCATACGTCCGTAAGTACTTGTTACTTTTATGTCATAAAAATGCTAATAGAAGTAAAGTTATTGCTTATAATTAAGATGTAACAAAAATAAATTTTATATAGGCTTATATTTTATGTAAATATATTATGTTTTACCTGTATGTTTGCATATGCTTACTTATTTATTTCTAAAACACAAACATTATAACTGAACATCTAATTGCAAAATTAATGCAGTTGAGGTTATATATATAACTTCAACTGCATATGCAGATTTACTACATTCTAGTTTTATACGTTACATAACTTTCGTAGCTGGGAAGGTCATGCTTTACATTTCTTCATTGGTAAATTTAGATTTGTACTTGTTTCGTCTTTAAATATGCTTGTCAGAAATTTTCATGTATCTATAAATACAGAGTGTATCACGAAGTTCTTCCGGGAGTTTAACCTATTTTACTCGTGAAAATATGGGAAAAGTTCACATAATGTCCTAAAATGCCTGATTTACGGCTAGTGAAAGTTGTCACTCGGATTTCAACTATCCCGATGAAATGAGGTCGTACTGAAATTTTTAGGACGTTACGCAGAATCGCACCTGCAGTAATTTTTTGAGAAATCTGAGGTGAAAACCATTAAATTGGGGTAAAAAGCCCCAATTTATTAGTATGTTGTATTTTTTTTTTTATTTTGACGTGCTATAACTTTATTAAATGGGTAATAAACACATAAAAATTGTAAACAAAACTTGTAGAGATTTAATTCTGAACAAAATGAGTAAGATAATTTGAATAAAACAACAAAAAAAACGAAACATTCGAAAATAGAAATTCGTTAAACATAAAAAGAATGTTTATTACCCGAATTTTTTGGCTTTCACTCCTGATTCCTCAAAACATACTGTAGATATGGTTTTGAAACGTATTTTATTCGAATTTTCAGGTCAAAACTCATGGGAAATCACTAATTTTCCTCCTTAATTAACATCCAAAAATTCTCAATACCCCACCTCATTTTACCGTGGTAGTTGAAATCCGAGCGAAATTTTTCACTAGCCGTAACTCTCAAACGAAGCATTTTAGGGCATATATCTATTGACATATTTATATGTATTTTTTCCATTATTTTCAAGTGTAGAAAAGGTATGAAATTCCTGGAAGAACTTCGTCATACAACCCGTGTACGTGTGTACATTTTTCGAAATTGCGATATAAAATTTAGTATTGAATAAAACTCTTGATGTAACAAATATTACAGGATATAAAAATTTTAACATTTTTCATTTTACGTTTAAACTCTTTTTATTCTAACAGTATAATAATTAGATTATTACAAATAAAAAATAAGTTACTAATACCTTTTGAATGGATCAAACTCGATTTTCACAAAAAGAAGTAGTATATAAAAGACGATGAATTTAGAATTTTTTAAAAATGTATTTTTGTAAATAAATGTAGCTTTTTGTACAAAACGAAGTTTAGATGCTGTGAAATACGATAAATATTGTCAATTTAGTATTTCTATCCCAATTTTTAAAACCTAGAAAAATTTTCGCGTATGAAATTTTTCCAAATTCAAGAAATTCAGCTGTAAAGTTATTTAAATCTTTAAATCAAAACGAAATTTTCTTGAAATTAAGGGAATCAATATACTATAGTTAACAAACGGACAGATTATTATAATTTAATTTGTATAGTAATCTGTATTAGGATACTGAGTACATCAATACATCATCTTTCACATATAAAATCACAATATATTGTGATTATATCACAATTATATTATATCACAATTCTATTGTTTGTACACAAATTTTCCCTAAGTCTTACGAACTAATGATTCGAACTCAATGATTTTTTCAATATTGTTTTTAATGAACGGTTTTTATATGATTAATTCGCCAGATTTGTTTGAAACTTGTTCCTTGGGAATATGAAATAAAATTTTTTTAGCGTGTGAAAAATGCCATGCCTAACCGAGATTCCAACCCGGGACCGCCGTATGAAAGGCCGAGACGCTACTTCTCAGCCACGGAGACTGACACAATACTTTTATAATGTAGCGTACCCCGTCACGACTTCGCCCACAATATATTTATATATATAGCTTCACTCGCAATGCTTTTTTAATAGCAAACTTATTTTTTTATAAATAAAATATATTTAATCAGCAATATTACATTTAGATTTTCATTTAATCCTAATAAAACGGTAAATAAACATTTTTATGTAAAATAAACAAAACTTAAATAAAGGAAAACAAAAAAAGGAAGATAAGAAAATTGAACAATTTTTGTTAGACCAATCCATTTTATGAATAATTTAATATAGTTCAATATAAAAGTCCAATAAAGATAAACAAACAATTTATTGCTATCCCAAATCTTGCATCCCCATATAGTTACTTGCGCTTCCGTTACGATCAGAGGGTCATGGCTCGCTTCGCTCTCCCTTCCCGTTTTCTTTCGTTTCCCTTTCCTTCTCCTGTTCCTCCTTCCCTTACTTCCTCTTTCCCTATTCCCCTTTCCCTCTTCCTCTTTTTTTTCTTCTCTTTTCCCTTTCTTTATTTTTTTGCATTTTCCCCTTCTTCCCTTTTTACCCTTTTACTTTTTTCGATTTATTTTCTATTTCTCTTTTCCGAATTTTCCCTTTCCCCCTTCTTCACAGTGATTCCAGTTGGTTTTCGATGAATTTCGGTATAGGTTCATTTTGCCGCTAAGCAGAAATCATGGTAAAATTATTTGTTATTCCTAATTTAAAAACAAAGCCTTTTCCGGACACATGTTTATTATGAACTTTTTCATTATTTTAAACAGAGAAATACAGCTGTAAAATTTAACGGCATTCTTCTGGTGCACTCACACACACATTAAGTCGCTCTGCGCGCGCAGACGATGTATTAATATTAATTATTTGACAGATGTAATGAATTACTTCACTTACTTCACTTCACTTCCATGCTTTACCTAAGCTTTTAATCTCAACTAACTTCACTGACATCTTCAATTATTTGTTTTACATATTCTAATTTTGTAATTCCATTTTAATTTAATTATTTATTTAAATTTAATTTAATATTATTTTATATAATAATTTTAATTAAATTTATTTAATCCCCTTCCTCTTTCCTCTTTTCTTTTTTCTCTTTTCCCTTTCCATTTCCTTTTCCCCGCTTTCACCTTTTTTATTTTCCCCTTCTTCCCATTTACCTTTTTCGATTATTCCCTATTTCCAATTTTTTTCCTTTCTCCTTTCTCCTTTCTTACCCGCGTGTAAATCAGTCCAGTAGTTTTTTAGTCTATAGCGGACACACACATCGGTAACATTGTAATGGAATCGTAAAATATTTAGTATAGCGTATGTTGCTTTATAAGTCCAACAGATAGCGCTGTTAACACGAAATTTAGTTTTTTATCGATTTGAACCTGTTAAAATAAAAATTTCACAAAATCTTTCTTAGTGCACGCCTACTTAAAGATACGAGATTTAGAAGTAATTATATCTATATTTCTTATTCAGTGAATAGTAAGGCAAATCTTTAGCATCATAAAAAGTATTTTTTAACTATATAATTTTCGGTAAGAGTAGTTTTAAGATTTTTGCAAATGAAATATGGAAAAGGTTTGCTTTTATAAAAGTACTTTATAAAAGTTTATTACATTTGGATGATGTTGAGTATTTTGTTTACCAAAGTTGGAAAAATCTTGAGATATAAATTTTATCTACCACGATTTCATAGATAGAGAATGACGTAATTTGTTTGTGATGAATAGTTGTTGTGTGTGTTTGAGTAAATATTACAAATTATTTTATGTTCTTTATGTTATCTTTGAATTCCATATAAAACCGTAGCTTATTAGTTTTGTTTCATTCTGGCTTTGATAATTTCAATTAGTTTCGATTATCAATGATTCCTGCTTATCTTACTTTTTTATAGGATTATGCACTCGCTATAAAATTTAATGAAGGAACTTACTAGTTAAACGTAGCAGTTTATAGGATTTAAATCTTAATATACCTGCAAAAATTTCGGTTTTCAGATTTCAATGGAAATATCCATTTTTATTAGTTTCAACGAGACGTCTATGTACGTACGTATGTATGTATGTATGTATCTCGCATAACTCAAAAACGATTAGCCGTAGGATGTTGAAATTTTGGATTTATAACTGCAGTAGAAAGCCCTCAATGAAAGCTAAATATTATTGGTAGTTCAGGAGATAGATTCAAAATTACCGCAAAATAAAGTAATTTTTTCTAAATAATTTTTTTTCTAAATATATAGGAATGTATCACAAAATTTTCCGAGGACTTTGATAACTTATTCTACTTGTGAAAATAATAGAAAATTCTTGGCACGCTTCTGTATGCTTGTTTTGCTCTTTATAATTCTTCAGGACTAACCTTAAGTATGTCAGCAGCATCCTTAATGCGGATAATTAATCACTCACGAGAATTTATTTTTATTTGCCATCCATCCACAGACGCACAAATCTACAGGTGTAGATCTCCCTGGCTAATGGCCAGGGAGATGAAGCCGAATAATTTCTGAGAACAAGAAAATAACGATTTGAGTGAGTGAAAATAGCACAAGAGAAATGGAGAGGGGCGCCATTATGCTGGAAGTATGCTTTGCGCATCAGGGCTAGGGGAAAATCTTCTAGAAGCTATGGCAGTTCTTCTTGAAGAAAGTGCATATAGACATTATTTAAACGACCAGGTAATATTAATGATTTACTTCTTGAAGAAAGTGCATATAGACATTTTTTAAACGACCAGGTAATATTAATGATTTACAACAGCTGATTGTGAAGAAGCTGCACCATTCAAAATTGCCTTCAATCATTTCATGAGGATTTATTTTTGCCCATGTACGTTCATTGGTTAAGTTGCTAACGTCAATTTGCTTTGTCGGTAAACAAAGATAATTGTAGAATTGTTGTTGTTGATTTCTATTCCACCAGCTGCAGAACTCCAAGCGAAGAGGTGTGTGTTGAGCTAGCTGTTTATGATACGGATAAAACTTGTTTTGTTTCAATGTCCTTCAAACATTCGAATGCAAAACTCCGATCCGCTTAGAATGACGTGTTTTACCGAAGCCTGGACTGCGCTAACCTGCAGCGATAATAATTTCATCAGCAACAGTGTCATTTTATACAGATCGTTTGTATCTGGTACGAATGCCAGATAGTGATCGCGTTCCCGAAGATTACGAAAAGTCGCGTTAATTGTTTTGTGATATAGAATCCTGCTATTTGAAAACATATGTCATATTCTGTTGCAGCAGCTGTAGCGTTACCATTTCACACACCCAAAATAAATCCGTATCAGCGTATTCATATTCAATTTTAACAGTAAATTTTGTTTTTACATTTAATAAAGTACTTTTGTGGCATATGTAGTAATTTACTGTTTTTAATATATTCTATTTCTTTCTAACATTTCTATATGTTATTCAACTTTTCTTACCCCATTTTGTTCAGAATTAAATTCTCTCTGCAAGCTCTTTAACAAAAACTTAGTTAAACAGGTAAAACGTTTTATACCTGTTTAACAAAGTTTTTGTTAAACCAAATTTAACCATTGACAAAATTATAGGCACATGAAACGTAAAAACTGGGTTTTTTACTACAATTTATTGGTTTTCACCTCAGATTTTACTACAATTTATTGGTTTTAACCTCAGATTTTTCAAAAACTACTGCAAATACGGTTCTGGAATCTATTTTATCCAATTTTCAGGTCAAATATCATTAGAAATTACTATGTCTGCCTTTTAATTAACTTCCTAAAAATTTCAGTACGAACTCATTTCACCGAAGTAGCTAAAATACAAACGAAATCTTTCCTGTGTAGTCTTTATTAAATGGTGAATATGGTGTGGACAGTTGGATGACACCTCCAATTTTTTTATGAGTGCTCGAAGTACGAGTTATTGCACACGAAGACCAAATGTCGGGTTGTCTTATTGGGTCGGCGTTGGATCTCGTGTAAACTGGAGGGGCCAGGCCGAATGGGCATTTTTTTTTGTTTTCAGTCATTTGACTGGTTTGATGCAGCTCTCCAAGATTCCCTATCTAGTGCTAGTCGTCTATTTGTTTTACATATTCCAAACGTGGCCTGCCTACACAATTTTTTCCTTCTACCTGTCCTTCCAATATTAAAGCGACTATTCCAGGATGCCTTAGTATGTGGCCTATAAGTC
The DNA here is from genome assembly GCF_047948215.1 of Lycorma delicatula. Taxonomy (NCBI): domain Eukaryota; kingdom Metazoa; phylum Arthropoda; class Insecta; order Hemiptera; family Fulgoridae; genus Lycorma; species Lycorma delicatula. The sequence goes on from NC_134464.1 coordinate 46,091,609, forward strand.
TTCTTTTAACTATATTTTTCCAAATGCTTCTTTCTTCATCTATTTGTCGCAATACCTCTTCATTTGTCACTTTATCCACCCATCTGATTTTTAATATTCTCCTATAGCACCACATTTCAAAAGCTTCGAATCTTTTCTTCTCAGATACTCCGATTGTCCAAGTTTCACTTCCATATAAAGCGACACTCCAAACATACACTTTCAAAAATCTTTTCCTGACATTTAAATTAATTTTTGATATAAACAAATTATATTTCTTACTGAAGGCTCGTTTCACTTGTGCTATTCGGCATTTTATATCGCTCCTGCTTCGTACATCTTTAGTAATTCTACTTCCCAAATAACAAAATTTTTCTACCTCCATAACTTTTTCTCCTCCTATTTTCACATTCAGTGGTCCATCTTTGTTATTTCTACTATATTTCATTACTTTTGTTTTCTTCTTGTTTATTTTCATGCGATAGTTCTTGCGTAGGATTTCATCTATGCCGTTCATTGTTTCTTCTAAATCCTTTTTACTCTCGGCTAGAATTACTATATCATCAGCAAATCGTAGCATCTTTATCTTTTCACCTTGTACTGTTACTCCGAATCTAAATTGTTCTTTAATATCATTAACTGCTAGTTCCATGTAAAGATTAAAAAGTAACGGAGATAGGGAACATCCTTGTCGGACTCCCTTTCTTATTACGGCTTCTTTCTTAAGTTCTTCAATTATTACTGTTGCTGTTTGGTTCCTGTACATGTTAGCAATTGTTCTTCTATCTCTGTATTTGAACCCTTATTTTTTTTAAATGCTGAACATTTTATTCCAGTCTACATTATCGAATGCCTTTTCTAAGTCTATAAACGCCAAGTATGTCGGTTTGTTTTTCTTTAATCTTCCTTCTACTATTAATCTGAGGCCTAAAATTGCTTCCCTTGTCCCTATACTTTTCCTGAAACCAAATTGGTCTTCTCCTAACAGTTCTTCCACTCTCCTCTCAATTCTTCTGTATAGAATTCTAGTTAAGATTTTTGATGCATGACTAGTTAAACTAATTGTTCTGTATTCTTCACATTTATCTGCCCCTGCTTTCTTTGGCATCATGACTATAACACTTTTTTTGAAGTCTGACGGAAATTCCCCTTTTTCATAAATATTACAACAGTTTGTATAATCTATCAATCGCTTCCTCACCTGCACTGCGCAGTAATTCTACAGGTATTCCGTCTATTCCAGGAGCCTTTCTGCAATTTAAATCTTTTAATGCTCTCTTAAATTCAGATCTCAGTATTTTTTCTCCCATTTCATCCTCCTCAACTTCCTCTTCTTCCTCTATAACACCATTTTCTAATTCATTTCTTCCGTATAACTCTTCATTATATTCCACCCATCTATCGACTTTATATATTGGTGTACCATCTTTGTTTAACACATTATTAGATTTTAATTTATGTACCCCAAAATTTTCCTTAACTTTCCTGTATGCTCCGTCTATTTTACCAATGTTCATTTCTCTTTTCACTTCTGAACACTTTTCTTTAATCCACTCTTCTTTCGCCAGTTTGCACTTCCTGTTTATAGTATTTCTTAATTGCTATAAAGTAGAGTGTTTTATAGTGTATTTAGCAAAGGAAAAGATTGCTGAGGGAGGATCTAGAGCACTGCTTGGATTTCTCTTGTATTCTATTTTCGTTGATGTTTTGTTCTATAAATTATGTTTTTGTCCTTTGTTACTGTGTTTTGTGTTCCTTTGTTTCAATGTTACTTGTGTTGTTATTTTATGTTTCATGTTGCGTGTTGAACTCACTTTTATTTTCTATGGGTAGGTGGGGTTCAGTTCATTTGTTTAGTTAGGTCCTTTCAGTCTTATTTAAGACTCAGTTAGATGTTTTGTTTTGAGTTCATTAAATAATAGTTTACCGACGGGAATATCATTCGTGGCATTCGCATGGTAGCATCCTGGCCGAGGTGGACTGGAATATTTCAAAAGCCGAGATTTTGAAGATGATCTTCGGTAAAGCCCATAAAGTCATGGAACGGAGATGTTGGAGGGTGTCCTCTTCTATGGGGGGTCAGGATATATCCTGAATGAATATTTGTAAGAAAAGAAAGTAAGACTTGTTCAGATATTTTTTGTTAAATTTTCATAATTATTCTAGGTAGATGTTTACAATTAGTACTCGGGTTTTTTGTTTTCTAATAATCATTTTATTTTTTTTATATTTCTATGTGATTTTTTTTAATCAGTTAGATTAAAATTAATTTAAATATAAATTGTATGTAGAATTATTGTAGTTTGTCCAAACAAAAAATTTCTTCTAATAATCTTAATAACAAAGTTTTTTCAATCTGGATTTCCCTGATTAGAATTGAATATAAAATCCCTCTTACGTATATATTTGTAAAGATAAACTTCAGTATGACAAAAGAAAACTTATACGAGGAAGAACGATGTGTAGAATAATGTATGATATTAAAAAAAATCACCGATAATTACGCAGATGTTAAATCATTTGTAATATATCCAACCTTGAAATGGTAATGTAATGTGTTTCAGGTAGTAGATATTTGAATTTATTTTTCATGCTGTCATTATTATTTAAGTTATTGTTTTATAAGATAATATGTTTCCAATAATTTTAAATCTGTTTTAAATATACCTTAAGCGATAAAGTTTTACCGTAAATAAATTAACTAAAATTAATATGATATCTCTATTTAAGTGTAATTGCCTTATTAGATAATGTGACAAATTACGCACGAAACTTAATTCCACGAAATTATTTTCAATTACTCTGCATTATACATTTATTCTTTTGTGTTTTTTTTTGTAGTCTTATACAGTCTCAGATCGACCATTTCTGAGATGTTTGGTTAATTAAACCCAACCACAAAAGAACACCGGTATCCGCGATCTAGTATTCAGATCCGGACTTAAACGATGGAACTCTCGACTTCCAAATAAGCTGATTTGGGAAGATGCGTTCAACACTAGACCAACCAGGTGGGTAGCTTCTCAACCTGGGGTTCACGACCCCTATGGGGAGTTGCGGTGATATGAAAGGGAAGTTGAAGAACATTTTATATGTAAAGAAGAACATTTTAAATCTTTTTCTTTATAACCCTTACTGTTTGTGACAATTAACATCACATACAATATATCAAATTAACTATGTTTTAAAAGATTTTTTCAGTAACAATATTTGAGTTTTTTTTTTTTTTTTAATTTAAATGACCGTTGAAGGCAATATGGTAGCGTAAGTGATATCTACATAAGTTGTGTCATATAAAGGATTATGCAATGCCGTGAAGTCATCAGTTTGATAAAGAAGCCGTGAAGAATTTGTCGGTTACACTTAAAGCACATGCTTGGCATATCATTTTTTTATAATATACCGTTTTGATAAATGTTCGTAAAAAAGTCACTGGTCTGTTAACTATGAACACTATGGCGCCATCTTCTTGGTACCAACCTTGATTGATACAGTATTTTCAAAAAAGATTGGGTTCATGTAATTCACTGAGGTTAGTTGTCGACCATAGTCGTGTATTTTGTGAATTATTATATCTTCCCAGACGAAACCGCGCTTCATCTGTAAAAGATTTAATGTCGAGGATGCGTACCGAACCATTGACAATAATTTAGTTTTTTTTTTTTTTTTTAGTCATGATCTGTAGGTTTCAGTCATTGAACACTCTTTACTTTGTAAAGGAAACGTTTCAGTTCTTTCTTACAACTTTATGTAGGGTAGCAAATCCGATATCTTATGCTGTGCTAACTTAACGTATTGACTCTGATGGACTTTGGCCACCTCTTCAGATAAAAGTAAAGATACTCAAAGATTAAAGTACAAAAATTATTGATCCACCGTCCAAATTTATTTAAAATATTCTAGTAATCACTAATTATTATTAACATAATATTAAAAATATAATTTTATAAATTAATCATTCGTTAATTTCGAGTTTTGAGATTTATTATTAAAAATTTCCTGCAAACATTTTAAAATAACAACTTAAGGTTTCGTATTGGCTTAATCATTAAGAAATAGATCCAAGTCGAAGAGAAATAACAAAATTAAAATTCAGCTCGGATAAATCCCGGTTCACCTGATGAAAATTAGGTGTTAATAAATTTCGTAAAAAAATTTTTTTTCAATATACGCACACGTACTTTAAATATTATAATCAAGACAAATAATAATTATATAATGTGTTTATTATATTTATTTTATTAAATAAACAAAATCATAAATCAGGAAATTTTACTGAAACTGATAGTTGAGTGCTGCTACCTACCGACTAAAACAAGAAACTGATTGTTATTAAAACAGAATTCTTCAATTGAAAACAGGACGAATAAAATTTCCAAAATTTAAATCATTAAAGTTAAATATAACTGTTTTAAAAAATAAAACATATAATCATTGATATCTTAATTGATATTAACTTAAAAAAGTTGATTAATGGTCTGTTGAATAAAGCTCTTAATAAAGAAATATTATAATTTCTTTCAGTTTTAAAAATCTACGTGCATTATAAGAAGAACTGCAGAGTTTAAAAATTCTCTTTATCGTTATGTAATAATAATTAAAATAAAAATTTGTTTATTAAACTGTCGTATTTGATCGGTGATACGTTATAAGAATTTAATTTTATTAAAATAAACAGAATCAAAAATTTTTTTTAAAGTTTTATAATTAGATAGTGCTGCTACCTAGTGAGTAAAAATAGACATTACTAAAACAGTAGCTGTGTACGTTTTTGTAATTTTTTACTGAATATAATTATTTCCACGAAAGAAGGAATACGGCTAAACTACTGGTAAATATGCTACGCATCGTTTATACTAGTGGTAATGTTTCAAACGATTTTCCTTTAATAAAAAGGCTGTAATCGCCTGAATAGGAAAATTCATTTGCATTTTATATTTTAGGCGAGTTGTTGAAGAGAGTGTGTAAGGCTAGAATTAAGTTTTTAGAACCTGATAGAATCGGGTTCTGAATGGATACAAATTAATAGGGTGTTTATAAAAAAACACCTCGGTTTCAAGTATTAAACAGCATTATATTTAAAGTATTACTTACATGTGTATATAAATTCTGAAGATTCTTTTGGTTTTTAATACACTTTTATATGTGCACCATTGGTTACATTACCACGTCCAGACGGTAATCAAGCTCTTCCCGAGTATTCACCAGTATGGTGGACGTAATGGATGCTACTTCCGCAAGAATCCTTTCCCGCAGGTGGTTGATTTCGCTGGCCTCCGTGGCAGCGTCTCGGACTTTCATCTGGAGGTCTCGTTTTCGAATCCCGGTCAGGCACTTCACACACTAAAAAATTGCAATTTCATTCATCCATTCATCATCTGAACCAATACCTTACAGTGATCTCAAAAGAAATGTAGGTGGTCATGTCTGGGCTCCTTGGTGGCCGTGTGATCAGCCCTTTTCTTCCAATTTATCTGTTTTGAAAGCGTATGTTTAATGCAGCACGAACATGGTTGCTGTAATGCGGCAGAGCGCCGTTTAGTTGATAGAAAATTAATCCTGATAGAAAATATTCCTATTCCTATTATTTGTGCTTTCTACAAAAATGAACGGGCGTACTATACGGTCATTCAGTCCGCAGAAAACGACTGTGGAAGATTCATTCGGATTTTCGATATTTCCATGCGATGGCCCTGATCCTCAAATCTTGCAGTTTTTTCGACTTACTCACCCACTACTGTGAAATGTTGCCTCATCTGAAAACAAGACATTTTTTGGTAGTCCTTATTTGTTGTTAAATATTAAAAGCTGTTCCAATTTTACCAATTTTTCATCGGGTTTAATTTCATATAAAAGTTACATCTTATACGTCTAAATTGCGCCTTTAATAATGGCTTTTTCGGGCTACGCGTACAAGATGTTCGGATCCGTTCCACATTCTGTTCAGATACGGACGGCCTGCCTGGTGACTTACCCTTTACGATACTGCCTGTTTCCTTAAAGTGATTAAACCACTAGAATATTGTTTTATTCATCGGCGCGACGCCGCCATATTTACGATAATAATTACGCTGAAGTGTGATAGCCGATCTCGTTTTGATTAACCAAATAACGCATTCAGCTTTCTGCTGCGGTATCATGACTGATAGTGAGACTGCCGACCGGATACGCAGTGAAGGTCATACAGCGGTGCCAACCGCAACGAATATCTACGATGAAAAGCTTAATAATATAAATAACAAATATAAAAATTCGATTTTTTAGAACCAAAGAGTTGTATTATAAACATTCCGTATATCAGTAACAATTTATACACTCATAAAAATAGAAATACCTTTGTATAGTCGAATATTTTTTTATATGAAAATACTTTTTTTGCAGATTATAAGTTCAATTAAAATGTCCTTTTAAAAATTCGCCAACTCGGAAATTTTTTTTTAAAAACGGATAGTAATGATTTTGTTAATTGAAAAAGTAACGGAGATTGTCTATTAATGAAAATCCGTTAAAGTGGGATATTAACGATGAAGTTTTTAATTTAAAACATATATGAAATAGGTAAAAATAATACAATTTTTTACATATGGACTTAATTATTATAGATATATTAAATTTAAAAAATCCCAGTTTTTTAATCCAAGATTAGTTAATTTTTTACAAAGTTCTCTCGAAACTTTCGTAACCTATTCTACTCGTGAAAATAATGGTAAAATTTCATATAAACACTTCTCCTAAAATGCTTATTTTGCGAATTACGGGTAATGAAAGAGTTTGGCCGGACTTCAGCTATCCCGGTGAAACGAGATCGTACTGATATTTTTAAGACGGAATTTTTAAGGATAGAATTAGAAATTAAGAAATTACTAATTCTATCCTTAAAAATTCCGTCTTAATTTCTTATGGTTTTTTACCTGAAAATCGAACAAATAGATCCGACAGAATCTGCATGGATTTTTGAGAAATTTCAGGTTAAAATCAATAAATTCGGGTAAAAAACCTTGCTTTTTATGTTTGACTTACAATAACTTTGATAAATGGGTAATAAACACATCAGACCTTTTAACCAGACTTTTATAGAATTTAATTTTGAACAAAATGCTGTAAGAAAGGGTGAATAAAACAAAGAATAGAAAAATTTGATTAGAAACAAAACTTTACTACATTTTGTCAGTCGTACTAAACAAATAAAAAAATATTACACAGGTAATAATTTGAATATTTTTTTTATTAACGACAAAAATACAATAAATTAGTATTTCAAAGCAAACCGATCACGTTCAAACTAAAATTTATACAAAACTTTCGCTAACGAGAGCACAGTTTACATTACCCGATATACTTAACGTACCTTACAGAATATAAACACTAACACATTATTGGGCATTGTTGATCAGCTGTTTAAATTATATTGTCAACTTTGAAATAATAATTTGTCAAATATTTTTTTGTATTTCTGTCATTAATAAAAAAATTATCTAAGTAATTTTTATTGATTTATTTTACTTTTACAATTGTTTTGTAATTTTAAGTTTTTTCCTCCAAAACAAAAATGTGATTTTTTTCATTTAATAAATACTTTTTTTGGCAAATGTAGTAATGTACCGTTTCCAAATAAAATTTGAATTACTAGATTTTTAGGTCAGAAACTGTAAGAAATCACTAATTTTGTCGCTTAATTATCTACATAAAAATTTCAATACGACCTCATTTCATTGGGGTAGCTAAAATCCGAGTGAAATCTTTCACTAGCCTAAGAACGTTTCAATTATTTTCACGAGTGTAATAGGTTATGGTAGTTGGTGTAAACTACTTCGTGATACAATCCACCGGATTGGTCTAGTGGGGAACGCGTCTTCGCAAATAGCTGATTTCGAATTCGAGATTTCCAACGTTCAAATCCTAGCAAAGGCAGTTACTTTTATACGGATTTGAATACTAGCGGTTGGGTTTCAATTAACCACACATCTCAGAAATGATCGACCTGAGACCGTAAAAGACTTATACTTCACTTACACACTCACACATATCATCCTCTTTCATCCTCTGAAGTAATTCGTGGAGGCTAAACAGGAAAAAACTTCGGGATTCAGAAATTCTTCATTAACAAATGTCGGTTAGTGATAGATTTCGTACTGATTTCTGCGATTTCGCAGAAAATTAAGTCTAGGACCCAATCTTAACGGTGAATCTAGTTGGTTTGTGTGAAATATGACCCAGAAAATGTGAAAAATAAGTTTTTTGTTTGTGTGCCCGCGCGTGTAAAGAAAGGTTTTAAATCAGAAGGGAAAGTAAACATATTATTGACTAAGAAAGAAAGTATAGTTATTAAGAAATATAGAATGACATCAATTCCAGAAATTTACATTGAATATAATTTCCTAATTTTTTTTACAGATGATGAATTTAATGTAAAGAAATTTAAATATAGTAGAATTTGTATATTTATTTCATTTAATAAAATTATAATGATGAACTGTGACAACCCAGGATAACTTTTTTGCAGCAACAATAGGTAAACATAGATTTACAAATTACACAAAAATATATTTAAAAAATGTTTTTCATCGACTGTAGCGTTATATCGCTATGAAATACTGGTAATAAACCGTAAATTGCTTTGAAATGTGTGAAGTTTTAGAAGAATGTATGAAAACAAATTCATTGACTAAGTACGATATTAAGAACAACTTATTTTTATCACCATTCCATTTATTTGAAATTTACTATTATTCAATAAAAAATATGTTGTTTTATAATGTTTTTTTGTGAGACGTAATGAAGAAAATGTATTGTATTTTTTCGTTTTGAATATTGTATTTTTATACTGGATGAATTGGATATATAATTTTGTGTATTCTTTAAAATAAATCGGCAGATATCACCGTTTAGTTTACTTGTCAATTTTAGGTAAATGATGCGGTTATTCTAAATATGTACGCCCTTCATACTGAAAAACCTTGTGAAAAAATTGAGAATTTATTCTTCAATAAACGGAAGTTTAAGTCTTGCAGATTAGATTAGAAATACGTAAATATATAATGAAGGCTTGTGGTTTTGAACAAAGGAATTTGGGGCTTGTTGAATTGAAACCGTTATAAATTTTGAAATACTTTGTGCTATTCAAATTGGATTATGAATTAATATGATTTAATTGCTTCCGTTTTGTCTAAGTTTGTTTTCCGATTTGTCTATCCAAGGGCCTAATATGGAAATTTGAACGTTGTTAAAAAATATCTCGTAAGGTAACATTAATGTATTTTCGTTCCAATTTCTTTTCCTTTTATTTTTGTCAATCTTGAACGATATTCAAATGTTCTAGTAAATGAAAAAATAATGGATAATAATCGTTTGATGCCATTGTTGGTGAATGGGATATAATTTTTAATACGGAATCTTTTCTCTTATAATATTTTAAGCAACAGATAGGTTATTAACATTATTTAATCGATTCCACAGTACTAATGATTCACTGTTATTTGTAGAATACAGCTGTGTATGTACTCGTGTTAAACCTATTTGCGAGTTAAGACGTTAAAATATTTTTAAAAAAATATGGTGTGTTTTTTTATCTATTTTGTAAGAAGACACTTTTATATCATACTTTGTTGAATGGTTGATTTATTTCCAAAAATGCAACGGAAAAAACAACTTCTTCTTTAGGTTTTGTATTTATTATTTCTTATACATACTGAAGTTTTCGCAAACTGCGTTGATAACTTGGTGTTAAATTTAGTTAGTTAACATCTTAATATTTTTGAGTACACATTTTTCAAATAATTTAGAAATTTCAAGTAGTACGACAATCCGTTTATATAAAGAATTCTATTTAAATTTTCCAGGCTTAAGAAATATAATTCGAATCCCATGTTTTGGGACATTATCATTTCTCAAAATGGAATTAAATATTATTTTTACTAATCTAAACACTTTCGAAAAGAATTTACTAAATCTGTTTGAACCATATTTCAAATTGAACCGAAATGTTTATTGTTATTTTTATTTTTTCATAAAATGACGTGAAGATGTATCAATTGCTGGCAAGATTTATGAATTAGTTAATATGAATAGAAGTTTAATAAGAAAAATAAAACAAACAAAAAATGATACAAAAATGAATGGAACATATCAAACCATTGAAAAGCAACTAAATATATCATTTTATTAGAATAAACCATTAAATTAAAATGCTTTATAAGCTTCCTGGATCTTTTTACGTGTAATACAATCAGCTTATTTTTATGTTTTTAATTACTTTTTTCAAATCGATTTGTATATATAAAAAATAAATAACTAATCATTAATTAAGATAAAATAAATAAATAAATTTTATTTTTACTACTAATGTTATCATTATTATTGAAACACAAGCGAACTCGGCTTTTTTAAAAGATATATGATAACATTATCAGTGGTCCTTCGCATTCATGACACCTGACTATCTTTTACTATATATTATAAATATACGGGAAAAAATACTGTGTGTGTATATATATATATATATATATATATATATATATATATTTATATATTAATGATACTACAATGACGTAACTGATGACGCTTTATGACGTACTATCTCCCCACTATTTCAAACAGCTGTTGGTAGTTCAGCGCCTATAGCTATGTTATGTTGCCGCCCATGATACGATAGTTAGTTCCGTTGTTAGTAAGTACGTTCGGCTAACTGGCTTGCTGTTGTATCGTTCAGCAGAGCGCTTTTAGTTTATTCGACCGTTTTTAGATTGTGTTTTGTGAGGTGTGCTATATATATTTATATTTTTAAACCATTAATAAAATGAATTTTGTTGTAACTATGTGTGTTTGTTTATTTTTTTATTAATAATAAATTTTATTGTTATGTGTTGTACTATTCGTGTTGATACAAAATTTGTTTCATCAAGTTCAGATATCCGTAATCTGTAAGTTTCTAATTATTTATTTTTTTTATTATATAATTTTTTTTTATTGTAGTCTGTATGTTTTCAATTCGATTATACATTTTATGTTTTTTAATTAGTTTGATTTGCCATCAAATTCTTTAATTGTATCTATATTAATTAAATCAGGTTACGCTATTAAGAATTCATTATAAAGAACATTTCAGGTATTTAAATAAAAATGAAAAAAAATATATATAAAGATAATATAAAAATCGCATTCATATTTTTGTTTTTAATATTCAATTTATTCAATATTTTAAATAAATCAGTTCCAAAATAACAACTTATTTGTCAAAAAAAAAAAACACTTTTCATGTTTCCTTATGTTGTCCAATTTATTTAAAAATTTTTGACCTCAGTTGTTGAAATTTTCTTTAGGTGTTTTTATTATAATTATATTAATATGTTATTTTTACTTTGAAAGAGAACATTTTCATAATAATAATAGTAATCGATTTATAGAAAATTTATTGTTACAATAAATAATTAAAAAAATTAAATAAATATTTTTTTTTGTTTTTATGTCATATTAACTCTGTTCAGTAAATCTGTGATATTTTTTTGGAATGAATTTTCAAATACGTAATAGTTGAAAATTCTTCAGACTGTTTATTTGATTCTGGTATAAACAATCAAGACATGTAAACAGTCAGTGTTATGTACAGAAAAGCGCGTGCGCTTTTGTGTACACACACACACACACACACACACACACACACACACACACACACACACACACACACACACACACACACTGATGCGCGCGAATCTTTAAAATTTGAGTCAAATTGACTAATGTACGATTTAAAAGAATTTAATTCTTTTTAATTTTATGTAATTAATAAATTCCCTTATCTTTAATAATTAGTTTTTTGTTTTTAATTAATTAATTTAATCGAAGCTTAATCTACTTAGTTATTTAAGAATTAGTTCCAGAAGATTAAGGTGTTTTTATTCAGATATCAGCTATTGTAGCTATTGATAGTTAATTACTTCAAGTTGTTTGAATTAAATAGAATATACTACCCACTCTTTGTTTTTAATCAAATTCACTTACTTTGCACGTAGTTACTTATGTTAGATATATGTAAATAGAGTTCGGTGCTTTCACTAACCGCTTTATCAAAAATAAAAGATACATAACTGAATAAGATCTTAAGTGTACAGTATAACATTAAAGGTATAATTAAAAATCAACCGACAAAATTTTAAGTGATACATCTGAAAACAAAAGATAGAAACAAATGTTAAAAATTTAACACTATAAGTAAATTATGTTTAAATAATTTATTAATAGAAGAATAAAATTTAAATTTATTTAATGATTTAAAAATCAAATAGTATATTTTTAAAGATATGTTAAATGACTTTAATTTTTTTTGTAGAAACAGGTCGTATCAACTGTTTTCAGGTATAATAATAACCAAATTGTTATTAAAAATATATATAATTAATAAAATACGAAACATTAGAATTTTTAATTGGTCAGTAAATAAATAAACGTGATAGCATTGAAAGAATGTTTCAAATGAAGTCCAAAAAAAAAAAGTAAAATTTATTGCAGTAATGAATTTTACTTAAACTTGTTTAATGATGGTCATTTGTTTGCTGTTTTTGAGATGAAATTTATTTCACAATCCATTTTCAAGTATAGAAATAATTAATGAACCAAGTTTTAATTTATTTCGTAACGAAATTTTTATTAGAAGATTAATTATATTAGATTTTATAGTAATCCAGAATATTTCGTTAAAAAACCATTCTTATCTTAAAATATTCAACTTTTATTCTTATCAAAACTGTGGTACTGGTATGGATCCCTGGCCATTGTGCATCCTTGGGAACGGACGGGCCGATGAGGCTGCCAGAGAGAGGAGACTTCATGATATCAGTCCGTGTAAATTTGCGGGTTCAGTGGAATAGATTATGGCTGCTGAGTCCTCCTACGGAATGACATTTTTTCCCCCTATATTCCCGAGCCGGACATCCAATTAGGTATACTCGGCTCTGGCACGTGTCCTTGCGACTCAAAGAGGGTCTCCCCATTCACCGGTTACCAACCCGGCAAGGTCAGCCCCCCCGGTTCCGGATCTTTTAATTGCCTGTGCCTGCCTCGAATTTCCGACGGGCCCGGCTATGCCGTTCCCAGCCCCCCCCCAAAAAAAAACCGGGTCTAGGTCTTTGTCAGCCTCAAACCGACGGCGCAGGAGCCCAAGCGTATCCCGGAACCCACACCGCCGGCCGGGTCTCGGTCTTTTCATTAATCCACACCTAACGGACCCCATGAGCCCCCGCTCCATCACGGGAATCCACACACTAGGGCATGTGAACCTTCAGGAACGGGGCTGTCCGCCCTGCCTTGCTATAAACTAAAACACTCAGTATCTCAGTCGTCTTGCATCATTTTTTATTCTGAGAACTGCTCTTGCAAATGTTGCAAAATTATGCCAGTTCCCGACATAGCCAAGAGTCACTACGATACGATGTTAATACACTACGATACAGTCACTATGATACACTACATCAACCGCATCGCAATAACAGCAGGCCCACGGCATTACATAACATCCGGGAGAATGTGCTCGAGAAACCTCTTTCCCCGAGCAACAGAAGAGACCAAGTCATCTTAACTCGGCTAAGGATTGGACACACCAGGCTTACCCACGCTCACTTACTTGGCTCTCCTCAGAACGCAAACCTGTGCGGTTTGCAAGATCAAAGGTCCGTGTACCACCTGCTCTTTGATTGCCCAATCTTTGGAACCATCCGGCAAAACTACCTGGGTTCGGATATGAAATTTCTATTAAACCAGAACGGAGATATGAAAAGTCTGTTGCGGTTCCTCTCCTGCTGTGGAATGTTAGTGATTTTTGTATTTTATTTTGTATTTATTGTTGTCACTTCCTATTTCTTTATTGTTTATTTTTGTTCTTTTATACAATACTATATGATAGTGTTACTGTAGTCGCTAATGACTATAATTGTTGATGCGATTATAAATAAAAGCATTAAAAAAAAAATTTCAATTTTTAAAATTAATTATTATTTAGTAGTTTTTTCTAATCAATATATTGTAATGTAAATCTAAAATTTTGTTTCTCTCTAATATGAAAATTAAACAAAAATATTTTTCGTATATTGCTTTACGACGTAAACTAAAATTATTATTTTTTTATCTATAACGAAAACCCCTTTGGTTTTAAACACTGAAAGTTATTGAAGTTGGTACTGTAATTTTGAAAAAGTTTGTAACATATATATATAAAGTTAATTCGAAAATTTTATTTAAACTACTCGCTTATTTTAAGTTAAAACGTAAAATAAATTTTCTTGTTTATGGTTAAAAAGTACTACTACATAATCAGTGAAACGTGATGACGCATATAGTATTTAAAATATATATATATATGTATATATATATATATATATATATATATATGACGGATGTTGTAACATCGTTTAACGGAAATGAAGTTGTCTTTTTATGTAATGGAGTTGTCTTTTTATATTTGTAATCTCCAGTTGGTAATAAACTTCCCAATTACAATCTTGTTATTGGTCTTTTCAAAGTTTAATTAAATGTTAACATTAAACTTATCTAGTAACAAAGATATTTAGAGTTAATTATAAGTTACTTTATATATATATATATATACTTTATTTGTACTAGGATTCGACCCCAGAATGCTGGAGGTACAGAAAATTTTATATATATATATATATATACTTTATTTGTACTAGGATTCGACCCCAGAATGCTGGGGGTCAGAAAATTTTAATACACCCTCATAAATATGGAGATCATAATATGCACTACAATTAAAAATTTAATTTTTTTTATCACGTACGTATTTATGTACTTGACTGTTTTAAATTAGAAAATTACTTGTGTTATTTGTATAACGGAAAATAATTCTACACCTACTATTAATAAAATAAAAGCGTTGTTATTTACTCCCGTACAACACGCTGTTCCTTGTTATATAATCTTTCTTGAGAAAGTGCTGTTAATTAAACCCTATTAAAAAAAATTATAATGCTGTTTAATACTTTTGAACGTATTTGAATCGAGAAATATCAAATTAATAAAATAATTTAACATTTAAAATAGTTAATATTGTACATTACTAATGTAAAAATCGGGTCGAGTAATACCGTTGTTTTTTAAATCTCATATAAAATATATTACTTTATATTAGTTTTTATATTTAGAGGGAATATATCAATAAATATCATCTTTACATATGTATGTGGAGGTCAAACTTTGCGCCCCAGTTAAAAATGTAACTTTTAATCACGTTCTATGTGCTAAATTTTTGTTATCTTTTGATAGAGAATTATTACATTTTTATTTTTAGCTAATTAATAATAATATGTACTATATTATACAAAACTATCTAATAGGTCAAATTTAAATATTCGATTTAAATATTAAATTTTCAACAAATTTCTGTATTATTGTTTTGTTCATTAATAAACTAATATAATATGTAAATGATTTATACAGATGCGATTATTTATTTTCTTTTTTTTATTTATTTAAAAGGTCAAAAAAATTTTGTTATTGTTTTTACATAATTAATTAATAAAATATAAATTCATAATAATTATTTTTTCTGTAATTTTAATTAACTTTTATCGGTGTTTGAGCTTAGGTCAATTATTATTTATGGTATATAATTTAATTAAATTATTCTATAATGTTTACCTTTATCCAGTAGTATTTTTGTTAACTTCATTAATTATTTTTATTTTATAGTAGTTTTTATGATATTAACCGTACGTACAAACATGTAATTTTTTTTAATTTCATACATTTATGAATGTAGGTAATCTGCACACAATAATTAATTAATAAACCTGAGAAATAAAAAAATTATGGTAGAAAATTCTATAAAATAGATAGTCGCTTTATTCTCAAAACTCCTATTGAGAATTTTTGGAAATTTTGGAATTTTTTTCGGATAACCTTTTCTTTGTTCATATATAAGGACTCACTTTCCTTAAATTAATTAAATTTGAATTAAGGTTTAAAGTTAATGAGGTTCTATTTTCTCACTGGGATTGAATTAATAGTGGGATTAAAATAGAGGTGATACAAAGTGATAAAAAGCTGTAAGCCTCCAAACTGTAATTTGCCGTTTATTTAGATGGAGCTTTGGCAGGAACTGAAGCCAGCACGGGACTCAACAACGTTACATATCAAAACAAAGACTTTTTTTATTTCAATGAACCAGCGAATAAAATAATACTTAGAACAATTTTAAGCCAACCGACGTATTAAACCAAGGCGGCTAATTATTTGACATTTTTGGTTCTCCGGGCCGGATATCATTTGAAATTTTGAAGAAACATCATTTTGGTATTTCAAAACCCCGGATATAATTTGAAATTTGGAAGAATCATCATTTGGGTCATCCAGAATCGGGGATATAATCTGAAATTTCAATAATCGAAAAATTTAACAAATTAAAAGGTCCCGCATCGATTAGATCCACAACATGATTTGGGTAATATCAACCACTTGGAAACAATATTGGATTATATAAATGAAAATTATGGAATCATAAAATTTTGGAGTGAAACTTAAATAATGTTGGATATGAAAATGAAGGTTTCCTGTCATTATATTTACAAATAGAAGTGTAAAAATATTTTCAGCAGAATGAATTCTGGCTGCTACCTTACATAATCTAATATTAATCATTGAGGGCAGTTGAAATGTAACCTAATATCATGTTGGATGAGTAACTGAAAGTTTCCTGCCATTATATTTACACATAGACGTGTAAAAATGTTTCCAGCAGAATGAATCTAACTGCTACTTTACATAATATAATATATTAATCGTTAAATTGGTTTAGAAAATACTGGTGTAGGACTAGTTGATAATAAATGTAACCAATATTCTATTAAAAAAATTTAAAAATATTAAAAATATCGAACTGTTAAATTTATAAACCAACCTAACCTTAACCTTTACCTTGTTCTAAACCTAATTAAATTTCACTTAAAGCAATTTAGTTCTTCCGTAAATAATATTTATTTAACATTTATCAAAATCCCACACCTTAAGCTTAACCTAAATTAATGTAGTCTTTTTTTTGTTTTCCTGTTTAGCTTCCGGTAATTAATTTAGAATCTCATTATTCACTTATTTCTCTGAAACCGTTTTTTTTTTACATACGTTCCGACCACTACGGATCGCGTTTACATAGTTTTGACTTCTTTTTCTTTTTCCGAAAGGTTTTCATTCTTTTGCTCTGTTGTCCCCTTTCTTCCGTTCATCTATTCAGGTTTATATCCTTTTTTACCACTGGAATCTTAGATATTCGAATCATTTTTCTAAATTAATTTTTGTCTTTACACAAATGCTTAGAAATATTTTTAGATGTGTTTCTATTTCTTTAAACCTGTTGTTCTTTGTGGCTCTGTTTATGTAGAAATTAAATATTTGTTTTTCTGGATAAGATGTTAATTCTGGATAAGTGTCCATAAAATTGTAATCGTCTCGGATTAAATCCCCTATTTTTTCTGTATGTTTGTAAATTTCTTTTTCACGTACGATTAGTTGATTCCATCATCATGTTTTGGTCCATATATTTTTCTGCTTTTGCTATTTCTTGTTATGAAAAAACTGCAGACATTCTACCCCATACAGTGCTTCTGGTAGGATTATAGTTTTATAGGGCCTGAATTTGGAGTTATGTGACAGGGACTTTTTATTGTAAATGTTTTTCGTGAGATGGTAGGCAGTTTGCGTTTTTCGTACTCTGTTCATTTTCATTACTTGCTTTATTTTAACTCACAATGTTTTTTTTATTTTCTTTTTCATGTTTGTCCTGCATCCTTAATTTAACATACTTCCTGACATTTCCGATTCATAAAATTTTGCATAGTTACTAAGGTCGGGTAACAATAAAATATTTCCCAATTACGTTTGCAAACATCCCCCCATACAGGGGTAAATTAAGGATTTACCCCTATTTTATTATTCCTATTCTTTATTCTTAATTTTTTTCAGTATTTTCGGTGTTATGATTTCTCCCAAATATTAAAAGTTTGAACTGTACACTTATTTCTTTGTTGTCGGAAATTTTAAGAGATTGATACTGTTCTCAATGAAACCAAATTATTTAGTCCAAAAATAATGTTTATTACTTTAGTTCAGTGCTAAATTACGAAATTTTTGGTGAGAGTAGTATATAATTTATGAGGAACATAATTTAGATAAAAGGCGTTTCCAACGAATAATTTCAATTGGAATATATCTCATTTACGATCTAGGTTATTAGTTACAATTGAAATGAGATCGTAAATGAGATATATTCCAAATTTCATTAACTGTAACTGTACAGAAATTACCAAGAAAGTAACTGTATACAAATTACCATGATATTATTTTATACAATAATTTTCAAAGCTTTTTTTTTGAAGGGGAAGTTTAAATTTCTTTTGTGTAATAGTAAACTCAGCTAAAATAATTATATATATATATATATATATATATATATATGTGTGTGTGTGTGTGTGAGTGTATGTGTATCTTTTGACCTAAAATATATTTCTTAAAATTATATTCTGGATCTTCTCCTTTATAATTGAATGGCATTCATAATTTTTTGAGAACCATGAGTATATATTTTTTTAATAGAGTAAATTCATGTACTTAACTTCTATAAATATCTGAATTTAAAAAAAAAATTGTTTGTATCAAAAGTTATTTTTAATAGATGTATCATACAAATTTTGGTGTAAATCGATTCTTTCTTGATGAATAGGAAAGTAAGTGAAAATGGAATCAGATTTTTTTTTTTATATAAAACTAAAATACTAAAAAAAAATATAATCTGAGAAACACATACAATTAAGGATTATTGGTGGCAACTTAATTTATTTATTATTTGATTGAATGTACTGCTTCTGTTTATTATTATGTTTTAAATTTATTTGTTATTGTTATTTTTAGTAATCTGATATATTTCTTAGTTCAGCATTTTTATTATTGGGATATTTAAAAAATACCTTAAATTTTATACATAAAAGAATTTAGTTACTTGAATCAGCATTTTTATTATTTATTAGTATTACTAATAAATAATAAAAATGTAGATATAATATATTTATATATATTCTGTTTAGCTCGTGGATTATTGAAGAAAAAAGGAATTGTAATAATACACAACAAAATATTTTTTTCTTAAATTATTTTTTAGCATTAAAAAGAACGTTTAATTTTTTCTCTAGTATAGAGTTCTTTAACCTTTTATTTTTACTTATAACCTAATCTTATAACCTATGTTAACCTATTAACTGTGAATTGAATGACAATTGTTATGAAAGTTACATAAAAATTGAATTGATAAAAACTTATTTCTTTAATTTATTTTTTATCATAACTTTACACAATCATAATTTTTGGTTCATTGATTTCGAATAACCGGATATATTGTTTTTAGAATTTCTTACTACTCGTATAAAAAATATTATTATGTCACATAAATTTCATTAAAATATGTGTCGTTACGAAATATGTGTCGTTAAAATTCAATTAATTCCGGGACCACCGTTAGGTATTTCTTC
Organism: Lycorma delicatula; assembly: GCF_047948215.1. Taxonomy (NCBI): domain Eukaryota; kingdom Metazoa; phylum Arthropoda; class Insecta; order Hemiptera; family Fulgoridae; genus Lycorma; species Lycorma delicatula. The sequence goes on from NC_134464.1 coordinate 46,111,111, forward strand.
AGAGGATGAGATGAATGACAATTTTTTGTAGCGTGTGAAATTGCCATGCCTGACCGAGATTCGAACCCGGGACCTCCGGATGATAAGCCGAGACGCTACCACTCGCGCCACGAAGCCTGACTATTATTTTTTGACAGAACATTACGATACGAGTTATTTTATTAGCTACTAATATTCATTTCACTGTAAATTTTTGTGAGTTGTTTCATCACATGTAACAGGAAGATCATTAACGACTTATGTACGTATCTTGTACGTTGATTTGACGTAAAATAAACAATACTATATTTTGAAGGAAAGAAAAACTGCAGGTTAGCATTTTTTGTGAATTGTATAGACTGAAATTACGAGTAGATTGGTTTTGGCGTACTTGAAACTAGATATTAAACTTTAAAACTAGATATCTTTTGATTTTTGTCCCCTCTTATTTTAAGTTGTATAAATATAATTGCTTTTGACTGGTTTAGCTGTTCAAGTAAGAATAGCTTTTAGTTATGTAAAAGTAGATCTTGCTCATAATAAACTACAACATATTTAATTACTGTAGTTAAAATTAAAAGTAAATTAGAAAACTGAATTGTTGATCCACTGTGGAAGATTTAGTGTCAAAAGTAAATTTATTCTACCAACAATATGTTATCTTTTATCAGACTTTAGTTTTATCAGGCATCGACTCTAGATGAGGTGCTTTCACTATGCCACCGTGTATTTTTATTTTATAAAATAACGTCTAAAAATGGATAATAATAAACCAACAGTCTATTGAGAAAAATACAATATTGTTCAATAATAACAGAACTAGTAACCCTTAATAGATGACTGAAATTATGAAAATTTGACTCTTGATGTCAAATTTATACATAAAATTTTCATAATTTCAGAGTAGGTAGCGTCAGGAGTGAGGAGGAGACCAAGTGTGAGTTACTTGGGAATGGAAATTTCACCTACACAAACCTTCCCTCATCACTAATCTAAAATAAATACTACCATATGTTTTTGTAAAATCATTATACATACGTTGTTCCCATTGTTCAGACTTGAAATCAAGTAATGAGTTATTATTTATTTTATAAAGGTTTTTAATCTGATTATTAACGAAAGTATTGTTCTTTAATTCTATAATCTTGAATTATTCATCAAACGAGTAACATGAGACTAGGATACTAAAAGTTAACTTATCTAAAGTTTTAAACAATATATTGTAAAATATAGTCTAACCTATAAATATTTTAAGACAGTTACCAAAATAAACAGTTACCTATAAAACAGTTACCAAAATTCAATTTTGGTAACTGTTCTGCCATCATTTTGGTAAGCGCTTTCAGCTATTCCGCCATCTTCAGCGGGAATTTATCATTTATGAATAAAATATTTAAAAATTGTAAAATTTACATAATTAAATCAATAAAAATTGATAATTTTGTAATGTTAAAGTCATAAGTTAAAGCAGGCGCGGCCAAGAGTTTTTGCCTTAGGGCCGAAATGAAAATAAAACTTCTTTCATGGACCGAACGAAATATTAAAATTAAAAAATTTGAAATATAAAAACAATTGATTTAAATAAGCAAATTTTTGTTATGGAATTTGTTATGGAAAAAGTTTGTTCACAAGATTACTAAATATTTCTTGGCAAGTTTTTTTTAAATTTCTGTATTTTCCATTATTCAGTTGCTTATAAAAAAAGCAAATAAAATGACGATCAATTGTTGTTAATTTTATTATGTAAATTTTAAATTTTTTGTATTTTAATTACAAATTATAAACTCCTACTGAAGATGGAATAATAGCTGAAAGCGCTTGAGGAAGTCAAATGGAATTTTGGTAAGTTCTTCTTAAATATTTACGCAGCCGGTATTTCTATAGAATTCATTAGGTAATCAGTTGAAATATGTGTATAATGCTCGTACATTCATTAATATCAAGATAAATATGTGTAAAACCTCATATAAATCGTAAAAATACTTTGGCCATAATCGCGTCAAAATAATCAAACAGCTGAAATGATAGATCGTGCTAAAACCGGATTTTCCTTTACTTGGTTAAAAATATTAACTTGTAGTAAATTGAAACAGTCTTACTTAATTGTACATTAAACTTAAAATCACATTTCAATATTTGCGTCATTATTATTGTACAGAAATTCAACGATGCGACTGTTCAACGCATTACTCAAGCTGGGTAAGATGGTTGAATATGGAAGATGAAAAATATATCACGGCATTGCTTGGTTTTATATTAACAACACATTTAAATACAGGTTTACAGTCCGTTATTTACACTAATATTTTGCAAAACAAATCATACTTTAGTTTTTATGTGCATTGTTACGTTTCTTTAAAAAGGGTAAAATTACAGAATAATTTCTGATTTAATCGGGAATAATTTTGTCAGCAACTTGTTTTTTTTGTTAATTGTTAATTATTATTCTAAACATCCACTTTGTAATTGTTAAAGCCATCGACATTAACTAAGGTGAATCTAGTCTTGGGAACTGGTATTATTTGGTTTTCATTATGGTTTTATCGTAACGTGTAAAATTTACGTTTTTTTCTTCATAAAGTAAATAATTTATAAATCTGTGATACTATGAAAAGTAGCGTAGTTCTTCTTCTCACATAAGATTTAATAATATTTTTAGCATTTAACAAAAATATCTAAAATTATTTTTAATTATTAGAATTATATTTTGATTCAAGGTCAGCAAGTTAACCGGTATTAATTTACCGGTTCCCATAAGATAGAACGAGCTGAATAAAATTATATGAACATGTTCGTTCATATACATTTGTTACTGACATCTTCAATTAAATTGACGTCACTAAAAAGTCACCTAGCCGTAAAATCCCAGCCTTAAGTCTAGAAAATAACAATCTGTCTAATTTGAGTTAAAATATTTTTAAAAATGATTCAAATTTAATTTTGTTTTTCAAAATATTTCTTAATATCACTTATAGTTTTGAATCCATGAATACTATATATATATATACATATTTGAATACAGGATACTGAAATTTTTTTTTTTAAATCATGAATAAATCGTGTATACATGGTTATGTTTATTTATGGTCACATCGTAACGTGTAATTTAATTTTTTTAATGCCAAGCATGCGTAAATATAAAAATAATTGACGAAAATATCACTCAAAATAAATAAAATATTTAATAATAATAATAATAATAATTAAAAATCAACAATAACAATAATTGTTTGTAAATAAGAATGTTATGTTATGGTTCTTCAATTTTGTTTTACGTCATATTTCGTAAGATATGCCTACACCTAATTTTTCATGTTTCGCTTTGATACGCTTCCTTGATCTATTATCTATTTACCTTTTGTATTAACCTTGCTTCTTTGTATATATACATTCCGGTTGGTTTAAATTGTAAAGCTAACTTTTTATTTTTTAAATTATTTTAATTCTAAGGCATTCTTAATAAATATTTATCGTACATTGTTGTGTAATTGATTATAAATAAAAGCAAGTCAGGATATATATATATATATACATACATACATTAATTAACCATTTTATAATATAAAGTACATAAAAATGTAATTAACCTTTTAGAGAATTTTAAAAATAGGGCTAAATAATAAATAAAGAGAAAAATTAAAAAAATTAAAAACTAGTGCTCCTTGCTGCTCCACAATTCCCTTGTTTTATTTTTCTTTTCTTTCCTACCACAGGTAAGATGAATGCTCAATATATATTTCAAGTCCATCCAGGACTGGACCTATTTCCAGTACAGTACTAGTAAAGACAGTTACTTCTATACAGATTTGAATACTAGATCATGGATTCCGGTGTTCTTTGGTGGTTGGGTTTCAATTAACCACCCATCTGAGGAGTGGTCGATCTGAGGATGTACAAGACTACGCTCTACTTACATTCATTCGTACTCTGAAGTAATACCTTGTGGTATTCCGGAGGCTACAGTCTTTTTTATTCTCCTCGGAATGGCCCGTAGACATGTTATCAAACATGAATGGACCTTCAAATTGATTTTTCTGCGAGTAACAACCTCCTCGGTAGTATTCCTCAGTTAAGTAATAACTGGAGATTTATTGATCTCAGAAAAGTTTGAGGTCCGATTACGCTTGATGACTTATCTGTGGTCATTCCGAGTAGAATAAAAAAAAACATTAATCCGATCCGTCCAGTACAACACCCGTATGGATTGAAAATAGGTTTTTAGTTCAATCTTTTTACTATATAAGATACGTAGAAAAGTTTTTTTTCAATTATTGACGTTAATTAGGTGTGAAAATAGGAGGAAAATAAGTCACAAAGTTTGTTGATTTTTTTAGTAGACGACTACATTTTTTGCTTATACGAGGTCTATTCTATAATTAAAGACACGAATGGCAACAGCGGAAAATTTTATAAAATAAAATAATTCTGTCTGAAGTTCAAGTTGGCATCCCTGACATATGTAAAAATAACAGTTTAAAAAGAATTTTCCGTTATGATAACGGAATAACCACTTTTAATTATTTCAAAATGTCGGTTCCGCTTGAAAGAACACTTTACTGTGATAAGGTTTTTGTTTTCTCAAGATTTAAAACCAACTACAATTCACTCGCGGGACAAAAGTCCTTTGTCTCTTTAATTATTGAATATAATTCAATAATAGAATTATATTTAATTATATAATTAATTTACTACAATTATATTTATTTATATTGCATTTAACATTCGTATGTTTATAATTGGTAACGCCTCACGAAAATCAAAAACTTTTTCTCATTCTATATACGGCTATAATTGTACACAAAAAACCTGCATTTTCAATTTTATTTTTTAACAGTAATCATATTTTTTCACTGTATTGTTGGTATGAGGATTGTATTTTTGATATGTAAAGACTTAATCAAGTAACGACCTGAATGTGAAGTTACATAAGGAAAGATTTTGTGCGAAACAGTCAGTTTTTGAGAGAGGCGCGAGAATCGCGCTTCCGCGAATCGGTTAATTTGATAGTTGAGGGTTATATAAGTTATGGTAGGTGGTCGTGGTTAGAAGAGGCCATACAAAGAGATGACAGTAAGTTATGGAAATACACTGATGGACGACCTGCCCATCATGGTTAGGAACGGTAGTAGCGGTGTGGCGACTCACAAGTCTTTCCCTACGGGGCGGGGGTCAGCATATAATACAGACTTCGACGTTTCTCTTTTCCAGTAATTATATTGGATATATAACAACGGATTGGAGACAGATCCTCATAGCCGTAGACGTAAGCAGAGAGTTAACAAGTCATAATTTTTTAATCATATAGTTAATAATTGAAGAAATTACAAAAATAAAAACAATCTTTGGAACAAACGTCTATCAAATTACTAATTTAAGCCCTATTACATAAAATATTCGTAAATATTAAATGTATTAAACGAGTATAATACTAAATAGGTTATTATTTACAATGTATTTCATGCTTTAAAAACTATATTTTGTGTTTAAACACGAACATTTTGTTTCTCATTAAAATTTTATCATTATAATTGCGAGATTTAAACAGATGTGTCTTAATTAAATTTACGCAAACGCACGCAGGGACTATAAATATATAACAGCCATTTTATTTAATTATAATCTATAATATATATTCATAATTTTACATAAATAAGAAGTATATAAGAGTGATTAGTATTTAAGATCATTTTACTTTCTTAAAATTACTTGATTTAAGATAGTGTGTATTTTATCCTGATTTTCTCTAAAAATTATCGTACTAAAGATATAATTATAAAAAATCTATACTGAAACAAATGTTTTCGTATTAAAATATAAGGTAATAAATATTATATTATTTTAACATTTATTTTGTAATTTTAATATTTTGTGTAAAAATAAAATATCTGACTAATATGTAATTTAATATTTAAATATCGATATTAGTTTACATTCCTGTAATATCTTTTTCGAGTCATATTTATGTATAGTTCTACGAGTTATTTTTAAACGGATTTTGGAATAAATTCGGCTTATAAATTATGAAAAAGGACAATATTTTTGTATAAGGTTTGTGATAAAACCCCGTATTTTTACATTTGATATTAAAAAAAAATTCGAAAATTGTTTACGTACTATTTGTAGCGTATGAAACTTACCGGGATTCGAAGCCGGTAAGGCTTTATCCGAGGTCTTTCTTTCTCACCTCGGAAATCAGTTAAATCAAAAAAGTCATTCAGTTAAATCTCTGTTGTATTCCAAAAAAATTACAATGAAATTGTAAACCGTACGGTAAGAATCTCGCAGATATTTCTTCCACTCAAAAACAAAAATTTATGTAATATAAATAAAACTTTTTTGACATCAGTATCATTTTGTTAAAAACAGTTTTATTTATATTACAGAAATTGTTTTTTGAGCAGAAGAAATGATATCTGTGAGACTCTTACCGTACGGTTTACAATTTTATTGTAATTTTTTTTGGATATCACTGCATTTTTTAGATTATTCTTTTTTTTTATATTATGAAATTATTAAAATTTATTGCCTTTCTAGAACAAACAAATTTATATTTATATATATTTTACACTTTGTAAGTGTAACTCTGAATTTTTATCGTATCCGTGGACACACTTTTTATATTGTTATTAAATGAACGTTTTTTTTTAATTTCTCCACCAGTTAGTTCAAATAGTAATAATTACTGAAAAAAAAGTTTACCAATCGAATTTATTTCTGGTCTGTTCGTGTTTTATTAGCAGCTATAATCCCTTTTAAAGTAATACTTTTATTTATTTATTTTTTTTAAATGAAGTGATAGGGATTAAAAAATGGTTTATCTTCAGTACTTTCATTATTAAAACAAGCTGTAATATATTTCTTTTAAATTTTATTATTTCAAATACAATAATCAAGTTTTTGTAGGAAATCATTCGTAAATTCAAATGCGCGTAAAGTATTGCTACATAGCGGCGCGATTTGAGGAAACCCACCTATTTGAGGAATAAGTACTGCTTCCTAGTGGCGCGATTCGTAAACCCACTTTTTTAAAGAAAAAGTGACATATTCGAGTCCCGCGATTCATCACGTGGAAGAAAAAATGTTGGCTCACAAAATTCGAGGTATTTTTTTAAAGTATTATTTATTACAAATCTAATTTAACTGAAATTTGTATTTGTTTTGATACTTATTTTTTAATTTTTTTCCAATTTTCATTTCGCTTGGTTAGGTCGTGTTCTCTCATTAACAAAATTAATTTCTCTTCTTCTAACTGATGATTTATAAGTTTAAAAATATTACTACAAAAAAAATGCTCGCTATAAAATTAGGATTCTAGGGTTAAAAATGCTGCAAAGTTTTTCTTTTTCTAAATTTTCTCACCTTAATAAATGATGAAACAGTCTTTTTTTCTTATCCAATTGAAATTTTTGTCAGAAATAGTAAATCGTATTTTTTATTTTTAATAAAATAATTTCATTATTTTTAAAAAATAATTTTTTTTTTTATTAAAATCTTAATTTAAGATTTAGTTTAGTCCCATGGTTTTATTTTCGTTTTTATGAAGCTAAGATATTTTTTTTTAATTTAGATGTCTAGATCCTGTTTTTATAAATAAACAATAGACTGGAATGTATAAGGATAATAATTAATACTTTGTAAATGGATAAATGAATTCAATACGATAATTCGTATTTCTCCAATGATTTTCTCTTTTGCATTTTAAATGATATTTTCCTTGATTCCGTAACATTTAAATGGCTGATATATTTGTGTAAATACGTAATAGTAATAGTAAATGTGTAAATTCATTCGTTAGAAAGATTATAATACTTCAAGATACGTAAAGAGTGACGTTTTTCTTGATTCTCATAAAAATGATTTTACTGTAAGGTTATGATTAAACTGTTTACTTGTTAGGGAAATGTATGACGTATTTTGAATGATTAACTGTTTTGATGACTTTTAATTTATTTACTTTTATTTTATTTTTTTTTTTACTTAGTCACTCGTTTGTAATATTTTTTTACGTTTCGTGAAAAAGAAAATTGTAAATTAGCTTTGTAATTTTTTTCCAAATAAATATAAATTTCGATTTCTTTTAATTATATTTAAACATTTAAGATCATATACAAAAAATGTTAAATTTCGCTCACTATAAAAAAAGATAGCTTTCTTACATCCTTATCAATAGGTCTAAATTTTGCTCTTAAATCATTTTATTGATTTCTAAATGTTTTAATGATAATAGTAAATTAGATTTAAGTACTTTTAACTTCATACTGATATCAATTTTAATACCATATTAAATTTAAGTGTTTTATTTTTTTTAATATTAATTTAAACATAGATTTACAAATGCGTCAATAGAATTTACATTAAAAAATAGTTTGTTTATTTTTAATTTAACAAGTTGGCATTAATTTTGTAATTAGAATTAAATTGGGGTTTCCATGTATAAAATAATTCTTTGATAAAGAATTCTTTGAAAGAGATTTTTTATCAATGAAGCTAAGCGGATGTTTTATGATGTAAGTAAAAAAAGATAAAAATAATACAAATTAAATAGTAATAATAAAATAATAGCAAATAAATTAAATAATAAAAAGAAAAAAGAAATACAAATGTAATTATACAAATAAAAGAAAACTTAAATAATACAATTTAATTTTTAATTTTTATTTAATAATACAAATTTTAAGATTCTCTAACGATTTTACTCTTATTAGCAGAAATTAAAAGTGAATTAGAGAATATCTTGAATGGATTAGATTTTTTGCTAGGAGAGAAAAATAAAATCAAGGTTTTGTTTTAAAATAAAAATAAAAATTAGATACTAAGATCATTATAGAGGATAGTTTGCAACATTTTGTTATTTTGGTATAAAATTAGAAAAGACTGATGAAATAAGGAACAGATCAGTTCCAAAATACCATATGGAAAAAGGTTTGGCAATATTAAAATTTAATTTGCTTATTCAATTTTTGTAATTTCGATTAAAAGATTAAATAATTTTTTGATATAATAAAGTAAGAAAAAATCTTCATCTTTACCGATAAAAAATAAAGATTTCTTACCTCATTTCTTCTCTTTCTACTTTCGTGGTTTATTCTAAACGATTTTTTTAATGTATATTAAAAAAAAAATCAAGAAACAAAGATTGCTGACTTCCGTGGTGGAGTGGTAGCGTCTTTGTCTTTCATCTGGAGGTTACGGGTTCGAATACCGGTCAGGCATAACGTTTTTTCACGACAAAAAATAAAAATATTATTTTTTTTTATCATTCGTGGTTAAATGTAAGGGGGCGTGTAAACTTGTTATTACTATATTAAATATTCACATTGAGAATAATTCATTACATACAATCGAAATAGTTTTTTTTGCAAAAGATTTTGGTTTGTATTTTTTTTATTAATACTAAAAAAATATATATTCTTATAATTTCTTTCTTTTTTAGGAATAAACAGAAGCAGTGCATAAAATTAGAAATGAATTATATAAAAAATAATTTTAGATTTAAGACATATTTTTAGTATTCATACAGACTACATATTGAATATATACTTATTTAAGTAAGTAATTTCTTCTACAATTTTTGTACAATAATTTTATTTTTTATTTAATATAAATAGTAATTTTTGTTAGTATAATGCTTAGAAAATAATACAAATTTATTATTATATGCTTTATTAATTTATAAAAAAATTACTCCATTATAGGGTGTTAAAAAAATTTTCTTGATTTTATTTTCTTATAATTTGTCAAATCTAATTATTAATTTCGTCTAGATATATCTGTGTAGGGAGTAGAATGTGTTTTTATAGATATTCATAGAATTTACTTATTTATATTTAATAATGGTATTACGAGTTGAAAATGATTTAAATGTAATTATTTATAGGTTAGCGCGAATTATTTAGGGTATGTTTAGATTATGTTTATTTTCTTTTTCTTTAAATTGGAAATTTTTTAAAATAACTACGTAAATCTTTCCTGGATACTGACCAAAAATCTGCTTAGAACTGTGTTATGTTTGTTAAGCTTTTGACCTATTGACAAAAGCTTATGAAATATTTCCCTGATTACTTGCATGGAGAGAAGGAAAAAAATCATATTTAGCTCGTATTTTATCTTTTAATTTTTTTTTTTTTTAATGTTTGGTTCTATATTTACCTAAATTAATTACGCATATTTTATAAAAACTTAATAATTAAACGAGATTAAAAAACCCCTGTAAAATGTGAAAAAGAAGTTTTTTAGGCTATCTGTTAAATTTGTATTAGCTGAAATCAGCGCTTAAAATAAAAATTAGTAATTTTGCTTTTATTAGGTTTGCATTTTTTTCCCTGATGTAAAAAAAATATAGAATTTAAGAAAAGGTTATTTTCAGCTTTCATGTCGACATTTGGGGTACACGTACGTCCACGCATGTAATTCGGTTTTATATATTTATATTTCGTACTTTAATATAATTTAAAACACAGGTTACATAAAAAATTCTCCGGAGAATTTCATAACCTAAATAAAAAATAAAAAGTTAGAAAAATTCTATTTAGTCCAAAAAGTTTTAATGTCTAAAAGGACCCTAAATCCAAAACATTTCGATTTTGGACTTTTTCTTAACTGCGGTAATAATTGAAAGGTTTGAGAGCTTTTCAACGATAAGCGGTACTTAATTTTATTGGTTCCAGAATTATAGCTAATAGAATTTTAATTAATAAAATAATATTTGGATCTTACAGGAGGAAGGCACATCGGTACAAATCCGACTTAATCTTTTTTTTCTTTCTTTTTTTAAAAATAATAATTAATAACCTGATTGTAAAAAAAGTTTTATATACATAATTCAATAATAAAAATTAAAAAAAACCATCCGACTGCATCGTTTTTTTAACTTTCTTTTTTCAATTTAGCCGTAGGATGTTGAAATTTTGGATTTAGGACTGTTGTGCACCTCCCCTTTTAATTGGAATCACTGGACCACCAAAATCCAAAGCCCTCATTGAGAGATTTGAACGATATATATAAGTGGTACTTATTTTCACTGAGTCCAGAGTTTTAGCCAAATAAGATTTTAATTAGTGAAATATTTGGATCTTACAAGGGGAAGGCACATCGGTTCAAATCTGACTTTGTATACATATATTTTTTTTAACTTAACAATAAAAAAATAAAATAAAAAATGAGAAGTTATTATTGAAATAAAATTTCATGTACTTTTCATTTTAATTCAAACATTTTTACAGCTGTTAATAATTATTAATAAATCAATTTCCGACACGTTCTCACTAACGCCACATAATTACTTGAGTGACGTAAAACAAAATTAATATATGGATTAATATAAAATGTTAATACGGACACCACACAAAAAGGTGATGCAATGTGGTATCTACCACAATGCAATTGTGTAACTGTTCACTTTATTAAAGAATTGGAAGATCGTATCTCACTTTCAAATTAAATAAGTTTAAATTATGCGCAGCAAAAAATGTGTATATGTAATTTAATATGCGTTCTTATGTTATGTTTAAGTTAAAAAGGATCATTTTTGACGTGGGAACGAATACGAGTATATTTGATTTCATTACAAATAGAAAATAATGGTACTGTGCCAGAGTTTTAGTTGCCAGAATTAATTTCATTGTATTCAAATTTGTTAGCTGACAGTCAGATTAGCACGATGAATTTTAAGTATTATTTGAAATAAAGTTACTATTTCCAATCGTAGATTCCAAATGATTTGCTTGTATAGATTTATAATTGTTACTTATTTACTATACTAATTTTTGTCATCTAATTATGATACTTTCATTTAATTACCTGTTTTTTAAATCTATTTATTTATTTATGTATTAGATAATAAGAATGTTTTTACATTCAGAAAGTTAACAGAAATAATTATAAGATAATAATCAAAGTTTTCATATAATAATATATAATGTAAGCGCGCGTTTAAGAGAATTTCTTTGAGAGAGAGAGAGAGTGAGAGAGAAAGATTTTAAATTATACCTAATTTAAATATAAGATTTAATCTACTGAATAATGAGAAAATACACTTTTTTTAATTCTTCTGAAGTTTCACGTGTTTAGCATACGACAAGCCCCATCTTACAATTCCAGCAACATTTTGGTCATTCCTTGCCGAAAGGGTTGGTCATATCAAAAATTATTACAGACAAAAGTTTTAGGTAATGTTTAGAGGACTAACGACCACTTTAAACCAATTCTATACTGTGCCTATTAAGGGAGGTATGATTTTTTTGTCTTCGAAATCCCATTTTTTTCACTGCGCCAATTGTTGGTGATATCAAAAACCTTTACTTAGATAAGTTTTAGGCCCGCATCCAAGGAATAGTAGGAACTATAAACGAATTCGATATTTTGCTTAAATAGTGATATTTTGTTTTTTTGAAAAAGCCCTTCCTCATTTCCACCCCAATGGTCCGATTTTTCCCATTAATGATCTCGACCAAGATTTTGAATAACAGTTTGTTTAGTGAGCGTCATTACTCTCAAAGAAGCACTCTGACTAGCTGTATTGGGATAAATAGTATAAGCAACATATTAATGTATCTCCCAATGTTACTCTCAAAGAAGCACTCTCACAGCTGTATTGGGATAAATAGTATAAGCAACATATTAATGTATCTCTTTCTTTAGCACAAAAATTATGTCATATAAACTGCATTAGTTCAGCTGAGGAAGAAAACTAATGAATTAACTACATGAATTTATTAAAAATTAATTTTTATAGTTATATATTTCTCTAGACAACTTGTTTTATATTATGTCATATGTACTTATTTGTATATATTAGTCTTGGTAAATAATTAAAAGCAATTTACAAATTCATATCGTATTAATTATTGTTACGGATATAAAAAAAATGTGTACTCACTAAATAGTTGCACTTACAACTCTTGATAATCAAATTACGTTATCCATATTCCACAATATTTAGACTGGATTCTCCACTACTGAAAGTACTGTAGTCCTAGTAACGAGCTATCTATACCGCCCTCCCAAAAATAGCATTACCTAACATCGTTCGTTGTTTCTTTGTAGCGTTGCTACTTGCTAGGAAACTGCTATCGCAGTTCCACGCCTTAACCACGCCTTGCGGTTCAGCCACGCCTTCTTCACTCTCACCAATCAACACTGATTAATGTATACTTTAAATTATTTACCTGTAATGAAATTAAAATGATTTTAAATTATTTACTTATTGGAAATACAAATTTAATCAGAACTTACCACTACAAGAAGGATTAATTACTCAGGATTACTTTTCCAGAAAAATATTAATAGTATTACTATTCAGCTGGTCCTTTTTGGAAAGAAAAAGAAGATATAAAAAACAAAAAGTGGATACACACATATAGCGTTGATTAATAGACTTGGCATGCCGATATATTACAACATGTTTGACTTAGTTCTAAGAAAGGGAAATCACTTCATTCCTCAGTTTTTTAGTAAGCCTGGCTTGGTATAATTATTTCGAAACTTCCATTTTCTTATAAGTGAGTTGATCTCATTTCAGATCGCCCCATACTGTTTTTATTATTTCGGTTATGGTACTTACGTATACTTTTTTTTTATTTCACAAAAGCTTACCTTCACAAATTCTCGACTTTTTTTATAAGTTGATACATAGTTGGGTATTAAATAGAAGTTATGACGATGAGGGAGTAAGAATTACTGCTATTATAATTTTATGAAAACATAAAAATCAAAGAAAAGCCGCTGGCTTTTCTTTGGTAAAGACAGCCATCGGATTCCGATGGCTATTCTTTATTGGTAAATACGTGACAAGTGTATTTCCTTAGAAATTTTATTCTTAAAATTATTTTAGCTTTTCCACCAAACTAAAATGACCGTAAATATTAATTAATATTTTAATATAAATAATTAATAATAATTTAATATTAATATTAATTTTACATCTTATAAGTTTTATTATTTTGGAGTTGTTTTACCCTTTTATAATTAAAATTCCGGGCGATGATAACGCCCAGGCGTTTTTCGCTCACAAACAAAAAAAAAAATGACCATTGGATTTAATTTTAAAGTATATCACCTATTTGTTAATAAAAATATACAGTCATTAATAAAGAACAGGTAGAAGGAAAAAATTGTGTAGGCAGGCCACTTTTGGAATATGTAAATCAAATTGTTAGGGATGTAGGATGTAGAGGGTATACTGAAATGAGACGACTAGCACTAAATAGGGAATCTTGGAGAGCTGCATCAAACCAGTCAAATGACTGAAGACAAAAAAACAGTCATTAAATAACTGTTTTTAAAATTATTATCTAAAGTTTTATTAATGTAGTGTACATTTTAAATATTAATTGCTTTCATTTTTTGAAGATTAAAACTAGTTTAAAATTCAGGCTTATTTATGTCCTAATCAAATTCTAAATTTGCTAAACGTGTTTAACCTTGAAAGTTATATTTTTATAGATTTTATTATTTTTTAACTTTAATGTTACTCAAATATGTAATTTATATTTTTTTTATAAATAAACAGTATTGCTCTTTTATCCCCAACGGTGCAGCTTGCATTTTTTTTTATAAAAAGAAAACCTGCTTTAATACGATGGGAAATAATTGTAATATTATGGTGATATTTGTTATATCAAACACTTTTTTTTTCAAATATATATTATTTTATAAGTCAATGATCTGTCATACTCTACTGGTTACTACTTATAATAGAAGTTTAAAACAAGATTCTTAATTTACTAATGTTGCATTATATACAAAGAATAGACTCGGTAAACGTACTGTTGACCATTAATGGATTTAAGATTTATTTTCTGTCAGTTTTTTTTAAATATATAACTTTGTATTCTACGCCTAGTGCAACTCTCTCAGTTGACACAACTAAACATAGCTGTCATGTCAAAATACCATTGATTCTTTTTTTACACACTGCCACAACGTGATAATGATCTATCTTTAAAGGGATTTTCTATTTTTTTTTTTATTGTTTCATCATTTATCATGTTTTTTTTTTTAAATTAACTTCTCGCACATATACTGTTTTCTTATTATTTACATCACACAAGAATTTTTCTCTCATTTTTTTGCCGCAGTATGTATGTATGTATAAATGTATATCCATAAAAGATTTTATTACAAAACTTAAATTAAGTTTATTTTATTTAGTTTGTTATCCTTGTAAAAAAAAAGAAAAGTTATCCTTTAAATTAAAATTTCATAATGTAACATAATATAATTACATTACGGTTAATTTATTTTAAATAAGGTTTTCTAAGTGGCTTAACAGGTTGTTGGAGTTTGAGAAAAATTTCATTTACACTTAAATTTTTTTTTTTTTTTGCTTGATGAATTAATTTAATTCACGATAGAAAATCTTGTACGTTGGAATACAGAAATGGGATTTTGTAGCTTATGAAAAACGCCGTACTTGACCGGTATTCAAACCCGAGACTCCCCGAATGAAAGACCAAGAAACTATCATTCCACCATGGAAATCGACTACGATTAATTATAATTCCTTGTTTATAATCAGTACAGTTATATGCCTAATATAAAAACGTAATTTTCATTTCGTATAGAAGTTATGAGGAATTGGATGATTTTTATTTGTAAGTAATGTTATATTTTTCAGAAGTATTTTTTGCTTGAGTTTACATTCCTTGAATTTGAAAGGATTATATTTACTCGGAATCATTAAGAAACACTCATATTGTACGAGCATCATTTACAAAGAATCATAAATGATTAATAGTCTACGTGTTAAATTATAGAAAGTATAAGTACTTAAATGCATAGAGTATTTCTACCTATGGGAGTCTGAAATAACGTTGGTACTGCTAATACAGTAATATTATATGTAATAGAGTGGAAGAGATAGTCTATCGCAACAAAATGTCGTAGGTAGCAAGAAGCCAGTCGCCGGCCTGTCTATCCATTCCAACTCTACGTGTCAGAGGTTTCTAAGTTTTGAGTTGAAAGTTCGAGTTAATACGAATATATATAATTTATCCAAAGGGTATTATACTGTGTGTGATCGCTTTAATTTTGTTAATAAATATATTCGTATACAGACCTTAATTAATTCCATGACTGGATACTAGTTTTTCTTTTGTTTCCTAAATTAGAATATTAAAAATGTCGACGTACTGATTATGAAGGCAGAAGAATTTTCTCTTTACTGTAGTTGTATAAATAGAGAGTTTCCATAGTAACATTACACAAATTCATTCTTGTCATCTCATTATTGCCATTTTGCTTTGCATTTCTTTTTTATTTTAAATAAATAATAATAAAACCTGCTGCATGAATAAAGAAGCTGTAGAAATGTTGGAATTTTTTTTTTCGCTAAATTATAAAATACTCTAGCGTTTGCAGTATGTTTATTTTTTTATGATTCATTTTTATACAGTTGTCTACTAATCAGTCATAAATGTTGAAAGATTTCTTTTTATATGTATTTTTTGTAAAGACTAAAAATTTTTACAACCAACCAACTTCTGAACTATCCGCTTGAATGGAATGTGTACCTCAAGTGTAATGGTGAAAATTGGTTTTTATTAGGAGTAGATGCATATATAAGAAAGGCATTTAATTTTACAAATAGAAACAGGAAAGACTTCCTAAATCTTATTTTAATAAGAAGGGAAAACTACTGTGTACAAAGATATACTTAACTTTAAGGAAGAGATTAATGAAATATTTTATTTGGAGTGTGATGCATTATGAAGCTGAAACATTGACGATGAGAAAAGCAGACAGAAAACGAATTGAAGCTTTTGAGATGTAGGTGTAGCACAGAATGATAAATATCAGATGGCAAGACTATATAACAAATAAAAAAGTATTAAGAAGAATCGGAGTGGACAGGAAAATGTGATTGAATGTAGGAAAAGGAACTGGCTAGGATAATGTATGAGAAAAATATGCTTATTATTAGATGCGATAGAAAGCTTGGTGAATGTAAAGGAAGGAATAAGAAGGAAGAGATTTCAAATAGTGGATGGGATTATGAAAAAGGAAAATTTTTCTTTTTTTGTCTTCAGTCATTTGACTGGTTTGATGCAGCTCTTGAAGATTCTCTATCTAGTGCTAGTCGTTTCATTTCGGTATACCCCCTACATCCTACATCTCTAACAATTTGTTTTACATATTCCAAACGTTGCCTGTCTACACAGTGTTTTCCTTCTACCTGTCCCTCCAATATTAAAGCGACTATTCCAGGATGCCTTAATATGTGGCCTATAACTATATTTAGCTATATTTTTCCAAATGCTTTTTTCTTCATCTGTTTGCCGCAGCACCTCTTCGTCATTTTATCTGATTTTTAACATTCTCCTACAGCATCACATTTCAAAAGCTTCTAATCTTTTCTTCTCAGATACTCCGATCGTCTAAGTTTCACTTCCATAGCGACACTCCAAACATATACTTTCAAAAATCTTTTCCTGACATTTAAATTAATTTTTCATGTAAACAAATTATATTTCTGACTGAAGGCTCGTTTCGCCTGTGCTATTCGGCATATTATATCGCTCCTGCTTCGTCCATCTTTAGTAATTCTACTTCCTAAATAACAAAATTCTTCTACCTCCATAATCTTTTCTCCTCCTATTTTCACATTCAGTGGTCCATCTTTGCTACTTCTACTACATTTCATTACTTTCGTTTTGTTCTTGTTTATTTTCATGCGGTAGTTCTTGCGTAGGACTTCATCTATGTCATTCATTGTTTCTTCTAAATCCTTTTTAAACTTAGCTAGAATTACTATATCATCAGCAAATCGTAGCATCTTTATCTTTTCACCTTGTACTGCTGCTCCGAATCTAAATTGTTCTTTAACATCATTAACTGGTAGTTCTATGTAAAGGTTGAAATGTAACGGGGATAGGGAACATCCTTGTCGGACTCCCTTTCTTATTACGGCTTCTTTCTTATGTTCTTCAATTATTACTGTTGCTGTTTGGTTCCTGTACATGTTAACAATTGTTCTTCTATCTCTGTATTTGAACCCTAATTTTTTTAAAATGCTGAACATTTTTTCCCAGTTTACGTTATCGAATGCCTTTTCGAGGTCTATAAACGCCAAGTATGTTGGTTTGTTTTTCTTTAATCTTCCTTCTACTATTAATCTGAGGTCTACAATTGCTTATCTTGTCCCTATACTTAGAGAAAAAATATACTTAGGGAAAATACGCGAAAACAAAAAGGTTAGCATCGTGACATAGAGCAGTTAGCATTGTGGAAAGCAGCAGGTGTGACAGGATCTGCCCTAACGGCAGAACACCATGAATGAATGAATGAAAATAGGAAAGCATCGGCCATTACTAATTCAAGATATTTAAAAACCAGTTTGCGATGAACTATATACATTTTACGTTTTCAGACAAAATCTATAGTTTTTTGAGTTTGAATTTATCTTTAAATCCAGTTTACCCAGGAAACGGTAATTTAAGAATTTCTAAAAAAATATACTATAAGAAAAGTTTTTATGTAATTCATTAAAAAAATCCCGGTTGAGCTCTTAGAAGTAAGGATGTTTCTACCAAATCTCAATAAAGTTTATTAATTTGTTATGTATATATATATGTCGGAGAATAAAGTACAGTGGAGTATCTTCCGACAAAACGATGAGAATATTCTTTAGAATATCTGTATTTTTAGTAGTTTTAAGAAATGTACTATTACTTGTAATATTTTGTAAAATAAGGTTTAAATTGTTTTATTGCGGTAGGCTTAGGCCTAGGTAGGCACATGGTTGTCAACGTAGTCGGGATCCCAGGACGATAGGGGTATCATAAAATTAATAAGGAAAAGGAAATATGCAGTAGGCATATTATTTGAGAATATTGAGAAAAGGTAGTCTTGCTTTGGAACCCAGATCGAACAGACGTCCTGGTGATCGCGAATTCGTTATTTCCCTGAGCCTCGGTCTATCGCAAGTTGTTTTAATATTATTTGAATTCTAAATTGAATTAATCTTATATTATAATTCGTGTACTACTGAGTTATTGATAAGTGATAATTATCATTTGTAATTATTTCATTGTACGAGTTATCTACTCATTTTTATTAATTGAACTTTATTATAATCTTATATATTCTCCACTTGTAATAATAAAAATGAGTGAAACACAAAACGTTGAATCCCGCACAAATCTCCTCGCCTCTCCGACATATATATATATATATCCTGTGATCAACGATAGAATTTGTTTCTTTTTCCTCTTTTTTCACAACCTAAATTTTACCAAAAATAACTAATATTGTGTCTTTGGTAATTAATACTTATACATAAGAAATGTGTGCAGTATTGCGTTGAACACTAATACTGGAAAGAAAGAAAAAAACCGGAATAGTTAATTGAGATTCAACTCTAAGCGGCTTCTTCTTTATTTTTACCTTTGTGCCGTTAAACGCGAGTCACCTGGTCATTTCTTCTATCGTTTTAAGTCCATTGCCATTTTTCTCCACTCCTGAAAAATGTTCCTCCCTCACTGAGAATTCCAGCTGAGTAATTCTCCCATTCTTTTCTCGGCCGCCCTCTTCCGCGTACTGACTTTGGTCTTGTTTCCTTCATCATTCTCGGCCTTCTGTTTACGTTCGTTCATACCGCACGACCAAACAATCCGAAAGATAATTTTTTTAACTTTTTTTTATAGGCTAAATATCTGTTGCTTTAGCTGATTTCTTACGATAATGTTCCTGATTTTTGTCACGTTCTGTTTTCTGTATTACCCGTCTTAGATATTTCATATTTGCTGGTTTCAGCATATTCTTATGTTTTTGCAGCATTGCCAGAACTTCTATAGAATATTAAAACGGGAAAAATATTGAACTGTAAATTTTCAAACTTGGCTTCCCAGATGACTTCCCGTTTACCTATTAGTGTATTACTCAACTGGTAATATACCTGGCTAGTCTTCGTATTCTTTTGTTAACTTTTCCATCAATCATTCCATTTGAAAAAAATTACTCTTCATAGGAACTCGAAATTATTCACTTTCACCAGTCTTATTCCATTCCACGTTATAGTTAAACCCTGTTTATCCTTTCTTTTGTCACATACAACAGCTTATTATTCTGAGGGTTCATTTCTTGATCTCTTTTTTTGAAAGCACTAGCCTATTCAGTTACAGAATTTTGTAAATCTTAACGGTTTCAAGATGTTTATTAGTCAAAATTAATATCAGTTCATAGATTAAAACTTGAAAATCAACTTTTATAAGTAATTTAAACGTGAATATTAATCTTATGTAACCCCACTAATAATATATATTTTTTAAATCGTCTTTAAAAAATTAGAGAATGTTATGTTAGTTTTTCACCTTCACACTGTCTCTTAACCACTACAGAATTCAAGATCCGCATTAAGTAATATTTACGTATAAAATCCGGCTTCATTCATGAGACTACAAGTTATATTTTTTATATATTGAGATATTATAAAAAGCTACTTACGCACAAGAGATCATAAAACCTGATCGTTTGTTGTGTGTGTGTATATATATATATATACATACGTGTATTATCAATAACAGGTTTGATGTAATTAACTTGTTTAAAATTAAAGTTAAAAATACATATGCACATATAAAAAATGTTGTTTTTACGTCATATTGTAAGTATATATACGTATGAGATTTTGTTATACGTTTGTTTTCTTACGGAAACTCCCAAGAATCATTATAATTCCTATTATTAAGAAAAATCTATGTTTTTTCGTCAATTTAATTAAATTTACATTATTTTTCTTTAATTAATCTTCCTTTTTTTATTATCTACGTAATTGTTAATATATTTTATTTATATACTTACGTACTTAAATTGTTTTACATAAAAAATTCTTTGAAGGATTTTTATTTTTATATATCTCGTATTATGGTATGAGAATGTTTGATTTGTTTGCCTTTTTATATTAATAGTACTAAGTTATAAGTGATAGATATTACCTTTGAAAATGTCGTATATAGATTAGTTGTATAGTTTAGATGTAAAAGCCTCCTATTTTGATCACCCCACTCTTTTATTATTTTGTTTTATATTTTAAAAATTAGCTTGTTACATATCAATTATTAAATGAATAAATTAAAATTTATGATTACAAGTAATTTAATAAATGAAAAATTAATATAATCCACTTTACCAGCACTTGATATGTACTCTAGATCTTTCGGCCTACCCGGAAGCCATCATCAGGAGTTAAAATTAATATATTTAAAGTCAAATTTCAAAAAATCATAGTTAAAAATTAAACAAAAAGTCATGACTGTCCCGGTCCTACATGACATTTTAGTATACTAATAGGACCGAGACAGTCATGGCTGTTTTTAAATTTTTAACTATGATTTTTTTAAACTGTTGACTTTAAATATATTAATTTTAACTCCTGATGTGGGCTTCCGGGTAAGCCAAAAGATCTAGAGTACATATCAACATGCTAGTAAGGTGGATTACATTAACTGTTAATGTATTCATTTAACATATCAGTAGCACCATGTTTGAGAAATTATAAATAATGTGTAGACATTATTTTTCTGTTAATGTTTGGTAAAATGATATTTTAAATTAGATGTACACCTGTATTTATAAATAACCGAAAACTGTTATTTATTTATTTTTTTACTCAATAGTTCCATTCATTGATTTTAAATGTAATTAAATAAAGAAAATGAATCATGTCCTATTATGATTTGTATGGCACCTCTTTTAAAGACTAGTGGTTAAGAGAAGACGTACAGTATATAAAAAGCCAAAGGTACACAATAAAATTTGACCCTTCCTGAGGGAAAAGCAATATGGTTTAAGTAAATTCTATTCATTAATATTACAATCTAACAGCAACAAAGTTATGTTAAGGAATTTTCTTTCTTTAATATTTTGTTTCGGAACAACCATTTATATATGTATATTTAACTATTAATATTATTATTAATAAAATAATACGTTTTATGAATGAATTTTTTATTATCTAACTTTTTAGATTTGAAAAATGATTTTTTTTCTTAATTAAAATTTCAATTCTCATTTTTCAATAAAATTCAATGTAATTTAAATCAACATGATTGACGAAAAATTATAATTTTGAAATTAAAATTCAACAAAGATAAAACCGTCTAATGAAAAGTCTAGTAAGACTTTCCCGAATGAATATTGTTTCTCTCAATAATTAATTAATTTCGAACAAAGTTATTGCCTCTTAATTTCTACTTAACTCATTACATATTACATGTTTGTGTAATATGTTTGAATGTTATTGTTTAATTTCACATAATTATGTTAACCATCATTTATTATAAGATGTTGGCTTCTTTTTAGTATCTGTTGCAATTAAGAAGTTACAAATTTTTATAATTTTAAATTTTAAAAAAAATTTTACATCTACAGGTGGCGCGAATAAGTTTTTTATGGTTTTAATAAATCTATTGGGGTCCTACGTACTATTAAGTCAATATAATTTATTTATCTCTTGTTTTAGCGGTTTGATGGTTTTTTTTATTATTAAAAAGTTAGTTTTCCAGCATTTTGGAGTCTTACACTTGATTTACAAAATTTGTATTTATATATTTAATGCATTTTAATATACTTTACATTAATGCGTTTGAACCAACTTGATAGCTTACATCGTTATTTCGTAATGATTATTACACAATTTTAATATTGGCAGTCATTTTGAGGTGAACCCGATCACAACCATTCGAGTATTTAATGAAGCTTAATTCAAAACCGAAATCAGAATCCATGACAAAAACGTGTTCACACTTATACATACATAAAAATTAAATTCAATAATGAATTGTACGTTCGTAAATAATATAATTTAATGTTACTATTAAACAAGCTTTGAAAATTATTATAAAGTAGTTTGATTTCTTAATCACAATAATTATGCCAATCTATCAGATTTTGAACTTGCATTTTGTGACACTTTTGCAAAAGCCTTCTTTAATTACCATATCGTAAATTAACTAATTTTTTTCAGTTTTATTTTTTTCTGTGAAGGCATGATGAAGAAGAAGTGCTTTCGTTATTCATTTCAAATCCAAAGATTATGTAGAGAAATGAACCGGGTTTCCCCCTTATTACTACTTCCTTGTTCAAAGTAAAGGAAGTATTATGATAGCGAAAAATTTCGGTTTCCAAATTTCAATGGAAATATCCATTTCGACTAACCCTGGATCCATTTTGACTAGTTTCGGCGTAAAGTCTGTACGTAAGTATGTATGTACGTAGTACTTATCTCGCATAACTCAAAAATGATTACCCGTAGGATGCTGAGATTTTGGATTTAGAACTGTTGTAACATGTAGTTGTGCATCTCTCATTTTGATTATAATCAACTGAACCAAAAAAGTCCAAAATTCAAAACTAATTGGATTTTGGACTTCTTCTTAACTGCCCACATTGAGAGCTTTTCAACGATGTATCATAAGTGGTACTTATTTTGATTGGTTCCAGAATTATAGCCAAATAAAATTTTAATTAATGAAATATTTCGATCTTACAAGGGGAAGGCACATCGGATCGAATGCGACTTCATTTCATTTCTTTTTTTTAACTTTTTTTTAGTTTAAATTTATTGATTTATTAATAATTATTAACCTCTGATTATAATTTTTTTTTTTAAATAAATAATAATTCTATAATAACAATAAAAAACAAATATTTAAAAAAATCAGAAGTTATTACTTAAAAATAAAATTTTATGTACTTTTAAAAATGTGTACATGCAGTTAATAGGCGTACAAGAAAGTCATATGGTGTCCACATCAGATTTGGTGAAACATGTGATTACTTAATATTGATTGAAAATTATAATTTAGAATCGTATTAAAATGTTATGTACTTTTCATTTAAAAAAAAAATATGTATATGTAATTTAATAGGCGTACAAGGAATTCATGTGGTGTTCATATCAGATTTTTTTTTTCATATTTATAATTCTTTTTTAAACTCTTAATCCAGTTTATTTCTTTGTTCCTATTACAAAAAACATCAATGGTTTACTTAGTTAAACTGCTTTTATTCAGACAGACAAGGTGACCAAAGAACATCAGTCATTGTTTTTTTTTCGTTGGGTCCGTTATTTAGTTTTTTCTATAATTCGATATATTTCATAGTTGTTTACCTTCACGGAACCTTTTTTTTTTCTTATTCTCTTATTCTTTTTTTCCAGATTTTCCATATTAGATCTTTTTTGAAACATTCATATGCGTATAAACTCTTTGGTTTTGTTAATGTATTATAATGTATAATTACAAGTTTGTTTTGATAATTGCGTAAGTTTTTTCTATTTTGGAAGCTCCATCTTATATTGTTGATTTTTCTAATCCATTTTTTTCTATAACTTTACCTAAATGTATGAATTCTTTGACTATTTTTACTTTTCCTATTCCAGTTTGTATATATATATATATAAAATATTTGTTTTTTTTTTAAATATCATTTTTTTTTTTTTTGTACTGAACGTTTTACACCTGTTTTTATGACTTAACATATCCCAAATGTTAATTTATGTTCTTTCTGATTCCAGATCGGTCATCTGTGAACCTAAATTTTTTTAATTTTATTTTTACTTCATAAATTTGTTATTTCATTCCTTAATTTATTTTATTTTTACTTCCTTAATTTTATTTATTTTTTACTTCCTATAATTGATTTATTTCCTAATTTATTTGTTTTATTCCTAAATTTATTGGTCTGATATTCTAATTTTCTATTCCTACATTCTATAGTCTTATTATTTTTTCATTGAATTTATTTTTACACACCATGTATTGTTGATTAGTACAAAGTTTAACAGTAGAGTAATTCATTAATGTTTTGCAATTAGGAGAAATATATTTTTTTTAAATTTTTCCTCATACTTTGTGAAATATATCACCCACAAATAAGGTGTAACTGTATCTTGCAATTATAGTCTGTCTTATGTCTGTATTTTGTTATATACTTATACGTACTATTTATAATTTAAGTTATTCACTTTAAAATAATAGAAGAAAATGTTTGTAGTAAATAGTAGATCATTATCTAAAAACACAATACAAAAAGTAGCCTATTTTCTCTGACGTCAAAACTTTGCGTGACATTACTACCAATATTTCTTTTACTTTCCCTTAAGGCACTTTTAACTCTCTCGCTCACTCTCTCTCTCTCTCTCTCTCTCTCTCTCTCTCTCTCTCACTCTCTCTCTCTCTCTCTCTCTCTCTCTCTCTCTCTCTCTCTCTCTCTCTCTCTCTGTGTGTGTGTGTGTGTGTGTGTGTGTGTGTGTGTGTGTGTGTGTGTGTGTGTGTGTGGCGCGCCCGCGCGTGTGTAATATATATAGTGTGTGATTATATATATAAATATATGTTCACCTGTGTATTAGGTATACGTTTATACTCTAGATTGTAAGTTAAAAATGTTAAACGTTTGTTTCACAAGGCCAAATTGTTATTTTTTTCGACTTTAAGTAAACATTATACTAAAGTTAAAAAATTTAATTTTATTCATTTTATATTAAAAAAAATAAATATATAAAAATAATATTAACAAAATTTTATTAACTAATTCTTGTAGTTATTGCGCATAATATTATGAAATGGCAATTTTATCCATGTTTTTCTTAAATAACACATTTTCACATTTTAACATATTTTCACCACAAAAGCGTTTCATAATTTTCGTTATTTAAATTTGTGTTAAAAAATAAAAATGTTTAATAAGAAGTTTAGAGCTTAAATCTTGTGGTTAATAATTTAAATTTATTATAATATTCATCGTTAATTCTTCCTTTAAAATTTAAAATATTAAAATTTTAAAATTAGTTTGTTTTATAGAATTATCCCTTAAGGTTAAATCTTTTTAGTAATCAATAAAATACAAAATTACTTTAATAACTGAATTTGTTACTGATTTATACAAAACTAGCATTCCCCGCCACGGCTTTGCCAGAACAATACACGTATAAAATTTCAAAAATATGAAATAGTTTTTAGTACTCGTAATTAGATATGGGTCATTGCTTTTGAAGAGGTATCGCTACTCACAACTTAACCGATAACAAAAAAAATGTTTAGATAAAGAATGGTCCCAAAATCAAATGTATATGATATCAGAAGAATATTGAAGTTGTTTAAGAACTACTTTGCCAACACAGAAAAGTCAAGGGAGTTTCATCATTCCATTTTTAATTCTTCCTTCTACGAAGATTTTTCGGTTTTCAGATTTAACGGAAATATCCATTTTAACCATCCCTGAATCCATTTTGACCTCTTTTTCCTCTTTAGCCTGTGGTAATTACCTTACAGATAATATTTCACAGGTTGAATGAATGATATGTATGAGTATAAATGAAGTGTAGTCCTGTACAGTCTTTTGAAATCCAACTACTAAAGAACACCGGTATTAACGATCTAGTATTTAAATCCGTGTAAAAATAACTGACTTTACTAGGACTTGAACGCTGGAACTCCCAATTTCCAAATCAGCTGATTTGGGAAGACGCGTTCACCACTAGACCAACCCGGTGGGTTCCATTTTGACTAGTTGCGGCGTGACGTCTGTACGAACATATGTATCTAGCATAACTCAAAAACGATTAGCCGTAGAATGTTAAAATTTTGGATTTAGGACAGTTATAACATCTAGTTGTGTACTTCTTCTTTTGATTACAATTAACTGGATCAAAAGTGTCCAAAAAAGCCCAAAATCCCCAAAAAAAATATAATAGATTTGGACTTTTTCTTAACTGCAGTAATAAGCCCACATTGAGAGCTTTTCAACGATATCATAAGTGGTACTTATCTTCATTGGTTCTAGAGTTATAACCAAATAAAATTTTAATTATAGAAATATTTGGATCTTGCAAGAGGAAGGCACATCGGTTTGAATCGGATTTCATCGTTTTTTAAAACTTTTTTTTAAATTTTAATATATTGATTTATTAATAAAATAATTGTTAACCTCAAATTGTAAAACATATTTTACGATAAATAATAATTCAATAAAACAATAAATAAGAAAAAAACAAAATATGAAATAATATCAGAAATTATTAATGAAATATAATTTTATGTACGTTTCATTTAAAAAAAAAATGTGCATATATAATTTAATATACGTACAAGGGTCTCCACATCAGATTCTTTGGCATTGCAATTGTTACATATTTTAATCATCTTACCTATTTGAATATCTATCAAATTCAGATAGTCAATTTCAGTGTGAAAATCAAAAGCTGATTCGAGACCTAACATTTTTCCCAAAGTTTGAACTAGATTTTGAGCCGTTCGTATACGTTGTTGTTCTCCACAAATCTTTGACAACGCTCTGCGCACGAGTATAAATTCAAGTGAGAAATGCTTCTTCCGATTTGTGATCTCGCCAAAATATGTGTTATAAAGATATTGTTATGAAATTGAATGTCGATTATGTGTGGGACTGACTCTGCTGAAACTTCTTATTTCGGATATAAAAATATACTTAATGCTATTTTACACGCATAGGATGAATTCTTGCGAATCGCCATCAAATTAGACTTCGAAATTAAATTTTAAAACGCATTATAATTTTCAGAAAAAGTTGATATCGTTCTCGAAATTCAATATTTTTCGGACCATCAAAACTTTATTAAATATGTAAATAGTCGTCATTCCCTTTAATTTTATTTACAGCTTATTTGTTTTTAAGGTGTACGAGTATATTGCAATAATAATACAAATTGATCTTTATCGACAATTACATTCAACTTAGTAGATCATTATAGATCATTGTCTTAATTGACATATACAATGATTGATATTGACAATGACAGTCTATATAGAAAATATCTATCCACACTGACGACATTAAATTTAGTAAAAGAAGTTCGAGGTTATTTACCTAGGACAGGCTTCGAGCCAAAGATGATGAGGAAAGGAGGAGGGGTTTCTAGTGGGAAGTGTTGGACAGCCCCAACTGTGAGGGTCAGTATGTCCTGGTATGCTGGTTCCGAAGTTGAGGACTCCATGTAAGAAGTGTGACGCTTTCTGGTGTGACGACTATCATCTTAACCTGAAATCTTTTAGGGGGAAGTCAAGAGAATCCCGGTGGGGGATCCCCTTGGGGGACTCCTCATTTGAGGCATAAGGCACTCAAAAGACCCGGCCCCTGGGATGAGGACGAAGGTTACGGCATTACTGGATCTGGAGTCTCCTCACTGGGATTTAGAAGCAGGCATAAAGTAAAAGATCCAACCGGCGGGTCGACCTGCCTTGCCGGATGTTCAGCTAGTAAGCGGGAAGGCCCGTTAGAGTTAAAGGACACTCCCTTAGACTATGTTATACTTAACTGTGGGTCTGGTTAATGGGAGGGGGTATAAAAATATAAAAAAAGAAGTTATTTATTTATGGTTTCTGTAGTAATGAGAGTGGTGAAGTTTGAACTGTGGTAAACATTCCGGAGGTCATAAGAAAGCTGTAGTTATAATTTCGTAATTATTGGTTCACTAATTTTCGCGGTTATCGGGAACAAACGAAAATTTCGTTGTCTCTTTCTAAAGTAAAATTTATGTAGCCTTGAATAGCAAAACTGCGGTTTTGATTATATCAAGGTTATTCTAATATCAAATGTGGTTAAAAATGTAAGTTTGTGACGCGCGTAGTAATATCGTTACATTAAAATAAGGAATAGATTATTTGTTAAAAGAATATTATATTAATAATTATTTTTACTGAAATAATTTTTCCCTTAAATGAAATCGTAATCTCTCTTAGTAAAGAAATCCTTATTTAGATTTTTATAAAATTATATTTTATCCAGTATTTAATTTTTTCTATCTATTGATTAATTTTTATTACTAATTATACTCATTGATGTGATGAAGCTTTCTATTTGCATGAATATTTTAATCTAAATACATATATTTACATCCTTTTATTATTTGTAATTTTTACATGTCCTTCCGAATTCAAAATAAATAGATTCAAATATTTTTATTTATTAGTATTCTTTTATAAAGTTTATTTTATTCTTATAATGAATTTTACATTTATCAGTCAGTCGGTTTACACTACATATTGGTAATTCTGAGAAATTACTTGACTAACATAATCTTTCATATTTCAGTATACCATAGTAGATATGCTTAGGTTCAGGAAAACATAAAATCTAAATGTCAGAAAGCTGGTTTGGATCGGTGCAATGTCGAAGTCCGCACCGTGTTTTCAGTGTTCTAGTCAATTAGCAATCAGTATTGTGAGTTTTGGAACTTTTTCAGGTGCTAATCTATTCTTTAGAGAGAAGTTTTGATAAAGGTTAAGATTGAAGTTAAGAGTTAAAGTTAGATCTTTCATTAAAGAGGAATAAACCATAAACTAATCTTAAAAGTTTCCTGACACTTAATCGGACTCAAAGTATACCGTTCAAGATACTGATGTCTCTCTTCGTAATGTGGTTATCCGTCCTACACATGACAAATAACACAGTATATATGGTGTAAACGTTTAAACATAATAAATTCGAACAGGTGATTTACGAGATGGTGTTAATTATTGCCGTATCTTTGTAATTTATCCTTAACCTCTCTATCCACAAAGAATTAGAGTTTTAAGGTTAAATTCTAACTTTTCTTCACAGAACGGATTAGCATCTGAACAGGTAGCCATAACTCACAAAACAGAGATCTAATTGACCAGAGTGATAACGCAGCGCGAACTTTGACCTTGCACAGGTCACTCGCTGTACAAACCTACTTTCCGATGATTATATCTTGTTTTCCTGTTCTAAGCATAATTGCTTTGGTGTAAATGAAAGGAATTGAAGATGATCAAGTAACTGCTTAGAATTACCATATTTTATAATCTTTCTCATGGTTGTGACACATCTAAATTATTTGAATTATAGCGACTTTCTTTCTTTTTTACTTGTCTGTCTTTGTCGACTTCTATCTTGCAGTGTAAAGTTTTAACAAACTAAAGATTGCTTGTCTGCTTCATTTCTTTAGTTTTAAGCCAAGTCAAACCGTTACTCTCAACAATTCTTTTGATTCCCTTAGTCTTCGTTTACCATCTTTTTCTTGTCATTTTTCTATTTTACTAAAATGGGATAATCATCTTAACCGATCACTTTCTCTCTCCTCTCTCTCTCTCTCTGTTATATCAAACATACGTTCACTTTTCAACCACGTTTTAAAAATATATTTTGGTTACACCTTGCTTTTTGTTACACTATCCTATCCTTAACTACCAAATGTTTGAGGCTGCTGGTAATTAATATATTTTTCTTTAACGGCGTAAGAATTACTAGTGTACATAAAAACTAATACATAAAATCATAAGTGGGTATTTAATACGTACCACAACCAACGATTTTTTCTTCTGTTTTTATCATATTCATCAAACTCTTATCTTCTTCTATTCTTCTCGCTACTGTGAGGGCGGTCAAAAATGTAATGAAGAAACAGCTATAGTTCGAAAAAAAATTTATCTTAATATACATTTACCTGTTATTTTTCCTTAAATGCTTTCAGGGCTTTATCCACTTTTCAAATATGAAATCAATGCCGTCTTTCGGAAACACTTTGCAGTTCGCCTCCACAGCCTTGAAGGATTTACAACTTCTAGATTTGTTTTTTTGCATTTCACCCAGACCTTTACCTCTAGGAATTACCAGAAGTCACACGAAGGTACACGATTGGTGAGGAACCGTTTTCATTTTTTTCCCATTCAAAAATTCATTGACTGTGCGACATTGGGACGTGATACTGCAATAGTTCTTCAATTTTTTCCAGTGCTTTTTTCCTGAATTGAGTCAACATTATCTTTAGCACATTGATATATACTGATTACAATCGTCCGTGTAGTACTGATGCTGGTATATGAACTTTTCATGATCAAAAATATAACCTTTATTACCTTCCGTGCGCTTTCGCTTTTTTTTTGGTGGGTGGTGGTGAAGAAGTCGACTTGTATTGAGAGGTTTGTTGTTTCATCTCAGGGTTATAATGGAACATCCAAGACTCGTCAACCCTTACCACGTTATAAAAAAAAAAACGTGTCCTTTCTTCTTGTAGCTAACTAAAAATTCTTCGCAGACGAATATACGGTACTCCATTTATTCAGCAGTTAAAAGCCGTGGAACCAAACCAAACGAACCGATTTCATATGTCTCCACTCGCTCTGAGTATTGCATGCACTGATATTTTTAGATTGTTAAGTTCTCTTAACTGCCACACACCAATACAATGATCTTCTCGAATGTTGTTCACCATAACGTTGTTAATCGATGTGCTCGGTTGACCCCCCTCGTTGTATCTTCCACGCTCTCTCTCTCTCTCTCTCTTCTGATCAAAAAGACGACATACCAATGAAATCATGTTGTACGTGCCACACCTTTTTCACTTCTTTCAACATTTCGTACGTTACCTAAGCCGTTTTTTTTTTTGTTTTTTTTTAAATAAACACTAAACTTAATCGATATTTTTTTCCATGGTAGGCGATTGCTCAACACACTTTACGTGAACGATCACTTTATTGTTGACACTGAATGACTACAACAATAAATCTGAAATTAAGATTGTATGTATGCAGGACTGCCATTTTATGCGCTTTAAATATCCCTGCAAAAATCAATTTCATTATTTTTTTACCACCCTCGTATTATTCAAATTTATTTCTTCTTTCTTTAGGGCTTCATTTAATTTTTTTTTGTTATTAAAAGACATAATACCAATCAATAAATCTGTGAAAACGATTTTAAACTAAAGTTTATTTTTAGTTTAATAAAATAAAGCAGGTTCCAGTAAAACAAAAAATAATTTAGAAAATGATGTGATACAATTTTTTATATATTTGGCAAACTATTCAGTTAATTTTTGTGTTTATATAAACCGTAAAATATATTAATTTTACGTTTCATATCATTCAAATTTAAAAACAACTTTTAAATTTTCCATATAAAAAATTTAACAAAATATCGTTATAAAATTAAAATTATTTTTAAAGATCCTTTTTAAATCAACAAACTAACGATTTTTTTTTTTTTAGTTTGTAATCATTAGTATAATTTATTATTACAACTTGGGAAAATTTTTTTTATTTCTATATCTAAAACTTTGATACATATTTTTTAATTATATTATTATATCTTTATTAAAATTTGGTTGCTGTCCATTTACGCCCACTAAGAATTAAAAAAAAACAAATAATAGTACCATATGACTAGTCTCAAGAGTGAAGTAGCTATTATTTAAACAAAGAATGATCCACTACACAAGCAACAAGTTTCCATTTTTGGTTAAAACTGTAGGTGGGCTCTTTCAATTCAACTTATGTTATTCCGTCTGCTTATTTATTTTCCCCCGTCCCCCTTAACACTTCATCACCCTATTTCTATAAAACCATCACCATAACTCTGACATCGCAAGAAATATCAGTTAGTAATCACTCTTACCTAAAAATATTGTCTATTCAATATTAGCATAGAAATAAATATTAATGTATAACAATCATTAATTACGGTTTTAAACAACCTGTTCTTTCAATTTTGACACGTAGTTAATAGATATCTATTTTTCAATGAAATTCTTTTTAGTTTGGTTTTTTTTCTTATGCGTGTACAAATTTGTTTGTCAGCATCATTAATTTTTCTGTGTATTTTAACAACTTAAAACTTACCTTTTATGCACATAAAATATACACGTAGGAAATAGGCTACATTAATATTTTAGGAAAGCTGTTATTAAGTAAAACAAATGTATATTACTTTTTATTCACCTTTAAATAAAAATATATAAATTATTTTTTCTATTAAATCCTTAATCTTAGCTTAATTAATATTGTACAATATAATTTTAAAAGTTTTAAGATAATACTTTTAACTTTCGTAAAATTTACTAATCGATGAAGAAAGAAGCAATTGGAAAAATATAGTTAAAAGAAGAGATAGACTTATAGGTCACATATTAAGGCATCCTGGAATAATCAATTAATACTGGAGGGACAGATAGAAGGGAAAAATTGTTCAGACAGACAAAGTTTGGAATATCTAAAACAAATTGTTAGGGATGTAGAATATAGGAGGTATACCGAAATGAACTTACTAGCACTAAATAGGGAATCTTGGAGAGCTGCATCAAACCAGTCAAATGACTGAAGACAAAAAAAAAGAAAAGAATTTACTAGGCCGTAATGGTTATTCATTTATAATATATTCAATCTCTTCAATTTTTTGGAAACTTTGGCAGGAGAGAGGGTCGAAAAGGGTAGACATAAAAATACAACACACGGGATATCTCTACTTTCCTGACATCATAATTCTAGAACTATACTGCAAGAAGGAAAGTATGATAATCAGTCAAAAATGGGGTATAGTTTTTTTTTTTTTAATTTCTCGATGTTTCATGATCCAGGACCCAAAAAAATCAAAAACAAATGTGAGGGTTATGTTCGTACGTATGTACGTGTTTTAAGCTAAATAATTTTTGACTTTATAAACCGATTTTCATGAAATTTTGTACTGAGACTTGTGTATGTCGGGTAATTATTTTGGTAAAATTTTAGGATCAATATCTTCAGAAAGGAGTCGATAATTTTTTGGGGGTCAGTTTTCTTAAAACTTTGCAAACATAGTCAAACTTTATATTAAGCTCATTACATGTATGAACGCTTACTTTACGATTTTAAAAAAATTGCCCCAGAATTCTCCCTTCCCAAAATTCGGAAAAGCTATCTTTCTATTTATTTCATATTTTTTAACCGATTGTTTATGTCTTCATATTAATAGTGCAAGTGACCCAAAAAATGTCACGAGAACAATATTTGGGGTGGGTGAGCCGATCAAATTTTTAAAATAACCATTTTTTGGAATTTTTAAAAGATTTTTGATTTATTAAAATTTTTAATATTATTAAAATTTTAATAATAATATTACAATAAAATTTCATCATAATTTATCGGTCATTTCTAAAACTGTAATCTAGGTAACATTTTACTGGTTGTACATTTTTCACTGATTTTTTTCCTGTTTAGCCTCTGGGAATTACGTTCAGGTATTACTTTAGAGGATGAATGAGGATGATATGTATGAGTTTAAATGAAGTGTAGCTTGTACATTCCATAAGTGTGAATAACTGTAACCCAACCACCAAAGAACACCGGTATCCACGATCTAGTATTCAAATCCGTACAAAAGTAACTGCCTTTACTTGTACATTTTTCATTGGTTAATTTTTATTTAACTTTCTTCCATTTAACGTGGTAAACGTAGAAAAATCAAAAAAATTCTTGAAGGGTGATTTTTGAGATGGAGGAGCAGAAACAAACACAGATTTTTTGAATTTTTCAAACATTTTTTTTTACTTAAACGTCTAATGATAATTTTACAATAAAACTTAATCATAAATTAACCCTACCTCAAAAAATAAATCTTTGGTAACTTTTTTCATGTATCATTTTTTTTCCATTATATTGAATAAATAACCAATACCAGTTTTAAAAAAAAGTTATAATAGACAATTGGTATATTATTGACAAATTACCTGAGATTTCGAACATTATTAAGAGGCATACTCTTGTTAAAATCATTAATCAATAAAAAAATTTTAGGATTAATGTACGCTGTTACATATCTTAGAGAAAGTACATAATATATTAAATCGTTGAAAATAAAAGAAAGGACTTGAAGGACGTTTTGAATAAAAATATATATATATATTAATTTGGAATCGCATTGTATTCGTAACAAAAAAAAAAGTAATCATCACATGACTTTCTTTTACGCCTGTTAAATTACACGGAACATTTTTTTAAATGAAAAGTACATTAAATATTATTTCATTAGTAACTTGTGATATTTTTTCTTTTTTTATTCTTGTTATTGAATTATTATTTATATTAACAATTTTTTTACAATCAAAGGTTAATAATTATTAATAAAACAATATATTTAAATTTATTTTAAAAAATGAAATGAAATCGAATCCGAACCGGTGTGCCTTCCCCTTGTAAGATCCAAATATTTTATTAATTAAAATTTTATTTGGCTATTACTCTGGAACCAATGAAAATAAGTACCACTTATGATATATCTTGAAAAGCTCTCAATGAGGGCTTATTACTGCAATTAAGAATAGTCCAAAATCCAATTTTTGGGGGATTTTGGGCTTTTTTGATTACTTTTTGTTCAGTCGATTGCAATAAAAGGGAGGTTCACAACTAGATGTTACAACAGTCATAAATCCAAAATTTCAACATCCAACGGCTAATTGTTTTTGAGGTATGAGAGATACGTACGTATATACGTACAGACGTTACGTCGAAACTAGTCAAAATGCGATTCAGGGATGGTCAAAATGGATATTTCCGATGAAATCTGAAAACCGAAATTTTTACGCGATCATGATACTTTCTTCGTACAAGGAAGTAAAAAAGTATTAAAATTTTACACATGAAAAGTCAACTTTTGATATATTCATGGATAATTTTTTATTTGTATTTTAAATTCAAATTTTTAATTTTCATATGTGGTATTATTGTCGTCAAACAATTTAATTAATGACTCTCAGCTACAGAGTATTTCCTAGCTGTCTGAACATTTCTGTTGTTATTACCTTCCTGAAGATAAAGTTTCCATTTAATTTACATAATTTACGTAAATTTTATTCTTCTCTATAATTTTTAAAATATTTAAATAGATTATGAAAAATGAATTTTTTAAATTTGCTGAAAAACGTAATATTTGAAAAAATTAAAGACAGTTTTTAGAGAAAAATTGTTAGTGAAACAGCAATTTAAAGTTTTAATAAATATTTAAATAGTGTTGATAAAAGATTTGTTTCTCAGTTTCTGCAATTTCAGTAACGCAAACATTCAATTTAGTTAAATAGAAATTTCTGATGAGATCTTAGTAGCTATTGTTTCAGAGGAAATTACAATTAATTAAAGTCATACCTTACCAACCATAAACGGTTAGTTGAAATTACATCTTTTTAAAAGAATACATACGGAGGTCGCCTTAAGTTTATACAAACGACCACTAGATAGCGCAATTGAGATTTGACATTATATTGTAAAATTTGACGTTTTATTATTACAACAGTGGTTGCTCACAAATCGGCCAAGTAGTTTGTTTACAGTGAGCGTTTAAAAAAAAAGGTTTTATAAAAAAAATTAAATTTCGCGTGAAGGTTTTCGTGGATAACCTATTGCGATTTTAGTAAGGGCCTAACTCAACAACAATGCCTCGAATCACTTCGTTCAGCTTTTGGTAATGAATGACTATCAGAAAAGACTATTTACAATCGGTTTTCAGAATTTCCTCGTAGTTGTGCTTCCGTCAGCGATAAATTTCGTGAAGGTTAACCAAAATCAGTTGTTTTAAAAAACGATACTGTGCGCAACATGATTGAAGAGAATCGGCATGTGATTTACCGTGAAATAGAGGCATCCGGCATCCTTAGATATATAAAAATCTACAGTATATTGGATTTTCCATGAACATCTAGCTGTGAAAAAGATCTTTCCCGATAGGTTCCGCATATTTGATCGAGCTAAAACACTGGCTCGTATCGATTGGTGTGAGGAAATACTCAAAAAATTCGACTGAGGAAATGAAAAATCCTTATTCAACATCATAGGAGATGAAATTTGGATATATTCGTACTAGTCGGAAATTGAACAACAATCAACAGTTTGGGTGTTCCAAGATGAGCCGAATTCAACAAAAGTGGTTCGTTTGCAAAGCACTTGCAAGAAAATGATCGCTTCCTTCTTAGGTTGTACTGGAATTGTAGCAACCATTGATTTAGAGGATTGAAAAACAGTTAATGATGAATGGTATGCAACAATTGATTTGTCAGAAATCATCAATGAAATCAAGAAAAACAACCGAAAACTTCTCATCATTCTTCATGGCAATGAACGCTCTCACACAGCTCGTCAAACAATTGATTATTTTACACAGAAAAACTTTGAATTAATTTCTCATTGTTTCCAAATGTCAAACAAAAAATGCGTGGACAGCGATTTTCATCACCTCAAGAAGCTGTTAAATCCTTCCAGAACCATTTTTTTGAGTACCAAATTTAGAGTAGAAAAATGTTTCGAGAATTATTTGAGTACCAATTATTTTGAGAATTATTTGAGTACCAAATTTAGAGTAGAAAAATGTTTCGAGAATTATTTCTAACGCGTGCAACAGTATATAATATCTTAAAGGCGAATATTTTGAGAAACAATTAAATGATTTGAACCAACGTTTTTTTGTTTCATTGTTTTTGTAAAAAATTAAAGGGCGGCCCTCGTACAGTATGTATGATTGAAGTCCTAACATGAAAATGTGTGGTCGGCCTCCGTGGTGCGAGTGGTAGCGTCTCGGCCTTTTATCCGGAGGTACCTGGTTCGAATCCTGGTCAGGCATGGCCATTTTCAAACACGCTATACATCATTCATTTCACCCTCTGAAGCAATACCTAACGGTGGTCCTGGAAGTTAAAAAAAACCTTGAAAATGTAGTACGTAAAGTTCTTAATGAAGTGCCTTAGGTCTCCCAGATATATACACCCACACCGAAAATATTTTTTTTAAAGGATTTAAAAATTTTATATCAGCAATTAAAATAATTTTTTTGAATTGATCAAATTAATTTCATTTGAAACTAAATAATCAAAACGTACTGTTTTGCTTTAAAGCGATGAATAAAGTACTAAGTTTGTCATTATTGTTAAATACTTATTATCTTTAAATATATTCTCATATTACGCCTAATATCACCTTTTAGGCCTCTTTCAAAAATTAGAATGATTTTTCACGATACAAAAATCAGTTATCAGATAAATTTTTTTCGTCCAAAAATTTGAATCGTGTAAACCCGATAGTAAATTGAAAATTTTAGCTTATATATATGTGTTTATGAATTTTCTACGAAGGAATAATCATTTATTTAAAAAAAATAAAATAATGACCATCCCTATCAAACCAGACAATAAATTATTTCGTATTTAAACTGAACACAATACGAAACCTTCCTTGCTACTTTTAATAAATTATCGAAATATTTTAAAAGTCTTCTTTAATTTATTTAAAATACAATCAAACAATTTTATTTGACAGAAACAATATTACTTTATGTTGATAATGTTTAAATAATACTGATTAACAAATAAACAAAATTTCTTAAATTTTTGATGATATTATTTTCATTAATTCCCTAAAAATGAAATTTATTTTATAGTTATTTTATATATTTAACATCTACACGTGTTTTTTTTATTTTTATATTTCATGTGTTTGTATTTTTAAATATAAAGCCATTTGACCTTTAACCTTAGCTACTTTTTATTTTATAATTAATTGTATGTTGTTTGATGATGTTGCGATCGACTTTTAACAGCAAGTTTTATTGATCTATCTACATAAATGCTGGGGTATCTCCTGTGTTGTATCCATTAAGCAGCAGCCTACCCATTTCTGACGTGATCTACATAATCCATAATTATCCACCGGTCAGAGAAAATGATTATATATATATACATAAACGCATTGTAACATTTTCTAAAATATAAATTATCACTTTTGGCAATTGTTCAGTTTATCATATCTACAGAAAGAACATAGGGGTCATTGCAAAATAGACCCCTAGATATATTATTAAAATAAAAATCAGTTTTATTACTAAAATTTCGTTACATTTTTATTATTTTTTTTATTACTTTTCTTTAATTAAATCTTATTTATTATTACAAGATATAAAATTAAACACCGGAAGATAACCTTCGTTTATGTAGTACAGTTGTATTATTTGAATACATTACTTGAATAATATAGTATGCTAACACTAATGTACTTTAGCCTACAGAATCACAGCGGATGTAGTAATAATAATTAACGTTACTAGCAAAGAAGGAAGTCCTGCTGCAGCTGAATACTATTTGTTATTGTCGATGTTGATGTGTGCGTGTCACATTCTCCCTCTCTCTTTCTCTTTTTACATGCACACGTGTATATAGATACACATGCTGTATACTGCACGGATTTTATATACCCTATTAGTGTTTTAACCAGGATTTTGACCCTGTGTTATTGAATTTACTCGATTAAACCAAACTCAAATTTTCAACAAAGGGATTAAAATGTATGGTGCTCAAATTTTGTAAATATTTGAAATATTAAATTATGGTAAAGATCTTAATAATAATAATAATAACAAAAATAAAAACCTAATTCTTAGCAATAAAATATAGAATATATTTTATAAAGTATATATTTCTTTTAAAGTCATTTCGACTCGGAGAACTATTTTCAGTAGGGAAAATATTTTTTCCTCTTTATTGAGAATCAAAAATTATTTAAAAAGTATGTGACGAAGCATTTTTATTGTTCATCTTGTTTTTTTTTTTTTTTTTTTTTTTTTTTTTATAAATGTCGTGCCATCAAATTTATTCATATTATTGTAAAGATAAAGGTTTTTCTTTAAAAACATTAGTAAGCTATTCAACAGATTAATTATACCAAAGTCATAGGACAGAAGTAAAATATTATAAAAATTGATTAAGTAGTAATTAATTATTTTTAATCAAATTTATATGTTGCGATTTATTAATAAGTGAATTTACATTGTATAAATAATATATATACTATGCAGATATTAGAACTTATATAGATACGCTCTAATATCTGTATACGCCTTTTGCTTGGATAGTTTTTGTTTCAACCTATTCCATTAATAATTTTCCATTTTTTAATAATTTCATTTTTTTTTAGATTTTCCTTTTTACTTTCTTGTACGAAGTAAAGGAAGTATTGTGATCGCGAAAAATTTCGGTTTCCAGATTTCAACGAAAATATCCATTTTGAACATTCCTGAATCCATTTTGACTAGTTTCGAAGTGACATCGTACGTACGTATGTATTTCGCATAACCCAAAAACGATTACCCGTTAGATGTTGAAATTTTGGATTTCAATTGTTGTAACATCTAGTTGTGCACCTCCTCTTTTGATTTCAATCGACTGGACCAAAAGTATTAAAAAAAACCAAAATAAAAAAAAAATTGGATTTGGATTTTTTCTTAAGTGTAGTAATAAGCTCTCATTGAGAGTTTTCAACGTTATATCATAAGTTGTACTTATTTTCATTGATTCCAGAGTTATAGCCAAATAAAATTTTAACTAATGAAATATCTGGATCTTGAAGGGAAAGATACATCGGTTCGAATTAAACTTCATCTCCTTTTTTTTAAATTTAAATATATTAATCTATTAATAATTATTAACCTCTGATTTTAAAAATGTTATACAATAAATAATTATTCAAGAATAACAATTAAAAAAAAAATCAGAATTTATCAGTGAAATAATATTTTTTTTGTACTTTTCATTTAAAAAAAGTGTGTATATGTAATTTTATAGGCGTAGAAGGAAGTCATGTGAGGTTCACATCAGATTTTTTCTTATATTTTAAAATTTAAGATTCTTTAATTGAAATATATTTCAGATTTTCAAATTAAAGACAGTTGGATCATTACAACACATTTTCCTAATTCTATTTATCTTCAGTTGTATGTATTTTAATTTTTAAAAAGAACAGCTCAAAAAGAAATAGGGAATAAAAGTATTTTGAAAAAATGGAGACTAAATCATATTTGGTTCTATGTAATATTTAAATATTTTCTTCAATCTAAAATAAGTTTTGAAAAAGATCATTTTAAATAAATTCATTGTTTTCTTTATAAATCAATAGAGTTTTGGGGTGATCTTAGTTTTTCTTGACATTGATTAAAAACGGATAACGTTTTAATTGTTAGTTTTATTTGGATGTAATATTTAAAAAAAAAAAAATACAGATTTACGTACGAGAAATCCAATTAAATAAAGTATGATTATTATTTCATGTTATCTTAATATGTTTCATATATTTTTGCTAAGTAAGAATAATTTATATTTTAACAAATAAACAATAATTCATTTATTGATTTTATTTAAAGATCGTTAAATTTTGTTTATATATTAATTTATTTATATAACGTCACGATTTGCGTCATTTACTCATTATTATTATTATCAAAGAATAATGTGTTTAATTACATATTTATTTAATAACGTTTAAAATTTATTTATAAATATTTATAACATATATACTATTATTAATCACGCTTCTTATGGATATCAGCATTGAATTAAATTAACTGTTCAATAATTTAGTGATTAATTAAAAGGTTTATGATAAGCAATTAATTAAGGAAAAAAAACATATTGCAATTATTTCATTAATTTAGATTTTATCAATATTTTCTAGATTAGGTATATGATTAATTATAATGCAAACAAACATTTATATATATTAAAACAATAAATAAATAAAAAAGTGACGAGAATTGATAGAAGCAATATAAAATAAGAAATGTTTTATTCAAAAAATATTTATAATTTATCCATATTTTATGTCTCAAGAGTAGAGTACTTACTTTTTAATTGAAGGATTATTGCTTCGAGTCCATATTAAATCAAATTAGGGGTAATGGATTACTATTCAGAAACAACCAATTTAGGTGTTACTACTAGATAACCTTATTTTAAATGATTACAGGATGTTATGACGATTTACTAGTATACTTATTCATGGGATAAAGATTTTAACTCTTCATGAGATAATTCTATCTTATCAAAAGTTTATAAAAAAATAAATAGATTTTTTTATTTTGATGGGTGCATAATAATATATAAAATAGATTGCGTCATTAAAGGATTTATTATAAGAGAAAAAATAGGTTTAATTTAAGTTCGTGTTACTTAAATGTGTGTGTGTGTGTGTGTGTGTGTGTGTGTGTGTGTGTGTGTGTGTGTGTGTGTGTGTGTATGTGTGTGTGTGTGTGTGTGTGTGTGTGTGTGTGTGTGTGTGTGTGTGTGTGTGTGTGTGTGTGTGTGTGTGTGTGTGTGTGTGTGTTTGTGATAATGTTAAGGTAAAATTCAGAAGATGCCATTGAAAATTACTTAGAGCATATATTTATGTATACGTTAAACGGACGTAGAAAAATCAGTGTTTTTGTTTTATTTAAAAAATTAGTGTACAGTTTCAAAATTCATTGGTTGAATAATATTGTTTCCATAAAAGAAAACTGTTTAATTGTATGTTAAATGAACAGATGAAAAACGTTTTCAAATGGTTCGATAATTCATTAAAAAATAGTAACAGAAGTCCCTTTCTCGTTTAGCCAAATTATTGTTTTGCGTTAAACGAAAACATTTCCGTTGTCTTGTTTGGCACTGTTGGATATTTTATTTTTTACTAATAAATTACTATTTTTCTGTTAAATGACTTTAAATCTTCTGTAAAATATTTTCTTCGGAAAACTGAATTATTTTTAATAATTCCTTCGAATTCTTTTTTTTAAAGTAATTAATAGTGATATAGATGTATTAATATTCTTGTTTGTAGTAGAGCGAAGTTACTTTGAATTTACTAAATCTAAATGTACACAAATATTTATTCCACTATTAAAATATTAACTTATAATTATCTATGATACCCCCTCAAGAGTAAATAAGACAGCGGTATAGTATGGGTCCCGAGCCTTTGCGGCAACCAGCGGAATGAACTGGCTGAGCGGCAACAAATGGCCTCCGATTAGAATTAAAATTTTAAATTGACTTCACGAAGAAAGTCCGTATCAATTTATATACTCAGTGGAATAACTTTTGGCTGCTGAGTCCTCTCATTGCCTTACATGGCATCCAGGAGAAGGTCTTCGAGAAATCGTTTATCCTAAACAACAGAAGAGACCTAACTCAGCTGAGGATTGGGTACACAAAGGTAACGGTCCGTAATCCACCTATTTATAAATTGCTCAATGCTCGGATCTATTTGATAACAATTAATCCTGGATGAGGAGTTTGCTCAACCGGAAGAAATGCATCAAAAGACTGTTGCGGTTTCTTTGTGATAGTGAGATGAAGCGGTTTTAGTAAGCGGTTATAGTAATTTAGCGGTTTTGCTTACGTGAGATCCCTTACGGAATACTTGCGCAGTAAAAATAATCTTGTGGTGATGTTCTAATGTTTCTTACCAATTTTTTATTCATATTTCAGTTCGTTATCCAATGATTCAGTTTGTTGTTTTCTAATTATTTTGTGATCATTTAGTTTTATTTAAGTCGCTAATGACTGTATTATCACTGATGTGACCATAAATAAACGATGGGAAAAAATTAACTTATATAAATAACGTAATGTTATATCATTTTCATTCCATGTGTACCGTTACTTCCAAAATTTTATTAAACATATTTAGTAATGATTTTCTATTAGTTACAGGTACAACATTTCAAACTGCATCATTTTTGCAATCTATGACTTTTAGCCATATCTCGGCGAATTAATAAATATAAATTGATTTAATTAATAAGATATCATTTTGTTCTAAATAAAAGGTTTAACATTTTATTTTACTGACTGATATTTTGAACTCTGGAAAGTTAAATTTTTAAACTTAAACAGAACACCAAATATCATTAAAATATCTCAATTCCTTCTTAAGATATTATTTTTTAATGAAAAAATACAAAATGTCTGGCAAGGATGACAACGAAGCATGACCTAAGTATTAGAAAGAATTTCTTTAAAAAATGTTTATGTGGAACGTAATACTTTATAGTAGTCATATCTCGGCGAATTAATAAATATAAATTGATTTAATTAATAAGATATCATTTTGTTCTAAATAAAAGGTTTAACATTTTATTTTACTGACTGATATTTTGAACTCTGGAAAGTTAAATTTTTAAACTTAAACAGAACACCAAATATCATTAAAATATCTCAATTCCTTCTTAAGATATTATTTTTTAATGAAAAAATACAAAATGTCTGGCAAGGAGGACAACGAAGCATGACCTAAGTATTAGAAAGAATTTCTTTAAAAAATGTTTATGTGGAACGTAATACTTTATAGTAGTAATCGTGGACAATATTAGACGACCTTTGAAAGATTTAGGACTTTTGGAGAGGTTTTTGAATATTAGTTAGGTAGATGTAATTCAAAATGCAGAGGTTTTAATTTTTTACCAATACAAGAGGAGAGAAGTTTGGTGTACCATTTTATTAGGTAGGTTAGTCGTATATTAAGATTTCCAAGTTTAGCTAATTTGGAGATTAGAGTGATATACGAATATAAAGAGTAAAATTGTAGACAAAAACTAAAATAAAAATTAATAAAAATAATTAAACATAAGGATTTAGGTTACATATTTA
Organism: Lycorma delicatula; assembly: GCF_047948215.1. Taxonomy (NCBI): domain Eukaryota; kingdom Metazoa; phylum Arthropoda; class Insecta; order Hemiptera; family Fulgoridae; genus Lycorma; species Lycorma delicatula. The sequence continues at coordinate 46,155,272 of NC_134464.1, forward strand.
TGTTGAAATTGAATGATTAGCAATTAATAAAAAGAATGAAGGATGGCAAAACATTTTTACGAAATTGTTAATAGTAAGTTAAGATTTTGAAAATTTTCTTAACATTATATAATTTTAAGAATATACAATAAATTAGATGGCAACATTGAGAAAGAACAGTGTGGGTTTAGAAGTGGTGTTGAAACAAGGGACGCTATAGAGCTGCTAAGAGTAATAGAAGAGAGGTACATGGAAAGGAGTGTATGTTGAATTTTCGACCTAGAAAAGGCGTTTGACAGAGTTAGATGTGACAAATTACTGCTAATTTTGGAAAAGAACGGAGTTGACTGGAAAGAGAAGCGCCTAATAAAAGAGCTAATAAAATTGAGGGTAGTAGACGAAATGACAGGAAGAATAGCGATTGGAAGAGGACTGAGGCAGGATGCTGCATTTCACCAACACTGTATAGTGTATATCTGGAAGAAATAATTAAATTCTGTCTGAATGGGAAAAGAGGAATAAAGAACGTGGGAAGAAGAATAAAATGTATACGTTTTTCTGATGACATAGCGGTATTGGCGGAGAGTACAAGTAAACAAAGTGAAGTGCTTGGTGAGTTAAATGAAGCTTGCAAAAGTCAGGGTATGAGGATAAACGAAAAGAAGACAAAATGTATAGTACTAGGTGAAAAAAAGAAGAGTATTAAGAAAGATAGGAAATAAAGTTTTAGAGTAGGTGAAGAAATTTAGGAAGTTTATAACTAGTGACCCGACTTGCACAATAGAAATTAAAACTCAAGTTAAACTTGAGTTAAGATTAATGAAGTATTTTATTTGGAGTGTCATATTCTGTGTATCTGAAACGTGGACGATGAGAAAGGCCGAAGAAAACGAATTAGGACTTGAGATGTGGATGTGGCGCAGAATTATAAATATCAGATGGCAAGACCATATAACAAATGAAGAAATATTAAGAAGAATCGGGAGAGAACAGAAAAGTGTGCTAAATGTGATTGAATGTAGGAAAAGGAACTGGCTAGGACAGTGTATGAGAAGAAGGTGTTTTATTAGTGGATACGATAGAAAGCTTGGTGAATAGAAGGAAAGGAAGATGAAGGAAGAGATTTCAAATGTGATTTTTTTTTTTTTTTTTTTTTTTTTTTTTTTTTTTTTTTTTTTTTAGGGCGAAAAACGGTTGAACGTTATCATCGCCCGGAAAATAAATAAATAGATAAATAAATAAAAATAAAAATAAAAATAATTTAAGTTTTTTAGATAAAATTAAAACTTAAAACTACTATCACAGAAACAAAATCCGGAATGGGTGTAAAAGGCCCATTCTCGGATAACAAAAACACTAATATGTAACTTAAAACTATGTTAAAAACTATCACATTAAAAATAAATAAAACTTAAAACTATGTTAAAATCTATCACATTAAAAATAAATAAAACTTAAAACTAAAAATGGAGATAAAACTTAAAACTAATATCACAAAAATCTTACAACTAATATCACAGACGAATTTAAAAAACGAACAAAAAAAACAAAAAAAATCCGATAGGGAGTGTAAAAGGCTCCCTACTCGGATAACAAAAACAATACATAGGACAATGCATACAATTACTAAAGAATACATACTTATTAAATTTTTTGCATTAACCCTATACTACGTAAAAATATAAACATGCGGTTTAAAACCTCCTTATCGTCACGCAAGATACCACGGATGTTACTAGGAATTTTAAATTTACGACGCAATGCCGCATAACATATGCAGTCCACGAGTATGTGGCGCACAGTCACGCGGCAGTTGCATCTTGCGCATAGAGGTGGTTGTCCTCTTGTAAACAGGTACTCGTGTGTGACTCTCGTGTGTCCTATCCGCAATCGACAGAGAACTACTTCCTCACGCCGGGGTTTTCTGTATGAGGAGTCCCATGGTAACACAGAATCTTTAATCTGACGGAGTTTATTATCAACAGTAGCTGTCCAATCACCTTGCCACCTTGTTCTTAATAATTGTTTTACATAGTTAATGAAATCAGAAGTAGCAACTCGGGTGGTGAAAGGAGGCTGGTTACATGCTTCTTTGGCAGCGGAATCTGCATGTTCATTACCTGGAATCCCTACGTGGCTAGGGACCCAGCAAAAACTTAATTCTGTGTTGCGATTATTCAACTCAGCGATTGCGTTGTAAATTTCAATGACGATAGGATGTTTGGAATAAAAGTTCTTTAAGGCTTGGAGAGCACTACACGAGTCACTGCAAATAAGAATTTTTCTATATTTAGGGTTAATGATGTTTAGAGCCTTATTTATAGCATATAGTTCAGCGGTAAACACACTCGTAATACTGGGGAGACCAAACATATAAGTTCTCTCATTGACAACAAAAGCACACCCAACCGTATCGTTTTGTTTCGATCCATCAGTGTATACAACCGCGTCTGGTTTCGTCTTGGAGAGAACACACTGAAACATCTGCTGAAAGACGATAGATGGTGTTGATTGTTTATTACATGTAGTCAGGTCAAAATTAAAATTTATGAGGTTTATTCCCCATGGAGGATATGAGCAAGAGTACATAGGAAAGAATGACGGTGTGTCAACATTTATATGCTGCAGCAGACGCCAGGTACGGATACCTACAGGTGCAGTACGACGTGGATGATCCTCATACTTTCCTAGATTAGGATTTTTAAGGACTGACTCAAGAACCGGGTGATTTGGCTGTCCTCTGAGACGAGCAAAATACGATAATAAGAGCTGGTCTCGTCTATCCCAAAGTGATGGTTCACCACAGTCTACAAGTAAGCTTGCGACAGGACTTGATCTAAACGCGCCTGTAGCAAGCCGAAGGAAAGCATGATGTACACTATCCAGCATTTTAAGCACGGTTTGACGAGCTGATGAGTAGGCCACACAACCGTAATCTAAACGGGAGCGAACAAAGGAATAGTAGAAATGTATCATACATGATCTATCGGCTCCCCACTTGGTGTTAGTAAGGACTCGCATCATATCTAAAATTTTGGAACATTTTGTTTTCAAATCTTTTAAATGTTTGACCCAAGTAAGACGACTATCAAAAATTAAACCTAAAAACTTAACGTAATTAGAGATAGTAATAGTCTCACCGTTCAGAGAAATTTGCGGAATAGAAGGGTTTCGTAGCCGAGAAAAAACTACACATTTTGTTTTTTCGGATGAAAATGTGAAACCAGTAATCCTGGACCAAGCTTCAAGGTGATATATAGTGTTCTGCAGTAGTCTCTCTGCTGTAGGTGCCGAACGGCTTGCAATGTAGATAGCAAAGTCGTCAGCGAATAGAGAGCATGAGACAGGAGCCTGAACACATTTGGTAATATCATTTATGGCTACAGAAAATAAGGTGGCACTTAATACACTACCTTGGGGCACTCCATTCTCCAAGATGACACTATCTGAGAGCGAATCATCTACACGAACACGAGCCGTTCGGTGATTTATGAATCCCCGGATAAAAGCAAGCATATTGCCCTTGATTCCCCATTTTTGGAGAGTGTTAAGAATACCACGTCGCCAGGCTGTATCATACGCCTTTTTTATATCAAAGAAGATAGCGACGAGGTGTTGCCGATTGAGGAAAGCGTTTTGTATGGCTGTTTCTAGTGACACTAAATGGTCAATGGAAGATCGTCCTTGTCGAAAACCACACTGTTCTGGAGATAGAAAGCCATGTTTCTCCAAGTACCATGTAAGTCTGCGGTTTACCATTCTCTCCATTATTTTACACAACACGCTTGTTAATGAAATAGGGCGATAGCTTGAGGGGTTCGTTTGGTCTTTACCAGGTTTTAGTACTGGTATAATAAATGCTTCTGACCAGCCAGGTGGGAAGACTTGTTCGGAGAATATACCGTTGAAAATATTCAAAAGTTGTTGTAGTGCCGAATTAGGAAGGTGTGAAAGCATGGAAAGGCGAATGTTGTCCGGTCCAGGGGAAGTGTCCCGTGAATTTTTAAGTGCATGTAACAATTCTTTAAATACGAATGGAGTGTTTAATTCACCAACCGAATCACCAATGTTTAACGACAACACCTCCATTTGTATCTTGTACCGTTGAAAATCGTTATTATATGATGAGGTGAGAGACACCGAGCGGAAAGATTTTGCTAGACTATTTGCCACTTCCGAGGATGATGAAAGGAGTTCTCCTTCATCAATAAGACCAAGAATAGATTGTTTCGGTGATCCGAAGATTGCACGAATTTTCTTCCATACAGTAGACGTGGAAGTAGTGCGTGAGATAGTGCTCACGTATTTCGTCCATGAATTCCTCTTAGCGTCCAAGAATACTCGACGGCACACCGCTCTAGCCCTGCGGTATAAATTTAGATGTTCTGTTGTGGGCCTACGATTAAATTTACGTAGTGCCTGCCGTCGATTCCTAATAGCAATTTTGCATTCATCGTTCCACCATGGAACGAAAGGACGTCTAGGATTACCCGATGTTTGTGGGATATACCTGTTGGCATTCTTAAGTATCATACACGTAAAAGAAGAATATTGGTCGAGGATGTTCGCTCCATCGTCATACTGAGATTGGAATGCTTTACAGTATCCGTTCCAATCTGCCTTTTCAACAATCCATCTCCGTGGCATTCTTTTAATCTCGCAGTGGTTGAGCCCCAGGAAATATGATGGGCATTGAAGTCTCCTACTATTAACGATGGAGATGGTATTTGTGTAAGGAGATTTGAGACATCTAAAGCACTGAACACAGTGTTCGGTGAGAGATACAGATTGCAGATATGCAATTTGAAGGGAATAGTGACCTTTACTGCAATAGCAGGAATGACAGTGGTTAGTTGAATTCTTGTAGCTGACACCCCATTCTTCATGAAAATCGCTACTCCACCACTCTCCCTACTGTCTACTAGGCAGTCGTATCTCTCGCAGAAGTATCCTCTAAGAGTAATTCGGTCATGTTGTAGAAGGTGAGTTTCCTGGAAACACATGATTAGTGGATCATGTGTGTGCGCCAGTACTCTAATATCTTCAATGCGGGACCGAATACCTCTAACATTCCACTGAATAATGTTCATAAGCGTAAAAAACAAATAAAAAAATAAATTTCGGAAACTATATAATAATTAGTTGTACGTGATTCGGTTTTTCTTTTTTGTATTTTTTATTTTAAAGAACTCCGATGCCCTAGGGTCGGGTGGTTCTTCAACCATATCCTCCAGTATACGAGGTGATGGTGGAGGAGATTTATTTGAATGGGATGCTGTAGTTGACATCCCAGAAGAGATAGTTATGTGGGTTCCCTTTATGGGGAGCTTATTAGGTGGCTTACTGCCAGCTGTGATAGTCGCTATTCGTGGCGGTACGATTTTGGGAATAGGAACTTTCGTATGTATCATACTGTTTGATTCACTAGCTGCGACGGAGGACTTTTTATTCATTTTTGTCAGCTCTGAGATAGTGGCTGCAAGTGAAGCTACTTGATCAGATAGCATCTGAACAAGTTTTTTAAGCTCATTGCAGGATCCGCACTGCTGATTATTAGCATTTGTAGGAATTTGTTTAGTTGTAGCGGTGGCAAAAGATACGTCTGGTTTAACCAGGTTCCGTGAGTTGTTTATCTTTTTATATTCTCTACGTGCAGCCGGAAAAGATATTTTTTGCTCCGTACAGATTTTGAGAATTGCCTTTTCTTCTTTAAAAGTTGGGCAATCTCGGGAGCGGGCTGTATGTGGACCATTGCAGTTTGCACATTTTTCACTTTCTTTGCAGTTAGTGTCGTTGTGACCTTCTTTACCACATCGAGCACAGATCTCAGTTTTCGTGCAAGATGTTGTAGTATGACCAAAACCTTGGCATCTGAAACATCGCCGTGGGTTGGGTATGAATGGTCGTACCCGAACCGAGAGGTAACCCACTTTAATCTTCTCTGGTGGAACAGGGAGATTGAATGTTAATATAAGAGACGGTGTCGGTTCTTCTGTTCCGTTCTGCCGTCTCATTATACGCTTCACCTCAACAACATCTTGGTGGCAAAGCTCATCAACTATTTCCGAGATATCTATGTCTAGAAGGTCTCTACAAAAAATTACACCCCGGCTCGTATTTAACGTTTTGTGGCATTCTGTACTTATATTTATACCACCCATATTACGGAGACGTAAGATAGATCGACTC